>NC_042974.1:4203992-4840801 GCF_901001165.1 Salmo trutta | reverse complement strand
ATTGATTCCAGTCCAGCCATTGCTATGAGCCGTCCTCCCTCCCTTCACATTGTGAATATAGCCAGACACTGCACTGCAGTAATAGGGTGTAGATTTGCCACAGCGTGGGTCCCCTCGACGTCTTGCTGTTAATTACATTGTCTTAGCTGTAGCACATATGCTCAGGTTCAGGGCCATAAGTCACTGTGGTCTAGTGTAAAGACAGAGGGCCGCATCCCAAACAGTACCCTAGTCCCTACATCTTCTGACCAGAGCCCTATGAGTCCTGTAGTGCACTGTAAAGGGAACAGCCATTTGGGACACAGACAGAGAAGGGCTGCTGCCTGCTGCAGTAATGTTTAGTCTGTTATCAACAGTTGGAGGACAGTTGGGTGTCATGCTGCAGCATCTGGCTCTGTATACTCAATTATAATTCAATGTTTATTTTTTGTGAAACGAATGCTGAAGTTGTATGCATATGCTTTACTGTCCGTATGCTAGGTTTTCTTTTGGTTAACAAATGCTGCATTGTTATGGGTATGCAGTATATGCCATATGTTGAAGTGAATTTGAAGAAGGCGTGTTTTATTGTCTCCATTTCCTTGGTGACAAGTCACATGTCAATCTAATGTCTCTTTAACACGAAATGACACAATGTATTGTAATCCTAAACTGTACGTGAGGGAATAACACTCTTTCTCATTAGATAATGGATACAAGCATGGATGTTATAGGTTGCAACCAGCGACAGACTGCATGCAGTTCAGTCCATTTGGTATATAGAGATCCATCCAATATTATGCGTGGTGTCAGGATTGCAACAGATTGGATGGTTGAATGGGATGTCTGGATTTGATGGCAATTCAACCAGCCTCGGGGACAAGCAGCATGGAGACAGTTTAAATTGCAGTTCCATTTCCTAGCTTGGTAACGGTTGGATGTTGGTTCTGTTTCAAACGGCACCCTATTCCCTTTATAGTGCACTATATTTGACCAAAACCCTATGGGGCTCAGGTAGGTAATAGGGTGCCATTTGGGACGCAGATAGTGTCTCCTTGAAGTAAGACATCCGTTGTCAATCTGCTGGTGTCTCCAGAGATCTGAGGAGTCCTGTACGAATGCATTTCAGACACATTATTAGAATACCCATGGACATGAATAGGACTTGGATGGTGAGAATGCATTCTAGAGATTGTTACTTTATGTTGTGTGTAGTAAAACTGCTTTTCCCCCCAAACTATCACTGTCAATACTGCAGAGAAGTCTAGACCAGTTATATGCTACTTATATGCCACTGCTATACTGAATATGGTAACACTTTACTTTACACCCAGCGTCATAACTATGTCATAATATGCCATAACAGCTGACACAACTTGTCATAACCTGTTATAATATGGTCATAACACTGTCATGACACATATTTAGACCTGTTGTGACATATATTGAGTTATTTTATGGCTGGTTATGACACCTACATAAGAGTGTTAAAACCCACAAAACAATACATTCCATTACACCATAGCCTACTCTTCAAAGGTATGTTTATGTTATATATTTTATTTTTAATTGACCATATTAAAGTATCATTGTAATTGTGCAAACATTGATGCCGGACATGCACCTACACCAATGCTCTGTTACTGAAGACTGGGATGAATGCAGGAGCAGATTTCAGGAGCAGGACAAGACACCCTCTTTTAGACTGATGACTGACATAAGGTTATGTACATGACAGGCCTATCTGGTTTATATGATTATGATGGTCATAATGCTTCTTGACAGTGTCATATAGTCTGTTTTCTTAGTCTAAGTAAAGTGACACAGGATGTTCATAATGCTACATGACAGGGAAATAAAGTGTATTTTCTACAAATTATTTCAAATATGATGCAGCATCTGGCTCTGTATACTTCTTGTTTTTAGCTGATAGGAGTGGAAGCCGGTGGGTTCGTCTGCTGCAAAAGCCCATCAGTGACAAAGACTGAGGAGCTGTGCATTCTGAGATGTCTTTCTGCCCACCACTGTCATACTGTGCCTTTATCTGCCTGTATGTGGCCCGCCTATTAGCTTGCACCATTCTTGCTATTCTCCTTTGACCTCTCATCAACAAGCTGTTTTTTTGCCCACAGGCCTGCCGCTGACTGGATGGTTTTTGTTTGTCACACCATTCTCAGTAAACCCTAGACACTGTCGCGCATGAAAAGCCAAGGTGGCCGGCCGTTTCTGACATACTAGAACTGGTATGCCTGGCATCGACGATCATACCGAGCTCAAAGTCGCTTAGGTCACTCGTTTTTCCCATTCTAACGATCACTCGAACAGAAACTGGATGTCTCGATGCCTGTCTGACTGTTTTATATAGCAGACCATGGCCACGTGACTCACTGTCTGTAGGAGCGAACCATTTTGGTGAATGGGTGGTGTACCTAATAAACTGTTAATATTGTCTTCCTAGTAATTGTTAATTATTAATCATTCCGTGATGATAAGTAATGGTAAAAAGATATCAACAACAACGTGTCCATTCTGTTTCTTCTACTGAAGACTGTAGTACTGTTTTAATGTTATTTTAGAAAAAGATACACAACTTTCTTATTGTAAAACAAATATTGAATCTTTATTTTACTTTGGTTAAAAAAAATATATAAGTGAATGTATATGTGTTCTCTATATGTGATTAGTAAAAATAAAGAAAAATCATTGAAAGAGTAGGTGTGTCCAAACTTTTGACTGGTACTGTATGTTATATGTGTTATTTACAGTACCAGTCAAATGTTTGCACAAACCTACTCATTCAAGGATTTTCATTTATTGTTGAATAATAGTGAATACATCAAAACTATGAAATAACACATATGGAATCATGTTGTAACCAAAAAAGTGTTAAACAAATCAAAATATATTTTAGATTTTAGATTCTTCAAAGTAGCCACACTTTGCCTTGATGACAGCTTTGCACACTCTTGGCATTCTCTCAACCAGCTTCACCTGGAATGCTTTTCCAACAGTCTTAAAGGAGTTCCCACATATGCTGAACACTTGTTAGCTGCTTTTCCTTCACTCTGCGGTCCAACTCATCCCAAACCATCTCAATTGTGTTGAGGTTGGGTGATTGTGGAGGCCAGGTCATCTGATGCAGCACTCCATCACTCTCTTTCTTGGTCAAATAGCCCTGTATGTTATATGTGTTATATGAGAGCATCCTGACCGGTTGCATCACCGCCTGGTATGGCAACTGCTCAGCATCTGAACGTAAGGCGCTACAGAGGGTAGTGCGAATGGCCCAGTACATCACTGGGGCCAAGCTTCCTGCCATCCAGGACCTATATAATAGGCGGTGTCAGAGGAAAGCCCATAAAATTGTCAGAGACTCCAGTCACCCAAGTTATAGACTGTTTTCTCTGCTACCGCACGGCAAGCGGTACCGGAGCGCCAAGTCTAAGACCAAAAGGCTCCTCAACAGCTTCTACCCCCAAGCCATTAGACTGCTGAACGATTAATAAAACCGCCACTGGACAATTTACATTGACCCCCCCTTGTACACTGCTGCTACTCACTGTTTGTTTGTTACCTATGCATAGTCACTTCGCCCCCACCTACATGTACAGATTACTTCAACTAGCCTGTACCCCAGCACACTGACTTGGTACCGGTGCCCGTTGTATATAGCCTCATTATTTTTATTGTGTTACTTTTTATTTTAGTCCAGTTGGTAAATATTTTCTTCTTCTTGATCTGGTTAAGGGCTTATAAGTAAGCATTTCACGGTAAAGTCTACACTTGTTGTATTCGGCGCATGTGACAAGTAAAGTTTGATTTGATATGTTAAATGACATCTATGCAATATCCTTGTCTTCTCCCAGTTGTCCAGCAGGTTTCATAGGGGACTTCTGTGAGATGGACGTTAATGAATGCTGTTCAGATCCATGTCTCCACGGGGCAATCTGCCGAGACCTGCTTAACGGATACCTCTGCCACTGCAGGGCAGGTGAGTACATTAACTAAGATTGGTAACAGTTATAATGCATTACAAGGTGGTTATAATGAAGCAATAAGGCCCAAGGGGGTGTGGTATATGGCCAATATACCACGGCTAAGGGCTGTTCTTAAGCGTGACGCAACGTGGAGTGCCTGGATACAGCCCTTAGCCGCGGTACAGTATATTGGTCATATATCACAACGTGGAGTGCCTGGATACAGCCCTTAGCCGCGGTACAGTATATTGGTCATATATCACAACGTGGAGTGCCTGGATACAGCCCTTAGCCGCGGTACAGTATATTGGTCATATATCACAACGTGGAGTGCCTGGATACAGCCCTTAGCCGCGGTACAGTATATTGGCCATATATCACAACGTGGAGTGCCTGGATACAGCCCTTAGCCGCGGTACAGTATATTGGCCATATATCACAACGTGGAGTGCCTGGATACAGCCCTTAGCCGCGGTACAGTATATTGGCCATATACTGTACTGTACCACAAACCCCCCCATGTGCCTTGTTGCTATTATAAACTGGTTACCAACATAAACAAGTAAGTTTGTTTCATACCCATGGCATATTGTCTGATATACCACAACATTCAGCCAATCAGCATTCAGAGCTCTAACTACCCAGTTTATAATGCATTCTATGACCTGGTTCATGGCTACCTCTGCCACTTCAGGGCAGGTAAGTCACTATACAACAACTAAGATCGGGGGTGCAACTCAATAGTAGGAAGGTGTTCCTAAAGTTTTGTACACTCAGTGTATATATTAATGTTATATGAAATATATACCTGGTTAACGCTACCGCTCTAACTGCAGGGTAGGTAAGTTACTGGAATGTAGATTGGTTACAATAAGTCACTGGACATGGACACAGATCGGCTTTATCGCTATTCTAGCAGGCCTATGTGTTGCAGAATACTGATGTTGTACAATGATGATTGACATTATCAATCATTTTTTTATGATTCAAAGCAAATCAGTTTTTCATCTCACAGTAAATTCAGATAACAGGCCTAGATCTCTTGCAAAACATGCTGCAATAGATTATAAATCATTTTCTTCCCACTTTAATTATTTATGGTGAAGAGCTAACACAGCATCTCTTCAGGTGTGGGTGGATCAATACTTGTATCTTGCTTACAGCTAAAGCATTAATTTGACATTTTTACACTTTAGTCATTTAGCAGACAGATCTGTGTCTGCACCATGTGCTCTCACTACTGGTGTCCACCAGGGCTCAGATCTGCCGCTTGACAGTACCACAGCTTACAGTGTAGTGGGCAGTAACACAGTTGAAGACAGAAGTTTACATACACCTTAGCCAAATACATTTAAACTCCGTTTTTCACAATTCCTGACATTTAATCCTAGTAAAAATTCCCTGTCTTAGGTCAGTTAGGATCACCACTTTATTTTAAGAATGTGAAATGTCAGAATAATAGTAGAGAGAATGATTTATTTCAGCTTTAATTACTTTCATCACATTCCCATTGGGTCAGAAGTTTACATAAATTCAATTAGTGTTTGGTGGCATTGCCTTTAAATTATTTCACTTGGGTCAAACATTTCAGGTAGCCATCCACAAACATCCTACAATAAGTTGGGTGAATTTTGGCCCATTCCCCCTGACAGAGCTGGTGTAACTGAGTCAGTCAGGTTCGTAAGCTTCCTTAATCGCACACACTTTTAAAGTTCTGCCCACACATTTTCTATAGGATTGAGGTCAGGGCTTTGTGATGGCCACTCCAATACCTTGACTTTGTTGTCCTTAAGCAATTTTGCCACAACTTTGGAAGTATGCTTGGGGTCATTATCCATTGTCCATTTGCGATCAAGCTTAATCTTCTTGACTGATGTCTTGAGATGTTGCTTCAATATATCCACATAATTTTCCTCCCTCATGATGCCATCTATTTTGTGAAGTACACCAGTCCCTCCTGCAGAAAAGCACCCCCACAACATGATGCTGCCACCCCCGTGCTTCACAGTTGGGATGGTGTTCTTCGGCTTGCAAGCCTCCCCCTTTTTCCTCCAAAAATAACAATGATCATTATGGCCAAACAGTTCTGTTTTTGTTTCATCAGATCAGAGGACATTTCTCCAAAAAAGTACAATCTTTGTCCCCATGTGCAGTTGCAAACCGTAGTATGGCTTTTTATATGGCGGTTTTGGAGCAGTGGCTTCTTCCTTGCTGAGCGGCCTTTCAGGTTATGTCGATATAGGACTCGTTTTACTGTGGATATAGATACTTTTGTGCCTGTTTCCTCTAGCATCTTCACAAGGTCCTTTGCTGTTGTTCTGGGATTGATTTGCACTTTTCACACCAAAGTACGTTCATCTCTAGGAGACAGAACGCTTCTCCTTCCTGAGCGGTATGACGGCTGCGTGGTCCCATGGTGTTTATACTTGCGTACTATTGTTTGTACAGATGAACGTGGTACCTTCAGCTGTTTGGAAATTGCTCCCAAGGATGAACTAGTTCTACTTTTTTTTCTGAGTTCTTGGCTGATTTATTTTGATTTTCCCATGATGTCAAGCAAAGAGGCACTGAGTTTGAAGGTAGGCCTTGAAATACATCCACAGGTACACCTCCAATTGACTCAAATGATGTCAATTAGCCTATCAGAACCTTCTAAAGCCATGACATAATTTTCTGGAATTTTCCAAGCTGTTTAAAGGCACAGACAACTTAGTGAATGTAAACTTCTGACCCACTGGTATTGCAGTACAGTGAATTATAAGTGAAATAATCTGTCTGTAAACAATTGTTGGAAAAATTACTTGTGTCATGCACAAAGTAGATGTCCTAACTGACTTGCCAAAACTGTAGTTTGTTAACAAGAAATTTGTGGAGTGGTTGAAAAATGAGTTTTAATGACTCCAACCTAAGTGTATGTAAACTTCCGACTTCAACTGTATGTGTATATACAGTGTACATGATATTATAAATACCTCATTTGATTTGTAATTAGATTAAGCAATTAGCCTATTAAAATGTTTATCTGACTCCAAAAGAGAATTAAAATATACACGTAAGCATTAGGCAATGAGTTGATGTAGACTAGCAAGAATGGATTCACATACAAGGCATTACATTTAAGAAACAAGCATTATAAAGCATTATTCCAAGCCTATAGACACTAAGGTTAACTTACAGGACAAAGCATGAACAAAGAGATGCTTATTAGACCAGAGGCCTAGAAGCCTAAGAAATGAGAATTGATCATTCAACCTTCCTCCATGGACTGGATACAGGATAAGAGACAGAAAGAACAAAAGCATTTAATTCCATTTATAACATATGAAGGTGCAACCCTTCCAACCCAAAACCAACTACTTTTGACCAATCAAACGATACTAAGTTTACAGTGTAACCTGACCACCAAGGCCCAATCTCCACAGGGTGTCAAAGCATCTTGTGTGGGGGATGAGACCAATGTAAATAAGACAGAATTCCTGAGAGGATCATACAACCTTTTTGCATAGAGTAATTCAGAGTTCACCCTGTACAGATACAGTTACCACAGAGGTCATACATCCATATAGATAGCATCAGAGTTATCCTCAGTGAACAGTTACCACAGAGATCATACATCCATATAGATAGCATCAGAGTTATCCTCAGTGAACAGTTACCACAGAGATCATACATCCATATAGATAGCATCAGAGTTATTCTCAGTGAACAAGTTTCAGATACATGACCAGACATTAATAATATAGTATTATTCTGTAGCATTCGATAGTCCTCTGAATATTGTAACGGAGAGAAACATTTTGGCCCCTCAGAGGGGGAAGGGTTGACTAGTCATTTGCCATTGTCCTCTGTCGTCCAACTCCAGGTGTCAGAGAGCACATAAATTAGGGCCGAGCCTACAACAGCTGCCGCTGAAAAAACACAGAAGTACTACATTTTACATTTACATTTTAGTCATTTAGCAGACGCTCTTATCCAGAGCGACTTACAGTAGTGAATACATACATTTCATACATTTTTTCCGCGTACTGGTCCCCCGTGGGAATAATACTAATTGCGTAGCAGAGGTGAAAGACACACCTCCCAGCACTGATTGCTGATTGCCTGGCAGAGGTGAAGAAAACATCCCCTACAATACACCACTCCCACAGATTAGCAAGACTGTTACACAAATAGGCCTGAAACTAATCCACAAGTCCATAATGACAGTCACAAGTACTGAGCAGTCAGACAGTTCAAACAGCAATGATTAAGTAGAGTAATATGTCAAATACAACACTTAAATGCAATTGCCCTACAAGACAATACCAGCATCTACTTATTGGATTAAAAAAATACTTTCTGCTCTTGTAGGAGCTGATGTCCTTCTAAACACCTAGCCTATAGCCTCATCAAAACACCTAGCCTATAGCCTCATCAAAACACCTAGCCTATAGCCTCATCAAAACACCTAGCCTATAGCCTCATCAAAACACCTAGCCTATAGCCTCATCAAAACACCTAGCCTATAGCCTCATCAAAACACCTAGCTTATAGCCTCCTCAAAACACCTAGCCTATAGCCTCATCAAAACACCAAACCTATAGCCTCATCAAAACACCTAGCCTATAGCCTCATCAAAACACCTAGCCTATAGCCTCATCAAAACACCTAGCTTATAGCCTCCTCAAAACACCTAGCCTATAGCCTCATCAAAACACCAAACCTATAGCCTCATCAAAACACCTAGCCTATAGCCTCATCAAAACACCTAGCCTATAGCCTCATCAAAACACCTAGCCTATAGCCTCATCAAAACACCTAGCTTATAGCCTCCTCAAAACACCTAGCCTATAGCCTCATCAAAACACCAAACCTATAGCCTCATCAAAACACCTAGCCTATAGCCTCATCAAAATGTATGTGACACTTATCTCCCTTTCGCTCATGAACCTTTTGTTGTGTGTGTGTGTGTGCCCCCCAAAAAAGAAGCAAAGCAGCAAATCGAAGGAATCTGATTGATATTCTCTTAAGAGGGTGGTGGATGTGAGTGAAGCTAGGGCTCACCGCACTGCAAGTACACACACACACATCCCACCTCCCTACACACTGCGGTGCTCAGTCTGTGGGCTTTGTTCCTTGGCAGGTTGGACAGGCCTTCACTGTGAGTTGGACATTAATGAGTGCCTTCCGCAGCCCTGCAACCAGGGGATGTGCATCCAGAACGAGCCTGGCTACGGCTACACCTGTTTCTGTCGTCCTGGATTTGTGGTGAGGCTTACCCAGCACACTCTTCCCTTATTTCATCCTTCTCTCTATCCTCCTTCATCCCTGTTGCCTCCCCCTCTTTCTCTATCTCTGTGTGGATCTCTCTCTCCCCCTTCTTTCCTTTGCTCTTCTCCACGTCTGAAATGTTAGCATTTCTTTCAATATGTTCTTCATCTTCTTTCTTCTCCCAGAATGTGATGGTATTATATTTACCCTCCTAGTCATGAGCAGGATAAGGCAGTTCCATCTGGCACCCTATTCCCTATACAGTGCACTACTTTTGACCCGAGCCCTATGAGCACTAGTCAACAGAAGTGCACTACGCAGGGTGCCAATTGACAATAGGGTGCCATTTAGGCCATGTTCAGAGAGAGGTTATTTAGTTCAGTCTCCACCACTGTAGATGTCATCCGCAGGCGTTTGTGATCATCTCTCCTGCTGCTACACATCATTTACACCCTTATTAAGGTGGCCTGAATCCTAATGTCTTCCTTACCAAGGCCATATGTTTCTCAAATTGAACCCTATTCCCTGTGTAGTGCCCTACTTTTGTCTATGACCTCACATCATAGATGGAATTATGCTAATGGCTAATCAAATAAAGAAATATTTCTGTTAGATCAGATTATATAGCTATGGTATAATGTCTATATATTTGACTATTTCTATGGTCAACTAATGTTTATCTATATTTCTGTTTCTATAGTCTAACGTCTATCTCTGTTTTACATGTACAGGGGAGGAACTGTGAGCACAATTACGATGACTGCCTGGTCCAGCCGTGTCCAGGAGGATACTCCTGTGTTGATAGTATCAACGAGGTCAGCTGTCAGCCAGCCGAGGGAGACATGTCCTCTGTGCCCTGGGAGCCTTCTATGACACAAACCCCTCGGGGATCCCTGCTCACCACGTCACCAATGTCACCAGTGTCACCGTACAGTGAACAACCAACAGGTATGGAGGTCAATCGTAAAGACCACAGTCATATAACAGTTGGGTCAGTACTTTGTGGTCAGGTCAACCGTAAGATCAGTCGTTAGATCACACAACCATAACCTGGTTATTTTATAACACCAATGACATAACACCAGTGTCACCGTAAAGTGTGAATCCAGTGGAGGCTGAACCACCAACAGGTATGGAGATCAGTCATTGAACTACTGTTACGGTTGGTTCAGCACAGCCTGTATGTGATAGTATGTGCTGTTATAAGGATAATGATATAAGGATGTATGTTTCCATGCTCACAACACCACTGTCACCAGCGTACTGCAAAGGTGATAAATGCAGGGTATTTTGTGTTGATAGTGTTACGGAAGCAACTAGATGGCCTATTGTTAACACTGTACTCGGCTAAGTCTAGGGCTTCATAATGGTTCTGTAACCTGATTGGATGTGTGCTTTAATGTGACAAGTAAGCATATGCAACCAGGTGTTGAATGTATGTACCCAGGGGACATCAACCTCACCCTGGTCCAGGGTCAACTATGTTATGGTGTGCATGTACCCAGGGGACAGCAACCTCACCCTGGTCCAGGGTCAACTCTGTTATGGTATGCATGTACCCAGGGGACAGCAACCTCACCCTGGTCCAGGGTCAACTCTGTCATGACCTCTTGATCGGACATTCCAAGCAGATTAGTTTATTTGTTCAAAAGATTACCAAAATAAACACGTACACAAAAGGAAACAAAAGAGGCATGCCTGAACTAAAGATTCAAAACTCAACCTCGTGGCCTCATGGTCACCAAATAAAACCAGCAGCTTCACCTCTTGCCAGCTGGGACACTGACTGACCCGTCACCTGATGACGTGCTTATCAAGGCCTCCTGGCAGAGCACAGCCCTTGACTTGGTTGGTGCTGCCACCTGGGGGATGGAGTGTGGAAGTGTATCCTGGTAGAGTATGTTGCTAACACTAAACTACCTCGCCATATCTTAACAGTAGGTCAACCATAAGATCGCAGTCCTATAAATACCAGTTGGGTCAGCACAGCTTTGTCCAAAATGGGTTATTTTATTACGCCAATGTCATAACACCAGTGTTATAATGTCATAACACCAGTGTTATAATGTCATAACACCAGTGTCATAATGTCCTAACACCAGTGTTATAATGTCATAACACCAGTGTTATAACACCAGTCTCAGAAGGTCATAACACCAGTGTCATAATACCATAACACCAGTGTCATAATGTCCTAACACCAGTGTCATAATGTCCTAACACCAGTGTCATAATGTCCTAACACCAGTGTCATAATGTCCTAACACCAGTGTTATAATGTCATAACACCAGTGTCATAATGTCATAACACCAGTGTCATAATGTCATAACACCAGTGTTATAACACCAGTCTCAGAAGGTCATAACACCAGTGTCATAATACCATAACACCAGTGTCATAATGTCCTAACACCAGTGTCATAATGTCCTAACACCAGTGTCATAATGTCCTAACACCAGTGTCATAATGTCCTAACACCAGTGTCATAATGTCCTAATACCATAACACCAGTGTCATAATACCATAACACCAGTGTCATAATGTCCTAACACCAGTGTCATAATACCATAACACCAGTGTCATAATGTCCTAACACCAGTGTCATAATACCATAACACCAGTGTCATAATGTCCTAACACCAGTGTCATAATACCATAACACCAGTGTCATAATACCATAACACCAGTGTCATAATGTCCTAATACCAGCACATGTAGCACCCTCAGATTTAATCAAAAAGAAAGAAAGCACAAATTAGCTAATAGGCCAACTTGTTCTGCAAATCAATTCATTAAAAATGTAATACTGACAACAGCAAAAAATAATATGCCAAACAAACTCAACTCCATATAA
Source organism: Salmo trutta (assembly GCF_901001165.1). Taxonomy (NCBI): domain Eukaryota; kingdom Metazoa; phylum Chordata; class Actinopteri; order Salmoniformes; family Salmonidae; genus Salmo; species Salmo trutta. The sequence goes on along the minus strand of NC_042974.1, from coordinate 4,828,740 downwards.
CAAGTATGATGATATTAGACAGTAATGCGCTTCCTCACCGAGAGAGAATCGAAATAAATAAGTTGTGTTAGAGGTTTGAGAAACTCATGAATATATCTAAACTAGGTCACTATCTAAACAGCCCCAGTGCCCTTGGTGCTGCTGCAAATAGACTCAGAGTCCTTCTGCAGTCTGCAGCACTCCTTGGCACCTCCGAATGGAACCTTAGAATACTCAGCTACCGACCAGTTAACCACATAGGTCTACTCAGTTCTATCAAACATTTACCAAATAGAAGAAGAAAAATGGACACTTTTATTTGTCTCGTACCTCCATGTCATACATTGGAAGCAAGCATGTGAATATTAAACAGTGAGGAAATAAAACGTTCATATCACACATACACTACATGACCAAAAGTATGTGGAGACCTGCTCGTCGAACATTTCATTCCAAAATCATGGTCATTAATATGAAGTTGGTGCCCCCTTTTGCTGTAATAACAGCCTCCACTAGATGTTGGAACATTGCTGCGTGGACTTGCTTCCGTTCAGCCACGAGCATTAGTGAGGTCGGGCACTGATGTTGGGCGATTAGGCCTGGCTCACAGTCGGCATTCCAATAAATCTCAATGGTGTTCGATGGGGTTAAGGTCAGGGCTCTGTGCAGACCAGTCAAGTTCTTCCACAACTATCTTGACAAACCATTTCTGTATGGACCTCGCTTTCTGCACGAGGGCATTGTCAAGCTGAAACAGAAAAGGGCCTTCCCCAAATTGTTGCCTCAAAGTTGGAAGCACAGAATCGTCTAGAATGTCATTGTATGCTGTCGCGTTAAGATTTCCCTTCACTGGAACTAAGGGGACTAGCCCGAACCATGAAAACCAGCCCCAGACCATTATTCCTCCTCCACCAAACTTTACTGTTGGCACTATGCATTCGGGCAGGTAGCATTCTCCTGCAATCCGCCAAACACAGATTCATTCCGTAGGACTGCCAGATGGTGACGCGTGAATCATCACTCCAGAGAACGAGTTTCCACTGCTCCAGAGTCCATGGCGGTGAGCTTTACACCACTCCAGGCTACGCTTGGCATTGCACATGGTGATCTTAGGCTTGTGAGCCGGCTGCTCGGCCATGGAAACCATTTCATGAAGCTCCCCACGAACGTTCTCTTGTGCTGACATGCTTCCAGAGGTAGTTTGGAACTCGGTAGTGAGTGTTTGCACAAGGACAGACCATTTTATACCCGCCACGCGCTTCAGCACTTGGCGGTCCCATTCTGTGAGCTTATGTGGCTACCACTTTGCGGCTGAGCCGTTGTTGCTCCTAGACATTTCTACTGCACAAAAAAACACTTACAATTGACTGGAGCAGCTATAGCAGGGCAACATTTGACAAACTGACTTGTTGGAAAGGTGGCATCAAATGATGATGCCCGTTGAAAGTCCACTGAGCTCTTCAGTAAGGCCATTCCTTACTGCTAATGTTTGTCTATGGAGATTGCATGGCTGTGTGCACAATTGTATACACCTGTCAGCAATGGGTGAGGCAGAGTACCCGAATCCACTAATTTGAAGGGGTTGTCACATACCTTTGTATATATAGTGTATACTCCGTTTTATGTGGATTTGAAACATTGAGGAAAATAATTATAACGTATTCTCTTATCACCATATATGAGACATTGGAAGCAAAGAAAGTTAACAATAGTTTAATCTCCTGCCTGTTCAAGGTCGAACTGTACTTTCTGTCCTGGACAATAGTGTATACAAACCTGATGTACTGTAGCGTTGCAGGATGAGGATCAATGAGGATCCTGTATAGCAAAGACAGAACAGAGGTTTTCTAAGGGACTCTATGGCTGCCTCCCAAATCATACCCTATCCTCTACAAAGTGTTACTATATGGACCAATTAGGTGCCTTTTGACTAGTAAAACTTGATGACAATTCTGTCATAAAGAGCACAAGTTCAACTTAATGAAAAACACAGAGGAAGATGTCAGCTTGATGTGGAAACGTCATTCACTTGTTCTCATCCTGTACAATGGTTGACCGTAACAGGGTTGACGAGTTCATATTAAATCAGCCATAAATCCCCTTGAAATGGAAGCTTGTTGTGTGCAACAGAGAAGGGCAATTGAATTCAAGCTTCAGAAAAAATAAAGTAAATTGTTCAAACATTTAATTTTTTTATTTAACTAGGCAAGTCAGTTAAGAACAACTTCTTATTTACAATGATGGCCTACCCCAGCAAAACTCAGACAACGCTGGGCCAATTGTGCGCCGCCCTATGGGGACTCAGCCAGGAACCAGGTACTGGCAGTGATGTCTCTAGCACTGAGATGCAGTGTCTTAGACCACTGCGCCACTCGGGAGCCCATTTCTGGCCTGTCTATCTGTGGGTAACATGGTTGACGTGTTATGATCAACCTACTCAGTTTTCCACCACAAAACACCAGAAAATGGCAAAAAACAGTTGAATCAGCTCACCTGCTTTTATAAAATATATTTAAAAAGGAATATTTTCACTGGATTAAAACAAGAGTTCAGTTCAGGTAACAGGGTTGACCTTAAAATGAATCACTAATAACAATAAATAAATGATCATCTTCAGAAATTACTGTCAAAGCAACAACATAACTAGGACTTTACAATGATGGTGAAACTTGGAGAAATGTTGGGGTTAAGTGGGTTAAAATCTTACTAGAAGTCACGAAGGATGCACAGAAAATGCTGAATTTTGTCACTAACAAGTTTTTATTCATATTAAAAATCTGATGTATTGAATTCTCCATGTGATCTATATTAAATGGCACTTCATGTAATATAACAGGCTTTTAAAATTCAATATTTGTAAACAATTTCTACTTAAAAAGGAACTAATTTTGTGGAACCCCCCCTATATGGAATATTGTAAATAACCCGGTTATTATATGGAGTAGTGCACGATATGTCACCCACCACCTGGATTCGGTCCTTATGTAGCAACCATTTGAAATTGTGTTTTTACATTGGATAAAAGTAGAGACTCAGAGCTACAAAATGGTATATCATACACTACATTTGAGGAACAATGGGAAAGTAATTCTGCTTTTAAAGTTGATCAACTTGTAAACTCACTTTTGAGAAAATGGCCTTTGAATGTTTTGGTATCTAGTGAAGAGCTCTTCTTTGTCTACACCCATTCAGCATCGTTCACACCCTCTAAAGCTTTAGCCCCACCCATCTCGTTTCACTCTCAGAGCGCACACTTGACGCTCTGGCCGATGATTGGATAACATGAAAACAGCCTAGCCAGCTCTGCTGGCAACAATTTCATTGGAATGCAGCCAATGGCTTTCTTTATGGTCTCTACAGTATGTGAGATAGTGTTGAACTCAGTATAGTGGAAGATGATGGGCACCTTAAAATCCGCACACCACTCTTGGAGGAGAAGGAAAGCTTACAGCAGATAAACCTCAATAATGATCGTCACAGCCCAGACCTGTTATCAATGTCTGCCACGTTTAACAGGGATGAAATGACATACTGTAAACTGTGTCCTATGAACTGATTTACAGTAACAGGGATGAAATTACATACTGTAAGCTGTGTCCTATGAACTGGTTTACAGTAACAGGGATGAAATGGCATACTGTAAGCTGTGTCCTATGAACTGGTTTACAGTAACAGGGATGAAATGGCATACTGTAAACTGTGTTCTATGAGCGGGTTTACAGTAACAGGGATGAAATGACATACTGTAAGCTGTGTTCTATGAACGGGTTACAGTAACAGGGATGAAATGACATACTGTAAGCTGTGTTCTATGAACCGGTTTACAGTAACAGGGATGAAATTACATACTGTAAGCTGTGTTCTATGAACTGGTTTACAGTAACAGGGATGAAATGACAAACTGTAAGCTGTGTTCTATGAAACAATTTACAGTAACAGGGAGAGCAAACGTACTCTGTTTATTGTGCTCTGTTTCTCCATCCATGATTTTGGTCCAAGTTGTCATGACAATGCGCTGGCGGGGAAAAATGTTTGTTGCTTGTGGCTTGATTGAACCATTTTATGGGGTAAAAGTGTGGTAATTGGTTAAAATTGCGATCCCAATTTTTCAAGTGCAGTGATTTGACTGTTTTATGTGGTATTCGTGCAGTGATTGGTCAATTTTGCAAAGGCTTTCGTAATATGAAGAGAATTGTTGATTTTGTAAAAAAAAAAAAAAAATGTGATTACAGAATCGCACAATCCTGGAGGTACTGATGTAATAGCAGCTGTATAAAACCCTTCAGACTTCAGTCAAAGAGAGAGACAGGTGATTCATGGAACACACTTCCTTGGTTCCGTGGTTGCAGTTCTACCAACTGGCTGGTCCCGTGTGGCTCAGTTGGTAGAGCATGGTGCTTGCAACGCCAGGGTTGTGGGTTCAATCCCCGTGTTGGACAAGTATGGAAAAAGTATGCAGTCGCTCTGGATAAGAGAGTCTGCTAAATGACTTGAATGTAAAATGTTCCTTCGTCTTGGTTATCTATGGGTTGTGTGTTTCCATGTGTGAGGACAATCGGACGACCCATGGAAACAGTATATTTTGTATACTTGTTTTATTTTTTTCCCCTCGACAGCTTAGTTGCTTATTGTTCTGTAAATGGTATCAGGTTGTTCCTGTTCAGGGTTAACTAAATGAGTTTGTGTTTTAATTAGTTGTTTTGACAGTTCTCCTAATTGGGTATGTTTTTGACCATTTTATATAGTCTGTTGGCTGTTGCGTAACCTTACTCGCAAGTCAAGGAGTCGTGTATGTGTCATCGGCAGTTCATGAATATTCATGAGGTGGGGCCTGGCTGCATACAAATATCCCTGTCTCTATTTGTCATCCCAGCAGTTGGTTCATGTTCTCTGTGTTTATGTAACTGGCAAACAGACACACAGCAAACCACACACACACCACACATACACAAATGCATACATTTGCAAGCACATACACAAACGCACACGTGCATGCACACACACACACATACATACACACAAATGCATATTTATTAATTGGTAAATATTTTCTTAACTTTTCTTAACTCTTCTTAAACTGCACTGTTGGTTAAAGGGCTTGTAAGTAAGCATTTCACGGTAAGGTCTACACTTGTTGTATTTGGCGCATGTGACAAATACAGTTTGATTTGATGCACACACACACGCACACTCAAACAAACACACACACACATTCAAACACACACACACAATGCTCTACTTCAGTTACTTTGAACGCTTGGAACAATAACTCTCTAATGTTGTTGTTAATTCTCTGGTAATGTCATATTAGACTGTATGTACATGGTTTACAGAGAGAGAGATGATTCTCTGGTAATGAGAGGGAGAGAGAAGGAGAGGGAGAGCGAGTCGTGAGGAAACTCTCAAAAGAGTGTATACTGACAAAGCAGCAGGCCCAGATGGCATCCCTGGCCGTGTCCTCAGAGTGTGTGCTGGCAGGCGTCTTCTCAGACATCTTCAACATGTCCCTATCCCAGGCTGTAGTCCCCCCCGCTTCAAGGAGACCACTATCGTCCCTGTGCCCAGGAAAAATAAAGTGAAATGCCGAAATGACTATCGCCCGTTGCACTCAACCCGGTCATCATAAAGTGCTTCGAGAGGTTGGTCATGGCCCTCATCAAAGCCAGCATGCCAGGCACACTGGACCCAATCCAATTTGCCTACCGCACCAACAGATCCACGGAAGATGCCATTTCCATCGCTATTCAAACAGCTCTAACACATCTGGACAACAGGAACACCTATGTGAAAATGCTGTTGACTGCAGTTCACTTTCAACACTATTTTCCCCTCCAGGCTCGACACCAAGCTCAGAGCCCTGGGTCTGGACACCACCCTCTGCAACTGGATCCTGGACATCCTGACGGGCAGACCACAGGCTGTGAGGATTGGCAACAACACCTCTTCTACACTGACTCTTAACACAGAGGCCACCCCAGGGGTGTTTCCTCAGCCCTCTGTTGTACTCCCTGTTCACCCACGACTGTGTGGCTTTGCACGACACCAACTCCATCATCAAGTTTGCTGACGACACCACGGTTGTAGTCCTGACGTTGACCAACACCACCACCACTCTTGTCAAGAGGGTGCAACAGCGTCTTTACTAAGGCGGCTGTAGAAATTCGGCTTGCCACCCTTGGCCCTCTCCAAATACTACCGCTACACCATCGAGAGTGTCCTGAACGGCTGCATCATGGCCTGGTTTGGAAATTGCTCCATCTACGACCGCAAGGCCATCCAGCGGGTGGTGAAGATGGCCCAGTACATCACTGGGACCGTGGCCCTTCGGCGGGTGGTGAAGACGGCCCAGTACATCACTGGGACCGTGGCCCTTTGGCGGGTGGTGAAGACGGCCCAGTACATCACTGGGACCGTGGCCCTTTGGCGGGTGGTGAAGACGGCCCAGTACATCACTGGGACCGTGGCCCTCCGGCGGATGGGGAAGACGGCCCAGTACATCACTGGGGACCGTGGCCCTCCAGCGGGTGGGGAAGACAGCCCAGTACATCACTGGGGACCGTGACCCTCCAGCGGGTGGGGAAGACAGCCCAGTACATCACTGGGACCGTGGCCCTCCAGCGGGTGGGGAAGACAGCCCAGTACATCACTGGGACCGTGGCCCTCCAGCGGGTGGGGAAGACAGCCCAGTACATCACTGGGGACCGTGGCCCTCCAGCGGGTGGGGAAGACAGCCCAGTACATCACTGGGGACCGTGGCCCTCCAGCGGGTGGGGAAGACAGCCCAGTACATCACTGGGACCGTGGCCCTCCAGCGGGTGGGGAAGACAGCCCAGTACATCACTGGGACCGTGGCCCTCCAGCGGGTGGGGAAGACAGCCCAGTACATCACTGGGACCGTGGCCCTCCAGCGGGTGGGGAAGACAGCCCAGTACATCACTGGGACCGTGTCCCTCCAGCGGGTGGGGAAGACAGCCCAGTACATCACTGGGACTGTGACCCTCCGGCGGGTGGGGAAGACAGCCCAGTACATCACTGGGACCGTGCTCCCACCCATCTAGGACATCTACTTGGTGAGGAAGTCCTGCAGCATCAACAAGGACCCAACACACTCCAGCCACAAACTGTTCTCTCCCTTACCGTCAGGCGGACAGTATCGGAGCATGAGGTCTGATACCAACAGGATCAGAGACATTTTCTACCTACAAGCCATCAGACTGCTGAACACTTGAACTGGACTGACAACCTGCACTGACTCTCCACACCTTAGCACACATACCATCATTCAGACACACACACACACACACACACACACACACACACACACACACACACACACACACACACTCACACACAAAAAAAAAAAACACACACACACACGTTGGTTTTACTTTCCAAGTGGAGACCAAATAATGTATTCCCATTCAAAATTCTATATTCCTTTACCTAAGCCCTAATACTAAACCTAACCCTAAAACCAAACCTAACCCCAAACCCCAATACTAAACCTAATCCCAAACTCTGAAATGTAACTTTAACCCCAAACCCTAAAACTAAACCTTACCCCAAACCCTAAAACTAAACCTAACCCCTAACCCAAATACTAAACCTAACCCCAAACGCTGAAACTAAACCATAACCCCAAACTCTAAAACTAAACCTAACCCCAAACCCTGAAACTAAACCATAACCCCAAACCCTAATACTAAACCATAACCCCAAATCCTAACACTAAACCTAAACCCCAAACCCTGAAACTAAACTATAACCCCAAACCCTAATACTAAACCTAAACCCAAATCCTAATACTAAACCTAAACCCAAACCCTGAAACTAAACCATAACCCCAAACCCTGAAACTAAACCTAACCCCTAACCCTAAAACTAAACCTAACCCCTAACCCTAAAACTAAACCTAACCCCTAACCCTAAAACTAAACCTAACCCTAAAATTAAACCTTAAACCTAACCCTGTAACTAAACCTAACCCCAAACCCTAAAATAGCCTTTTTCTTTTTGGGGACCAGCAAAATGTCCCCACTTTTTATTTTCTTCCTTGTGAGGACTTTTGGAACCCAAAACATAGTAAAGTAAGACCACAAACACACACACACACGTACTTTATGTTGGTATTCTTGTCTTGTATTATTTCTTATTGTTGTTGCATTGTCCTGAAGGAACCTGCAAGTTAGCATTTAGTCGGACTAATAAAACTTGAAACTTAATCACTAATATAGTTTTTATAACCATATTAATTTGCTTTGCCATGGTCCTTTTACTACAGTTAGTACAAAGGCTTGGAAAAGGTTTGCCTTTTACCATTTGTGGTGCCTTGATGAACAACAACAACAAAACAATGTGGTGTAACTGCAACGTCTGCTTCCAACTCACACTCTCAAACACGTAGATCCCCTGAACGCAGCTCACTCTCCAGATCCCAATCACCTGAATTCTAATCACCTGTTCACACACCTGTATATCATTATCACACACTATTTTGTTCAGTTCTTTGCACCCCATCATTGTGAGGTATTGCTTGTTTTGTGACACACTTCTATTCGGATTTCTGTTTTCCCTGTAATTTGATCCTCCTGTGTATGATAGTTTTTTAAATGTTTTTATTTATTGAATATCCGAAACATACAATATACTTGCAGTGAAGCCGCTCAACAACTACATCATACCAGTCATCCAACAGACTCCCATCCAGAGCGACACACAGGAGCATCCAGGGTCAATGCCCTGCTCAAAGGCACGTTGACAAATCTACCACCAGACCAAAAAACATGAACCTGAACCCTCCAAGATCCCCCCACAGTTCCCCAATAGCTGTCCCTCAACCATTCGAGACCCCTCCCACAGTCCCCCCCAAGAAGAAAAATAAAAAATACAATTAATTCCATTCCCCACCCCCAAGAACCCCCCAATGCACCAACAACCAAGAGAATGAACTAAAGAGAAAAAAGGAAAAGACAGAAGAAAACAGCAAACAACAAAGAAAAATAATAATACATTTAAAACAGGACATCAAGGACAACTGAAATCATAACAGCAATGTCTACTTTATATGTTTGTGTGCATGTCTGGCACTGTTTGTGTGTTTTCTTGTATGTGTTTATTTGAATGAGAGTGTGTGTATATGCATGTGTACACACACCTGCACGGCATCAGCCTCAGGCAAACCGGCATTAGCTGTAAAAACACTGCCACTTAGAGTCATTCAAATGTACTTTTATTATGTTTTATTTTGACTTAAAAAAAACATTTATCTTTGACCATCATTCTATCTCCCACACAGCAACTCCACTCCCACTTGTCTCCAATTCCACATCCCAACCCTCAAGCTTCCCTCAGCCCATCCCATCTATCTCTGCTGGCCACCCACTTCGGGTTTCTATGCAACACATATCTTTCAACTATGCTGTGATGTATAACGTACAATTTCAATCTATCTAATCGAATAGAATCCACAGATTGCAAGTTGAAGATAAATACTTTTACTTGGAGTACTAGTATATTAGTAATTGACTGACCCGGTCTCTCCAGATCTCCTAACAGTACTATTTCTAGGGTAAATTTTAGATCAATGCTATGCATTTCCAGCCATTCCTGAACCTGAGACCAGAAACAGGCTATCTGAGGGCAATACCAAAATAAATGGTATATTGATTCTGTATCCTCACAACAAAATCTGCAGAGCTTCGATGACTTTATGCCCCAAATATTCAACATTTTGTTGGTGGCAAGAATTCTATATAATAATTTTAGCTGAACAGCACGAAGTCTTGAATCTTGCGTTGATTTATATATCAACTCATACACCCTGTACCATGGAATCGGCACATAAAAAATCTCTTCCCAACTATTTTGCAATCTGTATGGCACAGTTGTCAACATCCTGGTCCTCAAATGAAACGGGTATACTTTCCTATTTATGCTATTATTATTCTTCCGCCAGTTTTGATCCTTTATATTGGGCAGACAGACCAGTTCCTGTCACGATCATCGTATGAACATTCAGACCAAAGCGCAGCGTGAAATCAGTTCAACATTTTATTTGAAGTGAACCGCACAAAAACAATAAAGAATGAACGAAACGTGAAGTTAATGAAGTGCTCACAGGCAACTACACATTAACAAGATCCCACAAAACACAGTGGGGAATTGGCTGCCTAAATATGATCCCCAATCAGAGACAACGATAAACAGCTGCCTCTGATTGGGAACCATACCAGGCCAACATAGAAATAAAACAACCTTGATAACCCACCCTAGTCACACCCCGACCTAACCAAAATAGAGAATAAAAGGCTGTCTATGGTCAGGGCGTGACAGTTCCCTACCTCCTCCCGTTGCCACCTGCCTCCTCCATTTTTTGGGTAATGCTGTAATCAATTGGTTGTACTTTTGGATTGAGCAGACATACCCGTACAATTCCATGAAGGACATAACTCTACCATTCCAATTTTCAATATAATTTAAGAACAAAATACCCTTTTCAAACATCTTTCCCATAAATACAGGTATTTTATCAACCAGCACATTTGAGTTCAGCCATAATATTTGTTGTAATATTTGTTCTATTTTTTCAGGGGGATGAAATTGAAATTGTAGCCAGTTCTGCGATGCTTGTTTGAAAAAGAGAGATACTTTGAAAAAAGTGTCTACGTGTGTAACATGTAGTGCATATAGACTTAATTAATATTCATGATGATAATTGTAATCCATATCGTATCACCATCATAGTTGCATCATAATTACCTTTAACATAATTGAAAAACACATCCCAACATTTCCATAGCAATTGACGTTTCACATGATCATGAAAGAGACCTTGCATTACTATAGAGAAGGCTTCACTACAGTACAAATGTAAGCCGTACAATATGTTATTATTCCCCAATGCTCCTATTCTGATATCTTCCCCTTGCTTGTTGTAAACATATATAAACTTGTTCACAAATGCATAAAAAAGATAGACAAACAATAAACACATTAAATTATAAAACAGTTCTCGACAATAGAGAGAGAGGGAGAGAAGAGAAGAGAGTGAGAGAAGAGAGCGAGATCAGGTGTGTGTTCTTATGTATAAGTCTGTATGTGTAAGCAAGCATGTAATTGAGTACGTGTGTGTTCATATAAACTTTATAATGTTCAGATATTTTTACAGTTGCCATACCTTCTTTTTTTTCGTAACCTGAAGTCCCTGTAGAATTTAGTACAGCCATTGTGTTATGGAGCTGTCTCGGAATAGCTGACCATCTATAAAGCGTTTGTATGATAGTTTTGGCCTGCCTCACTAACGACACATTTTGCCAATTCCCTGCTTGTACTTTAGCCTATCGGATTTTCTATTATCAACCTATTGCCTGATCTCCGGGCAATGTTAGTAGCCTTTTCCCTGCCTGTACTGTTGCCTTTTTGGACCCCCTGTGTATGACCTTCTGCCTGCCCCCGGACCCAGCTACCTGCCTCCTCCTGTGGTCCTTTACAAATCAACACCTGCTGCGTCCTGCGCTTGAAACCAGCTCTGTCTCCCATTGTGTTCATTACTGTAACATTATGAACACCTGCTCTTTCCATAACATAGACTGAACAGGAAACATGGCTCACTTATCAGAGTCGATACGTTATCAGAGTCGGTACAGCCACCTGGTTTCTTCACGCATCCCGCCGACAGAAACAACCATATCTCTGGTAAGAAGAAGGGCGGGGGTGTATGCCTTATGATTAACGAGTCGTGGTGTGATCATAACAACATACAGGAACTCAAGTCCTTTTGTTCACCTGACCTAGAATTCCTTACAATCAAATGCCGACTGCATTATCTAACAAGAGAATTCTATTCCACTATAATCACAGACGTGTATATCCCCCCCAAGCAGATACCTCGATGGCCCTGAACGTTATTGGACTCTATGTAAACTGGAAACCACATATCCTGAGGCTGCATTTATTGTAGCTGGGGATTTTAACAAGGCTAATCCGAAAACACGGCTCCCTAAATTTTATCAGCATATCGAATGCGCAACCCGGGCTGGCAAAATTCTGGATCATTGTTACTCTAACTTCCGCAACGCAAACAAAGCCCTCCCTTGCCCTCCTTTCAGCAAATCTGACCACGACTCCATTTTGTTGCTCCCAGCCTATAGACAGAAACTAAAACAGGAAACGCCTGTGCTCAGGTCTGTTCAAAGCTGGTCCGACCAATCTGATTCCACGCTTCAAGATTGCTTCGATCACTTGGACTGGGATATGTTCCGGATAGCGTCAGACAACAACATTGATGTATACGCTAATTCGGTGAGCGAGTTTATTAGCAAGTGCATCGGTGATGTTGTACCCACGACGACTATTAAACCTTCCCCAACCAGAAACCGTGGATCGATGGCAGCATTCGGGCAAAACTGAAAGCGCGAACCACTGCTTTTAATCATGGCAAGGCGACCGGAAACATGCCCGAATACAAACAGTGTAGCTATTCCCTCCGCAAGGCAATCAAACAAGCTAAGCGTCAGACACGAGAGGTATGGGTCTACAGTCAATCTCGGACCACAAAAAGAAAACCATCCCCATCGCGGACACTGATGTCTTGCTCCCAGACAAACTAAACAACTTCTTTGCTCGCTTTGAGAACAATACAGTGGCACTGACATGGCCCGCCACCAAAACCTGCAGGCTCTCCTTCACCGCAGCCAATGTGAGTAAAACATTTAAACGTGTTAACCCTCGCAAGGCTGCCGGCCCAGATGGCATCCCTAGCCGCGTCCTCAGAGCATGCGCAGACCAGCTGGCTGGTGTGTTTACAGACATATTCAATGAATCCCTATCCCAGTCTGCTGTGCCCACATGCTTCAAGAGGGCCACCATTGTTCCTGTTCCGAAGAAAGCTAAGGTAACTGAGCTAAACGACTATCGCCCCATAGCACTCACTTCCGTCACCTTGAAGTGCTTTGAGAGACTAGTCAAGGATCATATCATCATATCACCAATCGCAATCACACTGCACACTGCCCTAACCCACCTGGACAACAGGAATACCTATGTAAGAATGCTGTTTATCGACGACAGCTCAGCAGTTAACACCATAGTTCCCTCCAAACTTGTCATTAATCTCGAGACCCAGGGTCTCGACCCCGCCCTGTGCAACTGGGTCCTGGACTTTCTGACGGGCCGCCCGCAGGTGGTGAGGGTAGGAAACAAGATATCCACCCCTCTGATCCTCAACACTGGGGCCCCACAAGGGTGCGTTCTCAGCCCTCTCCTGTACTCCCTGTTCACCCATGACTGCGTGGCCATGCATGCCTCCAACTCAATCATCAAGTTTGCAGACGACACTACAGTGGTAGGCTTGATTACCAAGATGGCCTACAGGGAGGAGGTGAGGGCCCTCGGAGTGTGGTGTCAGGAAAATAACCTCTCACTCAATGCCAACAAAACAAAGGAGATGATCGTGGACTTCAGGGAAAAGCAGAGGGAGCACCCCCCTATCCACATCGACGGGACAGTAGTGGAGAAGGTGGAAAGTTTTAAGTTCCTTGGTGTACACATCACGGACAAACTGAAATGGTCCACCCACACAGACAGCGTGGTGAAGAAGGCGCAACAGCGCCTCTTCAACCTCAGGAGGCTGAAGAAATTTGGCTTATCACTAAAAACACTCACAAACCTTTACAGCTGCACAATCGAGAGCATCCTGTCGGGCTGTATCACCGCCTGGTACAGCAACTGCTCCACCCACAACCGTAAGGCTCTCCAGAGGGTAGTGAGGTCTGCACAATGCATCACCGGGGGCAAACTACCTGCCCTCCAGGACACCTACTCCACCTGGTGTCACAGGAAGGCCAAAAAGATAATCAAGGACAACAACCACCCGAGCCACTGCCTGTTCACCCCGCTATCATCCAGAAGGCGAGGTCAGTACAGGTGCATCAAAGCTGGACCGAGAGACTGAAAAACAGCTTCTATCTCAAGGCCATCAGACTGTTAAACAGCCATCACTAACATTGAGTGGCTGCTGCCAACATTCCGACTCAAATCTCTAGCCACTTTAATAATTATGAATTGGATGTAATAAATGTATCACTAGTCACTTTAAAGAATGCCACTTTATATAATGATACATACCCTACATTACTCATCTCATATGTATATACTGTACTCTATACCATCTACTGCATCTTGCCTATGCCGCTCGGCCATCACTCTTCCATATATTTACAGTGGGGAGAACAAGTATTTGATACACTGCCGATTTTGCAGGTTTTCCTACTTACAAAGCATGTAGAGGTCTGTAATTTTTGTCGTAGGTACACTTCAACTGTGAGAGACGGAATCTAAAACAAAAATCCAGAAAATCACATTGTATGATTTTTAAGTAATTCATTTGCATTTTATTGCATGACATAAGTATTTGATACATCAGAAAAGCAGAACTTAATATTTGGTACAGAAACCTTTGTTTACAATTTCCTGTGTGTATCAAGAAGGACATCCAGCCAACTTGACACAACTGTGGAAAGCATTGGAGTCAACATGGTCCAGCATCCCTGTGGAACACTTTTGAGACTTTATAGAGTCCATGCCCCGACGAATTGAGGCTGGTTCGAGGGCAAAAGGGGTGAAACTCAATATAAGGAAGGTGTTCCTAATGTTTTGTACACTCAGTATATATGTAACTATATAGAGAGACTCTACAGTCATAAACATCCACATAACTGGTTTCATACAGACACATGTGTCGTGTCTTTGGGCACCATTAACTTGAAGACATGTTTATCAATTAACTCCCTGTAATTATTATTACGCGATTAAACTGATTAATTGTTTAACTGTAATTAACTAGGAGATCAGGGCACCAAGGAAAATATTCAGATTACAAAGTTATAATTTTCCTCATATAACTTTCCTATATTATAACATTATATATTATATTATAGTATCTGACCGATTATCTTCTGGTTTAAATGGTGTATTCTTTACCTCGCGTCAGTCTTATTCCAAACGTCGTAAATTGTTGTATCTGCACGAACCCAGTCTTTACCAAAATCATCCATACATCAAATGTCTTAAAATCATTTATTTACTAAACAAAGTAATTCACAGAAGGCATACAAACAGTAATTATCGTCACAAAGAATTGGTAGATTAATGTGCCCTAGTGGGCTAAACCGGCATGGCAGCTTTTTAAACAAAGGGTCATAAAGGGCAGCTGAGGAGGCACACAGAGTTCATTAATATTAACAATTGATATGCTAATCCCTTGCACATGAACGCACACTCATTCGGAAACAATTGCAATCAATATATATTTACGCTCAGTGTGTCGTCGTGATCCTTGTTGGAGAGTTTTTGTCCTGTTGGAGAGTTTTCTCTCTCTCTCTCTCTCTCTCTCTCTCTCTCTTTCTCTCTCTCTCTCTCTCTCTCTCGGTTAGAATGGATCTTTTCAAAGCGACATTCATTAATGTCGTTATAGAATGGATGTTTCGTCGGTCTTCGCATTCAATGATACCGAATTCTAGCTGCAGACTAGTACTTAATATCAAAGACTTGTTCTTATTCTGTATCGATAGTTTAACCAAGTGGTATGGTTAAAGTCAGTAGAGGAATGTATGGTCAAACCTATTGGCCAACTCGTAATGGAGTGGAGGCCTGGTCTGCAGAAAGTAAATCAGGGTGGGGGTTTTATACTTGAACATAGAAAAAGGCTGTCTCATGACGCCAGGTCTTGTCTGTGTCCCTGGGGGCGTGCCGATGACTGAGTTAAGCTTTGAACAGAAATACAATTCTATCACAATAACATCAGTACATAGCCTCTCAACATATTCCAAATAGCTTTAATCTTATTAAATCATTGTATACAACCATTTAGATGCAAGTCCCATAGCTGAGGCTATTATATAAACCTTAGTATGGTAATATGGCACTCCAATGAGTATCACAAAATTGTACCAAGCGGACCAGTTCGTAGCTGGATTCTTCACCAATCTTTTATACCTTCTCCAGAACATAAATGTCGATCGGTACCCCAATTCTGTGAGTTGGGAGAATTTCCTTTGTCTCTCTATGAAACCCCTCTCTGTCTCAACTGGGCCATGCAGCAGGACATTCTCCTTTAGAATTTTACGACCGACTTCACAGGGCCTGGGAGAAGTAGGTAGGGGGATGGTGCAAGGGGGAGGAGGTCAACTGTGCTCCCTGTACTCAGAGGGCAACGTCATGACACATGCAACTACAAATCCTCACAACAAGAGAAACCCAAACTGAAATTACAACTGACTACTGAGGCGGCTTGACAGTGTAGCACAGATCATTAGGATATTTTTAGACACGCCAAGGGCAGATTTCTAGATGAAAAGAAACATGTTAACACTGAACTATCAATTGCTTCTCTGTGGTTTGGAGATTTGTCTTGCAATGCTTTGAGATTGAATTTAATTATATTACATTTTTTTGTAATTTTTTTAACTGCATTTTACAACTTATTTTGTATGTTAATATACAGGAATCAAATAAAAGTTTATTTGTCACGTGCGCCGAGTAAAACAGGTGTAGACCTTAAAGTGAAATGCTTACTTACAAGCCCTAACCAACAGTGCAATTTGTAAGTAAAAAATAGGTATTAGGTAAACAATAGATGAGTAAAGAAATTAAAAAACAGTAAAATGACAGTGAAAATAACAGTAACGAGGCTCTATACAGGGTATTACGGTACAGAGTCAATGTGGAGGTTATATACAGGGTATTACGGTACAGAGTCAATGTGGAGGTTATATACAGGGTATTACGGTACAGAGTCAATGTGGAGGTTATATACAGGGTATTACGGTACAGAGTCAATGTGGAGGTTATATACAGGGTATTACGGTACAGAGTCAATGTGGAGGCTATATACAGGTGGTACCGGTACAGAGTCAATGTGGAGGCTATATACAGGTGGTACCGGTACAGAGTCAATGTGGAGGCTCTATACAGGTGGTACCGGTACAGAGTCAATGTGGAGGCTCTATACAGGTGGTACCGGTACAGAGTCAATGTGGAGGCTATATACAGGTGGTACCGGTACAGAGTCAATGTGGAGGCTCTATACAGGTGGTACCGGTACAGAGTCAATGTGGAGGCTATATACAGGTGGTACCGGTACAGAGTCAATGTGGAGGCTCTATACAGGTGGTACCGGTACAGAGTCAATGTGGAGGCTCTATACAGGTGGTACCGGTACAGAGTCAATGTGGAGGCTCTATACAGGTGGTACCGGTACAGAGTCAATGTGGAGGCTCTATACAGGTGGTACCGGTACAGAGTCAATGTGGAGGCTATATACAGGTGGTACCGGTACAGAGTCAATGTGGAGGCTATATACAGGTGGTACCGGTACAGAGTCAATGTGGAGGCTATATACAGGGGGTACCGGTACAGAGTCAATGTGGAGGCTATATACAGGGGGTACCGGTACAGAGTCAATGTGGAGGCTACATACAGGGGGTACCGGTACAGAGTCAATGTGGAGGCTATATACAGGGGGTACCGGTACAGAGTCAATGTGGAGGCTCTATACAGGTGGTACCGGTACAGAGTCAATGTGGAGGCTCTATACAGGTGGTACCGGTACAGAGTCAGTGTGGAGGCTATATACAGGTGGTACCGGTACAGAGTCAATGTGGAGGCTATATACAGGTGGTACCGGTACAGAGTCAATGTGGAGGCTATATACAGGTGGTACCAGTACAGAGTCAATGTGGAGGCTATATACAGGTGGTACCGGTACAGATTCAATGTGGAGGCTCTATACAGGTGGTACCGGTACAGAGTCAATGTGGAGGCTATATACAGGTGGTACCGGTACAGAGTCAATGTGGAGGCTATATACAGGGGGTACCGGTACAGAGTCAATGTGGAGGCTCTATACAGGTGGTACCAGTACAGAGTCAATGTGGAGGCTATATACAGGTGGTACCGGTACAGAGTCAATGTGGAGGCTATATACAGGGGGTACCGGTACAGAGTCAATGTGGAGGCTCTATACAGGTGGTACCGGTACAGAGTCAATGTGGAGGCTATATACAGGTGGTACCGGTACAGAGTCAATGTGGAGGCTATATACAGGTGGTACCGGTACAGAGTCAATGTGGAGGCTATATACAGGTGGTACCGGTACAGAGTCAATGTGGAGGCTATATACAGGTGGTACCGGTACAGAGTCAATGTGGAGGCTATATACAGGTGGTACCGGTACAGAGTCAATGTGGAGGCTCTATACAGGTGGTACCGGTACAGAGTCAATGTGGAGGCTATATACAGGTGGTACCGGTACAGAGTCAATGTGGAGGTTATATACAGGTGGTACCGGTACAGAGTCAATGTGGAGGCTATATACAGGTGGTACCGGTACAGAGTCAATGTGGAGGCTATATACAGGTGGTACCGGTACAGAGTCAATGTGGAAGCTATATACAGGTGGTACCGGTACAGAGTCAATGTGGAGGCTATATACAGGTGGTACCGGTACAGAGTCAATGTGGAGGCTCTATACAGGTGGTACCGGTACAGAGTCAATGTGGAGGCTCTATACAGGTGGTACCGGTACAGAGTCAATGTGGAGGCTATATACAGGTGGTACCAGTACAGAGTCAATGTGGAGGCTCTATACAGGTGGTACCGGTACAGAGTCAATGTGGAGGCTATATACAGGTGGTACCGGTACAGAGTCAATGTGGAGGCTATATACAGGTGGTACCGGTACAGAGTCAATGTGCAGGGGCACCGGTTAGTCAGGTTAATTGAGGTAATATGTACATGAATGTGTAGCTAAAGTGACTATGCATAGATGATAAAACAGATAGTAGCAGCAGCATAAAAGAGGGGTTGGGGGGGATGGCAGGACATAATGCAAATAGTCCGGGTAGCCATTTGAATACCTGGTCAGGAGTCTTATGGCTTGGTGGTAAAAGCTGTTGAGAAGCCTTTTGGTCCTAGACTTGGCGCTCCGGTAACGCTTGCCATGCGGTAGTAGAGAGAACAGTCTATGACTGGGGTGGCTGGGGTCTGACAATTTTTAGGGCCTTCCTCTGACACCGCCTGATGTAGAGGTCCTGGATGGCAAGCAGCTTAGCCCCAGTGATGTACTGGGCCGTGCACACTACCCTCTGTAGTGCCTTGCGGTCGAAAGCCAAGCAGTTGCTGTACCAGGCAGTGATGCAACCAGTCAGGATGCTCTCTATGTTGCAGCTGTAGAACATTTTGAGGATCTGAGGACCCATGCCAAATCTTTTCAGTCTCCTGAGGGGGAATAGGTTTTGTCGTGCCCTCTTCACGACTGTCTTGGTGTGTTTGGACCATGTTAGTTTGTTGGTGATGTGGACACCAAGGAACTTGAAGCTCTCAACCTGCTCCACTGCAGCCCCGTCGATGAGAATGGGGGCGTGCTCAGTCCTCCTTTTACTGTAGTCCACAATCATCTCCTTAGTCTTGAATCCGGTGGTCAGTTGATTTGTGGTTTATCCTTATGGCTTTAATGTGTGCGTGAATACAGTTGAGGTCGGAAGTTTACATACACCTTAGCCAAATACATTTAAACTCAGTTTTTCACAATTCCTGACATTGAATCCTAGTAAAAAATGTCCTGTCTTAGGTCAGTTAGGATCACCACTTTATTTTAAGAATGTGAAATGTCAGACTAATGTTAGAGAGAATTATTTATTTAAGCTTTTATTTCTTTCAATTAGTATTTGGTAGCATTGCTTTTAAATTGTTTAACTTGGGTCAAACGTTTCAGGTAGCCTTCCACAATAAGTTGGGTGAATTTTGGCCCATTCCTCTTGACAGAGCTGGTGTAACAGAGTCAGGTTTGTAGGCCTCCTTGCTCACACACGCTTTTTCAGTTCTGCCCACACATTTTCTAGAGGATTGAGGTCAGGGCTTTGTGATGGCCACTCCAATACCTTGACTTTGTTGTCCTTAAGCCATTTTGCCACAACTTTGGAAGTATGCTTGGGGGCACTGAGTTTGAAGGTAGGCCTTGAAATACATCCACAGATACACCTCCAATTGACTCAAATTATGTCAATTAGCCTATCAGAAGCTTCTAAAGCCATGACATCATTTTCTGGAATTTTCCAAGCTGTTTAAAGGCACAGTCAACTTAGTGTATGTAAACTTCTGACACACTGGAATTGTGATACAGTGAATGATAAGTGAAATAATTTGTCTGTAAACAATTGTTGGAAAAATAACTTGTGTTATGTCCAAAGCAGATGTCCTGAACGACTTGCCAAAACTATAGTTTGTTAACAAGAAATGTGTGGAGTGGTTGAAAAACAAGTTTTAAGGACTCCAACCTAAGTGTATGTAAACTTCAGACTTCAACTGTATATAATAATAATCAAAATGTCTTTCCACCTCAAGAAATTACAAAGTGCATCCTGAATTAATTTGGTTTTTTGTTCAATTCACTGGTCATGCTGAAATCCTGAATGGTTGTGTATGTACACTGTACATCAAATACACATTTTAAACTACCGTGTTGTCAGGATGTAAAATAAGCTTATATCCTGTGATTGTACTGGATCACCCTTTAAAATGACTCATTAGATAGTGAGGGATGTGGTTTTAATCCTACTAATAAGATCTCCATGCTCTGTAATTGACTATGTGTATTAATGAATCATCATCTGGTGACCTTGGCTTATCAATGCCCCTTTCCTGACGTCCAGTTCATAACCAGTACAGCAGTGGCTGTTATGTAGTTGTAGTGAATTCATTGAAGCTTACAGGCTCATGTAGAGGTGCTCCTGATGTGAGACATTTCTTGAAAGATCATAGAATCCCTGGAATGTTGTCAGCCACCACACGTACAAAAAGCTCAGCCCATCACTGAGATATAGATTCTCTTCAGCTGACCACCTTGAAGCCATTTTCCACCTATATTTGCTATGCCCAGATAAAAGTCAATATAGAGAGGGCCATGAAGAATAGACTAGTAAACTCTTATATCCACAGAAAGCTCTACCCTTAAAGAAAAACCACATGATTTCACATGCAGAAAATCACATGATTTCACATCAAATTTTACTTGTTAAATCATGGGACAACATGTGTTTTTGGAACACTTCCCACGTTTTCACATGTGTAGTTTAATGTTAGCACATGTTGCTTTACGTGTTGTCACCTATTATCACATTAACTTCACATAAGATCACATGAAATTCAAGTGTTTTTTCCGTAAGGGTAGAATACTGATCCATATTTGTATGAGACTCAGTTGGCACAACACGGGCTCAAATACATTATTAAAATACTTGTCTTTAAAATGTTTTTACTGCATCAATTAAAATAAACACTATACATCTGACTGCATCAAATAAGGGTTCAATAGGCCTATGTCCTGTGCATCAAATGAGTGCGACTTTACCTCTTAATGTACATCTGACTGCATCAAATAAGGTTTATTTCGATAGGCCTATGTCCTGTGCTTCCAATGAGTGCGACTTTACATAACTGTCCATGCAACATTTTCATTGCCTCATGAGTATTAAACAGACATACACGGACTTCCACATTACTTCCACATTTGGTACCAACGTTTTCGTCTTGTGCAGGGGATTATAAATACCACATTTATGTCACAGTAGGACTTCACATCAGAAATACAAGATCATATATTCTATCAGACGAACGGACTGCTCAGGACAACTCGTTTTGTATATTGTTTGTCTCAGTCTGACAGAGGTGGCTAACGACACAGTGAAATTCATATTGTTTGTCTCAGTCTAACAGAGGTGGCTGACGACACAGTGAAATTCATATTGTTTGTCTCAGTCTAACAGAGGTGGCTAACGACACAGTGAAATTCATAGTGTTTGTCTCAGTCTAACAGAGGTGGCTAACGACACAGTGAAATTCATATTGTTTGTCTCAGTCTAACAGAGGTGGCTAACGACACAGTGAAATTCATATTGTTTCTCAGTCTAACAGAGGTGGCTAACAACAGAGTGAAATTCATATTGTTTGTCTCAGTCTAACAGAGGTGGCTAACGACAGAGTGAAATTCATATTGTTTGTCTCAGTCTAACAGAGGTGGCTAACGACACAGTGAAATTCATATTGTTTGTCTCAGTCTGACAGAGGTGGCTAACGACACAGTGAAATTCATATTGTTTGTCCCAGTCTAACAGAGGTGGCTAACGACACAGTGAAATTCATATTGTTTGTCAGTCTAACAGAGGTGGCTAATGACACAGTGAAATTCATATTGTTTGTCCCAGTCTAACAGAGGTGGCTAACGACGCAGTGAAATTCATATTGTTTGTCCCAGTCTAACAGAGGTGGCTAACGACACAGTGAAATTCATATTGTTTCTCAGTCTAACAGAGGTGGCTAACGACACAGTGAAATTCATATTGTTTGTCTCAGTCTAACAGGGGTGGCTAACGACACAGTGAAATTCATATTGTTTGTCTCAGTCTGACAGAGGTGGCTAACGACACAGTGAAATTCATATTGTTTGTCTCAGTCTAACAGAGGTGGCTAACGACACAGTGAAATTCATATTGTTTGTCTGTCTAACAGAGGTGGCTAACGACACAGTGAAATTCATATTGTTTATCTCAGTCTAACAGAGGTGGCTAACGACACAGTGAAATTCATATTGTTTGTCTCAGTCTGACAGAGGTGGCTAACGACACAGTGATATTCATGTAAGGAGTAGTACAGAAATTGTGCAATTTAGTGGTGTTTTTTTTTACCATTACTCATACCTTCATAATACATTTGAACAGTAAAAAACAAGTAATCCTTCATGTAGTGTACTGTCAAGCACCAAATCATTTTAATTTAGCTGCTTCCAAACACTAATGTAAAATAGGCATGAGCAAGCCGTTCACATCGTTGATAATACACTGTACACCAAGGTAGTAAATTACATTGAGAGGGGTTAAGTAAGACACGCAAAGGACAAATCTTTTCATTTAAAAAACTTAGGAGGAATGGGAACTTAAAATCAATGAATGAGCCAACTATAGACAGCGGGATGTAATTGATATGGACGTAATGTCTCCGATATAACATAATAGCAGGACGTGAGTCTTCTTCTGTGGTTGATTCATCAGGCAGCATAATAAACTGACTGATTGAAGGTGTCATCGGACTGAGATAAGGTCATGAACCTCTCCCTGGCCTCTTGTAATGTTTTCCCTGGGGGGGGGGCATGTTTTATTAGCTAAATGGAGGGAAACAGACAGTGCTTGTGCAATCCTGTACTCAACCTGAATGGATTTTTGTATTTTTATTTTAATGTTTCTACATGATGTTGACAATCTTAAAGGGGCAAGCTGGGATTCAAACATCAACAAAGTGGTCACTCTTTAACAAACATAGCATACTGTATCTACTTTTGATTCCTTATACATTTTTTTATATATATACTACCGTTGAAAAGTTTGGGGTCACTTAGAAATGTCCTTGTTTTTGAAAGAAAAGCTTTTTATTTTGTCCATTTAAAATAACGGCAGGTAGTCTAGTGGTTAGAGCGTTGGACTTGTAACCGGAAGTTTGCAAGATCAAATCCCTGAGCTGACAATGTAAAAATCTGTCGTTCTGCCCCTGAACAAGACAGTTAACCCACTGTTCCCTGGTAGGCTGTCATTGAAAATAAGAATTTGTTCTTAACTGACTTGCCTAGTTAAATAAAGGTAAAATAAAAAAATAACATAACATTGATCAAAAATACAGTGTAGACATTGTTAATGTTGTAGCCAGGATGGTAAACTACAGTAAAGGCCAGTTATACTGGAGGATGATATCCAGGATGGTAACTACAGTAAAGGCCAGTTATACTGGAGGATGATATCCAGGATGGTAACTACAGTAAAGGCCAGTTATACTGGAGGATGATATCCAGGATGGTAACTACATTAAAGGCCAGTTATACTGGAGGATGATATCCAGGATGGTAACTACATTAAAGGCCAGTTATACTGGAGGATGATATCCAGGATGGTAACTACAGTAAAGGCCAGTTATACTGGAGGATGATATCCAGGATGGTAACTACAGTAAAGGCCAGTTATACTGGAGGATGATAGCCAGGATGGTAACTAAAGTAAAACCTGATAATTTAAGGTAGCTAGTGGAAAAGGAGAGACCTGGGAGAGACACTGGAGCTAACTGTTAATGAGGCATACCCCTGCCTCGTGGCAGCAGTTAGCAGCCACGCACGAACACACACACGTGCGTGCACACACACCAGCCTCAGACTGCATCAAAGCCTACATCAGACCAAACAAGGGTTTTAAAATTAATGAATGGCTTTGTCTCTGAGGGGTAATTTTCCATCATCAGCATTGGCAAACCCTATTGTCAGGGACTGAATAGGGAGGGAGGGAGAGCGGGGAGAGAGAGGGAGAGAGAGGGAGAGAGCACACCGTTGTTGGCTTGCATTTATCCTCATTAATTCTCAGATCACAGTCAATTCTCTTTTTCTCTCCCTGATAATTCTCTCTTTCTCTCTCTTTCTCTCTCTCTCTCCCTGATAATTCTCTCTTTCTCTCTCTCTCTCTCGCTTCCTGATAATTCTCCCTCTCAATTCTCTCTTTCTCCCTGATAATTCTCTCTCTCTCCCTGATAATTCTCTCTCTCTCCCTGATAATTCTCTCTCTCTTCCTGATAATTCTCTCTCTCTTCCTGATAATTCTCTCTCTCTTCCTGATAATTCTCTCTCTCTTCCTGATAATTCTCTCTCTCTTCCTGATAATTCTCTCTCTCTCCCTGATAATTCTCTTTCTCTTCCTGATAATTCTCTCTCTCTCCCTGATAATTCTCTCTCTCTCCCTGATAATTCTCTCTCTCTTCCTGATAATTCTCTCTCTCTTCCTGATAATTCTCTCTCTCTTCCTGATAATTCTCCCTCTCTTTCTTCCTGATAATTCTCTCTCTTTTCCTGATAATTCTCTCTCTTTTCCTGATAATTCTCTCTTTCTTCCTGATAATTCTCTCTCTCTTCCTGATAATTCTCTCTCTCTTCCTGATAGTTCTCTCTCTCTTCCTGATAATTCTCTCTTTCTCCCTGATAATTCTCTCTCTCTTCCTGATAATTCTCTCTCTCTCCCTGATAATTCTCTCTCTCTTCCTGATAATTCTCCCTCTCTTTCTTCCTGATAATTCTCTCTCTCTTCCTGATAATTCTCCCTCTCTTTCTTCCTGATAATTCTCTCTCTCTTCCTGATAATTCTCTCTCTCTTCCTGATAATTCTCTCTTTCTTCCTGATAATTCTCCCTCTCTTTCTTCCTGATAATTCTCTCTCTTTTCCTGATAATTCTCTCTCTTCCTGATAATTCTCTCTCTCTTCCTGATAATTCTCTCTTTCTTCCTGATAATTCTCTCTCTCTTCCTGATAATTCTCCCTCTCTTTCTTCCTGATAATTCTCTCTCTCTTCCTGATAATTCTCTCTCTCTTCCTGATAATTCTCTCTCTCTTCCTGATAATTCTCCCTCTCTTTCTTCCTGATAATTCTCCCTCTCTTTCTTCCTGATAATTCTCTCTCTTTTCCTGATAATTCTCTCTCTCTTCCTGATAATTCTCTCTCTCTTCCTGATAATTTTCTCTCTCTTCCTGATAATTCTCCCTCTCTTTCTTCCTGATAATTCTCTCTCTTTTCCTGATAATTCTCTCTCTCTTCCTGATAATTCTCTCTTTCTTCCTGATAATTCTCTCTCTTTTCCTGATAATTCTCTCTCTCTTCCTGATAATTATCTCTTTCTTCCTGATAATTCTCTCTCTCTTCCTGATAATTCTCTCTCTCTTCCTGATAATTATCTCTCTCTTCCTGATAATTCTCTCTCTTTTCCTGATAATTCTCTCTCTCTTCCTGATAATTCTCTCTCTCTTCCTGATAATTCTCTCTTTCTTCCTGATAATTATCTCTCTCTTCCTGATAATTCTCTCTTTCTTCCTGATAATTCTCTCTTTCTTCCTGATAATTCTCCCTCTCTTTCTTCCTGATAATTCTCCCTCTCTTTCTTCCTGATAATTCTCCCTCTCTTTCTTCCTGATAATTATCTCTTTCTTCCTGATAATTCTCTCTTTCTTCCTGATAATTCTCTCTCTCTTCCTGATAATTCTCTCTCTCTTCCTGATAATTCTCTCTCTCTTCCTGATAATTCTCTCTCTTTTCCTGATAATTCTCTCTCTCTTCCTGATAATTCTCTCTTTCTTCCTGATAATTCTCTCTCTCTTCCTGATAATTCTCTCTTTCTTCCTGATAATTCTCCCTCTCTTTCTTCCTGATAATTCTCTCTCTTTTCCTGATAATTCTCTCTCTCTTCCTGATAATTCTCTCTCTCTTCCTGATAATTCTCTCTCTCTTCCTGATAATTCTCTTTCTTCCTGATAATTCTCCCTCTCTTTCTTCCTGATAATTATCTCTCTCTCCCTGATAATTCTCTCTCTCTCTCTCCCTGATAATTCTCTCTTTCTCTCTCTCTCTCTCTCCCTGATAATTCTCTTTTTCTCTCTCTCTCCCTGAAAATTCTCTCTCTCTCACTTCCTGATAATTCTCCCTCTTTCTTCCTGATAATTCTCTCTCTCCCTGATAAATCTCTGTCTTTTCTTTCTCCTCAGGGTATTGATCCTATTACTGTCCAGAGAGGAGGGTCAGACGGAGGGGGGTGTTAAGGTTAGCCCATCTGCCCTGGAGGCCACCCTCCGTCAGATCAAACATGCTGGTCTATTGGGACTCAAAGTCTAACTGATATTTATAGAGGTCTCGCTTCTAGCAGCTCGATAAATCACGACAACAACCTAAAAGAGGCTGAGTTCTGAGGTGTAGCCATTTAACAGTGATCTGTCTGTCTGATTTCTGAGGTGTAGCCATTTAACAGTGATCTGGCTGATTTCTGAGGTGTAGCCATTTAACAGTGATCTGGCTGTCTGATTTCTGAGGTGTAGCCATTTAACAGTGATCTGTCTGTCTGATTTCTGAGGTGTAGCCATTTAACAGTGATCTGTCTGGCTGATTTCTGAGGTGTAGCCATTTAACAGTGATCTGGCTGTCTGATTTCTGAGGTGTAGCCATTTAACAGTGATCTGTCTGTCTGATTTCTGAGGTGTAGCCATTTAACAGTGATCTGGCTGATTTCTGAGGTGTAGCCATTTAACAGTGATCTGGCTGTCTGATTTCTGAGGTGTAGCCATTTAACAGTGATCTGTCTGTCTGATTTCTGAGGTGTAGCCATTTAACAGTGATCTGGCTGATTTCTGATGTGTAGCCATTTAACAGTGAAAAGAAGAAATAGAAGAACTACAAAACAGTATTAGGGAGCGAATATGATTATAACAGGGTTTTTCAGACGGGGTGGGGCTATTTTTGTCAACAAATAGCAACGTTTGTCGCAAACGGGAAATACAGTACATAAAGCATGATGAGATTCTCTAATGCTCTCTCTGCCCCAAATTACTGGTGTCTGAGTCAGTCTCTTAAAACGGTCTGCGTCACTACCCTCAATAAACTTCCAGGCATTAGAACAAGCCTTCCTGAAATGTCCCATAATTGCCTTACTGCCACGGATGATATAAAGCAGAATATCATGCTATACAATGAACCATGTAATAAAGTTGTATGATTAAATTCCTTTCAGCCAGGCTTCTTCTCTTTTCTCCGCCTCTCTACCTTCAGTATATTGTGTCATTTACATGCTTCACGGCTTGTAGCAAAGCAATCCTATTTACCCCTTTACAACCCATAAATGGAAGAGGTGTGAGGGCTTTTAACAATCGCAGGACAATATATTTTTTCATTCACAGAGCTAAAAGGGTCTATGCTGTTAATGTGTGATTTTATTAGCGGTGTATGTGTTTCTAAAGACTACAGTATTTAGGGTCATGCAGCAGAAATGTTTTCCCTCTTATGAAATCTGTCAACAGTCCTTCCTCATAAATACGTTTCCAAACATATCATAATTCTTCAAGAGTGCATTGATAGAAAAATGAATTCCCATCATGCTTTAAGTTTTTCTGCAGGTTAACAGAAAGCATTTCTCTAAGAGCAGCTTCTACCAAGTCTCCATGGCCCTATAGTGTTTACCCATTGGAGAGCACCAGCACAGTGGATTTTCATATCATCATATTCTTTCCAGTATCTCCACCCTGGCTTTAATTCCGCTCTGGTGAATGCAGACTAATCAATCTCTCTCAGTTACCATCTGTATGTCCTTAGCCATTGTCTTCGTACTGTACTGTACAGTCTGGCTTGTGGATAGTCAGTCTCCTAAGTGAATTAGAAGAGCTACATATCCTTTGCGTTGAGTGTTCTTGCTTGCATCTATCTGCTTTAGTAAATATTCAGACAATAACCATGTCCATGTTTGCACTTGTTGTGAATCATTTTCTACCCCAGTTTGATTAGCGTAAGGTTTTTTTTGTAGTGTACGCATGTTTAGATGGTAAAAGCCCATCTCCGTTCCACACCTGCACTGAGAAAAGCATAAAGAAACGATGATCACCTTGTCACCTGCGATGAATAAAGCTAATATTTCCATATACCCTGCCAATTAGAGACAAATACAAGACACACCAAGGCTACGGTCCACCCTCGTCCCTACCTCATTATATAGGCAGGGTAGGGCCACATTTCATAACTCCTAGTGTGCATCGCAAATGGCACCCTATTCCCTATATTCCAATGGGGCTCTGGTCAAAAGTAGTGCACTATATAGGTAGTAGGGTGACATTTGGGACGCAGACCTAGTTGATCTAGAATTGTGATGGCTTGTGTTTCCAGCTGTGAGGTTTTCCTCTTTCCTTTTAATCAGTGTTCAGTGCTGGACAATTACAGGCCCTAATATTCATAAAGGACTTGCAGTTAGAGGGAGACATGGCTTTGAAAGAGGGTAGACCAGGATGTCTGACAGCATTTAACAGCTTGAATTGATCCGTGACTCCTGCAGACATTTTACATCTTAGCTTTGAGGAAAAGATCTTCACCCTGGACAATAAATTAAATATTAATGAATTCCTCTGCATTCTGGGACTAAGTAATCTGTTCCATATGATGTTTTCACAGTAGGTAGTGGCAGCCAATGTTGATGTAACTATTGTACAGTTAAAACTCCAACCACGACTAATGCATTGAGTCTGAGTGAGTTTAGCAGCGAGATAAAGACTTAATAATGAGCCTCCAAAATATGCATTCAGTGACAGGTGCCATACAGTCTATGTATTGGCACCACAAGATAACACATAACTGACTCATGTAAGGAGATTTGTAGGGGGCCTATATATTTTGTTATTCATGGTATACCAGTGATGAACTCTCAAGAAAACCAAAGACACAGCTCCCTGCCTCCCCTGACACTCTGTAGGAGGGGCAATCACAATCAGAAGCCTTTGATACATTATTTCTGTTCAGATCCATATTTCATATTTCTATGAAGAACACTAAGACTCCGTCCCAAATGGTACCCTATTCCCTATATAGTGCACTACTTTTGATCAAATGTAGTGCACTATATACAGAAGAGCGTTCCATTTGGGAGTTATCCTAGAACTCTCTATGGAGCGTAATTACATTTCAAGGCTGGCGTTGTAACTTATCACACACTCAGTTGAAGGGTCCTTTTTTTTATCATTTTGCCCCTCTAGAATTAAATTTGCAGACCCCCTGGCGCTGCTTCATAGACTGACAAACTCAATAGGGATGACGTGTTGAATCGCAGCTGAATAGTGGCATACCAATCAGACAGTTTTCATATACAGTTCAAGTCAGAAGTCATTAAAACTCATTTTTCAACCACTCCACAAATTTCTTGTCAACAAACTATAGTTTTGGCAAGTCGGTTAGGACATCTACTTTGTGCATAACACAAGTCATTCTTCCAACAATTTTTTACAGACAGATTATTTCACTTATAATTCACTGTTTCACAATTCCAGTGGGTCAGAAGTTCACTAAGTTGACTGTGCCTTTAAACAGCTTGGAAAATTCCAGAAAAGCATGTCATGGCTTTAGAAGCTTCCGATAGGCTAATTGACATCATTTGAGTCAATTGGAGGTGTACCTGTGTATGTATTTCAAGGCCTACCTTCAAACTCAATGCCTCTTTGCTTGACATCATGGGAAAATCAAAAGAAATCAGCCAAGACCTCAGAAAAAATTAAAGGTACCGCGTTCATCTGTACAAACAACAGTACGCAAGTATAAACACCATGGGACCACGCAGCCGTCATACCGCTCAGGAAGGAGATGTGTTGTGTCTCCTAGAGATGAACGTACTTTGGTGCAAAAAGTGCAAATCAATCCCAGAACAACAGCAAAGGACCTTGTGAAGATGCTGGAGGAAACAGGTCCAAAGTATCTATATCCACAGTAAAACGAGTCCTATATCGACACAACCTGAAAGGCTGCTCAGCAAGGAAGAAGCCACTGCTCCAAAACCGCCATAAAAAAGCAAGACTACGGTTTGCAACTGAACATGGGGACAAAGATTGTACTATTTGGAGAAATGTCATCTGGTCTGATGTTTGGAGGAAAAATGGGGAGGCTTGCAAGCCGTGAAGCACGGGGGTGGCAGCATCATGTTGTGGGGTGCTTTGCTGCAGGAGGGACTGGTGCACTTCACAAAATAGATGGCATCATGAGGGAGGATAATTATGTGGATATATTGAAGCAACATCTCAAGATCAGTCGGGAAGTTAAAGCTTGGTCGCAAATGGGTTTTCCAAATGGACAATGAAAAACTGAGTTTAAATGTATTTGGCTAAGGTGTATGTAAGCTTTCAACTTCAACTGTTTCAACACTCTATGCAGGAACACAGTATTTATTTATATTAACTAGGGAAGTCAGTTAAGAACAAATTCTTACTTACAATGCCAGCCTAGGAACAGTGTTAACTGCCTTGTTCAGGGGAAGAACGACATATTTTTACCTTGTCAGCTCAGGGATTCTATCTAGCAACCTTTTGGTTACTGGCCCAACGCTCCAACCACTAGGCTACCTGCCTGCCCATAAGATACAGACAATATTTAGGAGAAAAAATCATCAGTAAGATACAGACAATATTTAGGAGATAAAATCATCACTTCTATAGATTAATACCTTCGACACAATAGCCAATTTCTCAGTGCTCTGTACTGTGAGGGTGTTGAAAGATTTATGAAATATTACACTTTTCTAAGTTGCCCTTCATCTTCCCATCTCTCTCCCACCCCCCTTTCCCATCTCCAGACTCCAGCTATGTCCAGTACTCTGGTAATTCCTACTTGGAGTTTGAGGGCATAGACCTTGGTGCCAACAACAACATCACTGTGAGGTTTCAGACCCAGGAGGCCCAGGGGACCATCCTGTACGTGGACCAAGGAGCAGTGACCAGGGGCTTCTTTTTCATGAAACTCTTCATCCAGGAGGGAATGCTACAGGTGAGGCTTTTTCTGAGTACCAAATGGCACCCTATTCCCTATATAGTGCACTTCTTTTGACCAGGGCTCATGAGACTCAACAACTTGAAACATGAAAGGTAAAGGTTTTTGTCCCAAATGGCGCACTCTTCCCTATATAGTGCACTACTTTTGACCAGGGCCCATATGACTCATCAACTTGAAACTTGAAAGATAAAGGTTTTGTCCAAAATGGCACCCTATTCTCTATATCTGCTATGGGATGCCCTATGGGCTCTGGCCAACAGACTACATAGGGAATAGGGTCATGTTTGGGACACAGACTCTATGTTTCTAGTCTCTATGAAGTCTGATTATTTTCTGTTTAATTGTTGTTTACAGTACTCTACTGCCTATCGGCTGATACAGCCTAGAATTGTGCATGTTTTGTGGACCATAGTGCTTTGTGCTATGTTTTTTCCCAAACAATTGATGCGCTATGTAGCAGACTATTATCATCACCCTGATCTGATGCATCATGTAGCAGACTATTATCATCACCCTGTTCTGATGTAGCAGACTATTATCATCACCCTGATCTGATGCATCATGTAGCAGACTATTATCATCACCCTGATCTGATGTACCATGTAGCAGACTATTATCATCACCCTGTTCTGATGTACCATGTAGCAGACTATTATTATCACCCTGTTCTGATGCACCATGTAGCAGACTATTATCATCACCCTGTTCTGATGTACCATGTAGCAGACTATTATCATCACCCTGATCTGATGCACCATGTAGCAGACTATTATCATCACCCTGTCCTGATGCACCATGTAGCAGATTATTATCATCACCCTGTTCTGATGTAGCAGACTATTATCATCACCCTGATCTGATGCATCATGTAGCAGACTATTATCATCACCCTGTTCTGATGCACCATGTAGCAGACTATTATCATCACCCTGTTCTGATGTACCATGTAGCAGACTATTATTATCACCCTGTTCTGATGCACCATGTAGCAGACTATTATCATCACCCTGTTCTGATGTAGCAGACTATTATCATGACCCTGATCTGATGCATCATGTAGCAGACTATTATCATCACCCTGTTCTGATGCACCATGTAGCAGACTATTATCATCACCCTGTTCTGATGTACCATGTAGCAGACTATTATTATCACCCTGTTCTGATGCACCATGTAGCAGACTATTATCATCACCCTGTTCTGATGTAGCAGACTATTATCATCACCCTGATCTGATGCATCATGTAGCAGACTATTATCATCACCCTGTTCTGATGCACCATGTAGCAGACTATTATCATCACCCTGTTCTGATGCACCATGTAGCAGACTATTATCACCACCCTGTTCTGATGCACCATGTAGCAGACTAATATCATCACCCTGTTCTGATGTACCATGTAGCAGACTATTATCATCACCCTGTTCTGATGCACCATGTAGACTGTTTTTTCTCTGTACTGTTTCAGTATGTCTTCTCCTGTAACCGAGAGGAAGGTATCAGAAGGATCAATACATCCATCCGTGTTGACGACGGAAATCCATACATCGTCTACGTCAGGTGGGTTCACTTTCTTAGAGATGTTGGGCCGCTTTCCCCTATACAGAATAAACCTAGTCCTGGACAAAAAAAGTGCTTTGAATGGAGAATTAGGACAAGGCTTTATCTATGTCTGGGAAACTGCCTCTTTAAGGTCCAATGAAACCGTTTTCATCTCAATATCTAATAATTTCTTGGTAACAATTAAGTACCTTACTGTGATTTGTTTTCAATTCAAATTCTTAGCAAAGAGCAATTTCTCAAGCAATAATTTTGCTAGGACTGCCTGGGAGTGGTCTGAGTGGGGAGGGGAAACTGAAAACCAGCTGTTATTGGCAGAGTGGTTTGGAACTCTCTTTCTTGTTGGTCTATTAACTAATTTATGCTTGGTGATGTCACCAGGCAGGCCAAAACTCTATCCCACCAAAGCAGGCTGAAATTTCAGGCGATCTTTTCAAACAACTCTTACACTAAAAGGGCATTATCATAATTTTCACAATTTCACAGTCTTATTCCAACCTCATTGTGTGGAAATGTATATAAAACACAGAAAAATCCAGTTTTTGACTACACCGTGCCTTTAATGAAAACATAAGCCTACTCCATAGAGGCTTGTACATGGTTAAAACAAGTTGTAACAAAGCATTATACCTGTAGGCCTAAAGAATCACCAAAATGGTAACCAAACTTGCAATGACATGGTAAATACAACATCATAAGTCTCATAGAATTAGCTTGAGATATGAATTTGTGCTGATAGATATGCCCAATATGTTCCTAAGTTGTTTTGGGGTGTCAAAATACAATATCTCAAGTGAATGACACGAGTTAGGCAGTTTCAAAATGATAAACTGATCAGTGCTCTAAAGTAATAAAAGTGGCCCTGCAGCTTCAAAATATTTCTCATTTAAGGCTAAGGGCTGCTGGCTGTGACTTGATCCCCTGCCAATTCTTCATTTTAAGTGTATTAATCTGTCATGTCTGTTTTTCAATTGAATAAAAACTAGCATCACTTGAAAATGCAACAGCAGCACAAATCCATCATTACGCCCTGGCAGCAGCCCTTAACACACCCTGGCAAGATAGAGAGCTGGCATAACCAGTGTAGAGACAGAGAGAGGGAGAGCTGGCATAATTGGGGTAGAGACGGGAAGAGGGAGAGCTGGCATAATCAAATCAAATCGTATTGGTAACATACACATTGTTAGCAGATGTTAATGCGAGTGGAGCGAAATGTTTGTGCTTCTAGTTCCGACAATGCAGTAATATCTAACATGTAATTTAACACATTCACAATGACTACGTTATACACACACAATGTAAGAAGATGGAATAAGAATATGTTAAATATAAATATATGGATGCGCGATGGCCGTGCGGCATAGGCAAGATACAATAGATGGTATAAAATACTGTGTATATACATACTGTAATGAAACAGGGAGGGAGCAGGTCTCGAACCCTCAACCTTCTAGCCCGAAGTCCAGCGCGCTATCAACTGTGCCGCAAAAGCATGCTCGAAGGCAGAGTCGATTTCCGCGCTTATAAACCCAGGGTCGTTACACTACTCCCTCCTTTCAAAGAGCGCGTCCTCGCGCTAGCTTGCAACTCTACGTCTTACAGGAACGCGCTCACCGGCCAAGCACACGCACTG
Organism: Salmo trutta; assembly: GCF_901001165.1. Lineage (NCBI taxonomy): Eukaryota > Metazoa > Chordata > Actinopteri > Salmoniformes > Salmonidae > Salmo > Salmo trutta. The sequence goes on along the minus strand of NC_042974.1, from coordinate 4,794,157 downwards.
TCGTGGATGCAAGGTCCGATCACTTCCGACACCAATGTAATCAAACAGCAGGGAGCAGGTCTCGAACCCTCGACCTTCTAGCCCGAAGTCCAGCGCGTTATCGACTGTGCCGCAAAAGCATGTTCGAACGGCAGAGTCGATTTCCGAGCTTATAAACCCAGGGTCGTTACAATACATATGAGATGAGCAATGTAGGATATGTAAACATTATTTAAAGTGACTAGTGATACCTTTATTAAATCAATTTATTAAAGTGGCCAGTGATTTGAGTCTGTATGTTGGCAGCAGCCTCTCTATGTTAGTGATGGCTGTTTAACAGTCTGATGGCATTGAGATAGAAGCTGTTTTTCAGTCTCTCGGTCCCAGCTTGATGCACCTGTACTGACCTCGCCTTCTGGATGATAGCGGGGTGAACAGGCAGTGGCTCGGGTGGTTGTTGTCCTTGATTATCTTTTTGGCCTTCCTGTGACATCAGGTGCTGTAGGTGTCCTGGAGGGCAGGTAGTTTGCCCTCGGTGATGCGTTGTGCAGACCTCACTACCCTCTGGAGAGCACTTCGGTTGAGAGCAGTTCAGTTTCCGTACCAGGCAGTGATACAGCCCGACAGGATGCTCTCAATTGTGCATCTGTAAAAGTTTGTGAGGGTTTTAGTTGACAAGACGCATTTCTTAAGCCTCCTGAGGTTGAAGAGGCGCTGTTGTGCCTTTTTCACCACGCTGTCTGTGTGGGTGGACCATTTCAGTTTGTCTGTGATGTGTACGCCGAGGAACTTAAAACTTTCCACCTTCTCCACTACTGTCCCGTCGATGTGGATAGGGGGGTGCTCCCTCTGCTGTTTCCTGAAGTCCACAATCATCTCCTTTGTTTAGTTGACGTTGAGTGTGAGGTTATTTTCCTGACACCACACTCTGAGGGCCTTCACCTCCTCCCTGTAGGCTGTCGCGTCGTTGTTGGTAATCAGGCCTTCCTGTGACATCAGGTGCTGTAGGTGTCCTGGAGGGCAGGTAGTTTGCCCTCGGTGATGCACTGTAGTGTCGTCTGCAAACTTGATGATTGTGTTGGAAGCGTGCATGGGCACGCAGTCATGGGTGAACAGGGAGAAGCTGAGAACGCACCCTTCTGGAGCCCCAGTATTGAGGATCAGCGGGGTGGAGATGTGGTTTCCTACCTTCACCACCTGGGGGTGGCCCGTCAGAAAGTCCAGGACCCAGTTGCACAAGACGGGATTGAGACCCAGGCTCTCAAGCTTAGTAATGAGTTTGGAGGGTACTATGGTGTTGAATGCTGAGCTGTAGTCAATGAACAACATTCTTACATAGGTATTCCTCTTGTCCAGATGAGATAGGGCAGTGTGATGGCGATTGCGTCGTCTGTGGACCTAATGGGACGGAAAGCAAATTGGAGTGGGTCTAGGGTGTCAGGTAGGGTGGAGGTGATATGGTCCTTGACTAGTCTCTCAAAGCACTTCATGATGACAGAAGTGAGTGCTACGGGGCAATAGTCATTTAGTTCAGTTTCCTTAGCTTTCTTGGGAACAGGAACAATGGTGGCCATTTTGAAGCATGTGGGGACAGCAGACTGGGATAGGGATAGATTGAATTTGTCCGTAAACACTCCAGCCAGCTGGTCTGGGCATGCTCTGAGGATGCGGCTAGGGATGCCGTCTGGGCCGGCAGCCTTGCGGGGGTTAACACATTTAAATGTTTTACTCACGTCGGGCATGGAGAAGGAGAGCCCGCAGTCTATGGTAGCGGGCCGTGTAGGTGGCAATGTATTGTCCTCAAAGTGCGCAGAAGTTGTTTAATTTGTCTGGGTGCAAGACGTCGATGTCTGTGACGAGGCTGGTTTTCTTTTTCTAATCCGTGATTGTCTGTAGACCCTGCCACATATGTCTCGTGTCTGAATCCGTTGAATTGCGACTCCACTTTGTCTCTCTACTGACGCTTTGCTTGTTGGATTGCCTTACGGAGGGAATAACTACACTGTTTGTATTCGGTCATGTTTCCAGGAGCCTTGCCATGATTAAATGCAGTGGTTCGCGCTTTCAGTTTTGCGTGAATGCTGCCATCAATCCACAGTTTCTGATTAGAGACAGAGGAAGGGAGAGGGAGAGCTGGCATAACCAGTGTAGAGACAGAGAGAGGGAAGAGGGGGAGGGAGAGCTGGCATAACCAGTGTAGAGACAGGGAGAGGGAGAGCTGGCATAACCAGTGTAGAGACAGGGAGAGGGAAGAGGGGGAGGGAGAGCTGGCATAACCAGTGTAGAGACAGGGAGAGGGAGAGCTGGCATAACCAGTGTAGAGACAGAGGGAGGGAAGAGGGAGAGGGAGAGCTGGCATAACCAGTGTAGAGACAGAGAGAGGGAAGAGGGGGAGGGAGAGCTGGCATAACCAGTGTAGAGACAGGGAGAGGGAGAGCTGGCATAACCAGTGTAGAGACAGAGGGAGGGAAGAGGGAGAGGGAGAGCTGGCATAACCAGTGTAGAGACAGAGAGAGGGAAGAGGGAGAGGGAGAGCTGGCATAACCAGTGTAGAGACAGGGAGAGGGAGAGCTGGCATAACCAGTGTAGAGACAGAGGGAGGGAAGAGGGAGAGCTGTCATAACCAGTGTAGAGACAGAGGGAGGGAAGAGGGAGAGCTGTCATAACCAGTGTAGAGACAGAGGGAGGGAAGAGGGAGAGCTGTCATAACCAGTGTAGAGACAGAGGGAGGGAAGAGGGGGAGGGAGAGCTGGCATAACCAGTGTAGAGACAGAGAGAGGGAAGAGGGAGAGGGAGAGCTGGCATAACCAGTGTAGACAGAGGGAGGGAAGAGGGAGAGCTGTCATAACCAGTGTAGAGACAGGGAGAGGGAGAGCTGGCATAACCAGTGTTGAGACAGGGAGAGGGAGAGCTGGCATAACCAGTGTAGAGACAGAGGGAGGGAAGAGGGAGAGCTGTCATAACCAGTGTAGAGACAGGGAGAGGGAGAGCTGTCATAACCAGTGTAGAGACAGGGAGAGGGAGAGCTGGCATAACCAGTGTAGAGACAGAGGGAGGGAAGAGGGGGAGGGAGAGCTGGCATAACCAGTGTAGACAGAGGGAGGGAAGAGGGAGAGCTGTCATAACCAGTGTAGAGACAGGGAGAGGGAGAGCCGGCATAACCAGTGTAGAGACAGAGGGAGGGAAGAGGGAGAGGAGAAAAGGTCTCCAAGCTTCACCTCGACTAAAGCAAATCTTTAGTGATGGGCTGATGACCACAGCCTCCATCTCTGTTCAATCCATAGACAGGGACAGGGATGGGTCTCCATCCCTCCCTCCTTCCCTCTATCTATCCCCAACATCACTGCTTCACCCACCTGTCCACCAGCCTGCTTCATTATAACGTTTTAACATTTTAATAGATCTTCCCGTCGAAGACAAATTTCAATATGTTTAATAGAAATCCCCAGAGACTGGGGCTGCATGGTTTCTGAAAGTTTGTGTCCCAAATGAAACTATATTCCCTACATAGTCCAGTACTTTCGACCAAAGTAGTGCACTAAATAAGGAATAGGATGCCATTTGTAATGCTTCTCAAGGACTCTGTCTGTCTGAGGGGCCTGGTGCCCTCTGGCTGGAGGCCAGGCAGTCCTCTTTCTCTGGCAGAGTGATCCTAAATTAACCACCTCCCTCGCTCCTCCACATCCTCCCTCCCTCCACATCCTCCATCTCTCTCTATCCATGTTGGCTCTGGAGGAAGGACTTAGGTAGCCCTGGGTCTCTCTCTCTCGCTCCCTCTCTTCTCTCTCACCCCGATAGTTGTGCCACAGCCACCAAACGCCACACAACCAGCCTGCAAATGACAGGTTTAACAAATCAGGGTTGATTGCTTCCTAGACCTCCCTCCCTCTCTCCATCCTTCCCTCCCTCCCCTCGACGAGGGGATATCAGTAGGCACCAGGGAGGGAGGGATAGAGGGATGGAATGAAAGAGGGAGGAAGGGGAAGCACATCTGTGGACAGAGTACCCTCCAGCTGCACATAGTTATCCCAGAATCAGGTAATTATCTCCTCTCCCCTGTTGTTTGGAAAAGGGGCTGAATTAGCTTTGGAAATCTCCCAGTGGATCCTCACGGCTCAGCTCAGTGATGGCTCAGGCTCCAGTCCAGAGCAGGCTGGCTGTCCGACTCCAAAACGCACAAGGTGTCTGAAGAGGGGAGGGGAGAGGGGAAGGAAGAGGGGAAGCAGGAGGGGAAGGAAGAGGGGAAGGAAGAGGGGAGGGAAGAGGGGAGGGAAGAAGGGAGGGAAGAAGGGAGGGGAGGGAATAGGGAAGGAAGAGAGGAAGGAAGTGGGGAGGGGAGGGGAGGGAAAGGAAGAGGGGAAGGAAGAGGGGAGGGAATAGGGGAAGGAAGAGGGGAGGGTGGAGGGGAAGCAGGAGGGGAAGCAGGAGGGGAAGGAAGAGGGGAGGGAAGAGGGGAGGGGAGGGAATAGGGAAGGAAGAGAGGAAGGAAGTGGGGAGGGGAGGGGAGGGAGGAGGGGAAGGAAGGAAGAGGGGAAGGAAGAGGGGAGGGTGGAGGGGAAGGAAGAGGGAGGAGGGAGGAGGGGAAGGAGGAGGGGAGGGAAGGAAGAGGGTGGAGGGGAAGGAAGTGTGAAGAGGGGAGGGGAAGGAAGAGGAGAAGGAAGAGGGGAGGAAGTGGGGAGGGGAGAGGAAGGAAGAGGAGAAGGAAGAGGAGAGGGCAAGGAAGTGGGGAGGGGGAGAGGAGAAGGAAGAGGAGAGAGAGGGAAGAGGGGAGGGGAAGGAAGAGGAGAAGGAAGAGGGGAGGGAAGAGGAGAGGGGAGGGAAGAGGGGAGGGAAGAGGGGAGGGGAAGGAAATGGGGAAGGGGGAGGAGAGGGAAGAGGGGAGGGGAAGGAAGAGGGGAGGGAAGAGGGGAAGGAAGAGGGGAGGGGAAGGAAGTGGGGATGGGGGAGGGGAGAGGGACAATGGGAGGGGAAGGAAGAGGGGATGGGAGGGGAGAGGGACAATGGGAGGGGAAGGAAGGAAGAGAGGAGGGAAGTGGGGAAGGGAGAGGGGAGGGGAGGGAAGGAGAAGGAAGAGGGTAGGGAAGAGGGGAGGGTAGGGAAGAGGGGAGGGTAGGGAAGAGGGGAGGGTAGGGAAGAGGGGAGGAGAAGGAAGAGGGAAGTGGGGAGGGAGGAGAAGGAAGAGGAGAAGGAAGAGGGGATGGGAGGGAAGAGGGGAGAGGGAAGAGGGGAGGGGAGGGAAGAGGGAAGTGGGGAGGGAAGTGGGGGAGGGAAGAGGGGAGGAGAAGGAAGAGGGGAGGGGAGAGAAGGAAGAGGGGAGGGGAGAGGGGAAATGGAAGGGTATAATAAAATAAAAAAGGGTATATGTGCCCAGAGGAAAGTGGAATAAAAATACCTTGAGGTCAAATGTGGCTCTGCTTCCCTGTCTCATCGGCCTGCCTTTTGTTGTGGTTGCTGCTGTTTATGGAGCAGGATAGTGATTGGTTTATTGTCATCGCACCCTAAATAGTTGAAATAGCTTATTGTGAAGGAGTATTGGCACAGAAATAAGTCCACATATAGAATCATGTAGATTATTTACTGCATTTGAAAGACATGAGACTTTATTCTCAATCTCCATACCACCAGAGGCAATATTATCAGATAGGAAGTAAAAAAAATACTTTTAACATATCAGTGTACATAATATGATAACTGCTGTATCTGAAGTCCATCCTTACATATCATGATTTGATAGCATCTAGTGTTTCATTACTTTGAGCCTTGATTGAGGCATGAAATGATCCCTGAGTAACTGTGCCATGTTAAAAACACATTGATATACTATGTTCAAGTCTTATCTTTAGTTCAATATTTCATTATCAAATCAAAGTCTAATTTTATTTGTCACATGCGCCGAATACAACAGGTGTAGACATTACCGTGAAATGATTACTTGCAAGCCCTTAACCAACAATACAGTTCAAGAAATAGTTACAAAAATATTTACAAAATAAACTAAAGTAAAAAAATATATATACAAAAAAAATATAGAAAAGTAACACAAGAAAATGACATAACAATAACGAGGATATACAGTCGTGGCAAAAGTTTTGAGAATGACACAAATATACATTTTCACAAAGACTGCTGCCTCATTTTGTATGATGGCAATTTGCATATATGCCAGAATGTTATGAAGAGTGATCAGATTATTTGCAATTAATTGCAAAGTCCCTCTTTGCCATGCAAATGAACTGAATCCCCCCAAAAACATTTCCACTGCATTTCAGCCCTGCCACAAAAGGACCAGGTGACATCATGTCAGTGATTCTCTCGTTAACACAGGTGTGAGTGTTGACGAGGACAAGGCTGGAGATCACTCTGTCATGCTGATAAAGATCTAATAACAGACTGGAAGCTTCAAAAGGAGGGTGGTGCTTGGAATCATTGTTCTTCCTCTGTCAACCATGGTTACCTGCAAGGAAACACATGCCATCATCATTGCTTTGCACAAAAAGGGCTTCACAGGCAAGGATATTGCTGCCAGTAAGATTGCATCTAAATCAACCGTTTATCGGATCATCAAGAACTTCAAGGAGAGCGGTTCAATGTTGTAAAGAAGGCTTCAGGGCGCCCAAGAAAGTCCAGCAAGCGCCAGGACCGTCTCCTAAAGTTGATTCAGCTGCGGGATCGGGGCACCACCAGTACAGAGCTTGCTCAGGAATGGCAGCAGGCAGGTGTGAGTGCATCTGCACGCAGAGTGAGGCAAAGACTTTTGGAGGATGGTTTTAGTGTCAAGAAGGGCAGCAAAGAAGCCACTTCTCTCCAGGAAAAACATCAGTGATAGACTGATATTCTGCAAAAGGTACACAGGGATTGGACTGCTGAGGACTGGGGTAAAGTAATTTTCTCTGATGAATCCCCTTTCCGAATGTTTGGGGCATCCGGAAAAAAGCTTGTCTGGAGAAGACAAGGTGAGCGCTACCATCAATCCTGTGTCATGCCAACAGTAAAGCATCCTGAGACCATTCATGTGTGGGGTTGCTTCTCAGCCAAGGGAGTGGGCTCACTCACAATTTTGCCTAAGAACACAGCCATGAATAAAGAATGTTACTAACACATCCTCCGAGAGCAACTTCTCCCAACCATCCAGGAACAGTTTGGTGACGAACAATGCCTTTTTCAGCATGATGGAGCACCTTGCTATAAGGCAAAAGTGATAACTAGGTGGCTCCTGGAACAAAACATCAATATTTTGGATCCATGGCCAGGAAACTCCCCAGACCTTAATCCTTGAGAACTTGTGGTCAATCCTCAAGTGGCAGGTGGACAAACAAACCCCACAAATTCTGACAAACTCCAAGCATTGTTATGCAAGAATGGGCTGCCATTCGTCAGGATGTGGCCCAGAAGTGAATTGACAGCATGCCAGGGCGGATTGCAGAGGTCTTGAAAAAGAAGGGTCAACACTGCAAGTATTGACTCTTTGCATCAACTTCATGTAATTGTCAATAAAAGCCTTTGACACTTATTAAATGCTTGTAATTATACTTCAGTATTCCATAGTAACATCTGACAAAAATATCTAAAGACACTGAAGTCTTTTGAAATTAATATTTGTGTCATTCTCAAAACTTTTGGCAACGACTGTATACGAGGGGTAAGATGCACTCACGAGTCAATACGGGTCCCATAAAGTTGTGCACTATTGTGTACAGTGTCACCCAATTCATATGATATGTTACAAATTATTATGTGCATTTGTACAATATGTTAGGATTTTGTAAGTGCTTAAGATCCATTTCTCTTTAACATGTTCACTAGCATACTACTTAGTATGAGCAATATACTGACATGTATTCTATGTTGTATGTTATGGTGGATATTGGAACAGAGCTAACATGTCTATAACATTAATAAGATTGCGAATGCCATGCCCTGCTACTGTTTACGCTCTAGCAAGGCAATTCATGCCTTAATGCCTGCTGAATCATGTGAGAATGATGTTTGGATGTGGTTGGATGACTGATTAGTAGACAGAATGTAGTCGGATGACATATGGGTAGAGAGGATGTGGTCAGCTGACATATGGGTAGAGAGGATGTGGTCAGCTGACATATGGGTAGAGAGGATGTGGTTAGATGACATATGGGTAGAGAGGATGTGGTCAGCTGACATATGGGTAGAGAGGATGTGGTCAGCTGACATATGGGTAGAGAGGATGTGGTCAGCTGACATATGGGTAGAGAGGATGTGGTCAGCTGACATATGGGTAGAGAGGATGTGGTTAGATGACATATGGGTAGAGAAGATATGGTTAGATGACATATGGGTAGAGAGGATGTGGTTAGATGACATATGGGTAGAGAGGATATGGTTAGATGACATATGGGTATTGAGGATGTGGTTAGATGACATATGGGTAGAGAGGATGTGGTTAGATGACATATGGGTAGAGAGGATGTGGTTAGATAACATATGGGTAGAGAGGATGTGGTTAGATAACATATGGGTAGAGATGATGTGGTTAGATAACATATGGGTAGAGAGGATGTGGTTAGATAACATATGGGTAGAGAGGATGTGGTTAGATGACATATGGGTAGAGAGGATGTGGTTAGATGACATATGGGTAGAGAGGATGTGGTTAGATGACATATGGGTAGAGAGGATGTGGTTAGATGACATATGGGTAGAGAGGATGTGGTTAGATGAGGGGGACGGACATAACGGACGGACGGACAGACAGGGGAAGCTTGCCTTACAATATCCTCTCACATGTCACTCCAACTGTGTCATTTTGAAATGAATGAGGATGGCTGGCTGAAGATGGAGGGAGACGAGAGGATGTTGTTTGTGACTCTGTCACGGTTGAGCATCCAATCAACAGAGACATATTTCAAATCAAGTGGAAGAGAAAAGACACTATAGGAACTAGACTATCGAGTCCCAAATGGCACCCTATTCCCTGTATGCCCTGGTCGAAAGTAGTGCCCTATACAGGGAATAGGGTGGCATTTGGAACATAACCACAGCCATAAGATGACCTGCTGGCGTCGCTCTCTGTATTCAGGAGACAAACATGTCATTGGTCTCTTAGCTTTTAAGTATAAATATTCATTTCAGATTAGGTCGTGTTCATAAACATGTAATTTGTCATGGCTTGTGAAGAGCTCTTGTGCCGTATGCAAATCAAAATCCAGCATGCACAACATGAGTGTATAGCTTAAAACAACCTCTTAAAACATCTGGTAATTATAACACAGCTTCAATCTAACCACTGCCATCTCACGTCATGACTCTTAAGTCAAGAGGCCATGTTGGTGCTTGATGCAACCGTGATGAAGCTCTATCCACCCAAGACATGAGTTATAAGAGATCCATTACATTGTGGGACGATGTTCAACATTACCAAAGTGCTGGAGTTTTTTAATTTTTCAAAAGGATATGTTTCAACGTCATTAGGCTGTACAAGCCAGAAGTTTAAATGAAAGTTGATGTATTGCAGCATGTATCACGTAGCTACAACGTTAGTCCGGAGGGGTAATATCCTAGATTCAACTCAATGCAGTATACAATATACACTACAGGACCAAACGTATGTGGATACCAGCTCGTCAAACATCTCATTCCAAAATCATGGGCATTAATATGGAGGTGGTCCCCCCTTTTGCTGCTATAACAGCCTCCATTCTTCTGGGAAGCCTTTCCACTAGATGTTGGAACATTGCTGCAGGGACTTGCTTCAATTCTGCCACGAGCATTAGTGAGGTCGGGCACTGATGTTGGGCGATTAGGCCTGGCTCACAGTCGGCATTCCAATTCATCTCAATGGTGTTCGATGGAGTTAAGGTCAGGGCTCTGTGCAGACCAGTCAAGTTCTTCCACAACTATCTTGACAAACCATTTCTGTATGTACCTCGCTTTGTGCACGGGGGCATTGTCATGCTGAAACTGGAAAGGGCCTTCCCCAAACTGTTACCACAAAGTTGGAAGCACAGAATCGTCTAGAATGTCATTGTAGTATGATGTAGCTTTACGATTTCCCTTCACTGGAACTAAAGGGCCTAGGCCTGAACCATGAAAAACAACCCCAGACCATTATTCCTCCTCCACCAAAACACTATACATGTGGGCAGGTAGCATTCTCCTGGCATCCGCCAAACCGAGATTCGTCCATCAGACTACCAGATGGTAAAGAGTGATTCATCACTCCAGAGAACGTGTTTCCACTGCTCCAGAGTCCAATGGTGGCGAGCTTTACACCACTCCAGCCGACGCTTGGCATTGCACATGGTGATGCAAGGTTTGTGTGCGGCTGCTCGTCCATGAAAACCCATTTCATGAAGCTCCCGATGAACGGTTATTGTGCTGACGTAGCTTCCAGAGGCAGTTTGGAAATCGGTAGTGAGTGTTGCAACTGAGGACAGATGATTTTTACGCACTACGCTTTTCAGCGGCCCCTTTCTGTGAGCTTGTGTGGCCTACCAATTCATAGCTGAGCCGTTGTTTGCTCCTAGACATTTCCACTTCACAACAACAGCACTTACAGTTGACCGGGGCAACTCTAGCAGGGCAGAGGCCAATCTACTGCCAAATGTTTGTCTATGGAGATTGCATGGCTGTGTGCTCAATTGTATACACCTGTCAACAATGGATGTGGCTGAAATAGCCGAATCCACAAATGTGAAGGGGTGGCCACATACTTGTGTATATATAGTGTATACCCGGTATCCTTGTAAACCCTGGTCTTATTCATTAGTACCCTTCTCACTCAGCTCAACCTGTTTTCTGTGTGAAAATTTTAAGAAGGCAGAACAGTCATGAAATAAGCATTAGGAAAGCTGTTAAAGTAATTGTGTACTCCTCAGGCTAGCCTAATAGAAACCTATTACAATAAGGCAGTTTAGCCTTATAATGTCCATTGGTGATATTTATGTAAAACACCATCATTAGTTTTGAACATTTACGTTCATTAAGCAAACAACCCTTTAAAAATGTTGGTTTTCTAATAATACAGTATAATACAATATGACATTTAGTTGTTTTTTTAAATGTCTGGTTTGGAAATGTATATTGAGAACCTCTGTATTTCTTGTGAGAATATGTTCTATGAAGATATGTTCTTTGAAGATATGTTCTGTGAAGATATGTTCTGTGAACATATTTTTGTGAACATATTTCCTGTAAACATATTTATTGTTAAAAATGTTCTTGTGAACATATTTCTTGTGAACATTTGTTACAGACAACACCTGGCGCCATGCGAAGCGGAGGTGGTTGTGTCTGGGTATGAGAGAGTCAGAAGCCAGCCCAGCAACTACTGGTCAGGACTCACCACACAGAGAACAAGCCATATGTTTATAGGGGGCTTGCCTCGTCGATACCTGCCATATCAGGTGAGTTAGTGTGGTTTCTGACAATACATATCGGTAGTAATATGTGTAGATGTCTTCAACTTTATTCAATGATATACTATATAAATATATTTTAATCCCTATCAAATCCCAATAAAATCTCATGTTATCCCACTTTGTAACAGTAAATGTGTTTATTTTTATACTTTTTATAGGCATTGTGCATGCTCTTTTTCTTTTGTCGCTGACACGACCTCCTCTCCTTGGAGTGTAATTGAAGTGCAATTTATTACATACATAATACCCAAGTGTTTAACATAATACGCAGTTTCTGGTACTTCTATTGTATTACATAGAATCCTGTTGTATACCATTTGCTCCAGTACTCTTCATAGGCATAGTGTAAAACACCCTATTCCCTATATAGTGCACCACTTTTGAATACAAAAGTAAGTAGTACACTATGTAGTGAGTATGGGGTAATGAGGGACACACCCTATAGCTGCAGTATGACATCATACAACCCTGAGTGTCTGTTATTGAATTACCTGACTCAGGGGTAATGTAACGTATGATTCAGGGATAATGTAACATATGTCAGGGATAATGTAACATATGTCAGGAATAATGTAACGTGTGGCAGAGATAATGTAACATATGCCAGGGATAATGTAACATATGTCAAGGGTAATGTAACACACATCTGGGATAATGTCATGTATGTCAGGGATAATGTCATGTATGTCTGGGATAATGTACTCCTATTATTATTTACTATTATTAGTATTATTTGACCATGCTGGTCATTTATGAACATTTGAAAATCTTGGCCATATTCTGTTATAATCTCCACCCGGCACAGCCAGAAGAGGACTGGCCACCCCTCATAGCCTGGTTCCTCTCTAGGTTTCTTCCTAGGTTTTGGCCTTTCTAGGGAGTTTTTCCTAGCCACCGTGCTTCTACACCTGCATTGCTTACTGTTTGGGGTTTTAGGCTGGGTTTCTGAGCAGCACTTTGAGATATCAGCTGATGTAAGAAGGGCTATATAAATACATTTGATTTGATTTTGATTTGTACTGTGTGTCAGGGGTAATGTACCGTATGTCTGGGATAATATACCGTATGTCAGGGATAATGTAATGTATGTCAGGGATAATGCTATGTATGTCAGGGATAATGAAACGTAGGTCTGGGATAATGTATTGTATGTCAGGGATAATGCAATGTATGTCAGGGATAATGTAACTCATGTCAGGGATAATGTAATGTATGTCAGGGATAATGTAATGTATGTCAGGGATAATGTAACGTATGCAATGGACAAGGTTCTAAAGAGGGTCTTGTACTACTATAGCGATACGGATTACGTTATACAAGTATCCTTGTGCCTAAAATGTGACACTCCTACAAAGTGACGGCTTGGTTATTAGGTTCCTTCCAATATGTTGACAACATCAGTCAGTTCTACAGTATATTACTTTACAGTGATGTGTGTCCTGGTTACCTACCTTATTGAAATCAACAGTCTAACAAAGTATTGTAGTGATGTGTGTCCTGGTAGCCTACCTTATTGAAATCAACAGTCTAAGAAAGTATTGTAGTGATGTCTGGTAGCCTACCTTATTGAAATCAACAGTCTAAGAATGTATTGTAGTGATGTGTGTCCTGGTTACCTACCTTATTGAAATCAACAGTCTAAGAAAGTATTGTAGTGATGTCTGGTAGCCTACCTTATTGAAATCAACAGTCTAAGAAAGTATTGTGGTGATGTCTGGTTACCTACCTTATTGAAATCAACAGTCTAAGAATGTATTGTAGTGATGTGTGTCCTGGTAGCCTACCTTATTGAAATCAACAGTCTAAGAAAGTATTGTAGTGATGTGTGTCCTGGTTACCTACCTTATTAAAATCAACAGTCTAAGAAAGTATTGTTTCTGTCGCCCTAAGGGAGCCCAACCCTTCTCCAACTACACCGGCTGCATTGAGATAATTGAAATGAATAAGCTGCGGGGATTCTACACATCCAGTGCCGTTGCCGGCAGCAACGTAGACAACTGCAGGTAAAATAATTAGATTTTCAAAGAGTCACTGGACTTAATAATATTTGTTTCCCTCTTTTGGGGCCCATTTGTCCTCCAGTGTTCCTGTTTGAAAGAAATAAAGAACTGTATTTTTTCTCTTGGGATACGTGCACATGCATGCAAGTATCACGCACATACACACTCACACACTGACACACTCACATGCTCAAACACTCACACAGGCACACAGGCGCATACAGACATCAATTATTTTTGACAATCTCAAAGCATGTTTCCATGCAAGGTGTGGGTGGGTGGACAGCCTTATATAAAATGCTATAACATTATTGTGTGTGGTAAATTCCTTCATCAGTTGTATCACTAATTGTAGATATAGTCTGTAGTGGCTATTCCCTATGACCTGCCACTGGCACAGGAGAGAGCTGTCCATAACATGTCCACAAAAATCAGCTTTCCAAACATTACTCTTTTTGGGGTGAAGTTCTCATTTATTGCGCATATATAAAAAAAGGTGCAGAGAGATGCATTATATAAGCTGTATCTGTGATACAGTAATAACTGCATGTGCTCTCCTCATCTGTGCTAACCCTTCCTGGTCACCTGTGGTACCTATATACACACACACGTGACCCATGACCCCAACATATAGTGCCCTCTAGTGTACAAAACAAGTACAAATAATCCTTGACAGACAACACTTACACAACACATAAACAGGCCAAAATGGCTCCTACACAGTCAATATATGAAGTGACCATTCTCTGAACACCACAGCCATGGAATGGAACACAATGGTGTAGATTAATGGTGTAGAACAATGGTGTTCCATTGGTTGACGGCTTGTTCTTAGTGTTCTTAATTGGAACGTGTTGATTGGATGCTGCTGCACTCACTGTGACACACACAAAGAGATGCTCTGCTTTTTTGACACCACACTCCACAAATCAAGTCCTGCAGGCTCTAGTTTTATCTTATCTTGATTATTGTCCAGTCATGTGGTCGAGTGCTGCAAAGAAAGACCTAGTTAAGCTGCAGCTGGCCCAGAACAGAGCAGCACGTCTTGCTCTTCAGTTTAATCAGAGGGCTGATATAAATACTACGCATGCCAGTCTCTCTTGGTTAAGAGTTGAGGAGAGAATGACTGCGTCCCTTCTTTTTTTAATAAGAAACATGAATGTGTTGGAAATTCCAAATTGTTTGCATAGTTAACTTATACACAGCTCTGACACACACACTTACCCCATCAGACATGCCACCAGGGGTCTTTTCACAGTCCCCAGGTCCAGAACAAATTCAAGGAAAAGTACTGTATTTTACAGAGCCATTACAGAGTGCATGGAACTCCCTTCCATCTTAAAAAGCGCAACTGAACAGCAAACCTTGTTTCAAAAAACAAATAAAGCAACACCTCACGGCACAACGCCTCCCCCCATGTGACCTACTGTGTATGTACTGACATGTATGTGGAACTAATAGATGCACACACACAGACACTATATGATCATGTTTTAAATGTATGTAAATTGTAAAGTATTTTGTCTGTAATGTATTTTTCATGATCGGACCCCAATAAGACCAGCTGTCGTCATTGGTGTCAACTCTCTGATTCAGAGGGATTGGGTTAAATGACTCCTGCACCTCTCTGATTCAGAGGGGTTGGGTTAAATGACTCCTGCACCTCTCTGATTCTGAGGGGTTGGGTTAAATGACTCCTGCACCTCTCTGATTCTGAGGGGTTGGGTTAAATGACTCCTGCACCTCTCTGATTCAGAGGGATTGGGTTAAATGACTCCTGCACCTCTCTGATTTACAGGGGTTTGGTTAAATGACTCCTGCACATCTCTGATTCAGAGGGGTTGGGTTAAATGACTCCTGCACCTCTCTGATTCAGAGGGGTTGGGTTAAATGACTCCTGCACCTCTGATTTACAGGGGTTTGGTTAAATGACTCCTGCACATCTCTGATTCAGAGGGGTTGGGTTAAATGACTCTTGCACCTCTCTGATTCAGAGGGGTTGGGTTAAATGCAAAAGACACATTTCAGTTGAATACATTCAGTTGGACAACTGACTAGGTTTCCCCCTTTGCCTTTCCCTTTCCTAATGGGGATCTTAATAAATCAACACACTGTGTTAAAACCCTTGCTGATGTATGTGTGTGGATTAAATTAGGGCTGGTCCCAAATGGTACCATGTTCCCTATTTAGTGCACTAGCCTACTATTTGACCAGGGCCCATAGGGTTAGGCCATTGTGCACTATGTAGGGAATAGGTGGCCTTTTGTGACTCATCCTATATGTTGAGATTCCTAAATATCTGCCCATTGTGTAAGTAATGAATTGATTGTGGTTCCTGTGGGATCGCTGCAGTTAAAGCATGAATGTATTAAGATGCCTCTGCTACTAGGAGGCAGAAAACACTGACCATCACATGACTAACACGTATATCATGGAGGGCCTGTATACAGACAGTTAGGAGTTGTTGATCACAAAACCTATTTTCAGGACAGTGGTCTTGGTTGTTTTTATTGATATCACTGCATTACGTATTTGCTGTGTTAAATCTATATTTTGATTCAACAGAGTGCTACCTTGTGAACCCTTTCAAAACTGTTTTTCACTCTACTGGTCAATGCCAATTGATTTTCTGGTAACGTTTTACATGAAGATATGTACAGCTTTTGAGTAATACTGTTAATACTGCCAGTGCAGCCTTAAGCTTAGTATTCCTTTGCAAGAGGCTAAGTGACAAGCACACAATTTCAACTGTTTATTGTAGATATATAGATTCTAAACGAATAATGAACAGTTTCTAACCTACTTATAGAGTTAGAATCCTTTATACTGTATACTTCATGTAAAGTCTTCCTTTCTTTCAGTGAGGTAATGTATTATATTATTACTATTCCAGGTCTCTACGTGCCCCACCAGGTACCCCAGATGCCTTCACTAGAAGTCCATATGATTGGACCACCAGATCTACCACTCCCAGAGTCAACACATCTGTATGGGCCACCCAATCTGCCACCACTCTGAGAGGTCAAGGTTCAGCAGGAGCCAACACTTCTGTATGGACCCAGCCACCACCATCCCGACCGCCACCAGTTGCTACCCGTCCCTGGCAACCGGCTCCTACCCATCCCTGGCAACTGGCTCCTACCCGGCCCTGGCAACCAAGTCCAGTTCCTACCCGTCCCAGGCAACCAACTCCTACCCGGCCACCATCAGTCTCTACCCATCCCTGGCAACCAGCTCCCACCCGTCCCTGGAAACCAGTTCATGCCCAGCCCCCATCAGTCCCTACCCATCCCTGGCAACCAGCTCCCACCCGTCCCTGGAAACCAGGTACAGTTCCTACTCGCCCCTGGCAACCAGCTCCCACCCGTCCCTGGCAACCAGTTCCTGCCCAGCCCGCGCAACCAGCGCCTACCCGGCCTTGGCCACCACTGCCAGCTCCTACCCGGCCCTGGCAAACAGCCACTACTCGTCCCCGGCCACCACTGCCAGCTCCTACCCGGCCCTGGCAAACAGCCACTACTCGGCCTCGGCCACCACTGCCAGCTCCTACCCGGCCCTGGCAAACAGCCACTACCCGGCCTCGGCCACCACTGCCAGCTCCTACCCGGCCCTGGCAACCAGCTCCTACCCATTCCCCACCACCAGCCCCTACCCAGCCACCAACAGCTCCCACCCAGCCACCACCACCACCATTCTGCCATGCTGCCCTCTGTCTTAACGGTGGGACCTGCCATGAGCTGCAGAGGCCCAGTGGAGCTCTGTCCTTCTACTGCGACTGCCCCCTACACTTCACTGGACACTTCTGTGAGAAAGGTAGGTCTCTATGATTCTGTTACATACTATTTACACTAGGTAGCATGCATGTAGAATAAAGCAGTGTATTGGCACTAAAAGTGCAACCACTTTGGTCGGATATGCTCCTAAATATTTTGCTGTGCGACCTGGAATTTTAATTTGGGAACACCAGTCTGCCTAGAATTAAAATCCCCCAGATAATAATTGTTGTAATGATTAAGCTTCACTTTACCGCGGCCTCCAAGTGCCATAGAGTCCTCTCTCTCCCTCTGCGGCTGCTTGCTTTCTGTTCTCGGACCACACACACCAAGCCCGGCCTCCTGTCACTCAAGCAGGCAGTGCACAGTTCCTCCATGCTGTTTATTCTCTCAGCATGCTGTCAATTTATCCACTCTACCAAAACAAGAACGATGCTGCTTTCCACATTGCTTCTACATATGAATCCAGATGTTTTCTATGTTATACTATCATTTTGTGTATCTTGCTCTGTGCAAAATGCAAATTAGTTAGTTACGGTAGCTAGCATGTGCCTAACATAATGCTAATCGCTAACTAGCTAAATGCCATTTAGCTAAATGCTCTAGCTGGGGCAAAGCAAACGTTAGATCTAATACAGATTGGTACCAGTAGTGATCAGCATAATGTTTGTGCTATGGCATGTTCTGAATCAGGTAGCCTATTCTTTAAAATATTTGTCAAAATATAACATCTATTAAAATGTGATTAGGGTCCCCTGGGAAACACTGACAAACACTTTGGTTCCTACCCTGTCATAACTCCTACCTGGCTTTTTCATGTGTTTTCATGCCAAACAACACCAACCATAGAATTACAATGATCATTCTATTTCTAGGATTCAAACCGTTTACCCCAGTGTTTTGATCTATATCGCAAGTCAAATCGCGATTAGATTTTTTGCCCATATCGCCCTAACAACCTGGTAGCTTTACCAGTAAATGTAAACATTTGGTGGGACAGAAAGAAAGAAAAAGTGATATTGAAAAGAAAAGTATTTTTTTTCTTTATGAGATGTGCTTCAAAATTAATTTGAATTCACATAGTCCCAATGTAGGCCAATGTATCAATCAATTAAAAATGATGTGGTGCTCCTAACTTTTGGAACACTGGAGGACAAATGGGCCCCAAAAGAGGGAAACAAATATTATTAAGTCCAGTGACTCTTTGAAAATCTAATTATTTTACCTGCAGTTGTCTACGTTGCTGCCGGCAACGGCACTGGATGTGTAGAATCCCCGCAGCTTATTCATTTCAATTATCTCAATGCAGCCGGTGTAGTTGGAGAAGGGTTGGGCTCCCTTAGGGCGACAGAAACAATACTTTCTTAGACTGTTGATTTCAATAAGGTAGGTAACCAGACATCACCACAATACTTTCTTAGACTGTTGATTTCAATAAGGTAGGCTACCAGACATCACCACAATACTTTCTTAGACTGTTGATTTCAATAAGGTAGGTAACCAGACATCACCACAATACTTTCTTAGACTGTTGATTTCAATAAGGTAGGCTACCAGGACACACATCACCACAATACTTTCTTAGACTGTTGATTTCAATAAGGTAGGTAACCAGACATCACCACAATACTTTCTTAGACTGTTGATTTCAATAAGGTAGGTAACCAGACATCACCACAATACTTTCTTAGACTGTTGATTTCAATAAGGTAGGCTACCAGGACACACATCACCACAATACTTTCTTAGACTGTTGATTTCAATAAGGTAGGTAACCAGACATCACCACAATACTTTCTTAGACTGTTGATTTCAATAAGGTAGGTAACCAGACATCACCACAATACTTTCTTAGACTGTTGATTTCAATAAGGTAGGCTACCAGGACACACATCACTACAATACTTTCTTAGACTGTTGATTTTAATAAGGTAGGCTACCAGGACACACATCACTGTAAAGAACCAGTGCTACCAATGAAGCATGATAATTCCGAGCTCTTTGTATTGGGCATGCTTTCTATGTGGTATGCTTCTGTACTAGTATGGACATTTATCTGGGTTCCTCTGTGAGAAATGTAGGCCTCTAATACCTATTTCACCCTTTTCACACTATCATGCCACTCGAACCGTAGGCCTACTGTGTTTACTCTAATATCTTCCTTTCACATTGTCCATTCCTGCACGTTTCCAACAACTAAGGTGGTGGATCCGTAACCAAACCAGCACAGGAGAGCTTGGCTCGGTTAGGCTCAGCTCATTCATGTGAAAAGGATATACTGTAACTCTCCACGCTGTCTCAGTAGTTCCCTCTGTAGCCTACTGCCCCTCTTGGGATCACTTCCTCTTTTTAACCAAAGGCCTCAGAGGAATGAAGATTTAATACAAATTGGGAATTAGGATTAAAAATAGTAATCCACACTGAGTGACTGACACCATGACTGTGTCCCAAATTTAACCCTATTCCCTACATAGTGGGCCCTGGTCAAGAGTAGTACACTTTTATATGGACTAGGGTTCAATTTGGGACGTAGCCCATAACACCAGTTGAGTGAGTGAGAGAAACACAGAGAGAGAGAGAGAGAGAGAGAGAGAGAGAAACAGAGAGGGAGAGAGAGAAACAGAGAGACAGACAGGGAGAGAGAGAGAAACAGAGGGGGAGAGAGAGAGAAACAGAGGGGGAGAGAGAGAGAAACAGAGGGGGAGAGAGAGAGAAACAGAGGGGGAGAGAGAGAGAAACGGAGGGGGAGAGAGAGAGAAACAGAGGGAGGGAGAGAGAAACACACACAGAGAGAGAGAGAAACAAAGACAGACAGACAGACAGACAGACAGACAGACAGACAGACAGATTTAGTATTATAAAGGATGTCAATTATTCATAGTGCGTATAATGAAAGGATCCATACGAGCAGCTTGGCTTTGATCATCCCAAAGCTTGCCCGTGATCACCTTTAACCCTCGCTGCAAATGAGAGGATGACCTTGGTACTCACATCGCAGATGCCAGATTCTGTCTAACCCCCTCCATCCCTGCCACTCTGAACTCTTTGGAATCTGTGTCTGACCCCTCCATCCTCACCTCCCACCTACTACCACCCTGCCACTCTGAACTCTTTGGATTCTGTGTCTGACCCCTCCATCCTCACCTCCCACCTACTACCACCCTGCCACTCTGAACTCTTTGGATTCTGTGTCTGACCCCTCCATCCTCACCTCCCACCTACTACCACCCTGCCACTCTGAACTCTTTGGATTCTGTGTCTGACCCCTCCATCCTCACCTCCCACCTACTACCACCCTGCCACTCTGAACTCTTTGGATTCTGTGTCTGACTCCTCCATCCTCACCTCCCACCTACTACCACCCTGCCACTCTGAACTCTTTGGATTCTGTGTCTGACTCCTCCATCCTCACCTCCCACCTACTACCACCCTGCTACTCTGAACTCTTTGGATTCTGTGTCTGACTCCTCCATCCCCACCTCCCACCTACTACCACCCTGCCACTCTGAACTCTTTGGATTCTATCGAATTCCTCCATCCCCCCACACCACCACTACCACCCTGCTACTGCGAACCTTTATCATTTGACAGCGATAGAGAAATTGAGACCCTGGAGATGTGAGAAAGGGTGGAGAGGAAGGGCAGAGTTTCCCCTCTCAGCTAGACAGAGAGGAATCAGATCTCTAATGATACCTGACGTCTCCCTGGCTGTAGGTTCTATCTAGAACCAAAAAGGGTTATTCTGTTGTCCCCGTAGGAGAACCCTTTGACGAACCCATTCTGGTTCCAGGTTGAACCCTTTGGGTTCCATGTAGAACCCTTTCCACAGAGGGTTTTACATGGAACCCAAAAGAGTACTACCTGGAACCAAAAAGGGTTATCTTATGGGGACAGCCACAGAGGTCTCTCTGGTCTTCCCTGGCTAGCACACATACTGGCTACTGACTAGAGCTGTCTACTGTCTTACTACACATACTGGCTACTGACTAGAGCTGTCTACTGTCTTATTACACATACTGGCTACTGACTAGAGCTGTCTACTGTCTTACTACACATACTGGCTACTGACTAGAGCTGTCTACTGTCTTACTACACATACTGGCTACTGACTAGAGCTGTCTACTGTCTTACTACACATACTGGCTACTGACTAGAGCTGTCTACTGTCTTACTACACATACTGGCTACTGACTAGAGCTGTCTACTGTCTTACTACACATACTGGCTACTGACTAGAGCTGTCTACTGTCTTACTACACATACTGGCTACTGACTAGAGCTGTCTACTGTCTTACTACACATACTGGCTACTGACTAGAGCTGTCTACTGTCTTACTACACATACTGGCTACTGACTAGAGCTGTCTACTGTCTTACTACACATACTGGCTACTGACTAGAGCTGTCTACTGTCATACTACACATACTGGCTACTGACTAGAGCTGTCTACTGTCTTACTACACATACTGGCTACTGACTAGAGCTGTCTACTGTCTTACTACACATACTGGCTGCTGACTAGAGCTGTCTACTGTCTTACTACACATACTGGCTACTGACACATACTGGCTACTGACTAGAGCCACTGTCCTATGAGCAGGGTTGTGTCAATGCCATTTACATTTCAGTCAATTCAAAAAGCTCACTGAAATTCCAATTCTCTTTCATGCTTTTCCATGAGGAAAAATTGGAATTGGAATTTGGTTTACTTTCTGTATTGACTGGAATTGAAATGGAATTGACCCCAATCCTGCTTCCGAGGCCTGTACACAGGCTATTGTACTGAGTAGGGTTAGTACTATAGAAATATAATTACTAGAACGGTGAGCCACATTCAAGTCAACGTTTCTGTAATTTGTGGACCGGCAGCCGTATTGACTATACCCATGAGGGGCTTATGGGCAATTCCAAGGTAATAGAATGACGCTAAGAATCCGATTTTTCACTTTAAAATGTATATCAAACAAATCAAATGATTGCACTGTTAAACAAACCATACAACTCAATGCACAAGTACCACTTTTAACAATTTCCACTGAAAATGTACTTGACGAACAGTGCAGATGAAAAGTTTGGTAACAGAATGACAGTTTGTGCTGTTGGTGCCGTCATTCTATTACCAAACTCTGCATCTGCGCTTGGTTACCGTGGAATTACCCTTAACCATTCTAGTACTAATTATATTTCTATGGCTTCTGAGGGTCACAGCCTCACACACATGCTGGGGTTGACTGGGGTTCCCACTGACCCTGTGGTTAGTAGGTATAAAACACATGCTGGGGTTGACTGGGGCTCACACTGACCCTGTGGTTAGTAGGTATAAAACACATGCTGGGGTTGACTGGGGCTCACACTGACCCTGTGGTTAGTAGGTATAAAACACATACTGGGGTTGACTGGGGTTCTCACTGACCCTGTGGTTAGTAGGTATAAAACACATGCTGGGGTTGACTGGGGTTCTCACTGACCCTGTGGTTAGTAGGTATAAAACACATGCTGGGGTTGACTGGGGTTCCCACTGACCCTGTGGTTAGTAGGTATAAAACACATGCTGGGGTTGACTGGGGTTCTCACTGACCCTGTGGTTAGTAGGTATAAAACACATGCTGGGGTTGACTGGGGTTCCCACTGACCCTGTGGTTAGTAGGTATAAAACACATGCTGGGGTTGACTGGGGTTCCCACTGACCCTGTGGTTAATAGGTATAAAACACATGCTGGGGTTGACTGGGGTTCTCACTGACCCTGTGGTTAGTAGGTATAAAACACATGCTGGGGTTGACTGGGGTTCCCACTGACCCTGTGGTTAGTAGGTATAAAACACATGCTGGGGTTGACTGGGGTTCCCACTGACCCTGTGGTTAGTAGGTATAAAACACATGCTGGGGTTGACTGGGGTTCCCACTGACCCTGTGGTTAGTAGGTATAAAACACATGCTGGGGTTGACTGGGGTTCCCACTGACCCTGTGGTTAGTAGGTATAAAACACATGCTGGGGTTGACTGGGGTTCCCACTGACCCTGTGGTTAGTAGGTATAAAACACATGCTGGGGTTGACTGGGGCTCACACTGACCCTGTGGTTAGTAGGTATAAAACACATGCTGGGGTTGACTGGGGTTCCCACTGACCCTGTGGTTAGTAGGTATAAAACACATGCTGGGGTTGACTGGGGTTCCCACTGACCCTGTGGTTAGTAGGTATAAAACACATGCTGGGGTTGACTGGGGTTCCCACTGACTCTGTGGTTAGTAGGTATAAAACACATGCTGGGGTTGACTGGGGTTCCCACTGACCCTGTGGTTAGTAGGTATAAAACACATGCTGGGGTTGACTGGGGCTCCCACTGACCCTGTGGTTAGTAGGTATAAAACACATGCTGGGGTTGACTGGGGTTCCCACTGACCCTGTGGTTAGTAGGTATAAAACACATGCTGGGGTTGACTGGGGTTCCCACTGACCCTGTGGTTAGTAGGTATAAAACACATGCTGGGGTTGACTGGGGTTCTCACTGATTCTGTGGTTAGTAGGTATAAAACACATACTGGGGTTGACTGGGGTTCCCACTGACCCTGTGGTTAGTAGGTATAAAACACATGCTGGGGTTGACTGGGGTTCTCACTGACCCTGTGGTTAGTAGGTATAAAACACATGCTGGGGTTGACTGGGGTTCTCACTGACCCTGTGGTTAGTAGGTATAAAACACATGCTGGGGTTGACTGGGGTTCCCACTGACCCTGTGGTTAGTAGGTATAAAACACATGCTGGGGTTGACTGGGGTTCTCACTGATTCTGTGGTTAGTAGGTATAAAACACATGCTGGGGTTGACTGGGGTTCTCACTGACCCTGTGGTTAGTAGGTATAAAACACATGCTGGGGTTGACTGGGGTTCCCACTGACCCTGTGGTTAGTAGGTATAAAACACATGCTGGGGTTGACTGGGGTTCCCACTGACCCTGTGGTTAGTAGGTATAAAACACATGCTGGGGTTGACTGGGGTTCACACTGACCCTGTGGTTAGTAGGTATAAAACACATGCTGGGGTTGACTGGGGTTCCCACTGACCCTGTGGTTAGTAGGTATAAAACACATGCTGGGGTTGACTGGGGTTCCCACTGACCCTGTGGTTAGTAGGTATAAAACACATGCTGGGGTTGACTGGGGTTCCCACTGACCCTGTGGTTAGTAGGTATAAAACACATGCTGGGGTTGACTGGGGTTCTCACTGACCCTGTGGTTAGTAGGTATAAAACACATGCTGGGGTTGACTGGGGTTCCCACTGACCCTGTGGTTAGTAGGTATAAAACACATGCTGGGGTTGACTGGGGTTCCCACTGACCCTGTGGTTAGTAGGTATAAAACACATACTGGGGTTGACTGGGGTTCCCACTGACCCTGTGGTTAGTAGGTATAAAACACATGCTGGGGTTGACTGGGGTTCCCACTGACCCTGTGGTTAGTAGGTATAAAACACATGCTGGGGTTGACTGGGGTTCTCACTGACCCTGTGGTTAGTAGGTATAAAACACATGCTGGGGTTGACTGGGGTTCCCACTGACCCTGTGGTTAGTAGGTATAAAACACATGCTGGGGTTGACTGGGGTTCCCACTGACCCTGTGGTTAGTAGGTATAAAACACATGCTGGGGTTGACTGGGGTTCCCACTGACCCTGTGGTTAGTAGGTATAAAACACATGCTGGGGTTGACTGGGGTTCTCACTGACCCTGTGGTTAGTAGGTATAAAACACATGCTGGGGTTGACTGGGGTTCCCACTGACCCTGTGGTTAGTAGGTATAAAACACATGCTGGGGTTGACTGGGGTTCCCACTGACCCTGTGGTTAGTAGGTATAAAACACATGCTGGGGTTGACTGGGGTTCCCACTGACCCTGTGGTTAGTAGGTATAAAACACATGCTGGGGTTGACTGGGGTTCCCACTGACCCTGTGGTTAGTAGGTATAAAACACATGCTGGGGTTGACTGGGGCTCCCACTGACCCTGTGGTTAGTAGGTATAAAACACATACTGGGGTTGACTGGGGTTCCCACTGACCCTGTGGTTAGTAGGTATAAAACACATGCTGGGGTTGACTGGGGTTCCCACTGACCCTGTGGTTAGTAGGTATAAAACACATGCTGGGGTTGACTGGGGTTCCCACTGACCCTGTGGTTAGTAGGTATAAAACACATGCTGGGGTTGACTGGGGTTCCCACTGACCCTGTGGTTAGTAGGTATAAAACACATGCTGGGGTTGACTGGGGCTCCCACTGACCCTGTGGTTAGTAGGTATAAAACACATGCTGGGGTTGACTGGGGTTCTCACTGACCCTGTGGTTAGTAGGTATAAAACACATGCTGGGGTTGACTGGGGTTCTCACTGACCCTGTGGTTAGTAGGTATAAAACACATGCTGGGGTTGACTGGGGTTCCCACTGACCCTGTGGTTAGTAGGTATAAAACACATGCTGGGGTTGACTGGGGTTCCCACTGACCCTGTGGTTAGTAGGTATAAAACACATGCTGGGGTTGACTGGGGTTCCCACTGACCCTGTGGTTAGTAGGTATAAAACACATGCTGGGGTTGACTGGGGTTCACACTGACCCTGTGGTTAGTAGGTATAAAACACATGCTGGGGTTGACTGGGGTTCTCACTGACCCTGTGGTTAGTAGGTATAAAACACATGCTGGGGTTGACTGGGGTTCCCACTGACCCTGTGGTTAGTAGGTATAAAACACATGCTGGGGTTGACTGGGGCTCCCACTGACCCTGTGGTTAGTAGGTATAAAACACATGCTGGGGTTGACTGGGGTTCCCACTGACCCTGTGGTTAGTAGGTATAAAACACATGCTGGGGTTGACTGGGGTTCCCACTGACCCTGTGGTTAGTAGGTATAAAACACATGCTGGGGTTGACTGGGGTTCCCACTGACCCTGTGGTTAGTAGGTATAAAACACATGCTGGGGTTGACTGGGGTTCCCACTGACCCTGTGGTTAGTAGGTATAAAACACATACTGGGGTTGACTGGGGTTCTCACTGACCCTGTGGTTAGTAGGTATAAAACACATGCTGGGGTTGACTGGGGCTCACACTGACCCTGTGGTTAGTAGGTATAAAACACATGCTGGGGTTGACTGGGGTTCCCACTGACCCTGTGGTTAGTAGGTATAAAACACATGCTGGGGTTGACTGGGGTTCCCACTGACCCTGTGGTTAGTAGGTATAAAACACATGCTGGGGTTGACTGGGGTTCTCACTGACCCTGTGGTTAGTAGGTATAAAACACATGCTGGGGTTGACTGGGGTTCCCACTGACCCTGTGGTTAGTAGGTATAAAACACATGCTGGGGTTGACTGGGGTTCCCACTGACCCTGTGGTTAGTAGGTATAAAACACATGCTGGGGTTGACTGGGGTTCCCACTGACCCTGTGGTTAGTAGGTATAAAACACATGCTGGGGTTGACTGGGGTTCTCACTGACCCTGTGGTTAGTAGGTATAAAACACATGCTGGGGTTGACTGGGGTTCCCACTGACCCTGTGGTTAGTAGGTATAAAACACATGCTGGGGTTGACTGGGGTTCCCACTGACCCTGTGGTTAGTAGGTATAAAACACATGCTGGGGTTGACTGGGGTTCTCACTGACCCTGTGGTTAGTAGGTATAAAACACATGCTGGGGTTGACTGGCGTTCCCACTGACCCTGTGGTTAGTAGGTATAAAACACATGCTGGGGTTGACTGGGGTTCCCACTGACCCTGTGGTTAGTAGGTATAAAACACATGCTGGGGTTGACTGGGGTTCCCACTGACCCTGTGGTTAGTAGGTATAAAACACATGCTGGGGTTGACTGGGGTTCTCACTGACCCTGTGGTTAGTAGGTATAAAACACATGCTGGGGTTGACTGGGGTTCTCACTGACCCTGTGGTTAGTAGGTATAAAACACATGCTGGGGTTGACTGGGGTTCCCACTGACCCTGTGGTTAGTAGGTATAAAACACATGCTGGGGTTGACTGGGGCTCACACTGACCCTGTGGTTAGTAGGTATAAAACACATGCTGGGGTTGACTGGGGTTCCCACTGACCCTGTGGTTAGTAGGTATAAAACACATACTGGGGTTGACTGGGGTTCCCACTGACCCTGTGGTTAGTAGGTATAAAACACATGCTGGGGTTGACTGGGGTTCCCACTGACCCTGTGGTTAGTAGGTATAAAACACATGCTGGGGTTGACTGGGGTTCTCACTGACCCTGTGGTTAGTAGGTATAAAACACATGCTGGGGTTGACTGGGGTTCCCACTGACCCTGTGGTTAGTAGGTATAAAACACATGCTGGGGTTGACTGGGGTTCCCACTGACCCTGTGGTTAGTAGGTATAAAACACATGCTGGGGTTGACTGGGGTTCCCACTGACCCTGTGGTTAGTAGGTATAAAACACATGCTGGGGTTGACTGGGGTTCCCACTGACCCTGTGGTTAGTAGGTATAAAACACATACTGGGGTTGACTGGGGCTCACACTGACCCTGTGGTTAGTAGGTATAAAACACATGCTGGGGTTGACTGGGGTTCCCACTGACCCTGTGGACTAAATACTGATCACGACTAAATACTGATCACAACTAAATACTGGTCACGATTAAATATATTTTGAATCAGTTAAACGTGTGCTACATAGAGATACATAGTTAAATATTTCTAATATAATGTTATAATTTGTATCATAAGATATTGTAAATGTAATAACGTGTTATACCCGTTGGCAAAATGTTGCCACAATGTGTCTCTGTGTGTTGTTATATGGCCAGGGATCACGTTGAAAAGAGATGTTCATCTCAATGTGTCTTTGTGTGTTGTTAGAAGACCAGGGATCACGTTGAAAAGAGATGTTCATCTCAATGTGTCTCTGTGTGTTGTTAGATGACCAGGGATCACGTTGAAAAGAGATGTTCATCTCAATGTGTCTCTGTGTGTTGTTAGATGACCAGGGATCACTTGAAGAGATGTTCATCTCAATGTGTCTCTGTGTGTTGTTATATGACCAGGGATCACGTTAAAAAGAGATATTCACCTCAATGTGTCTCTGTGTGTTGTTAGATGACCAGGGATCACTTGAGGAGATGTTCATCTCAATGTATCTCTGTGTGTTGTTAGATGACCAGGGATCACTTGAAGAGATGTTCATCTCAATGTGTCTCTGTGTGTTGTTAGATGACCAGGGATCACTTGAGGAGATGTTCATCTCAATGTGTCTCTGTGTGTTGTTATATGACCAGGGATCACTTGAGGAGATGTTCATCTCAATGTGTCTCTGTGTGTTGTTATATGGCCAGGGATCACTTGAAGAGATGTTCATCTCAATGTATCTCTGTGTGTTGTTATATGACCAGGGATCACTTGAAGAGATGTTCATCTCAATGTACATTTTCTGGTTAAAGAAAGGAAAACTTTTTTTTATCTTTTTTTCTTATACTTTACTGCAAGCCCATTGTAGCCAGATGAAGGGCTGTGATGTCCCTGATGTTCATCCTGATGCTATCCTCTATTGTGCTAATAGCCTTTTCATTGTATTCCTATCTTCTACATCAGCTGATTGAACACGTTGTTCTACTGATGTCAATAAGTCAATGTTCAACTGCAGAGCTAATTTGCTGAGTCATAAGTTAATGTATCTCTATCGATGCGAGATCAGACATTTTGGCGCATATGGGCTGTGTCTGAAATAGCACCCTATGCCCTCTATACAGTGCACTACTTTTGACCAGGGCGCATAGGGCTCTGGTCAGAAATAGCGCACTATATAGGGAATAGGGTACCATTTCAGACGCAGTCATGCACTGAGTTGAATTCATTAATCATCCTAGATGTTTCTTTTTCTCATTCCTTTGGTACCAAATAAAACTGAGTATCAGTGCACTTTGAGCAAGAGTATTTGGAATTAATTATTGTTCTCTCAAGACTTTACCAGTTTATAATTTTATGAATATAAATTATTCTAAATATTGAACCACATCTTTTCAAAAACAGAGATTTCATTCATTATTTTATTTTTGTTCCTATTTTTTTATTAAAATTGAAAACATTAATTTTATACACAAGTGAAGCCGAGTGAAGTAGTCATGTTTTTTTTGCAACTTCAAAGAATGGATGTAAAACCAATTATTAATCGAAAAAAATAAGGAAAAAGGATGGAAAGGAATGGATGTTATATAGTAAAGGAATGGATGTTATATAGTAAAGGAATGGATGTTATATAGTAAAGGAATGGATGTTATATAGTAAAGGAATGGATGTTATATAGTAAAGGAATGGATGTTATATAGTAAAGGAATGGATGTTATATAGTAAAGGAATGGATGTTAGATGGTAAAGGAATGGATGTTATATAGTAAAGGAATGTATGTTATATAGTAAAGGAATGGATGTTAGATGGTAAAGGAATGGATGTTAGATGGTAAAGGAATGGATGTTATATAGTAAAGGAATGGATGTTATATAGTAAAGGAATGGATGTTAGATGGTAAAGGAATGGATGTTATATAGTAAAGGAATGGATGTTATATAGTAAAGGAATGGATGTTATATAGTGAAGGAATGGATGTTATATAGTAAAGGAATGGATGTTATATAGTAAAGGAATGGATGTTATATAGTAAAGGAATGGATGTTATATAGTAAAGGAATGGATGTTAGATGGTAAAGGAATGGATGTTATATAGTAAAGGAATGGATGTTATATAGTAAAGGAATGGATGTTAAATAGTAAAGGAATGGATGTTAGATGGTAAAGGAATGGATGTTATATAGTAAAGGAATGGATGTTATATAGTAAAGGAATGGATGTTATATAGTAAAGGAATGGATGTTATATAGTAAAGGAATGGATGTTATATAGTAAAGGAATGGATGTTATATAGTAAAGGAATGGATGTTATATAGTAAAGGAATGGATGTTATATAGTAAAGGAATGGATGTTATATAGTAAAGGAATGGATGTTATATAGTGAAGGAATGAATGTTATATAGTAAAGGAATGGATGTTATATAGTAAAGGAATGGATGTTATATAGTAAAGGAATGGATGTTAGATGGTAAAGGAATGGATGTTATATAGTAAGGGAATGGATGTTATATAGTAAAGGAATGGATGTTATATAGTAAAGGAATGGATGTTATATAGTGAAGGAATGGATGTTATATAGTAAAGGAATGGATGTTATATAGTAAAGGAATGGATGTTATATAGTAAAGGAATGGATGTTATATAGTAAAGGAATGGATGTTATATAGTAAAGGAATGGATGTTAGATGGTAAAGGAATGGATGTTATATAGTAAAGGAATGGATGTTATATAGTAAAGGAATGGATGTTATATAGTAAAGGAATGGATGTTATATAGTAAAGGAATGGATGTTATATAGTAAAGGAATGGATGTTATATAGTAAAGGAATGGATGTTATATAGTAAAGGAATGGATGTTATATAGTAAAGGAATGGATGTTATATAGTAAAGGAATGGATGTTATATAGTAAAGGAATGGATGTTATATAGTGAAGGAATGAATGTTATATAGTAAAGGAATGGATGTTATATAGTAAAGGAATGGATGTTATATAGTAAAGGAATGGATGTTAGATGGTAAAGGAATGGATGTTATATGGTAAAGGAATGGATGTTATATAGTAAAGGAATGGATGTTATATAGTAAAGGAATGGATGTTATATAGTAAAGGAATGGATGTTATATAGTAAAGGAATGGATGTTATATAGTAAAGGAATGGATGTTAGATAGTAAAGGAATGGATGTTATATAGTAAAGGAATGGATGTTAGATGGTAAAGGAATGGATGTTATATAGTATAGGAATGGATGTTATATAGTAAAGGAATGGATGTTATATAGTAAAGGAATGGATGTTATATAGTAAAGGAATGGATGTTATATAGTAAAGGAATGGATGTTAGATGGTAAAGGAATGGATGTTATATAGTATAGGAATGGATGTTATATAGTAAAGGAATGGATGTTATATAGTAAAGGAATGGATGTTATATAGTAAAGGAATGGATGTTATATAGTAAAGGAATGGATGTTAGATGGTAAAGGAGTGGATGTTATATAGTAAAGGAATGGATGTTATATAGTAAAGGAATGGATGTTATATAGTAAAGGAATGGATGTTATATAGTAAAGGAATGGATGTTATATAGTAAAGGAATGGATGTTATATAGTAAAGGAATGGATGTTATATAGTAAAGGAATGGATGTTATATAGTAAAGGAATGGATGTTATATAGTAAAGGAATGGATGTTATATAGTAAGGATGATGTTATATAGTGAAGGAATGAATGTTATATAGTAAAGGAATGGATGTTATATAGTAAAGGAATGGATGTTATATAGTAAAGGAATGGATGTTAGATGGTAAAGGAATGGATGTTATATGGTAAAGGAATGGATGTTATATGGTAAAGGAATGGATGTTATATAGTAAAGGAATGGATGTTATATAGTAAAGGAATGGATGTTATATAGTAAAGGAATGGATGTTATATAGTAAAGGAATGGATGTTAGATGGTAAAGGAATGGATGTTATATAGTATAGGAATGGATGTTATATAGTAAAGGAATGGATGTTATATAGTAAAGGAATGGATGTTATATAGTAAAGGAATGGATGTTATATAGTAAAGGAATGGATGTTATATAGTGAAGGAATGGATGTTATATAGTAAAGGAATGGATGTTATATAGTAAAGGAATGGATGTTATATAGTAAAGGAATGGATGTTAGATGGTAAAGGAATGGATGTTATATAGTAAAGGAATGGATGTTATATAGTAAAGGAATGGATGTTATATAGTAAAGGAATGGATGTTATATAGTAAAGGAATGGATGTTATATAGTAAAGGAATGGATGTTATATAGTAAAGGAATGGATGTTATATAGTAAAGGAATGGATGTTATATAGTAAAGGAATGGATGTTAGATGGTAAAGGAATGGATGTTATATAGTAAAGGAATGGATGTTATATAGTAAAGGAATGGATGTTAGATAGTAAAGGAATGGATGTTATATAGTAAAGGAATGGATGTTATATAGTAAAGGAATGGATGTTATATAGTAAAGGAATGGATGTTATATAGTAAAGGAATGGATGTTATATAGTAAAGGAATGGATGTTATATAGTAAAGGAATGGATGTTATATAGTAAAGGAATGGATGTTAGATGGTAAAGGAATGGATGTTATATAGTAAAGGAATGGATGTTATATAGTAAAGGAATGGATGTTATATAGTAAAGGAATGGATGTTATATAGTAAAGGAATGGATGTTATATAGTAAATTAATGGATGTTAGATGGTAAAGGAATGGATGTTATATAGTAAAGGAATGGATGTTATATAGTAAAGGAATGGATGTTATATAGTAAAGGAATGGATGTTATATAGTAAAGGAATGGATGTTATATAGTAAAGGAATGGATGTTATATAGTAAATTAATGGATGTTAGATGGTAAAGGAATGGATGTTATATAGTAAAGGAATGGATGTTATATAGTAAAGGAATGGATGTTATATAGTAAAGGAATGGATGTTATATAGTAAAGGAATGGATGTTAGATGGTAAAGGAATGGATGTTATATAGTAAAGGAATGGATGTTATATAGTAAAGGAATGGATGTTAGATGGTAAAGGAATGGATGTTATATGGTAAAGGAATGGATGTTATATAGTAAAGGAATGGATGTTATATAGTAAAGGAATGGATGTTATATAGTAAAGGAATGGATGTTATATAGTAAAGGAATGGATGTTAGATGGTAAAGGAACGGATGTTAGATTGAAGGTATTAATAATAAAAAAGAGCGACTGAAAGGTCAGAATCTTCATTTTGCAGAGATCAATAACTGTCTTCAGGTGACAAACTGATTAGGCTTCTGTGTTATCAGGAAGACATATGAGGTGCAGGTTATCTGGGAGATTTGAGGTGCAGGTTATCTGCTAGAGTGCAGGGCCCATATTCATAAAGCATCTCTGAGTAGGAGTGCTGATCTAGGACCAGTTCTGCCTTTTAGATAAAAATGAGTAAGATTACATGGACAAGGGGGACCTGATCCTAGATCAGCACTCCTTCTCTGAAACACTTTATGGGTGACAGTAATTGACTGGGTGACTTCTATCTCACACTCATCAGACTCACTCATAACACACACACACACACACACACACACACACACACACACACACACACACACACACACACACACACACACACACACACACACACACACACACACACACACACACAAGGTGACGGTAGTTATTCTATTTCACACGCTCATCAGTTCCCCACCAATCTCATTAATGAGCATATGATTCCTATTTGTCAGTATCTAGATGTGGCAGTTCAAACCATTCATATGAGTCAGTACTTAGATGTGGCTGTTCAAACCATTCATATGAGTCAGTATCTAGATGTGGCTGTTCAAACCATTCATATGAGTCAGTATCTAGATGTGGCTGTTCAAACCATTCATATGAGTCAGTATCTAGATGTGGCTGTTCAAACCATTCATATGAGTCAGTATCTAGATGTGACTGTTCATATGAGTCAGTA
Source organism: Salmo trutta (assembly GCF_901001165.1). Taxonomy (NCBI): domain Eukaryota; kingdom Metazoa; phylum Chordata; class Actinopteri; order Salmoniformes; family Salmonidae; genus Salmo; species Salmo trutta. The sequence goes on along the minus strand of NC_042974.1, from coordinate 4,760,372 downwards.
TCTAGATGTGGCTGTTCAAACCATTCATATGAGTCAGTATCTAGATGTGACTGTTCAAACCATTCATATGAGTCAGTATCTAGATGTGACTGTTCATATGAGTCAGTATCTAGATGTGACTGTTCATATGAGTCAGTATCTAGATGTGGCTGTTTGAACAGTTCATGTGAGTCAGTATCTAGATGTGGCTGTTCAAACAGTTCATATGAGTCAGTTGTAGGAGCAGACAGTCAGAACCGTGTACTAGGCCTATCTATCAGTATAGACAGGTCAGCCACCAGACAGACAGTCAGAACCGTGTACTAGGCCTATCTATCAGTATAGACAGGTCAGCCACCAGGCAGACAGTCAGAACCATGTACTAGGCCTATCTATCAGTATAGGCAGGTCAGCCACCAGACAGACAGTCAGAACCGTGTACTAGGCCTATCTATCAGTATAGACAGGTCAGCCACCAGACAGACAGTCAGAACCGTGCACTAGGCCTATCTATCAGTATAGGCAGGTCAGCCACCAGGCAGACAGTCAGAACCGTGCACTAGGCCTATCTATCAGTATAGACAGGTCAGCCACCAGGCAGACAGTCAGAACCGTGTACTTGGCCTATCTATCAGTATAGGCAGGTCAGCCACCAGACAGACAGTCAGAACCGTGTACTAGGTCTATCTATCAGTATAGGCAGGTCAGCCACCAGACAGACAGTCAGAACCGTGTACTAGGTCTATCTATCAGTATAGACAGGTCAGCCACCAGACAGCCTATCTATCGGCAATCAAAAACGATATCTCACAATGCAATATCTTGCAATTTCTTGGCTTGCAATGTCTTGCAACTTCAGTAAAGCAGGGCCTATCATCACTGAATAGGCTAGGACATTCTACAAGCAACCGAGCGAAGACTGTACAACAGGCCAAAGACTGAACACACACTCGCATCATTAGTGTAGACAGGGAGTAAAAGGTAAAGTGAGAGGTTTTACTCTCGCCAAAATATGTCCAAAATAAGCCTTTGGACCTAAGCTTGTCTGCCTTCTCGCCTCTGGGACAATGACTTCCATTGTTAGGGCGAAGACCAGTGGTATATTGTACTTAAGTAAAAATACTTTAAAGTACTACTTAAATTGTTTTTGGGGGTATCTGTACTTTACTATTTAAATTTTTTACTTTTACTTCACTACATTCCTAAAGAAAATAATGTACTTTTTACTAAATATATTTTCCATGTCACCCAAAAGTACTCGTTACATTTTGAATGATTAGCAGGACATGTCAAATTCATGCACTTTTCAAGAGAACATTCCTGTTCATCCCTACTGCCTCTGATCTGGTGGACTCACTAAACACAAATGCTTTGTCTGTGAATGATGTCTGAGTGTTGGAGTGTGCCCCTGGCTATCCGTAAATACATAAATAAACTGGAAATGGTGCTGTCTGGCTTGCTTAATTATTTGTGAAATGATTTATTCTTTTACTTTTGATACATAAGTATATTTCAGCAATTACATTTACTTTTGATACTTTTAGACTTTTCTTAAGTAGTTTTTACTGGGTGACTTTCACTTTTACTTGAGTCATGTTGTATTAAGATATCTTTACTTTTACTCAAGTATGACGATTGGGTACTTTTCCCACCACTGGCGGAGACATGAGCATCTCGTCATTATATACAGATCTCTGTCGAAGAGCATGAGCAGGTGAGCCAGCGCGAGGGAGAGAGAAGAGGGGCAGGCAGGCCAGCGCGAGGGAGAGAGAAGAGGGGCAGGCAGGCTAGCGCGAGGGAGAGAGAAGAGGGGCAAGCAGGCCAGCGCGAGGGAGAGAGAAGAGGGGCAGGCAGGCCAGCACGAGGGAGAGAGAAGAGGGGCAGGCAGGCCAGCGCGAGGGAGAGAGAAGAGGGGCAGGCAGGCCAGCGCGAGGGAGAGAGAAGAGGGGCAGGCAGGCCAGCGCGAGGGAGAGAGAAGAGGGGCAGGCAGGCCAGCGAGAGGGAGAGAGAAGAGGGGCAGGCAGGCCAGTGCGAGGGAGAGAGAAGATGGGCAGGCAGGCCAGCGAGAGGGAGAGAAGATGGGGCAGGCAGGCCAGCGCGAGGGAGAGAGAAGAGGGGCAGGCAGGCCAGCGCGAGGGAGAGAGAAGAGGGGCAGGCAGGCCAGCGCGAGGGAGAGAGAAGAGGGGCAGGCAGGCCAGCGCGAGGGAGAGAGAAGAGGGGCAGGCAGGCCAGCGCGAGGGAGAGAGAAGAGGGGCAGGCAGGCCAGCGCGAGGGAGAGAGAAGAGGGGCAGGCAGGCCAACGCGAGGGAATGTCTTGGTAATCTGTATCTCGCAATTTCTTGTCTTGCATGCCTCGCAAGTTCACCAAAGTAGCCTAAAGTCGGGGGTACACTACGGGATTTTGAGATCAGAAACAAAATCCCCAAGTCATTGACTACTCAGCAACGTTTAATGTGAACTGATCTGTGTGCTACCTATCCCGTCTTTAAGCAGTCCCAGATGGCCTGATATTTTCAAACATTTTTGATTTTATCGGCACAAAATCTGCAATGATCTTGTAGTGTGAGATATGCAACTACAAGATTTCAGAACGGTGATCAGCAATAGCCAATGAGATCTCGAGTAGTAGCGATGACTACTACTAGTATGCGTCTGTACTTGTCAAACTGTCAAATTGTTACAGCTCTGACAAGCTCTTTACACGCAAATGTATTCAATTCAAAATGTATTGGCTAGATATTTCAACTCTGTATTTGTCAAGCATGAATGTCTGACTGAAAACATTTTTGAGGCTGCTTTGAGCCAAAGCTCGTTGTAGCTACGTTAAACCTAATCACATCATCACATCACTGTCTTAGTGAGACAGCGTGGTATGGAGAATCCTCACGACCAAGTGAAGAATCTTGTCTGTGCCACATCGTTTCTTCTGCGCACAACTACGTTGGCAAGACAACAAACTCCTGGAAAGACGGTCATTTAATGTGAGAGGCTTAGCAGTGTTACTATTTTATATGTCGTGTGGTGTCCGCCCAGACCTTTATAGCCTACCATCTAGTTAGCAACTTTTATGAGGGTAGGGGCCGCAAACAATCTGCTTGCGAGGCTGCGTACCCACATCCACCCCCCCTCCCCCATCAGAAAATGTGCTGTTTTACAGGGTGCAGTTTTTAATATAATATCTGAGTGAGACTGACAAACAAAATCAATGGGGGACCCCCGGCCGGTAATTCATGATACCATGATAACAACAACTTTAGATAGCTGGCCTCTAACTAAGCAATCTAAAGCATGTTAGCTGACCTAATTGACTGACTATTAGTGACTGAGCCGAGGGCTTTCAAAAGGGGGGCCCTTTTGTAGTTAGATGTGGCTGTTCAAACAGTGACACTACTGGATACAGTCATTTCAGTTCACTGTTGTCACTGTGTTAGATAACTGCCTAGCAACATTTTCCTTTTTCATTTGCTTCATTTCACTTTCATTTTGACTCATCTCTGAAAATATAGCTCATAGTGGTGCAAAACCTTGCATCCTCTCAGCGAAAAATACTGGGATAAACAGCAAGGGAATAGCCTACTCTACATAGACTGGTGGGGAATCATTAAGTGATGTGATGACACTGTGACCTTTTCTCCAAACCAGCCAGGAATTAACTATTCATGCAGTGGATAAACCTTCTACTTTGACACCTGAAATCAAGTGTTGTCAAACATTCCAAAGCACATTGAATGTGTCGCTAAACACTGTTGAAAGTAGTGACAACCTTTAGTCCCTCTCTGTCTCAACTAAAACCCTGTACTAGGCCTGTTTGTGCACCCTTCCACCCTCTTTTGACACCTTCTCTGTGCGTTCTCAGATGTTATTAGTCTCTCTAGCTGCCTCAGCAAAGCAACAGAGTCTCCTGTATTATCTCCAGGGCTGCAATGGGCTAGCTCATTTCTAGCCTACATGGAAACAGCCCCATCTGTCCCATGGGAAATAAATACCATATAATCACCCAGACCCTTTAAGGAATTTCTTGGAGCTTTTAATATTAGTATGCAGCCTACCCCCGCTAAATGTGTGCAAAATCTCTCTCCGCACAGCCCTAATATATTTTATATACATAACTTGACCTATACTAATGAGTGAGATGTGCTTTGTGACAAATGTGTTTCTAATATTGATTCAGCAGAGCTAGCTAGCTGGTAGATGCTAATAGAGGCATCTAATATTGATTCAGCAGAGCTAGCTAGCTGGTAGATGGAAATAGAGGTGTCTCCAGAGAATTAAAAGGAAGTACTAAATTAACTTTTAACTTGGATGTATTTTAGTGTGACACAACATGTCAAAAGTAGTACTTGGTAATTTACTGTCATATGCACTGAGTATATAAAACATTTGGAATATCTGCTCTTTCTATGACATAGCTTTCACCCGGATTCAAGTCTATGAGCAGGAAGCACTGGAGTCAACATGGGCCAGCATCCCTGTGGAAAGATTTTGACACCTTGCAGTCCATGCCCCGATGAATTAAGGCTGTTCTGAGGGCAAAAGGGGGTGCAACTCAATATTAGGAAGGTGTTGGGTCACAGTGGAGAAGGGTTCTTACAATAGCTAAAATGTCATACATGAATATTCAAATGAAATGATATTCAAAACTGTCATGTTATTTTGTGATACAGTACCTTTACTGTGGTCCTAAGAGGAAAGGTTTATCTTCCTTATAAATGAACAGTCGGTCCTAAGAGGAAAGGTTTATCTTCCTTATAAATGAACAGTCGGTCCTAAGAGGAAAGGTTTATCTTCCTTATAATTGAACAGTCGGTCCTAAGAGGAAAGGTTTATCTTCCTTATAAATTAACAGTTGGTCCTAAGAGGAAAGGTTTATCTTCCTTATAAATGAACAGTCGGTCCTAAGAGGAAAGGTTTATCTTCCTTATAAATGAACAGTCGGTCCTAAGAGGAAAGGTTTATCTTTCTTATAAATGAACAGTCGGTCCTAAGAGGAAAGGTTTATCTTCCTTATAAATGAACAGTCGGTCCTAAGAGGAAAGGTTTATCTTCCTTATAAATGAACAGTCGGTCCTAAGAGGAAAGGTTTATCTTCCTTATAAATGAACAGTCGATAACATCAACATACACTCTTAGAGAAAAAAGGCTAAAGGTTTCCGAAAAGGTTCTTCAGCTGACCCCATTGGTCGGAGAACCCTTTCTGGCACCAAAAGGGTTCTACCTGGAAACAAAAAGGGTTCTTCAATGGGTTCTCTTATGGGGACAGCTGAATAACTTTTTTAGGTTCTAGAGAGCACCTCTTTTTTCTAAGAGTGACGAAAACAATATGTAATGAAAGAATAATAATCAACTAAACAACAACGAGATCCTTTCACTTCTTCTCCTGGAGTTTGTTTTCCCAGACGTCCATTAATGACGCTCTATAGCCTATACCACGGTTCATCACACTCGTAACGCTGCCCTCCCCTAAACACCAGCGCCCCATTCCCTATATAGTGCACTACTTTTGACCAGGGCCTATGGGCTATCCCATAGGGCTCCGGTCCAAAGTAGTGCACTATGTAGGTAATGGGTTGCCATTTGGGACGCATCCCAGCGCAGGCATGCTGCACTATTTTATATTGAGTTAAACAGATTGGTATTGTGTTGAAAGGCATCCCAGTCCCAGCGTATTAACCAAGGTGCAATCTCATGTGACTCACTGAGCACTCTGCTCGTGATGGGCTTCGCTAGTCAGTCCCCCTTCGTCCCTCATACGCTCGCGCTCACACACACACACACACACACACACACACACACACACACACACACACACACACACACACACACACACACACACACACACACACACACACACACAGACAGACAATGTTTGACACACTCACACACACTGATAGCCTGAAGTTTGAAGTAGAAGTCTAAAGGCTGTTAGATGCTGACAAAGTCCCTTGTCTAGAAGTATATTATTGTACCACAGTAATATGTCTGTACCACAGCAACTTATTGTAGTGTACCACAGTAGTATGTCTGTACCACAGCAACTTATTGTAGTGTACAACAGTAGTATGTCTGTACCACAGCAACTTATTGTAGTGTACCACAGTACCGTGACCTGGATGCACCTGATGACATGGACTTCTTCTAGACCATCCATTTAATTATATTAATCTCTTTTGTTTCTAATCATTGTAATTTCCCCTTCTCATCCCCTTATGTTAAGTGATGAATTAGCCTCCTATTTTTTTTTACCACAGCAACTTATTGTAGGGTACCACAGCAACTTATTGTAGTGTACCACAGTAATATGTCTGTACCACATCAACTTATTGTAGGGTACCACAGTAATATGTCTGTACCACATCAACTTATTGTAGGGTACCACAGTAATATGTCTGTACCACATCAACTTATTGTACCATACCACAGTAATATGTCTGTACCACAGCAACTTATTGTAGTGTACCACAGCAACTTATTGTAGTGTACCACCCCTTTTGGGGGGGGGGTTAGAAGGATTACTTAATCCTATCCCAGGTATTCCTTAAAGAGGTGGGGTTTCAGGTGTCTCCGGAAGGTGGTGATTGACTCCGCTGTCCTGGCGTCGTGAGGGAGCTTGTTCCACCATTGGGGTGCCAGAGCAGCGAACAGTTTTGACTGGGCTGAGCAGGAACTGTGCTTCCGCAGAGGTAGGGAGGCGAGCAGGCCAGAGGTGGATGAACGCAGTGCCCTTCTTTGGGTGTAGGGCCTGATCAGAGCCTGAAGGTACGGAGGTGCCGTTCCCCTCACAGCTCCGTAGGCAAGCACCATGGTCTTGTAGCGGATGCGAGCTTCAACTGGAAGCCAGTGGAGTGTGCGGAGGAGCGGGGTGACGTGAGAGAACTTGGGAAGGTTGAACACCAGACGGGCTGCGGCATTCTGGATGAGTTGTAGGGGTTTAATGGCACAGGCAGGGAGCCCCGCCAACAGGGAGTTGCAGTAATCCAGACGGGAGATGACAAGTGCCTGGATTAGGATCTGCGCCGCTTCCTGTGTGAGGCAGGGTCGTACTCTGCGAATGTTGTAGAGCATGAACCTACAGGATCGGGTCACCGCCTTGATGTTAGTGGAGAACGACAGGGTGTTGTCCAGGGTCACGCCAAGGCTCTTAGCACTCTGGGAGGAGGATACAATGGAGTTGTCAACCGTGATGGCGAGATCATGGAACGGGCAGTCCTTCCCCAGGACGAAGAGCAGCTCCATCTTGCCGAGGTTCAGCTTGAGGTGGTGATCCGTCATCCACACTGATATGTCTGCCAGACATGCAGAGATGCGATTCGCCACCTGGTTATCAGAAGGGGGAAAGGAGAAGATTAATTGTGTCGTCGTCTGCGTAGCAATGATAGGAGAGAGACCATGTGAGGATATGACAGAGCCAAGTGACTTGGTGTATAGCGAGAATAGGAGAGGGCCTAGAACTGAGCCCTGGGGGACACCAGTGGTGAGAGCACGTGGTGCGGAGACGGATTCTCGCCACGCCACCTGGTAGGAGCGACCTGTCAGATAGGACGTAATTCAAGAGTGAGTCGTGCCGGAGATGCCCAACTCGGAGCGGGTGGAGAGGAGGATCTGATGGTTCACAGTATCATAGGCAGCAGATGGGTCTAGAAGGATGAGAGCAAAGCAGAGAGAGTTAGCTTTAGCAGTGCGGAGAGCCTCTGTGACACAGAGAAGAGCAGTCTCAGTTGAATGACCAGTCTTGAAACCTGACTGATTTGGATCAAGAAGGTCATTATGAGAGAGATAGCAAGAGAGCTGGCCAAGGACAGCACGCTCAAGAGTTTTGGAGAGAAAAGAAAGAAGGGATACTGGTCTGTAGTTGTTGACATCGGAGGGATCGAGTGTAGGTTTTTTGAGAAGGGGTGCAACTCTCGCTCTCTTGAAGACGGAAGGGACGTAGCCAGCGGTCAAGGATGAGTTGATGAGCGAGGTGAGGTAAGGGAGAAGGTCTCCGGAAATGGTCTGGAGAAGAGAGGAGCAGATGGGGTCAAGCGGGCAGGTTGTTGGGCAGCCGGCCGTCACAAGTCGCAAGATTTCATCTGGAGAGAGGGGAGAAAGAGGTCAAAGCATAGGGTAGGGCAATGTGAGCAGGGCCAGCAGTGTCGTTTGACTTAACAAACGAGGATCGGATGTAGTCAACCTTCTTTTCAAAATGGTTGACAAAGTCATCTGCAGAGAGGGAGGGGGGAGGGGGAGGAGGATTCAGGAGGGAGGAGAAGGTGGCAAAGAGCTTCCTAGGGTTAGAGGCAGATGCTTGGAATTTAGAGTGGTAGAAAGTGGCTTTAGCAGCAGAAACAGAGGAATAAAATGTGGAGAGGAGGGAGTGAAAAGATGCCAGGTCCGCAGGGAGGCTAGTTTTCCTCCATTTCCGCTCGGCTGCCCGGAGCCCTGTTCTGTGAGCTCGCAATGAGTCGTCAAGCCACGGAGCAGGAGGGGAGGACCGAGCCGGCCGGGAGGATAGGGGACATAGAGAGTCAAAGGATGAAGAAAGGGAGGAGAGGAGGGTTGAGGAGGCAGAATCAGGAGATTTGTTGGAGAAGGATTGAGCAGAGGGAAGAGATGATAGGATGGAAGAGGAGAGAGTAGCAGGAGAGAGAGAGCGAAGGTTGCGACGGTGCAATACCATCTGAGTAGGGGCAGAGTGAGTAGTGTTGGAGGAGAGCGAGAGGGAAAAGGATACAAGGTAGTGGTCGGAGACTTGGAGGGGAGTTGCAGTGAGATTAGTAGAAGAACAGCATCTCGTAAAGATGAGGTCAAGCGTATTGCCTGCCTTGTGAGTAGGGGCGGACGGTGAGAGGGTGAGGTCAAAAGAGGAGAGGAGTGGAAAGAAGGAGGCAGAGAGAAATGAGTCAAAGGTAGACGTAGGGAGGTTAAAGTCACCCAGAATTGTGAGGGGTGAGCCATCCTCAGGAAAAGAACTTATCAAGGCGTCAAGCTCATTGATGAACTCTCCAAGAGAACCTGGAGGGCGATAAATGATAGGGATGTTAAGCTTGAATGGGCTAGTGACTGTGACAGCATGGAATTCAAAGGAGGAGATAGACAGATGGGTCAGGGGAGAAAGAGAGAATGTCCACTTGGGAGAGATGAGGATTCCAGTGCCACCACCCCGCTGACCAGATGCTCTCGGGGTATGCGAGAACACGTGGTCAGACGAGGAGAGAGCAGTAGGAGTAGCAGTGTTTTCTGTGGTAATCCATGTTTCCGTCAGTGCCAAGAAGTCGAGGGACTGGAGGGTAGCATAGGCTGAGATGAACTCTGCCTTGTTGGCCGCAGTCCGGCAGTTCCAGAGGCTGCCGGAGACCTGGAATTCCACGCGGGTCGTGTGCGCTGGGACCACCAGGTTAGAGTGGCAGCGGCCATGCGGTGTGAAGCGTTTGTGTGGCCTGTGCAGAGAGGAGAGAACAGGGATAGACAGACACATCGTTGACAGGCTACAGGAGAGGCTACGCTAATGCAAAATGAGATTGGAATGAAAATTAACTAAACAACTGGGGAAGCGAGAGAGCAGGGCCTCCCTCACGCCATTCACTGAAACACTCAAATATAACTTCCACTTTAGAAATGATAATTGATGTAAACTACAGTGGTTCAATGTTTCCAGGAATAGGCTCAAACTTAGTTTATTCAGCTAGATAACTTGGTACAGTATTCTTCCGTGAAACCCACCCAGTGCACCGTGTCCTATGACGCCGTAGCTAACTAGCATGCTAGCATCCAATAACACACGGTTAGCACCAATACTTGGTTACAACAAACTACCAATGGATCATTCGTGTCCGTGTCTAGTTCCTTTCATAACGCAGAAGTAATTAAACGTTGGCTAGCTAACACAGTCAGTCCTGCTAGCTACACAAGTGGACTACACAACTCGAAAGTTCATAAAGTTAAGCTTACATTGCAAAAATCTTATTGACTAGAAATGATACAGTACTGCTAGCTGGTAGAGTTGGCTAGCTAGCAGTGGCTGCGTTTACCTTTATCTTTTATCTTTGATACATAGACAACGATGTAGCTAGCTAACATTACACTAATCAAATGGTTCAGTTGTAATGTATTTAGTTTCTACAGTACTGCTAGTTGGTAAAGTTGGCTAGCTAGCAGTGGCTGTGGTGTTGACGCCGTTGGGAAAACGGCACGAACGAACGAATACAGCTGGCTAGCTAACCTTGTTAGTTTCGCAAAGCTACACCTACACCTTTAGCTACACCTTTATCCTTGATGCAAAGACAACTATGTAGCTAGCTACCTAACATTACACTAATCAAATCGTTCCGTTGTAATGTAATGTAATGTAATGAAATGAAATGTAATATTACCCGCGGAGCAAAGTACAGCACGACTACTCACCCCAGCATCCGGTCACAAGTATATAATATTGTACCACATTAATATTGTACCACAGTAATATGTCTGTACCTCAGCAAGTTATTGTATCACAGTAATATGTCTGTACCTCAGCAACTTAGTATAATTTTGTATCACAGTAATATGTCTGTACCTCAGCAACTTAGTATAATTTTGTACCACAGTAATATGTCTGTACCTCAGCAACTTAGTATAATTTTGTACCACAATAATATGTCTGTACCACAGCACCTTTACAGGGTGACAACAACACTGCTGCATCCTCTCACATATTAGATTAAGTCACAGACACCTGTCTGTTTGTTTGTCTGTCTGCCTGTCCCCTCCCTGCCCCCACCACCCTCCCTGCACCCTGCCTGCTCCCCTCCCTGCCCCCACCACCCTCCCTGCCCCCGGCCTGCTCCCCTCCCTGCCCCCACCACCCTCCCTGCACCCTCCCTGCTCCCCTCCCTGCCCCCACCACCCTCCCTGCCCCCAGCCTGCTCCCCTCCCTGCCCCCACCACCCTCCCTGCCCCCAGCCTGCTCCCCTCCCTGCCCCCACCACCCTCCCTGCCCCCAGCCTGCTCCCCTCCCTGCCCCCACCCCCCGTCTGCCCCCTGCCTGCATCCTGTCTGCCTCCTTCCCCTCCCTGTCCCCTGCCCCTGCCTGCCTCTTGTCTGCCCCCTGCCTGTCTGACCCCTGCCTGTCTGTCCCCTGTCTGCCTGTCTGCTGCCTGCCCCCTGTCTGCCTGCCCCTGTCTGCCCGCCTGCCCACCTGCCTGTCACATGATTGATAACTTGACCAGTCAACTCTCTCTCTCTCTCTCTCTCTCTCTCTCTCTGCTTCCTGCTAATTATAATGACATACAGTACAGTATAATCTAATGACTCATTTATTATGTTCATGTGTAGGCGAACAACTACAATAATAATACATTCCATTTACAAGCCTTGTTGGGGCACACTGGCATACCATTTACATAGCATGACCAATACATTGCTTCACTAACTATTAAGCAAGTATGGACATTGGAACCTGGCCTATCATATGCTTCATCCTGGTGACCAGGCCAGACCTTTCTGAAGCAGCCTGGTCACACAGGTACTATTCAGTCAGAGCCAGGTCAGCTGTGTGTGCAAACCATTCATCTCTGATAAATGATCTTTATCAGGGAAGACACAGTGGGTCGTAGACCCTGACTAAAGAGTCTGTCAGGTCTGTAAGCCTTAAATTGAAAGCTAAGTGATCGCCAAAATAAGTAGCGGGGTAAAATGAGGATGGGGGCTAGGAAAGAAGTCATGAGCAGCGAAGCAGCTAATTATTCACACTGGTTTCTGGATCCATCATGACCCTCAACACGCCTCATTTCCCAAAGTCCTAACACTTCATAGGTTGGTTTTGCATTTGGAGGATATTGGCCCATTGTTGAAATTAACAGAAAGGGCTTGATTACTACTAACAAACTCAGATTGTCCCTAATACTGTCCCTTATCCCACCGCTTTAAAAACAAACGCAAACAAGCAAAGGTGAATTTCTGGATATTATTATGGCAATGTTATAGGAACATTATGTTGATGGTTACTTTATAAAAAAATAAATGCTTAATAATGGGGTCTGGGACAGAACAGCCCAAATTATTAGCATTGACAGCAAGACTGAATAGACCAAACCATTAGCATTGAGAGTAAGACTGAACAGCCCAAACCATTAGCATTGACAGGAAGACTGAACAGCTCAAACCATTAGCATTGACAGCAAGACTGAATAGACCAAATTATTAGCATTGACAGGAAGACTGAACAGCCCAAACCATTAGCATTGAGAGTAAGACTGAACAGCCCAAATCATTAGCATTGAGAGTAAGACTGAACAGCCCAAATGATTAGCATTGACAGGAAGACTGAACATCCCAAATTATTAGCATTGAGAGTAAGACTGAACAGCCCAAATCATTAGCATTGAGAGTAAGACTGAACAGCCCAAATGATTAGCATTGACAGGAAGAATGAACAGCCCAAACCATTAGCATTGACAGGAAGACTGAACAGCCCAAATTATTAGCATTGACAGGAAGACTGAACAGCCCAAACCATTAGCATTGAGAGTAAGACTGAACAGCCCAAATGATTAGCATTGACAGGAAGACTGAACAGCCCAAACCATTAGCATTGACAGGAAGAATGAACAGCTCAAACCATTAGCATTGAGAGGAAGAGGAACAGCCCCCAGCTCCCAGCCCTCGGACAGAGTCACCAGTCCTAATCCTCTGACATGTTACTACTGTACCCTGACAGAGTCACCAGTCCTAATCCTCTGACATGTTACTACTGTACCCTGACAGAGTCACCAGTCCTAATACTCTGACATGTTACTACTGTACCCTGACAGAGTCACCAGTCCTAATCCTCTGACATGTTACTACTGTACCCTGACAGTCACCAGTCCTAATCCTCTGACATGTTACTACTGTACCCTGACAGTCACCAGTCCTAATCCTCTGACATGTTACTACTGTACCCTGACAGAGTCACCAGTCCTAATACTCTGACATGTTACTACTGTACCCTGACAGAGTCACCAGTCCTAATCCTCTGACATGTTACTACTGTACCCTGACAGTCACCAGTCCTAATCCTCTGACATGTTACTACTGTACCCTGACAGAGTCACCAGTCCTAATCCTCTGACATGTTACTACTGTACCCTGACAGAGTCACCAGTCCTAATCCTCTGACATGTTACTACTGTACCCTGACAGTCACCAGTCCTAATCCTCTGACATGTTACTACTGTACCCTGACAGTCACCAGTCCTAATCCTCTGGCATGTTACTACTGTACCCTGACAGTGTCACCAGTCCTAATCCTCTGGCATGTTACTACTGTACCCTGAGAGAGTCACCAGTATTTGGTCCTTTGTGTGGAAGCCAACAGATCATCATTACCACCTGGTGGAGTCCCTGACCTGAGTAGGATCATCGTCCGCCAGCCTCCACTTCTCCCTCATCCCCCTCTCCTCCGCGCCCCCCTCCATCCAGCCCCTGTTAAAGTCATCCCCCTCCATCCAGACCCTGTTAAAGTCATCACCCTCTACTCCGCCCCCCTCCATCCAGACCCTGTTAAAGTCATCACCCTCTACTCCGCCCCCCCTCCATCCAGACCCTGTTAAAGTCATCACCCTCTACTCCGCCCCCCCCTCCATCCAGACCCTGTTAAAGTCATCACCCTCTACTCCGTCCCCCCTCCATCCAGACCCTGTTAAAGTCATCACCCTCTACTCCGCCCCCCCCCTCCATCCAGACCCTGTTAAAGTCATCACCCTCTGTTCTAGCCCCCTCCATCCTGACCCTGTTAAAGTCATCACCCTCTACTCCAGCTCCCTCCATCCAGACCCTGTTAGTCATCACCCTCTCATCCAGCCCCCTCCATCCAGACCCTGTTAAAGTCATCGCCCTCTACTCCACCCCCTCCATCCAGACCCTGTTAAAGTCATCACCCTCTCCTCCGCCCCCTCCATCCAGACCCTGTTAGTCATCACCCTCTCCTCCGCCCCCTCCATCCAGACCCTGTTAAAGTCATCCCCCTCTACTCCGCCCCCCCTCCATCCAGACCCTGTTAAAGTCATCACCCTCTCCTCCAGCCCCCTCCATCCAGACCCTGTTAAAGTCATCACCCTCTCTTCTAGCCCCCTCCATCCTGACCCTGTTAAAGTCCTCCCCCTCTACTCCGCCCCCCCTCCATCCTGACCCTGTTAAAGTCATCACCCTCTCCTCCAGCCCCCTCCATCCAGACCCTGTTAAAGTCATCACCCTCTCCTCCGCCCCCCCCTCCATCCTGACCCTGTTAAAGTCATCCCCCTCTACTCCGCCCCCCCCTCCATCCAGACCCTGTTAAAGTCATCACCCTCTGTCATCCTCTGGGGAGATAACACAGCGGCCAGGCAGACCTGACTGGGCCCTTCTGACTGATAGCCTAACTGTCAGGGTGGGAAGAGGGGAGAGGGAAGGAGAGCTTTTTCTCAACATTTTATCATACTTGTACTTGTTTTTAGCCAGTAGTATTTCCAATTGCTTAGATTATAGATTATTGCAGTTATATTTTTGTGGTGATGGAAAAAAGTTAGAGGATTGTGTTCATAATAAAAAACATGAGTATGTTCACTGTAATACACTAGGAGTATGTTTACTGTAATACACTAGGAGTATGTTTACTGTAATATACTAGGAGTATGTTCACTGTAGTATACTAGGAGTATGTTTACTGTAATACACTAGGAGTATGTTTACTGTAGTATACTAGGAGTATGTTCACTGTAGTATACTAGGAGTATGTTCACTGTAATATACTAGGAGTATGTTCACTGTAATACACTAGGAGTATGTTTACTGTAATACACTAGGAGTATGTTCACTGTAGTATACTAGGAGTATGTTCACTGTAGTATACTAGGAGTATGTTCACTGTAATATACTTTGAGTATGTTCACTGTAATATACTTTGAGTATGTTCACTGTAATATACTTTGAGTATGTTCACTGTAATATACTTTGAGTATGTTCACTGTAATATACTTTGAGTATGTTCACTGTAATATACTAGGAGTATGTTCACTGTAATATACTAGGAGTATGTTCACTGTAATATACTAGGAGTATGTTCACTGTAATATACTAGGAGTATGTTCACTGTAATATACTAGGAGTATGTTCACTGTAATATACTAGGAGTATGTTCACTGTAATATACTAGGAGTATGTTCACTGTAATATACTAGGAGTATGTTCACTGTAATATACTAGGAGTATGTTCACTGTAATATACTAGGAGTATGTTCACTGTAATATACCAGGAGTATGTTCACTGTAATATACCAGGAGTATGTTCACTGTAATATACTAGGAGTATGTTCACTGTAATATACTAGGAGTATGTTCACTGTAATATACTAGGAGTATGTTCACTGTAATACACTAGGAGTATGTTCACTGTAATATACTAGGAGTATGTTCACTGTAATATACTAGGAGTATGTTCACTGTAATATACTAGGAGTATGTTCACTGTAATAAACTAGGAGTATGTTCACTGTAATACACTAGGAGTATGTTCACTGTAATACACTAGGAGTATGTTCACTGTAATACACTAGGAGTATGTTCACTGTAATACACTAGGAGTATGTTCACTGTAATATACTAGGAGTATGTTCACTGTAATACACTTTGAGTATGTTCACTGTAATATACTAGGAGTATGTTCACTGTAATACACTAGGAGTATGTTCACTGTAATATACTAGGAGTATGTCCAAACTGCTTTATTATACTTGTATGATTGATAACTTTCCATATTATCTGATGAGCTGATTAAATGAGCAGAAGAAAAGCTTAATGGTCAGAGAAATAGAGTGCTAACCAGATGGTAATTGTCCTAGTCTTGTCTCTGGACTCATCACTCACTATGAACTATATGCAACATGCTCTTATTAGAATATAGCAAAATAGTGTCATTTAACCAATGTAGTTGGGAGAGGCTATACGGACGCTCCTGGTGCTCACAACTATGAGGTATGTTGCTAAGCTGAGAGCCACACATTTAAGCTAAGCAAGCTAGTTGTCTCCCAATGTAGTTAGTTATATGTTACCTGATCTGACATATTCGTTATGTCACATAGCATGTTTAGGGTAAGAGACAGAAATATCATAAAATTAAGTTGTAAATATGTGTGAATGAAAACAGTTAAAGCTATAGATACAATGGTATTCTGAGCTCAGCTTGATGATAGTGTTGTCTAATGGGTGAGTGGCATGTCTAGATTAGAGTCTTTATAATCCCACATATCTAGAGTAGAGTCTTTATAATCCCACATATCTAGAGTAGAGTCTTTATTATCCCACATATCTAGAGTAGAGTCTTTATTATCCCACATATCTAGAGTAGAGTCTTTATAATCCCACATATCTAGAGTAGAGTCTTTAGTATCCCACATATCTAGAGTAAAGTCTTTATTATCCCACATATCTAGAGTAAAGTCTTTAGTATCCCACATATCTAGAGTAGAGTCTTTATTATCCCACATATCTAGAGTAGAGTCTTTATTATCCCACATATCTAGAGTAGAGTCTTTATTATCCCACATATCTAGAGTAGAGTCTTTAGTATCCCACATATCTAGAGTAGAGTCTTTATTATCCCACATATCTAGAGTAGAGTCTTTATTATCCCACATATCTAGAGTCTTTATTATCCCACATATCTAGAGTAGAGTCTTTATTATCCCACATATCTAGAGTAGAGTAGAGTCTTTATTATCCCACATATCTAGAGTAGAGTCTTTATTATCCCTCATATCTAGAGTAGAGTCTTTATAATCCCACATATCTAGAGTAGAGTCTTTAGTATCCCACATATCTAGAGTAGAGTCTTTATAATCCCACATATCTAGAGTAGAGTCTTTAGTATCCCACATATCTAGAGTAGAGTAGAGTCTTTATTATCCCACATATCTAGAGTAGAGTCTTTATTATCCCACATATCTAGAGTAGAGTAGAGTCTTTATTATCCCACATATCTAGAGTAGTCTTTTGTATCCCACATTTAGAGTAGAGTACAGACTTTATTATCCTACAAGGGCAATTCATTTAGGAGCATATAGTAAAAAACGATGGACACATGACAATAAATACACACAACAGAATGTTTTAATATAGAATATTGACCTATTAGTTTTAGTCCTGCTGTATGTGATGTCACAGGGATGTTTTAATATAGAATATTGACCTATTAGTTTTAGTCCTGCTGTATGTGATGTCATGGGGATGTTTTAATATAATGTTGTTTGATTTCATTCAAGTCAAGAATTACTTTACAATGAATGTTTTTCTTTTCAGATACCACAATATTCATCCCCTCTTTCAACGGCACGTCGTACCTGGAGCTGCCTCCCCTTGCCTCTCTGCTGCAGTCTCCTGGTGCCAGCGCTGATCCCTCTCACCCTGCCAACGACACCACTGTTACCCTGTATCTGACTGTCAAAACCAGAGCTACACAGGGCACCATCCTCTACAGTAAGTACAAGCATGGCAATCCACTTTTGTATCCTTTGTTTAATCAGGAAATTACGATGAGATTTGAGAATCCCTTTTACAAATGAGAACTGAAAACAACATATGATGTCAGCAAAACCCAGAAACTCAATGCACCAATACAGTACAAAGTACAATAGTGACAAGAGCTTCGGATTGATGTTTCCTGGGGCTACCAGAGAAGATTAAGGTGCAATAAAGTAGGAAGGTGATTAAGCCTTTAGTCTTTCAATGTATATGATTTTGAATGCTTAATTTGTCTTATCGTTTTCTCTAAATCAAGCTGCAAATCTGTTATGAACATTCATAATGTTAAATAAGCTATCTTCATGAGTTCCATTATCAGATAACATTGTTGTGAGAATACAGTTAAACTATATTAATTATTAAACAATGAGGCAATGAGAATAATAAGGCTGACACAAGGAATATAAATAAAAGATGAATCGTTTGCAGCAAAGTACTGAAGGAAAGACCAGAATGATCTTTCTTGGTAGCATTTTACTTGACACCCTGCGTCATAACATGTTATGACACGGTCCTAACCATGTCATAATATGTCATAACAGCTGACATAACCTGTCATAATATGGTCATAACACTGTCATGACCCATATAGTTACATCTGTTGTGACATATATTGCGTTATTTTATGGCAGGTTATGACACCTACATAAGAGTGTCAAAACCCACATTTATTCAAATGTCTTTTTCCCTGCCAAGAAGTTCTCTTTTGTTTGAAAGTTTCTTAAGTCCTTTGTTGATGTTGTAAATAATTTTTTACTGACATTTTTTTCCAACATATTTTAAATAACATGTAGAAAATACACTTTGACACTGTCAAGAAGCATCATGACCATCATAATCATATAAACCAGATAGGCCTGTCATGTACATAACCTTATGTCAGTCATCAGTCTAAAAGAGGATGTCTTGTCCTGCTCCTGATATCTGCTCCTGCATTCATCCCAGTCTTCAGTAACAGAGCATTGGGGTAGGTGCATGTCTGACATCAATCTGTATGTAATTACAGTACAATTGTAATTTAATATGGGCAATTAAATATATAATATAAACATACTGTTGACACGTGAAACTATGGTGTAATGGAATGTTTTGCTTTGTGGGTTTTAACACTCTTATGTAGGTGTCATAACCTGCCATAAAATAACTCAATATATGTCATGCAGGTCTAAATATATGTGTCATGACAGTGTTATTACCAGTTATGTCAGCTGTTATGACATGGTTATGACGCTGGGTGTCAAGTAAAGTGTTAGCTTTTTTTGAGTATCAAACTAAGGTCGTGCTGCAAACAGTAAACACAAATTATTACTCTGAGATGTTGTTTTTTATGTATTTATTTTTCTGGAAACACTTTGTTTGAAATGTACATCCTTTATTTAAACAGTTCAAATTAAGTGTTAACAATTCATCAAAGAAAAACAGTGTTTTAACGTGATTGTTGTATGTGGACAATGTATTTTTAGGTGGACCATAGATGCAGCATAGTGGGTTTGATTCCCGTGACCACCCGTTTGTAAAATATATTCACGCACGATGCACTATATACCATGTTCACCAAATGTATGCACTCACTTTACTGTGAGTCGCTATGGAAACTTCAGAAGACAAGGAAAAGCTGCCCACTCCAAGAGCTCTGATGCAATCATGTATTATTCACCAACGTTTCAACAGCAAGCTGTCTTCAGGATTTCATTGGACTTGTGCAGGTGTTTGTAATCATGACCGACTGTGGCATGATATCATTGGTCAATTTAGAAATATCCATAATACATATAAAAAAGCATGAATGGATATCAAACGATCATAGATACAATTTCATCATAATTAAACACAATATTATTTACAAAAACACAATCACAGGAATGGTTTCAGATCAAAGTCAATGTGTGATTGTTTTTTGCAGGTTCTTTTGATTCAACAGAATTGGTTATAACGGTGTTTCAAGGGAAGCGTGTGACAGCTATCAGCCCTATTGCAAACTAATGCGATCAGTTGGTTTCCTGTAAAGATCTGTGCATAGGTCATAATCCTCACAAATATCAAAAGATCAAGGAAACTGATTTGACGTGCGTCAGATTGTATAGTGAATCTCAGGTGCTCAGAACAAGAGTTAAGAAAAGCATGGAACTTCTGGTCGCTTTGGATACAAATGCTAAATGTAATTTGTTATGTTATTATAATAATTGTATTCAGGAATTGTATTGGTTGGAAAGATGTAAAGGAGAGTTACCCTACAGTGAAATTGTAGCTACTTTTTAATATATACTGAGTTGTAGTCCTGAGCATATCAAACATTAGGAACACCTTGTTGACTCCAATGCTTCCCACAGTTGTGTCAAGTTGAATGTTTGTCCTTTGGGTGGAAGACCATTCTTGATACACACAAGAAACTGTGGAGCATGAAAAACACAGCTGCTTTGCATTTCTTGACACAAACCGGAGCGCCTGGCACTTACTACCATACCCCGTTCAAAGGCACTTAAATCTTTTGTCTTGCCCATTCCCCCTCTGAATGGCACACATAGACAATCCATGTCTCAATTGTCTCATGGCTTAAGAATCCTTCTTTGTATTTGTATTTATTATGGATCCCCATGCATCAGCTACTCTTCCTGGGGTCCAGAAAAATTATAGCAGTTTATACCATTTTAAAAACATTACAATACATTCACAGGTTTCACAACACACTGTGCCCTCAGGCCCCTACTCCACCACTACCACATATCTACAGTACGTGTGTGTGTGTGTGTGTGTGTGTGTGTGTGTGTGTGTGTGTGTGTGTGTGTGTGTGTGTGTGTGTGTGTGTATAGTGCGTTATTGTGTATGCGTGTGTCTGTGCCAATGTTTGTTTTGCTTCACAGTCCACACTGTTCCATAAGGTGTTTTTGTATCTGTTTTTTTTAATAACATTTTACTGCTTGCATCAGTTACTTGATGTAGTCATGGCTTTATGTAGTATTGTGCGCCTCCCATAGTCTGTTCTGGACTTGGGGACTGTGAATAGACCTCTTGTGGCATGTCTTGTGGGGTATGCATGGATGTCCGAGCTCTGTGCCAGGTGTTCAAACAGACAGCTTCGTGTATTCAACATGTCAATAACTCTCATAAATACAAATAGTGATGAAGTGAATCTCTCTGCTGCCCGGTTCTGAGACAATTGCAATTTTACTACGTCCTTTTTTGTGGCACCTGACCACACAACTGAACAGTAGTCAAGGTGCGACAAAACTAGGGCCTGTAGGACCTGCCTTGTTGATAGTGTTGTTAAGAAGGCAGAGCAACACTTTATTATGGACAGACTTCTCTCCATCCTAGCTACTGTTGTATCAATATGTGTTGACCATGACCGTTTACAATCCAGGGTTACTCCAAGCAGCTTTTTGCTTTAACCTGTCTCCTCCCCTTCATCTACACTGATTGAAGTGGTTTTAACAAGTGATCATACGGTTGAAGTCGGAAGTTTACATACACCTTAGCCAAATACATTTAAACTCCGTTTTTCATAATTCCTGAGATTTAATCTTAGTAAAAATTCCCTGTCTTAGGTTAAGTAGGATCACCACTTTATTTTAAGAATGTGAAATGTCAGAATAATTGTAGAGAGAATGATTTATTTCAGCTTTTATTTATTTCATAACATTCCCAGTGGGTCAGAAGTTTACATACACTCAATTAGTATTTGGTAGCATTGCCTTTAAATTGTTTAACATGGGTCAAACGTTTCGGGTAGCCTTCCACAACCTTCCCACAATAAGTTGGGTGAATTTTGGTCCATTCCTCCTGACAGAGCTGGTGTAACTGAGTCAGATTTGTAGGCCTCCTTGCTCGCTTTGTGATGGCCACTCCAATATAAGCAATTTTGTCACAACTTTGGAAATATACTTGGGGTCATTGTCCATTTGGAAAACCCATTTGCGACCAATCTTTAACTTCCTGACTGATGTCTTGAGATGTTGCTTCAATATATCCACATAATTTTCCTGCCTCATGATGCCATCTATTTTGTGAAGTGCACCAGTCCCTCCTGCAGCAAAACACCCCCACAACATGATGCTGCCATCCCCTGTGCTTCACGGTTGGGATGGTGTTCCTCGGCTTACAAGCCTCCCCCTTTTTCCTCCAAACATAATGATGGTCATTATGTCCAAACAGTTCTATTTTTGTTTCATCAGACCAGAGGACATTTCTCCAAAAAGTATGATCTTTGTCCCCATGTGCAGTTGCAAACCGTAGTTTAGCTTTTTTATGGCGGTTTTGGAGCAGTGGCTTCTTCCTTGCTGAGTGGCCTTTCAGGTTATGTCGATACAGGACTCGTTTTACTGTGGATATAGATACTTTTGTACCTGTTTCCTCCAGCATCTTCACAAGGTCCTTTGCTATTGTTCTGGGATTGGTTTGCACTTTTCGCACCAAAGTACGTTCATCTCTAGGAGACAGAACGCGTCCTCTTCCTTAATGGAGAAATACATCCACAGGTACACCTCCTTTAAATACATCCACAGGTACACCTCCAATTGACTCAAATGATGTCAATTAGCCTATCAGAAACTTCTAAAGCCATGACATCATTTTCTGGAATTTTCCAAGCTGTTTAAAGGCACAGTCAACTTAGTGTATGTAAACTTCTGACCCACTGGAATTTTGATACAGTGAATTTTAAGTGAAATAATATGTCTGTAAGCAATTGTTGGAAAAAATGATTAGTGTCATGCACAAAGTAGATATCCTAACCGACTTGCCAAAACTATAGTTTGTTAACAAGAAATTTGTGGAGTGGTTGAAAAAAAGGTTTTAATGACTCCAACCTAAGTGTATGTAAACTTCCGATTTCAACTGTGGATTTCACCTGGTCAGTCTGTGTCATGGAAAGAGCAGATTTTCTTAATCTTTTCTATACTCGGTGTAAATTTTAGCAGATGCTTTTATACAAAGTGTCTCACAGTACAGTGAGTGCATACATTTGAGTGTAGCCTTTATGACCGCCAGCAGGAATCAAACCCATGACCCTGGCGTTTCAAGCTTCACGCTGTTACCAGCTGAGCCACGCTGGAGTTAATGGAACGGCTATTCTCAGCTGCAGATGAATCCCTTTGAAGCTACAGAACGCATCCATTCCGGTCATGACTTCTCAGAGAGATTGGATGCATCCCAAATATAACACCCTATTCCCTATATAGTCCACCACTCTTGACAAGGCCCCATAGTGCACTACGTAGGGAATAGGGTGCCATTTGTGACACACAAAAAGCCACCTGTTGCTGTGAGTCAGCTTTCAGTTGGTCACAAATCTATTCCGTCTTTTCTATGGAAACCAATGAGGTTGTGTTTAAAAATGTCCTCTTGTTAAGGTTAACACATTACAGATATGCCATTCACTACCCACATCCATCCCTGGTATAAAGTCATACTTGCTATATACTGTTGGTCGCCATGGTTTCCCAGGACCTTTTTTTTCATTTGTATTTATTTTTAACTCTTTTATCCTTATGAGTTGTTAAGTCTTAAGATATTGTACCTTTCAAAACTTTTAGGAATATTTCTGTCATTTTTTAAAGTACAAAGCATGTCTGGAAGAGAAGTGTCTTAACTCGGCAGCAATGAGAATACATGTTATTCCACATTGCTGCTGCTGTTATTGGATGGGTAGATTGTTTTAATTATCCCATCCCATATATCTTCACACATTGACTGTGTCCCAAATTGCATCCTATTCCCTATAGGGCACTACGTTTAACCAGAGACATACAGTATGGGCCCTGGTAAAAAACAAAGCAGAGTAGTGCACTAGAAAGGAAATTTGGGATGCACTTTGTTTCGCGAGGGACAAAATTACAGATTTTTCAAGAGACGGATTTCTCAATTTATATCTTAACTGATGCTGTTCTGACAGTGTTTTAGGTGAGTCTTAAATTACTATAGTCAGTGATAATGTATATCCATTAAATATATATCCACAATACATTATGCGATCAGTCACTTTACCAACTGGGTGGTTTGTCATATACCGTCATCACTGCATGGTTCACAGTGTAAGCTGGGAGTTTATCACCAAACAGTCATTTGAAAAGTTCCAACAGTGAAGTTGGAGTTGGGAGAGAAACACTGCAGGGCATCGAGGCCTGACTTTCACTAATGGTTCCAACAGTGGAGTTGGGAGAGAAACACTGCAGGGCATCGAGGCCTGACTTTCACTAATGGTTCCAACAGTGGAATTGGAGTTGGGAGAGAAACACTGCAGGGCATCGAGGCCTGACTTTCACTAATGGTTCCAACAGTAGAGTTGGAATTGGAAGAGAAACACTGCAGGGCATCGAGGCCTGACGTTCACTAATGGTTCCAACAGTGGAGTTGGGAGAGAAACACTGCAGGGCATCGAGGCCTGACGTTCACTAATGGTTCCAACAGTGGAGTTGGGAGAGAAACACTGCAGGGCATCGAGGCCTGACGTTCACTAATGGTTCCAACAGTGGAGTTGGGAGAGAAACACTGCAGGGCATTGAGGCCTGACTTTCACTAATGGTTCCTTTGTCCCTATAGGAGCTGTGCGTTATGGTCTCAGAGTCTCCTGCCTCTACAATTCACACATAAAATAAACCTAAACCATTCTGTGCTCAGTAGTTATGTGTTTTCCAACCTCATTATTTGTTGTTAGATTGGGCTTTTCCTTCCCAATTGTACACATTGTGTAGAATAACACTAAGGAGACAGGGGTTATAATTCCTTCACATCCTTTAGGTATTGTGTAGAATAACACTAAGAGGACAGGGGTTATAAATCCTTCACATCCTTTAGGTATTGTGTAGAATAACACTAAGAGGACAGGGGTTATAAATCCTTCACATCCTTTAGGTATTGTGCAGAATAACACTAAGAGAACAGGGGTTATAAATCCTTCACATCCTTTAGGTGTTGTGTAGAATAACACTAAGAGGACAGGGGTTATAAATCCTTCACTCTTTTCTAGGTTATATTCTAGGAAAAATACTTACGAGAAAACAACCAGAATAAAGAATGCATTTTGTTGTTAGATTTGTTCCATGAATAAGGAACTTTAATCACTAATGCCATTGGTCATTTCTAACTTACCGAGCAAGACAAATCACCCTTTGGAGGATAAATTCTATAAATATTGGAGGATAAATTCTATATATTTTGGAGGATAAATTCTATAAATACTGGAGGATAAATTATATAAATATTGAAGGATACATTTATATATATTGGACAATAAATGATATAAATATGTTCATCTTCACACACATATTGGAGGGATGCCACAGAGACCGGAAGTTATCAGAGGTGGAAGAAAGTGGATGGGATTGCTCTTGGTGTCAAGTTAGCAAAGTCGTTTTACTTCAAACCTTGTCACGCACACACCCACACACACACACATCATTCCCTGTCACATTATCTGCTTATGTATGGTTCACCTGCCACCGGCTATCTGACAGCGTTTATCTTGTGTTGCTTCCCATCAAACGCCTCATAAATTCCCTCTATAGATTAGAAAAGGATGACAACATCCTCACTCTGACAACATCAGGTTTTCCCTGTCATCGTCTCCTTTCTCTTCTCTTTACACACACACACACACACACACACACACACACACACACACACACACACACACACACACACACACAACCCACCACAATTATAATTAATGAGGAATGTACATTAAACAGGTTGTGTTCACTGTTAAGTCTATACCAAGAAGAAGGAACAAGTCAATGAACACATTTAATTACATGTTATTTGTCACATGCTTTATAAACAACAGATGTAGTCTAACAGTGAAATACTTACTTACAGGTCCTTCCTGTAAGTAAGGTACTGAGTAATGATAACTTGGCTATATACAAGGAGTACCAGTACTGAGTAATGATAACTTGTCTATTCTGTCTGCAAGGAGTAGCAGTACTGAGTAATGATAACTTGGCTATTCTGTCTGCAAGGAGTACCAGTACTGAGTAATGATAAGGTACTGATAAGGTACTGAGTAATGATAACTTGGCTATATATAAGGAGTACCAGTACTGAGTCATGATAACTTGGCTATATACAAGGGGTACCAGTACTGAGTAATGATAACTTGGCTATATACAAGGGGTACCAGTACTGAGTAATGATAACTTGGCTATATACAAGGGGTACCAGTACTGAGTAATGATAACTTGGCTATATACAAGGGGTACCAGTACTGAGTAATGATAACTTGGCTATATACAAGGGGTACCAGTACTGAGTAATGATAACTTGGCTATATACAAGGGGTACCAGTACTGAGTAATGATAACTTGGCTATATACAAGGGGTACCAGTACTGAGTAATGATAACTTGGCTATATCCAAGGGGTACCAGTACTGAGTAATGATAACTTGGCTATATACAAGGGGTACCAGTACTGAGTGGATGATAACTTGGCTATATACAAGGGGTACCAGTACTGAGTAATGATAACTTGGCTATATACAAGGAGTACCAGTACTGAGTGGATGATAACTTGGCTATATACAAGTGGTACCAGTACTGAGTGGATGTGCAGGGGTACGAGGTCATTGAGGTAGATATGTTCATATAACTAGGAATAAAGTGACAGATGGTCAACAGTAGCAGCAGCGTGTGTGATGAGTCAAAAAAAGTTTGTGCAAAAAGGCTCACTGCATATAGTCCAGGTAGCTATTTAACTAACTATGTAACTAACTATTTAACTAACTATGTAACTAACTATTTAACTATGTAACTAACTATTTAGCTGTCTTATGGCTTCTAGGTAGAAGCTGTTCAGGGTCCTGTTGGTTCTAGACTTGGCGCTCCGGTACCGCTTGCGGTGAGGTAGCAGAAAGAACGATCTATGACTAGGGTGGCTGGAGTCTTTAACCATTTCTAGGGCCTTTCTCTGACACCACCTGGTATAGAGGTTCTGGATGGCAGGGAGCTCGGCCCCAGTGATGTACTGGGCCGTACGCACTACGCTCTGTATTGCCTTGCCAGTCAGTTGCCATACCAAACAGTGATGCAGCCAGTCAATATGCTCTTAATGGGGCAGCTGTAGAACTTTTTGTGGATCTAAGGGCCTATGCCAAATCTTTTCAGCCTCCAGTGTGGTGGAGGTGTTGTTGCCTACCCTCACCACCTGTGGTCGGCCCGTCAGGAAGTCCAGGATCCAGAGGGAGGTGTTCAGACCCAGGGTCCTGAGCTTAGTGGTGAGCTTTGTGGGCTCTATGGTGTTGAACGCTGAGCTGTAGTCTATGAACAGCATTCTCACATAGGTGTTCCTGTTGTCCAGGTGGGAGAGGGCAGTGTGGACGGCGATAGAGATTGAACAAAGATAAGGAAGTGCCGATGGACTCTGCTGTTTAGAGGAATTAAACACAGATTTGTATCCTAATATATTTATGACAATGTCAATGCATACGTTCACTCTGATCTGGTCATTATCAAAGATGCTCTTGCAGCAGTCGAAAATGCACAAACCAGAATGCAGTGCAGGGTGCAAACCAGGGGTTAAAAGGACTGAATGTTCATAAAGCACAGGGAAGAACACAGCATCCCCTTTTATCTGTCTGGGTTTCTGCAGCCCACAGAGAGAGAGGAGGCAGCCCTTCTCACATACATCAGAGGATGGAAACTGAAAGAGAAAACTCCTGAGATCAAACCGTTAATCAGAGGAGAAGAACCAAGAAGACGTAGCAACATGCTACATCAAGATGCAGAGAATCTTTCTTAGCCCAAACCTGCTTTTTTCCTTTCACTCATCCCCCCCTCGTCTCCTCTTCTCTCCTCCACGCACCTCCCTCCCTCCCTGAAGCGCCGAGTGAGACTCCCTTTGGGCTTAACTTGTCAGCCAGACGGAGAAAGAGAGAAGGGAGGGGGATAGAGAGAACGGGGAACAGAAGGAGGTAAATGGAGGGAGAGAGAGGGGTCGGGTGGGGGAGTTGCGAGAAGGGAGGGAGAGAGAGAGAGAGACAGCGAACAGGTGACAGGCAAGTGTTGACTAAAGGACAAACGCTCTGTTCCACCTAGCGCAGAGTAACAGGGCCATGGGGACAGTAGAACAGTCATTTGTCATGTCCTTGCCAACAGAAGAAAATAAAATCTGCAGAAGAAAAAATTTAAGACTCGAATAGTGAACATAAAAATCTATACTATAGAAAGACTGAAGGGCCAACATAAACATCTATCCTATAGAAAGACTGAAGGGCCAACATAAACATCTATCCTATAGAAAGACTGAAGGGCCAACATAAACATCTATCCTATAGAAAGACTGAAGGGCCAACATAAACATCTATCCTATAGAAAGACTGAAGGGCCAACATAAACATCTATCCTATTGAATGACTGAAGGGCCAACATAAACATCTATCCTATAGAAAGACTGAAGGGCCAACATAAACATCTATCCTATTGAATGACTGAAGGGGTCAACATAAACATCTATCCTATAGAAAGCATGAAGGGCCAACACGGTTGACAACTCCCTTGTGTCCTCCTCCCAGAGTGCTAAGAACCTTGGCGTGACCCTGGACAACACCCTGTCGTTCTCCACTAACATCAAGGCGGTGACCCGATCCTGTAGGTTCATGCTCTACAACATTCGCAGAGTACGACCCTGCCTCACACAGGAAGCGGCGCAGGTCCTAGTCCAGGCACTTGTCATCTCCCGTCTGGATTACTGCAACTCGCTGTTGGCTGGGCTCCCTGCCTGTGCCATTAAACCCCTACAACTCATCCAGAACGCCGCAGCCCGTCTGGTGTTCAACCTTCCCAAGTTCTCTCACGTCACCCCGCTCCTCCGCTCTCTCCACTGGCTTCCAGTTGAAGCTCGCATCTGCTACAAGACCATGGTGCTTGCCTACGGAGCTGTGAGGGGAACGGCACCTCCGTACCTTCAGGCTCTGATCAGGCCCTACACCCAAACAAGGGCACTGCGTTCATCCACCTCTGGCCTGCTCGCCTCCCTACCTCTGAGGAAGCACAGCTCCCGCTCAGCCCAGTCAAAACTGTTCGCTGCTCTGGCACCCCAATGGTGGAACAAGCTCCCTCACTACGCCAGGACAGCGGAGTCAATCACCACCTTCCGGAGACACCTGAAACCCCACCTCTTTAAGGAATACCTGGGATAGGATAAAGTAATCCTTCTACCCCCCCCCCCCCCCCCCCCCCAAAAGATTTAGATGCACTATTGTAAAGTGGTTTTTCCACTGGATATCTTAAGGTGAATGCACCAATTTGTAAGTCGCTCTGGATAAGAGCGTCTGCTAAATGACTTAAATGTAAATGTAAATGTAATGAACATCTATCCTATAGAAAGACTGAAGGGCCAACATAAACATCTATCCTATAGAAAGACTGAAGGGCCAACATAAACATCTATCC
The DNA here is from genome assembly GCF_901001165.1 of Salmo trutta. Taxonomy (NCBI): domain Eukaryota; kingdom Metazoa; phylum Chordata; class Actinopteri; order Salmoniformes; family Salmonidae; genus Salmo; species Salmo trutta. Next base: position 4,731,520 of record NC_042974.1, on the reverse strand, counting down.
TATAGAAAGACTGAAGGGCCAACATAAACATCTATCCTATAGAAAGACTGAAGGGCCAACATAAACATCTATCCTATTGAATGACTGAAGGACCAACATAAACATCTATCCTATAGAAAGCCTGAAGGGCCAACATAAACATCTATCCTATTGAATGACTGAAGGGCCAACATAAACATCTATCCTATAGAAAGACTGAAGGGCCAACATAAACATCTATCCTATAGAAAGACTGAAGGGCCAACATAAACATCTATCCTATAGAAAGCCTGAAGGGCCAACATAAACATCTATCCTATAGAAAGACTGAAGGGCCAACATAAACATCTATCCTATTGAATGACTGAAGGGGTCAACATAAACATCTATCCTATAGAAAGACTGAAGGGCCAACATAAACATCTATCCTATAGAAAGACTGAAGGGCCAACATAAACATCTATCCTATTGAAAGCCTGAAGAACCTACATAAACATCTATCCTATAGAAAGACTGAAGAACCTACATAAACATCTATACTATAGAAATACTGAAGGTGCCAACATACACATCTATACTATAGAAAGACTGAAGGGCCAACATAAACATCTATCATAGGAGCGTCAAGCAGCGTAATTCTTCCCCACGTGTATCACAGCACAATAGAAGACAGTTGTCTCTGGAATTAGAAAGGAAGGGAGTTTTAAATAGCTGCGCCAATTTTAGTCTGTGTGATGGTGCGTTCTCCCCCTCTCTCTTTTGTTGTAAAGGGAACCCACAGCAGAACAAATGAACACAATGGTCCTCTGAAGTACTGGCATTCATTTGGTTTCTGTACTGAGAGGGGCTCTATCATTGAACTGGCCAGGATACAGTTTCATTCTGGCACTAGGCTAAATGAGACAGCTGTTACTTATGTTGTTGTAGAAGATGTGAATCTTATTCTTAGTGGGGCCACAGAATTCAATTGGTGTAAATGTTTTACACACAAGAATATACTCTAGGACAGGGGTTGATTTCCTGGACACAGATTAAGACTAGGCCTGGACTAAAAAACTCTACCTAGAATCTCTACTGAAATAAATAATAGCTTTTTAGTCCAGGACTGAATATAACCCTCCTGCTTCAGCCACTCCAGTCTGTCAGTGTTTGTGCTTATTTCGGGTGGGTTGGAATCAAAGTAGAAGACACATTTTCGTGGACTGCAAGGAAAATGAATCAATGAAGTGTCTTATTCTCCCTATTGCAACGTTTGATAGAACGATTCAGATCATTGATGTTCCCTTGCACTTCCCATGAAGTTCCCATGAAGTTCCCTTGAAGTTCCCTTGAAGTTCCCTTGATGTTCCCTTGCACTTCCCATGAAGTTCCCTTGAAGTTCCCTTGATGTTCCCTTGCACTTCCCATGAAGTTCCCTTGAAGTTCCCTTTGACTTCCTATGAAGTTCCCCTGCAATCCTCCCAAGTTTGGCAGCACTTTACGTGAACTGAACATACGTCATAATAGAATCATAACATTGACATAACTGACTTTTTTTCTCAGATTAAATGAAGATATGCTCATTCATGTAAATAAACTACCACCCAAGTAACATCACTTACCAGAAAAACACAACCACTTGCTTCACTCAAGTCAAAACATCATCCAGTTGAAACATGCTGTCCAGTTGAAACATCCTCCAGTTGAAACATCCTCCAGTTGAAACATGCTGTCCAGTTGAAACATCCTCCAGTTGAAACATCCTCCAGTTGAAACATCCTCCAGTTGAAACATGATGTCCAGTTGAAACATCCTCCAGTTGAAACATCCTCCAGTTGAAACATCCTCCAGTTGAAACATCTTCCAGTTGAAACATCCTCCAGTTGAAACATGCTGTCCAGTTGAAACATGCTGTCCAGTTGAAACATGCTGTCCAGTTGAAACATCCTCCAGTTGAAACATCCTCCAGTTGAAACATCCTCCAGTTGAAACATGCTGTGCAGTTGAAACATCCTCCAGTTGAAACATCCTCCAGTTGAAACATCCTCCAGTTGAAACATCCTCCAGTTGAAACATGCTGTCCAGTTGAAACATGCTGTCCAGTTGAAACATGCTGTCCAGTTGAAACATCCTCCAGTTGAAACATGCTATCCAGTTGAAACATCCTCCAGTTGAAACATGCTGTCCAGTTGAAACATCCTCCAGTTGAAACATGCTGTCCAGTTGAAACATGCTGTCCAGTTGAAACATGCTGTCCAGTTGAAACATGCTGTCCAGTTGAAACATCCTCCAGTTGAAACATGCTGTCCAGTTGAAACATGCTATCCAGTTGAAACATGCTATCCAGTTGAAACATCCTCCAGTTGAAACATGCTGTCCAGTTGAAACATCCTCCAGTTGAAACATGCTGTCCAGTTGAAACATGCTGTCCAGTTGAAACATCCTCCAGTTGAAACATCCTCCAGTTGAAACATGCTGTCCAGTTGAAACATCCTCCGTTGAAACATGCTGTCCAGTTGAAACATGCTGTCCAGTTGAAACATCCTCCAGTTGAAACATCCTCCTTTGAAACATGCTGTCCAGTTGAAACATCCTCCAGTTGAAACATCCTCCAGTTGAAACATGCTGTCCAGTTGAAACATCCTCCAGTTGAAACATCCTCCTTTGAAACATGCTGTCCAGTTGAAACATCCTCCAGTTGAAACATGCTGTCCAGTTGAAACATGCTGTCCAGTTGAAACATGTATTATGTGCCACTCATTCAGAAGTTTCCAGATGACCATGGCTCGTAACGTCTGATCAGTCAGTCATAGCTGCTGTTGTGTTCAACATGCTGACAATAGATTCTCCCCTCTGTATCATGTGTGGACTTGTATCTGTCAGACGTAATTTAATCCTAACCACATACAGGGGCCAGACTACTTGTCTGTGTTTAGACAGGCAGCACAATTCTATATTTTTTTTCACTAGTTGATCTTTTGACCAATCAGATCAGCTCTGAAAGGAATCTGGTGTGAAACGATCTGATCTGATTGGTCAAAAGACAAATTAGTGTGAAAAAAAATCTGAATTGTGCTGCTACCTGTCTAAATGCAGGCTTAGGCATGCACATAGCCCCCTGGCCTCATAGACATCATGCCTCAGCCTCCCTTTCAACATGGCTTTCCTCATCACAGAGTACTTTTTGTTCTCTTTTATTCATATACATTAATGAACCCTAGATCATTTGATCCTTTTTCTGATCTGCATATACTCTGGAGTATACCTCATTTATATATGGTGCATATGCAGACTTATACATTGTCATACTTGGTGTTTCAGTACGATAGAATTGAAAATAATAGGCAATTAATCGAGCTATTATGCTCCCGAAGACCTCTCATGCGAATACCAATTTCTTCAATGTATTCATGGGTCATTCTAATGGGGAGAGTACATAGACAGCCATTAGTTAAGACACAGTGTGTACTGTCACACAGTGATGGCTAATCAGCCACATGCCTGGGAGGGCACAGCCATACAGCTTAAAACTGCGTGTCTTGTGTATTTCTACATGACATCTTTGTTTGGCGCTCCAAAGATGTTTTTAGCATCTCGATTGTGTAAAGTATACACTACCGTTCAAAAGTTTGGGGTCACTTAGAAATGTCCTTGTTTTTGAAAGAAAAGCACATTTTTGTTCCATTAAAATAACATCAAATTGATCAGAAATACAGTGTAGACATTGTTAATGTTGTAAATGACCATTGTAGCTGGAAATGGCTGATTTTTTATGGAATATCTACATAGGCGTACAGAGGCCCATTATCATCAACCATCACTCCTGTGTTCCAATGGCACGTTGTGTTAGCTAATCCAAGTTTATAATTTTAAGACTAACTGATCATTAGAAAACCCTTTTGCAATTATGTTAGCACAGCTGAAAAGAGCTTTCTTCTGAAACTCGTCAGTCTATTCATTTTCTGAGAAATGAAGGCTATTCCATGCGAGAAATGGCCAAGAAACTGAAATCTTGTACATCGCTGTTGACTTCTCCCTTCGCAGAACAGCGCAAACTGTCTCTAACCATAATAGAAAGAGCAGTGGGAGGCCTCGGTGCACAACTGAGCAAGAGGACAAGTACATTAGAGCTAGTTTGAGAAACAGACGCCTCACAAGTCATCAACTGGCAGCTTCATTAAATAGCACCTACAAAACACCAGTCTCAACGTCATTAGTGAATAGGCGACTCCAGGATGCTGGCCTGTGTCTCTATCATGCGTGGGAATACTTTGTAACAGGTTTCCAAAATTAAAATAACTTGGAGCTGATTTGCTCTTGTTTTTACAGTCTTGTATGTCCCTAACAATTTTGGCTCAGAAAACTTGAGGGGCCAAATAAAATAACCCACGAGCCACCAACTGGCGAACCCTGGCCTCGGGGTTGGTTTCCCAGAGGCAGATGAAGCCCAGTTGGTCCCTCTGGGTTGGTTTCCCAGAGGCAGATGAAGCCTAGTTGGTCCCTCTGGGTTGGTTTCCCAGAGGCAGATTAAGCCCAGTTGGGCCCTCAGGGTTGGTTTCCCAGAGTCAGATTAAGCCCAGTTGGGCCCACAGGGTTGGTTTCCCAGAGTCAGATTAAGCCCAGTTGGGCCCTCAGGGTTGGTTTCCCAGAGCCAGATTAAGCCCAGTTGGGCCCTCAGGGTTGGTTTCCCAGAGCCAGATTAAGCCCAGTTGGGCCCTCAGGGTTGGTTTCCCAGAAGCAGTTTAAGCCAGTTGGTCCCTTGAGGTTGGTTTGAAGCCCAGTTGGTCTCTCTGGTGATAAAAAGACCCAAAAGAAAGTGTGTCTGGATATCAGTATAATATTCAGAAATATTGACTCGTTCTTTTAAGATACAAATAATGCATCTCTTTTCAATAGCTTGCATGTCAGGTACTGCTGTGAAAGAAATTCAGATTTTAACTTACTGGAAAATTGATTTGTTATTTTCATTCAATCCAACATAATTTTTCTGTTTATAGAAATGCATTGTGGGTGCTGAAAGGATGGAAGGGGTTTTAAATGAAATTCCGAACCATTCCTATTCACGTATTGTATCTCCATCAAATTGGTAGTTGAAGCAAAGTCGGAGATTTCTTTGAGAAGATCAGAATTGTTTAAGAATAGTCTGAATAGACTACCCAAATATAGGCCACTAAATCCAAACCAAAATAGGCCACTTTTGAAATGATTTTTGAACTGATCGTATTATCTCTGCTCTTTTCAGCTCGGGAAGAGAATTTAGGAGATCGGTTACTCCACGTGTTCCTCCAGGATGGGATCCCTGTGGTAAAACTGGGATGTAGTGGTGTCCAGGTGTTGAATGCAGACGCAGGCCAAACCATCAACACTAACAGGCTGACATCCATCAGAATACGGTGAGAAGTGCTTATTTTATTTATTTTTTGGATAGATACAGAGGTCAGTTAAAGAAGGAAGACAAATGTGGGAAGAATGGAAGGTTGCAGGGTGGTTTTAGAACCCATGACCAGAGAGGCCATGTGTGGTCCAGATAGCAGGCCTTTCACTGACCAGACTCTTTGACTTCATATACCTATGCCACTTAGCAGACTATTTTACCAAAGTGACTTACAGGACAGTAAGTCATACTTTTTTCGTACAGTATGTGATGATCCCTGCGGGAATTGAACCAATGACCTTGGTGCAGCTAGTCACAATCTCTAACTGTATATTACCTCATCATTTTCCCCACTGTATCTTACCTCATCCTATTCCCCACTGTATTTTACCTCATCCTATTCCCCACTGTATCTTACCTCATCCTATTCCCCACTGTATCTTACCTCATCCTATTCCCCACTGTATCTTACCTCATCATTTTCCCCACTGTATCTTACCTCATCCTATTCCCCACAGTATTTTACCTCATCCTATTCCCCACTGTATTTTACCTCATCCTATTCCCCACTGTATTTTACCTCATCATTTTCCCCACTGTATCTTACCTCATCCTATTCCCCACTGTATCTTACCTCATCATTTTCCCCACTGTATCTTACCTCATCCTATTCCCCACTGTATCTTACCTCATCCTATTCCCCACTGTATTTTACCTCATCCTATTCCCCACTGTATTTTACCTCATCATTTTCCCCACTGTATCTTACCTCATCCTATTCCCCACTGTATCTTACCTCATCCTATTCCCCACTGTATCTTACCTCATCCTATTCCCCACTGTATTTTACCTCATCCTATTCCCCACTGTATTTTACCTCATCCTATTCCCCACTGTATTTTACCTCATCCTATTCCCCACTGTATTTTACCTCATCATTTTCCCCACTGTATCTTACCTCATCCTATTCCCCACTGTATCTTACCTCATCCTATTCCCCACTGTATCTTACCTCATCCTATTCCCCACTGTATTTTACCTCATCCTATTCCCCACTGTATTTTACCTCATCCTATTCCCCACTGTATCTTACCTCATCCTATTCCCCAGCATCATACCTTCACTTAGCTTTGATTTGTTATATTCTTTTTCTTCATGTCATTTTTCATGTATGTACAGTAATCACAAAGAAAAGACAAGAACAAAAACATGGCTTCAAATGAAGTGTCCTTTCAATATTGAAATGATCTGGGAGCGTGTGTGTGTGTGTGTGTGTGAGTGTGTGTGATCGCAGGCTCAGTTTGTTAGTGTACAGTAGCTGATCAGCAGCAGCAGCAGAGTATGAGACAGTATGGTTGTGTTGAGAACACTGGCTAGAGAAACTTCAGTCATGAAAAGATGTAATAATAGCAGCAATAACAACAGAGTCAGGATCAGTCATCTCAGATCATCTGGGAATCTACAGCAGTGAAGCACCACAGGAGTGAAGCATATTGTCATTTTATTTTATTCAAGATTGAGTCAGCACTGTTCTCTCTTCCCCCCCGTCTCCTTCCTTCTCTCTTCCTCTCTCTCTCTACCCATCTCTCTCTCTACCCATCTCTCTCTCTATCTCTCTCCATCTCTTCCTCTCTCTCTCTACCCATCTCTCTCTCTATCTCTCTCCATCTCTTCCTCTCTCTCTACCCATCTCTCTCTCTACCCATCTCTCTCTCTACCCATCTCTCTCTCTCTATCTCTCTCCATCTCTTCCTCTCCCTCTACCCATCTCTCTCTCTATCTCTCTCCATCTCTTCCTCTCTCTCTCTACCCATCTCTCTCTCTATCTCTCACCATCTCTTCCTCTCTCTCTACCCATCTTTCTCTCTACCCATCTCTCTCTCTATCTCTCTCCATCTCTCTCTCTCTCTCTACCCATCTCTCTCTCTATCTCTCACCATCTCTTCCTCTCTCTCTACCCATCTCTCTCTCTACCCATCTCTCTCTCTATCTCTCTCCATCTCTTCCTCTCTCTCTACCCATCTCTCTCTCTACCCATCTCTCTCTCTATCTCTCTCCATCTCTTCCTCTCTCTCTACCCATCTCTCTCTCTCTCTACCCATCTCTCTCTCTATCTCTCTCCATCTCTCTCTCAAGCCTTTAATAAATTACTCCAAAAGTGTTTTTGCACCATTTTACAACAAAATAACAGGAAGGGTTTAAAAAACATGTGGTCTGCCTAGTCTACAGTGGCAGTCACTTTGAGCTAGCATATTGCATTTGCATCGAAGACTGTTAGTGCATCAAAGCTCTGTATCTGTGTGATTCATCAGCAAAACTGCCTGCTGTGTAGCTTTCTTTCTTCATTTTTACATTGAACTATTTCATTTTGTCCCTGGAGTGACCTTGCCGGTCTCAGATCAAATTACTTTTTTATAATAATAATAATTTTGCTTTGTTTGACAATAATATTATTACCTGGACGTAAATGGGTAGAGGAGGAGGTGTAGTGATTTGGCTCTTTAAAATTACTTATTTAATTGAATGAGGGCTTTAGTTATGAAAAATATTGTTTTTAAGCTTTGCTGTTAATGTTTTGCTCATGGCAATTGATTCAAGTATGTTTTTTAAAAGATGACATTGTTGAACATTGCACTAAGTGGCTGACCTCAAACTGCTTTCATGGAACACCATTTGAACATTGTTGAAGGTGCACACTCCAAATATATGATCAAACATGCTTGATATGCTATTGCCCCCTATGCCTATAAAACACACCTAAGTACTGGGAAATCTGTGCATTTGAAAGCCTTAACTCTTCTGATTGGCATGCTATGGGAGGGAGGGAGGGAGGGAGGGAGGGAGGGAGGGATATCAAACGGACATCTGTTCAGTCTTTTGTCTGAGTTGACCTACTCTTCCTATTCACATGTTGCTTACATTTGTTTCCTCTATTTAATTCGAAGGGCTTTATTGGCTTGGGAAACATATATGTTTTTATTGCCAAAACAAGTGAAATAGACAATAAACAAAAGTGAAATAAACAGTAAGCATTACACTCACAAAACGTACTCTCTATCTCTCTCTTTTCCTCACTCCATCTCTCTCTCTCAAATGTAAATAAAACATAAATTCTAGAAATTATGAAAGTACTTCATATGGTCATTCATCACTGTCAGTTTACTATTGAAAATATAAAATTAGATTCTCGTGGACTGAAAGTAAGAAAACAATTCTATCAGAAAAATGTCCTTATGTACATTAAGTTATTTTAGTGTTATTTTAGTTTCAGATTTTTTATTTTTTTTGCTTGCAGTAAAATATATATACAATTCACATACATCTTAGCCAAATACAATTCCTGACATTTAATCCTAGTAAAAATTCCCTGTTTTAGGTCAGTTAGGATCACCACTTTATTTTAAGAATGTGAAATGACAGAATAATAGTAGAGAGAAGGATTTATTTCATATTTTATTTTTCATCACATTCCCAGTGGGTCAGAAGTTTACATACACTCAATTAGTATTTGGTAGCTGTCATGCCCTGACCTTAGAGAGCCTTTTTATTTCTATATTTGGTTTGGTCAGGGTGTGATTTGGGTGGGCATTCTAGTTTTTCTATTTCTTTGTTGGCCGGGTATGGTTCCCAATCAGAGGCAGCTGTCTATTGTTGTCTCTGATTGGGGATCATACTTAGGCAGCCTTTTTTCTACCTTAGTTTGTGGGATCTTGATTTTGTATAGCTGCTGTATAGCCTGCAGAACTTTACATTTACGTCATTTAGCAGACGCTCTTATCCAGAGCGACTTACATTTACGTTAGTTTTTGTATTTTTGTCGGTGTTCATTTTAATAAAGTAAAATGTTCGCCTACCACGCTGCACCTTGGTCCAATCTTTACGACGAACGTAACAGTAGCATTGCCTGTAAATTGTTTAGCTTAGGTCAAACGTTTCAGTTAGCCTTCCACAAGCTTCCCACATTAATTTGGGTCAATTTTGGCCCATTCCTTCTGACCGAGCTGGTGTAACTGAGTCAGGTTTGTAGGCCTCCTTGCTCGCACACGCTTTTTCAGTTCTGCCTACATATTTGTTTATAGAATTGAGGTCAGGGCTTTGTGATGGCCACTCCAATACCTTGACTTTGTTGTCCTTAAGCCATTTTGCCACAACTTGGAAGTATGCTTGGGGTCATTGTCCATTTGGAAGACCCGTTTGCGACCAAGCTTTGACTTCCTGACTGATCTTGAGATGTTGCTTCAATATAGCCACATAATTTTCCTGCCTCATGATGCCATCTATTTTGTGAAGTGCACCAGTCCCTCCTGCAGCAAAGCACCCCCACAACATGATGCTGCCACCCCCGTGCTTCACGGTTGGGATGGTGTTTTTCGGCTTGCAAGCCTCCCCCTTTTTCCTCCAAACATTACGATGGTCATTATGGCCAAACAGTTCTATTTTTGTTTCATCAGACCAGAGGATATTTCTCCAAAAAGTACAATCTTTGTCCCCATGTGCAGTTGCAAACCGTAGCCTGGCTTTTTTGGAGCAGTGGCTTCTTCCTTGCTGAGCGGCCTTTCAGGTTATGTCGATATAGGACTCATTTTACTGTGGATATAGATACTTTTGTACCTGTTTCCTCCAGCATCTTCACAAGGTCCTTTGCTGTTGTTCTGGGATTGATTTGCAATTTTCGCACCAAAGTACATTCATCTCTAGGAGCCAGAATGCGTCTCCTTCCTGAGCTGAATGACGGCTGCGTGGTACCACGGTGTTTATACTTGCGTACTATTGTTTGTACAGATGAACGTGGTACCTTCAGGCGTTTGGAAATTGCTCCCAAGGATGTACCAGACTTGTGCAGGTCTACAATGTTTTTTCTGAGGTCTTGACTGATTTCTTTTGATTTTCCCATGATGTCAAGCAAAGAGGCACTGAGTTTGAAGGTAGGCCTTGAAATACATCCACAGGTAGACCTCCAATTGACTCAAATTATGTCAATTAGCCTATCAGAAGCTTCTAAAGCCATGAAATTCTTTTCTGGAATTTTCCAAGTTGTCTAAAGGCACAGTGAACTTAGTGTATGTAAACGTCTGACCCACTGGAATTGTGACATAGTGAATTAGAAGTTAAACAACCTGTCTGTAAACAATTGTTGGAAAAATTACTTGTGTCATGCACAAAGTAGATGTCCTAACCGACTTGCCAATACTATAGTTTGTTAACAAGAAATTTGTGGAGTGATTGTAAAATGATTTCTAATGACTCCAACCTAAGTGTATGTAAACCTCCGACTTCAACTGTATATATATTTTGTATTAGTATATTTTTTCATTCCGATTTTTCAGGGGTGCTGCAGTACCCTCAGCACCCCTACTTCTGGTGGTTAGAGCGTTGGTCCAATAACCGAAAGGTTGCTCGATCAAATCCCCGAGCTGAGGTAAAAAGGTAAAAATCTGTCATTCTGCCCCTGAACAAGAAAGTTAACCTACTGATCCCTTGGTGCTGAAGTTGAATGCATTGAGTTGTACAACTCACTAGGTATCCCCCTTTCCCTTTACCACGGCAATGGTACACTTTTGAAGACCAGACCCCCACACATTCATTTTGTGCAGTTGCAATGTTAATGATTACTGCCTAAATAACCTGGCCATTTGACATTGAAGATGATTAACTGAGAATCATTGTGACATACAGTGCCATGTTGGTTACATATTTATACTATGGCATCGCTTTACTGCACATTTTATACAGTAGTGCTGCCATACGGTGTTTTACTTAAACATGAGGCTGCCATCTACAGAGGAGCTAAAGTACAGTATATGAAATCAACTGTCTTCAACATGACACTGCCATCTGCAGAGGAGCTAAAGTACAGTATATGAAATCAACTGTCTTCAACATGACACTGCCATCTGCAGAGGAGCTAATGTATCTGAATGTAGTGCTGATTTAGGATCCGTTTTGTATTTTAGATCATAATGAATCATAGAGATTATTATGGACAGGGAGGACCTGATCCTAGATCAGCACTCCTACTCTGAGATGCTTGATAAATTGGGGCCCAGCTCAGTAGTGACAAGTCATCTGTCTCATCTGATTCCACTACTCAACCTTGCTGATCACACACAAATCGAGGGAACACGGAGCATTGTGAATATTTAATCAAGAATATACTTTAGCTAACGTCTCTTGATAGTTAAGACACAATGGATTATATTTGTAGGTTAAACAGTGCTTGTAGTGGTGTGAAACATGGAGGATATCAAAAACGATGTCTAACGGTTTATATAGACTAGAGGTCATCTGATAGAAAATACGTTTGAGATTCTAAAGTATAATTTTGCGATGTAAAATGGTAGATTAAAGGAGAGCGAGACAGAGACCTGTGAACATCACTTCTCTTTAAAGCTGTTCCACAGGAACACAGCGAGATAGAAACCACCAGGGCTGTGTCCCAAATGCCACCCTATGCAGTGCACTACTTCTGACCAGGGCCCATAGGAAATATAGGAAATAGTGTGTTGTTTGGGATGCAACCCAGATCACCATTTTCTTTCAACTTTGATGTCTCATCAGCATTATCTAAACTCTGACTCATCATCAGGTGTTTGAGTTCTAAACTCTGGCTCTCATCGTTGGGTGTTGGAGAACTAAACTCTGACTCATCGTTGGGTGTTGGAGAACTAAACTCTGACTCATCGTTAGGTGTTGGATGTCTAAACTCTGACTAATCGGTAGGTGTTGGATGTCTAATCTCTGACTCATTGTTAGATGTTGGAGAACTAAACTCTGACTCATTCTTAGGTGTTGGATGTCTAAACTCTGACTCTCATCGTTAGGTGTTGGATGTCTAAACTCTGGCTCTCATCGGTAGGTGTTGGAGAACTAAACTCTGACTCATCGGTAGGTGTTGGATGTCTAAACTCTGACTCATCGGTAGGTGTTGGATGTCTAAACTCTGACTCATCGTTAGGTGTTGGATGTCTAAACTCTGGCTCTCATCAGTAAGTGTTGGATGTCTAAACTCTGACTCATCGGTAGGTGTTGGATGTCTAAACTCTGACTCATCGTTAGGTGTTGGATGTCTAAACTCTGACTCTCATCAGTAGGTGTTGAATGTCTAAACTCTGACTCATCGTTAGGTGTTGGATGTCTAAACTCTGACTCATTCTTAGGTGTTGGATGTCTAAACTCTGACTCATCGTTAGGTGTTGGATGTCTAAACTCTGGCTCTCATCGGTAGGTGTTGGATGTCTAAACTCTGGCTCTCATCGGTAGTTGTTGGAGAACTAAACTCTGACTCATCGTTAGGTGTTGGAGAACTAAACTCTGACTCATCATTAGGTGTTGGATGTCTAAACTCTGGCTCTCATCGGTAGGTGTTGGATGTCTAAACTCTGACTCATCGGTAGGTATTGGATGTCTAAACTCTGACTCATTCTTAGGTGTTGGATGTCTAAACTCTGACTCATCGTTAGGTGTTGGATGTCTAAACTCTGACTCATCGTTAGGTGTTGGATGTCTAAACTCTGGCTCTCATTGGTAGGTGTTGGATGTCTAAACTCTGGCTCTCATCGGTAGTTGTTGGAGAACTAAACTCTGACTCGTCGTTAGGTGTTGGAGAACTAAACTCTGACTCGTCATTAGGTGTTGGATGTCTAAACTCTGGCTCTCATCGGTAGGTGTTGGATGTCTAAACTCTGACTCATTCTTAGGTGTTGGATGTCTAAACTCTGACTCATCGGTAGGTGTTGGATGTCTAAACTCTGGCTCTCATCGGTAGGTGTTGGATGTCTAAACTCTGGCTCTCATCGGTAGGTGTTGGATGTCTAAACTCTGGCTCTCATCGGTAGGTGTCGGATATGGGCAATTTTACGGAATGACGGTTTGTGCTGTTTTTTCCGTCATTCTGTTACCAAACTTTGTATCTGCAATTCTCTTCAAATAAATGTGTTTTTGTAAAACTTTCAGTGGAAATTGTTAAAAGTAGTCCTTGTGCATAGAGGTGATGATGCAATCACTATTGCGCTCCACACTGCCCTTTCCCACCTGGACAAAAGGAACACCTACATGAGAATACTATTCATTGACTACAGCTCAGTGTTCAACACCACAGTGCCCTCAAAGCTCATCACTAAGCTAAGGATCCTGGGACTAAACACCTCCCTCTGCAACTGGATCCTGGACTTCCTGACGAGCCGCCCCCAGGTGATAAGGGTAGGTACCAACATATCTGCCACGCTGATCCTCAACACTGGAGCTCCTCAGGGGTACGTGCTCAGCCCCCTCATGTACTCCCTGTTCACCCACGACTGCATGGCAAGGCACGACTCCAACTCCATCATTTTACGCTGCTGCTACTCTCTGGTTATCATCTATGCATAGTCACTTTAACTAATCCTACATGTACATATTACCTCAAACAGCCCGACTAACCGGTGCACCCGCACATTGACTCTGTACCGGTACCACCTCTATATAGCCTCAGTACTGTTATTTTTTACTGTTTCTTTCATTTCTTTACTTATCTATTGTTTACCTAATACCTATTTTTTTTACTTAAAAACTGCATTGTTGGTTAAGGGCTTGTAAGTAAGCATTTCACTGTAAGCTCTACACCTGTTGTATTCGGCGCATGTGACGAATAAACTTTGATTTGATTTAACTTTGCAATCATTGGTTTTTGTTTGACATACATTTTAAAGTGAAAATTCTGAGTCTGTGTCACTCTGTTACTGTGGAATTGCCCATGTTGGACCAAACTGCTGTTTCATAGGCGCTGCTTCTCCTGGCTGGCAGACGGAACAGTAACAGTTCATGTGGAATGGAATGCTGGACTCTTCTCTCTCTGTTCTGTGTTTTTAGAACCCTCAGAGTTCTAAAGAGCTGGGCTCTATCCTTTGTGTCATTTATGGATTCCATTTGGACTGTCGGCCATTTCCTGTTTTCTCTGTGGGGGTTGAGATGAGCGGCTGCTAGGTCATGATATGTTTCAGTGACTGCTCTCCTCTAGTCTACTCTGCTCTGCTCTAATCTGATCTGCTCTACTCTACTCTACTCTGCTCTAATCTGCTCTAATCTACTCTACTCTGCTCTAATCTACTCTGCTCTAATCTACTCTGCTCTAATCTTCTCCGCTCTAATCTTCTCTGCTCTAATCTACTCTGCTCTAATCTTCTCTGCTCTAATCTACTCTGCTCTGCTCTCTGCTCTATTCTGTTCTATTTTACTCTACTCACATTAGGGCAGGAGTAAAACAGTCATTGGTCAACGGAAAAATATGGGGTCTTAGGTCATACGCTATTGGCCAACTGAGGGGTGGGCCATAATGAAACACACACACACACACACACACACACACACACACACACACACACACACAGAAAGACACACACATATGCCCCTTTCAGACCCATCCACACACACTGTTAGACACACTACCATACGACAGCTGTGATAGAAACAGGAAGTTCCGGTACAATTTTATAAATGCCGACAGATAATTTGTTCTTTCAACATGGTAGTATATTTTTGTGTCTGTAATATTAATTATGTGAGAAATAGTGTTGGAAACACCTTAATGTGCAAATATTGATATAATAACCATCATATCGAAGTCAATTTGGAGTCACGCGATGACATGTTTTGTGGTCCTCCCACTACAAGTCAGGAAACCATGCAGTTTATTAGACTACAGATGAAACATGTTGTGTGGTCCTCCCACTACGACTCAGGAAACCATGCAGTTTATTAGACTACAGATGAAACATGTTGTGTGGTCCTCCCACTACGACTCAGGAAACCATGCAGTTTATTAGACTACAGATGAAACATGTTGTGTGGTCCTCCCACTACGACTCAGGAAACCATGCAGTTTATTAGACTACTGATGAAACATGTTGTGTGGTCCTCCCACTACGACTCAGGAAACCATGCAGTTTATTAGACTACAGATGAAACATGTTGTGTGGTCCTCCCACTACGACTCAGGAAACCATGCAGTTTATTAGACTACAGATGAAACATGTTGTGATGAACTTCACAGGATGGTGAAAGAGCACGGTGATGAGCTTGATGCTCCTTTAACAATAAATATTGAGGGTTTTATTCTGGTGACATGATGATCAATGCTTATCCATAATAATCTCATCATGTAGACAAGCCTACCCACACTGTATCTGTGAGCTGTTGGCTAGAGCACACGTGCCAAGACCAAGTTAGACACATTTGCTATTCAATGCAACCGTTTTTGTGACAAAACTATCGGCAGAGTTGAAAATACTATGGAAACACATTGAATATTAGATTTTTATTCATTACATGAAAACATAAGCGAGAAAGTACATGTTGTATGCACTATGCCATTAAGCACAGAATTTTATCAGCAACGATTCTGTTTGGTGGGAACACAGCTGGTGGGAAAATGCAGATATTTTTAAATTGCAGATATAGAATATTCACATGAAAATCTGTCGCCAAAGGAGCTGATTTGTTGGAGTTGATTTCTTATCAGAAAGATTCCAGATCAAGACATTGATACTTCTCTTTAAGATGAAGACCTGTAGAACCTTTCCCACTGCATTAGGATTCCACTAAAGTGTCTCCTGTCTCTCCTGCCTGACCTTGAGTTCCAACACACTGTGATGTCCATAGAAACACACACACACACACACACACACACACACACACACACACACACACACACACACACACACACACACACACACACACACACACACACACACACACACACACACACACACACACACACACACACACACACACACACACACACACACACACACACACACACTGCTCAACAGACACAGGGAGGTGACGTCTCCACTCCTCTCCCTATGAAATCAACTGGCAGACTTATTGATATGTTTCCACTACAATACTGGGTTTATTTATCCCTTCAACCAGACAGGAGAAAGAGATTAAAAGGCAAAGGAACATGTCAATGTTATAGGGGTCAGAGACAGATTTACAGCCTGCATCCCAAATGGCACCCTGTCTACTCCCTATAAAGTGGACTACTTTTGACCAGGGCCCATAGGTTATAGCTCTGACTGAGTCATTTCCATTCGCCAAGAAACAAAAGATCCCTACTGGTCAAAAGTAGTGTACTATATAGGGAATAGGGTGCCATTTGGGACACTAGAGACTGCATATTCTGACTGGGAGAGGAGAGGAGAGGAGGCTAGCTAGTTAATTATCTTCATTGAATCTTGTAAAGGGGTAGAAGGGGAGGTACTCCTCTGCTGTTGAAATAGCTGAAGACATAAAGATACTGGGGGCCATGGGGGCCATATTGGCTCCATGTTGGTATAGATGAAGACATAAAGATAGATACTACTGGGGGCCATATTGGCTCCATGTTGGTATAGATGAAGACATACAGATAGATGCTACTGGGGGCCATGTTGGCTCCATGTTGGTATAGATGAAGACATACAGATAGATGCTACTGGGGGCCATTTTGGCTCCATGTTGGTATAGATGAAGACATAATGATAGAAGCTACTGGGGGCCATGTTGATATAGATGAAGACATAAAGATAGATACTACTGGGGGCCATGTTGGCTCCATGTTGGTATAGATGAAGACATACAGATAGATACTACTGGGGGGCCATGTTGGCTCCATGTTGGTATAGATGAAGACATAAAGATAGATACTACTGGGGGGCCATGTTGGCTCCATGTTGGTATAGATGAAGACATAAAGATAGATACTACTGGGGGCCATGTTGGTTCCATGTTGGTATAGATGAAGACATAATGATAGATACTACTGGGGGCCATGTTGGTTCCATGTTGGTATAGATGAAGACATAATGATAGATACTACTGGGGGCCATATTGGCTCCATGTTGGTATAGATGAAGACATAAAGATAGATACTACTGGGGGCCATATTGGCTCCATGTTGGTATAGATGAAGACATAAAGATAGATACTACTGGGGGGCCATGTTGGCTCCATGTTGGTATAGATGAAGACATAAAGATAGATACTACTGGGGGCCATGTTGGCTCCATGTTGGTATAGATGAAGACATAAAGATAGATACTACTGGGGGCCATATTGGCTCCATGTTGGTATAGATGAAGACATAAAGATAGATACTACTGGGGGCCATGTTGGCTCCATGTTGGTATAGATGAAGACATAATGATAGATACTACTGGGGGCCATATTGGCTCCATGTTGGTATAGATGAAGACATAAAGATAGATACTACTGGGGGCCATGTTGGCTCCATGTTGGTATAGATGAAGACATAAAGATAGATACTACTGGGGGCCATGTTGGCTCCATGTTGGTATAGATGAAGACATAAAGATAGATACTACTGGGGGGCCATGTTGGCTCCATGTTGGTATAGATGAAGACATAAAGATAGATACTACTGGGGGGCCATGTTGGCTCCATGTTGGTATAGATGAAGACATAAAGATAGATACTACTGGGGGGCCATGTTGGCTCCATGTTGGTATAGATGAAGACATAAAGATAGATACTACTGGGGGGCCATGTTGGCTCCATGTTGGTATAGATGAAGACATAAAGATAGATACTACTGGGGGCCATGTTGGCTCCATGTTGGTATAGATGAAGACATAATGATAGATACTACTGGGGGCCATGTTGGCTCCATGTTGGTATAGATGAAGACATAAAGATAGATACTACTGGGGGCCATGTTGGTTCCATGTTGGTATAGATGAAGACATAAAGATAGATACTACTGGGGGGCCATGTTGGCTCCATGTTGGTATAGATGAAGACATACAGATAGATGCTACTGGAGGCCATGTTGGTTCCATGTTGATATAGATGAAGACAAAGATAGATGCTACTGGGGGCCATGTTGGCTCCATGTTGGTATAGATGAAGACATACAGATAGATGCTACTGGAGGCCATGTTGGTTCCATGTTGATATAGATGAAGACAAAGCTAGATGCTACTGGGGGGCCATGTTGGCTCCATGTTGGTATAGATGAAGACATAAAGATAGATACTACTGGGGGCCATGTTGGTTCCATGTTGGTATAGATGAAGACATACAGATAGATACTACTGGGGGCCATGTTGGCTCCATGTTGATATAGATGAAGACATAAAGATAGATACTACTGGGGGCCATGTTGGCTCCATGTTGGTATAGATGAAGACATACAGATAGATACTACTGGGGGGCCATGTTGGCTCCATGTTGGTATAGATGAAGACATAAAGATAGATACTACTGGGGGCCATGTTGGCTCCATGTTGGTATAGATGAAGACATAAAGATAGATACTACTGGGGGCCATGTTGGCTCCATGTTGGTATAGATGAAGACATAAAGATAGATACTACTGGGGGCCATGTTGGTTCCATGTTGGTATAGATGAAGACATAAAGATAGATACTACTGGGGGCCATGTTGGCTCCATGTTGGTATAGATGAAGACATAAAGATAGATACTACTGGGGGCCATGTTGGCTCCATGTTGATATAGATGAAGACATAAAGATAGATACTACTGGGGGGCCATGTTGGCTCCATGTTGGTATAGATGAAGACATAAAGATAGATGCTACTGGGGGCCATGTTGGCTCCATGTTGGTATAGATGAAGACATAAAGATAGATACTACTGGGGGGCCATGTTGGCTCCATGTTGGTATAGATGAAGACATAAAGATAGATACTACTGGGGGCCATGTTGGCTCCATGTTGGTATAGATGAAGACATAAAGATAGATACTACTGGGGGGCCATGTTGGCTCCATGTTGGTATAGATGAAGACATAAAGATAGATGCTACTGGGGGGCCATGTTGGCTCCATGTTGGTATAGATGAAGACATAAAGATAGATGCTACTGGGGGGCCATGTTGGCTCCATGTTGGTATAGATGAAGACATACAGATAGATACTACTGGGGGCCATGTTGGCTCCATGTTGGTATAGATGAAGACATACAGATAGATACTACTGGGGGCCATGTTGGCTCCATGTTGGTATAGATGAAGACATACAGATAGATACTACTGGGGGGCCATGTTGGTTCCATGTTGGTATAGATGAAGACATAAAGATAGATACTACTGGGGGCCATGTTGGCTCCATGTTGATATAGATGAAGACATAAAGATAGATACTACTGGGGGCCATGTTGGCTCCATGTTGGTATAGATGAAGACATAATGATAGATACTACTGGGGCCATGTTGGCTCCATGTTGGTATAGATGAAGATATAAAGATAGATACTACTGGGGGCCATGTTGGCTCCATGTTGATATAGATGAAGACATAAAGATAGATACTACTGGGGGCCATGTTGGCTCCATGTTGATATAGATGAAGACAAAGGTAGATGCTACTGGGGGCCATGTTGGCTCCATGTTGATATAGATGAAGACAAAGGTAGATGCTACTGGGGGGCCATGTTGGCTCCATGTTGGTATAGATGAAGACATAAAGATAGATACTACTGGGGGCCATGTTGGCTCCATGTTGGTATAGATGAAGACATAAAGATAGATGCTACTGGGGGGCCATATTGGCTGCATGTTGGTATAGATGAAATTTGTACTTCCATGTTATACAGTATGCTGTGTTGTGTGTCTCATTGTAACTATATGGATGCAGCTCTTGGCCAGGGCTCACTTGGAAAAAAAGTCAATATCAGTCGGACTTCTCTGGTTAAATGCAAGATGGATAAATACTAATAATACAATACAAGATGACAGCTAAATTGTAATCAGATGTAACTATAACAGCATATACTGTTGCTGTATTATTCACTTGCATGCTGTAATTACCTGAATATCTATCTATCTATCTGTCTGTCTTCCCTCAGGTTGCTGGCTAGATTTTGGTCTGTTCTGCAGAGACTGTTAGGGTTAAACTAAGTTAAAGGCCTGGAGTGTTTGTATATATATATATCTCTCACTCACTCACTCACTCACTCACTCACTCACTCACTCACTCACTCACTCACTCACTCACTCACTCACTCACTCACTCACTCACTCACCACTCACTCACTCACCACACACACACACACACACACACACACACACACACACACACACACACACACACACACACACACACACACACACACACACACACACACACACACACACACACACACACACACACACACACACACACACACACACACACACACACACACACACACACACACACACACACACACACACACACACACACACACACACACACACACACACACACACACACACACACACACACACACACACACACACACACACACACACACACACACACACACACACACACACACACACACACACACACACACACACACACACACACACACACACACACACACACACACACACACACACACACACACACACACACACACACACACACACACACACACACACACACACACACACACACACACACACACACACACACACACACACACACACACACACACACACACACACACACACACACACACACACACACACACACACACACACACACACACACACACTTTAGAAAGTATTCATACCCCTTGACATTTTGCACATGTTGTTGTTACAGCCTTAATTTTGTGTCACTGGCCTACACACAATACCCCATAATGTCAAAGTGGAATTGTGTTTTTTGAAATATTTACAAAATGAAAAGCTGAAATGTCTTGAGTCTAAATAATTAAACCCCTTTTTTATGGCAAGCCTAACAAGTCACATAAGTTGCATGGGCTCAATCTGTGTGCAATAATAGTGTTTAACAAGATTTTTGAATTACTTCCTCATCTCTCTACCCCACACATACAATTATCTGTAAGGTACCTCAGTCGAGCAGTGAATTTCAAATACAGATTCAACCACAAAGACCAGGGAGGTTTTCTAATGCCTCACAAAGAAGGATACCTATTGGTAGATGCGTAAAAATAAAAGAAAGCTGACATTGAATATCCTTTTTAGCATGGTGCAGTTATTAATTACACGTTGGATGGTGTATCAATAGACCCAGTCACTACACAGATAGAGGCGTCCTTCATAACAGTTGCCAGAGAGGAAGGAAACCGCTCAGGGATTTCATCATGAGGTCGATGGTGACTTTAAAACAGTTACAGAGTTTAATGGCTGTGATAGGAGAGAACTGAAGATGGATCAACAACATTGTAGTTACTCCACAATACTAACCTAGCTGACAGAGTGAAAAGAAGGAAGACTGTATAGAATAAAAATATTCCAAAACATTCATCCTGTTTGCAACAAGGCACTAAAGTAATACTACAAAAATTGTGGCAAAGCAATTCACTTTTTGTCCAGAAGTTGCTGAGACAGTGGCCGAGACAGTTTTGACATAAATCCACTTTAAAATCTATGGCAAGATCTGAAAATGGTTCTCTAGTGATGATCAACAACCAATTTAACAGAGCTTGAAGAATTTTGAAAAGAAAAATGTGCAAATCCAGGTGTGGAACGCTCTTAGAGACTTACCCAGAAAGACTCACAGCTGTAATCACTGGGTGATTCTAACATGTATTGACTCAGGGGGTTGAATACTTATCTAATCACGATACACTACATGACCCTAAGTATGTGGACACCTCTTTGTCAAACATCTCATTCCAAAATCATGGGCATAAATATGGAGCTGGTCCCCTCTTTGCTGCTATAACAGCCTCCACTCTTCTGGGAAGACTTTCCACTAGATGTTGGAACATTGCTGCGGGGACTTGCTTCCACTCAGTAACAAGAGCATTAGTGAGGTTGGGCACTGATGTTGGACGATTAGGCCTGGCTCACAGTCGGCGTTCCAATTCATCCCAAAGGTGTTCGATGGGGTTGAGGTCAGGGCTCTGTGCAGGCCAGTCAAGTCCTTCCACACCGATCTCGACAAACCATTTTGAGCCAGGCCTAATCGTCCAACATCAGTGCCCGACCTCACTAATGCTCTTGTGGCTGAATGGAAGCAAGTTGACCAGGGCAGTTCTAGCAGGACATTTTATGAACTGACTTGTTGGGAAGGTGGCATCCTATGACAGTTCCATGTTGAAAGTCACTGAGCTCTTCAGGAAGGCCATTCTACTGTCAATGTTTGTCTGGAGGTTGCATGGCTGTGTGCTCAATTTTATAAACCTGTCAGCAACAGGTATGGCTGAAATAGCCGAATCCACTAATTTGAAGGGGTGTCCACATACTTTTGTATATATAGTGTATATTTGTTTTTTATTTTTCATATATATATATATATTTCATTTTTACAAATGTTTGAATTTTTCATCCACGTTGACATTAGACTCTACGCTACTCTCTTCTACTCTGCGCTGCCAGATGTTTCCACAGTGGTTTAGGCTAGAATGAGTCATTCCCATTCACTACCAGACAAAGTGCTACATCCAAAATGGCACCATAAATAATCCTATTGTTCACTACTTTTGACCAGGGCTCATAGGGCTCTGATCAAAAGTAGTGCACTACATATGGAATAGGGTGCCATTTGGTTATAGCTCATAGTGAGTCATCTACATTATCTAAGTATGCATCCTAAATGGCACCCTATTCCCTATATAGGCCCTGGTCAAAAAGAAGGCACCATAAAGAGAATAGGGTGTCATTTGAGACACATCCTAAGAGAGTAAAGGTCAACAAGCGTGGGACATTGCTTTCCACAGCATCTCTTTCGGTCCTTTATTACACATCAACTGTCTTCTCCCTGCTCGATAGGATTATTTAAATGTATGCCATATTTGCTGCTAGCGAGGCTCCCTGCTACAGCTGCTGCTGCTGGTGGTGCTTTGTGGGGGTTTTATTCAAAGTAAAGTGGGAGAGAAAATAATACTCAAGTGTTTTTTGTGTGTTTTTTTCTGCAGATAATTTAGTTGTTTTCTTTTTTTTTCATGGATACTTTTTTCCCCCCACAGTTTGAATATTAATGATGATGTCCATGTTGACAGTTGAATATTTATGATGGTGTCCGTGTTGACAGTCAGAATATTTATGATGATGTCCGTCTTGACAGTTTGAATATTTATGATGATGTCCGTCTTGACAGTTTGAATATTTATGATGATGTCCATGTTGACAGTTGAATATTTATGATGGTGTCCGTGTTGACAGTCAGAATATTTATGATGATCTCCATGTTGACAGTTTGAATATTTATGATGATGTCCATGTTGACAGTTGAATATTTATGATGGTGTCCGTGTTGACAGTCAGAATATTTATGATGATGTCCGTCTTGACAGTTTGAATATTTATGATGATGTCCGTCTTGACAGTTTGAATATTTATGATGATCTCCGTGTTGACAGTTGGAATATTTATGATGATGTCCGTCTTGACAGTTTGAATATTTATGATGATGTCCATGTTGACAGTTTAAATATTTATGATGATCTCCATGTTGACAGTTTGAATATTTATGATGATGTCCGCCTTGACAGTTTGAATATTGATGATGTCCATGTTGATGCTGTTTTTGTGTGCTGACTGCTTGTCTCTCTGGTTCTAAAAGCACTATATATGCCGTTTCAATTGAAATAGTTCATTAAATGGAACATATATACATTTATATTTTTTCCAGTTTTTTATCAGCAACTTTTAACATGAATGTGCTGTTCAGATATTACTAGGTCAAACACCTCAGAACATACAGCAAAATTAAGATGGTGCCGATAGAGATGGCAGCTTTCCTTCAAGTCCTTAGGAAACTGTGCAGCATTTAGTTTTTTTATGTATTATTTCTTACATTGTTAGCCCAGAAAACCTTAACTGTTATTACATTCAGCCGGGAAGAACTATTGGATATCAGAGAAACGTGAACTTACCAGCACAACCAGCACTACGACCAGGAATACGACTTTCCCAAAGTGGATCCTTTGTCTGCACCTCCCAGGGCATTTGAACTGATTCCAGAGGCCGACTCAAAACAACGCCGTTGCAGGGGAGGGTGCCGGAGCCGTCTTCTAGTGAGGCTTCGGATGCATGCACATCACCCACCGCTTCCAAGTATATTACTCGCTAATGTCCAGTCCCTAGTTAACAAAGTCGATGAAATTAGGGCAAGAGTTGCTTTCCGAAGAGATATCCGGGATTGTAACATATCCTGTTTCACGGAGACATGGCCAGCTAGGGACATGCTGTCGGAGTCCGTACAGCCAACGGGATTTTCAGTGCGTCGTGCCGACAGGAACAAACATCTCTCAGGTGAGAAGAAGGGCGGGGGTGTATGTTTAATGATTAACGACTCATGGTGTAATTGTAACAACATACAAGAACTCAAGTCCTTTTGTTCACCTGACATATAATTCTTCACAATCAAATGCCGACCGTATTATCTCCAAGAGAAATCTCCTTGGTTATCGTCATAGCCGTGTATATCCCCCCTCAAGCGGATACCAAGACGGCCATCAAGGAACTTCACTGGACTTTATGCAAACTGGAAACCATATATCCTGAGGCTGCATTTATTGTAGCTGGGGATTTTAACAAAGCTAATCTGAGAACAAGGCTACCTAAATTCTATCAGCATATCGATTGCAGTACACGAGCGAGTAGCACACTCGACCACTGCTACTCTAACTTCCACGATGCGTACAAGGCCCTCCCCCGCCCTCTTTTTGGCAAATCTAACCATGACTCCATCTTGCTGCTCCCCTCCTATAGGCAGAAACTAAAACAGGAAGCGCCCGTGCTTAGGTCTATCCAACGCTGGTCTGACCAATCAGATCCCACGCTTCAAGATTGCTTCAATCACATGGACTGGGATATGTTCCGGGTAGCCTCAGACAATAACATTGACGTATACGCTGACTCAGTGAGCAAGTTTATAAGGAAGTGTATAGGAGATGTTGTACCCACTGTGACTATTAAAACCTTCCCTAACCAGAAACCGTGGATTGATGGCAGCATTTGTACAAAACTGAAAGCACCTACCACCGCATTTAATATGGCAAGGCGACTGGAAACATGACTGAATACAAACAGTGTAGTTATTCCCTCCGTAAGGCAGGAGAAAAGCGTCAGTATAGAGACAAAGTGGAGTCGCAATTCACCGGCTCAAACATGAGACTTTGTGGCAGGGTCTACAGACAATCACGGATTACAAAAAGAAAACTAGCCCTGTTGCAGACATCAACATCTTGCTCCCAGACAAATTAAACAACTTCTTTGTGCGCTTTGAGGACAATACAGTGCCACCGACACAGCCCGGCATCCTCAGAGCATGCGCAGACCAGCTGGCTGGTGTGTTTACGGCATATTCAATCAATCCCTATCCCAGTCTGTTGTCCCCACATGCTTCAAGATGGGCACCATTGTTCCTGTTCCCAAGAAAGCTAAGGTAACTTAACTAAATCATTATCGCCCCGTATCACTCACTTCTGTCATCATGAAGTGCTTTGAGAGACTAGTCAAGGATCATATCACCTCCACCTCCACCCTACCTGTTACCCTAGACCCACTCCAATTTGCTTCCGCCCCAATAGGTCCACAGACGATGCAATCGCCATCACACTCACTGCACACTGCCCTATCCCATCTGGACAAGAGGAATACCTATGTAAGAATGTTGTTCATTGACACCATAGTACCCTCCAAACTCAAAACAAAGCAAATGATCATGGACTTCAGGAAACAGCAAAGGGAGCACCCCCCTATCCATATTGATGGGACAGCAGTGGAGAAGGTGGAAAGTTTTAAGTTCCTTGATGTACATATCACCGACAAACTGAAATTGTCCACACACACAGACAGTGTGGTGAAGAAGGCGCAACAGCGCCTTTTCAACATCAGGAGGCTGAAAAAATGTGGCTTGGCACCAAAAAACTTCACTAACTTTTACAGGTGCACAACTGAGAGCACCCTGTCGGGTTGTATCACTGCCTGGTACAGCAACTGCACCGCCCACAACCGCAGGGCTCTCCAGAGGGTGGTGCGGTCTGCATAATGCATCACCAGGGGCAAACTACCTGCCCTCCAGGACACCTACACCACCCGATGTCACAGGAAGGCAAAAAAGATAATCTAGGACAATAACCACCCGAGCCACTACCTGTTCACCCCACTTCCATCCAGAAGGCGAGGTCAGTGCAGGTGCATCAAAGCTGGGACAGAGAGATTTAAAACAGCTTCTATCTCTGCCAACATCTGCTAACCATGTGTATGTGACCAATAAAATTTGATTTGATTTGACCTCAGAACATACAGCACTGCAGAACATACAGTACCTTAGAACATACAGCACCTCAGAATATACAGCACCTCAGAATATACAGCACCTCAGAATATACAGCACCTCAGAACATACAGCACCTCAGAACATACAGCACCTCAGAACATACAGCACCTCAGAATATACAGCACCTCAGAACATACAGCACCTCAGAATTTACAGCACCTCAGAACATACAGCACCTAAGAACGTACAGTAGAGCTTAACGGTCTAGGCTGTACCATACAGCGATGTATCTTAACTCTCTAGTCTGTACCATTCAGCGATGTAGCTTAACGGTCTAGGCTGTACCATACAGCGATGTATCTTAACTCTCTAGTCTGTACCATACAGCGATGTAGCTTAACGGTCTAGGCTGTACCATACAGCGATGTATCTTAACGCTCTAGTCTGTACCATTCAGCGATGTAGCTTAACGCTCTAGTCTGTACCATACAGCGATGTATCTTAACTCTCTAGTCTGTACCATTCAGCGATGTAGCTTAACGCTCTAGTCTGTACCATTCAGCGATGTAGCTTAACGCTCTAGTCTGTACCATACAGCGATGTATCTTAACTCTCTAGTCTGTACCATTCAGCGATGTAGCTTAACGCTCTAGTCTGTACCATTCAGCGATGTAGCTTAACGCTCTAGTCTGTACCATTCAGCGATGTAGCTTAACGCTCTAGTCTGTACCATTCAGCGATGTAGCTTAACGCTCTAGTCTGTACCATACAGCGATGTATCTTAACGCTCTAGTCTGTACTGTGCCTGTACCCAAGGTGCACTGCGAATTGAAACGAAACAAGCATATCTTTTGAAATAGGCCCTACAACTAAAATTCAACAGTAATTGTCTTAATTAATAAAAAATCACATGCTTCATTGTACAGTGTTATCTTTTTAACACTCTGCTCATACTCAACCAGGTGAGGCAGAACTGAACATGCAGTTATTTTAATCTGAGAAACATGTCTGTCAGCCTGTCTGTCTGTTTGGCTGTCTGTTTGGTTCCTCACTGATCATCTCTTGGGGGGGGGGGGGGAGAGGGAGAGAGAGAGAGAGAGAGAATTGAAGAGGAAAGGAGAGAGAGAGAGAGAATTGAAGAGAAAGGGAGAAAGAGAGAGTGTTGGTCAAGAGAGAGAGAGAGGGAGTTGGTAGAATGAGAACACAGAGGGAGGGAGAGAGTTTAGAGATAACACAGAGGGAGAGAGTGAGAGAGTTGGTAGAATGAGAACACAGATGGAGAGATACACAATACCCAAATGAATTGAGGGCTGCCAGTCACAATGCAAATTATGCAGCGAATAGGGCGTCTCTTTAGTGTGAGGGGAGTCAGTGCACCAGAACAAGACTGCATCCCAAATGGCACCCTATTCCCTATAAAGTGAATTACTTTTGAGCAGGGTCCATAGGGCTCTGGTCATGGTAGTGCACTATATAGGGAATAGGGTTCCATTTGGGACACAACCAAGAGTCAGAACAGGAGGTCACAGTCCGCTGATATTTGATACGCTCCGGGGGTGGGGGGGGGGGGGGGGGGGGGGGGAGAGAGCCATGTGCCACTGCAATAATGTAAGGTGGACAGGGAGAAGCATCGTTAACACAGAACACGCCAGCAGTACAACTACAACAACAGCCCTCTTCACATGCTCTTAGGCCCAGACTGTGATACAGAAGACCGCAATGGTTATGGAACCCTTAGATTTGGAATTGGAAACACTGAATAGAATACTATTATAGAACACTGAATTAGGACATTTGGAACCACTGAAAGCCATCAGCTATAATGCACTATAATGAAGCTGTTGAAATATCATAATGCTTTTCCTATGAATGTCTATCACGTCCTGACCAGTAAAAGAGGTTATTTGTTATTGTAGTTTGGTCAGGACGTGGCAGGGGTGTGTTTGTTTTGTGTTGTCTGGGTTTTTGGGTTGTGTTCTATGTTTTGTATTTCTATGTTCTATTTTCTAGTTTTTCTATTTCTATGTCTAGTTTATTGTTTTGACCTTCAATTGGAGGCAGCTGTTCCTCGTTGCCTCTAATTGAAGGTCCTATTTAGTAGGTGTGTTTTTTCTATGGGATTTGTGGGTAGTTGTTTCCTGTTTAGTGTTTGTTGCACCTGACAGGACTGTTTCTCGTCGATGTTTGTTGTTTTGTTAAGTGTTTACGTTTTCCTTCATTAAAGAAGATGAGTATTCACATTCCCACTGCGTTTTGGTCCAATTCATACGACGCCCGTGACAATGTCCTTATAGATAGATGTTTATGAACTGCTGTTAGCACCAATGTTATGCTTTATAATGCATTATGTAAATGTGCTTATCATGCATTATGAAGAGGGTGTTCATAGGAAGTATTATCATGTAGCTTTACAGTAAGAATGACTATTGAGTGAAGGGGTAATTACATTATATTAAACTCCCACATCTAAAACATCCTGATGAAAGTCTATTAAGCTTAGGTCTATTTACTGTGCAAGAAGTTGTGTCAGAATCAGGTCTATTTACTGTAATATTGGTATATAGATCATTAAAACCAGGCATTGTGTCAGAATCAGGTCTATTTACTGTAATATTGGTATATAGATCATTAAAACCAGGCATTGTGCCAGAATCTGGTCTATTTACTGTAATATTGGTATATGCAGTTGAAGTCAGAAGTTTACATACACCTTCGCCAAATACATTTAATCTCAGTTTTTCACAATTCCTGACATTTAATCCTAGTAAAAATTCCCTGTCTTAGGTCAGTTAGGATCACCACTTTATTTTAAGAATGTGAAATGTTAGAATAATAGTAGAGAGAATGATTTATTTCAGCTTTTATTTCTTTCATCACATTCCCAGTGGGTAAGAAGTTTACATACACTCAATTCGTATTTGGTAGCATTGCCTTTAAATTGTTTAACTTGGGTCAAACGTTTCAGGTAGCCTTCCACAAGCTTCCCACAATAAGTTGGGTGAATTTTGTCCCATTCCTCCTGACAGACCTGGTGTAACTGAGTCAGGTTTGTAGGCCTCCTTGCTCGCACACGCTTTTTCAGTTCTGCCCACAAATTTTCTATAGGATTGAGGTCAGGGCTTTGTGATGGCCACTTCAATACTTTGACTTTGTTGTCCTTAAGCCATTTTGCCACAACTTTGGATGTGTGCTTGGGATCATTGTCCCTTTGGAAAACCCATTTGTGACCATTCTTTAACTTCCTGACTGATGTCTTGAGATGTTGCTTCAATATATCCACATCATTTTCCTGCCTCATGATGCCATCTATTTTGTGAAGTGCACCAGTCCCTCCTGCAGCAAAGCACCCCCACAACATAATGCTGCCACCCCCGTGCTTCACAGTTCTTATTTTGTTTCAGCAGACAAAAGTATGATCTTTGTCCCCACGTGCAGTTGGAAACCGTAGTATGGCTTTTTTATGCCGGTTTTGGAGCAGTGGCTTCTTCCTTGCTGAGCGGCCTTTCAGGTTATGTCGATATATGACTCGTTTTACTGTGGATATAGATACTTTTGTACCGGTTTCCTCCAGCATCTTCACAAGATCCTTTGCTGTTGTTCTGGGATTGATTTGCACTTTTCGCACCAAAGTACGTTAATCTCTAGGAGACAGAACGCGTCTCCTTCATGAGCGGTTTGACGGCTGCGTGGTACCATGGTGTTTATACTTGCGTACTATTGTTTGTACAGATGAACGTGGTACCTTCAGCCGTTTGGAAATTGCTCCCAAGGATGTACCAGACTTGTGGAGGTATACCATTTTTTTCTGAGGTCTTGGCTGATTTATTTTGATTTTCCCATGATGTCAAGCAAAGAGGCACTGAGTTTGAAGGTAGGCCTTGAAACACATCCACAGGTACACCTCCAATTGACTCAAATGATGTCAATCAGCCTATCAGAAGATTCTAAAGCCATGACATCATTTTCTGGAACTTAGTGTATGTAAAGCTCTGACCCACTGGAATTGTGATACAGTGAATTATAAGTGAAATAATCTGTCTGTAAACAATTGTTGGAAAAATTACTTGTGTCATGCACAAAGTAGATGTCCTAACTGATTTACCAAAACTATAATTTGTTAACAAGAAATGTGTGGAGTGGTTGAAAAACAAGTTTTAATGACTCCAACCTAAGTGTATGTAAACTTCTGACTTCAACTGTACGTCTATATCAGTAGTGTACAGTAGGATCCAGAGGCAGTATGATGATGTTTAGTGCTATATATTGTCAACAGTAGGATCCAGAGGCAGTATGATGATGTTTAGTACTATCTGTTGTCAACAGTAGGATCCAGAGGCAGTATGATGATGTTTAGTACTATATATTGTCAACAGTAGGATCCAGAGGCAGTATGATGACGTTTAGTACTATCTGTTGCCAACAGTAGGATCCAGAGGCAGTATGATCTTTAGTACTATCTGTTGTCAACAGTAGGATCCAGAGGCAGTATGATGTTTAGTACTACCTGTTGTCAACAGTAGGATCCAGAGGCAGTATGATGTTTAGTACTACCTGTTGTCAACAGTAGGATTCAGAGGCAGTATGATGTTTAGTACTACCTGTTGTCAACAGTAGGATTCGTAGGCAGTATGATGTTTAGTACTACCTGTTGTCAACAGTAGGATCCAGAGGCAGTATAATGATGTTTAGTACTAACTGTTGTCAACAGTAGGATCCAGAGGCAGTATGATGTTTAGTACTAACTGTTGTCAACAGTAGGATTCAGAGGCAGTATGATGTTTAGTACTACCTGTTGTCAACAGTAGGATCCAGAGGCAGTATGATGTTTAGTACTACCTGTTGCCAACAGTAGGATCCAGAGACAGTATGATGATGTTTAGTACTACCTGTTGCCAACAGTAGGATCCAGAGGCAGTATGATGCTTAGTACTACCTGTTGTCAACAGTAGGATCCAGAGGCAGTATGATGTGTAGTACTACCTGTTGTCAACAGTAGGATCCAGTGGCAGTATGATGTTTAGTACTACCTGTTGTCAACAGTAGGATCCAGAGGCAGTATGAAGTTTAGTACTACCTGTTGTCAACAGTAGGATCCAGAGGCAGTATGATGATGTGTTAGTACTATCTGTTGTCAACAGTAGGATCCAGAGGCAGTATGATGTTTAGTACTACCTGTTGTCAACAGTAGGATTCAGAGGCAGTATGATGTTTAGTACTACCTGTTGTCAACAGTAGGATTCAAGGCAGTATGATGTTTAGTACTACCTGTTGTCAACAGTAGGATTCAGAGGCAGTATGATGTTTAGTACTACCTGTTGTCAACAGTAGGATCCAGAGGCAGTATGATGTTTAGTACTAACTGTTGTCAACAGTAGGATTCAGAGGCAGTATGATGTTTAGTACTACCTGTTGTCAACAGTTCTATACTGAACAAAAATATAAACGCAATATGTAAGGTGTTGGTCCCATGTTTCATGAGCTGAAGTAAAAGATCCCATAAATGTTTGCGATGTTTACATCCCTGTTAGTGAGCATTTCTAATTTTCCAAGATTATCCATCCACCTGACAGGTATGGCATATCAAGAAGCTGATTTAACAGCATGATCATTACACAGGTGCACATTTTGCTAGGGACAATAAAAGGCCACTCTAAAATGTGCAGTTTTGTCACACAACACAATGCCACAGATGACTCAAGTTTAGAGGGAGCGTGCAATTGGCATGCTGATTGCAGGAATGTTCACCAGAACTGTTGCCAGATAATTGAATGTTAATTTCTCTACCATAAACTGCCTCCAACGTCGTTTTAGAGAATTTGGTAGTACGTCTAAGCCACCCAGACAGCTGATGAAACTGAGGAGTATTTCTTTCAGTAATAAAGCCCTTTTGTGGGGGAAAACTCATTCTGATTGGCTGGGCCTGGCTCCCCAGTTGGTGGGCCTGGCTCCCAAGTGGGTGGGCCTATGTCCTCCCAGGCCCACCCATGGCTGCGCCCCTGCCCAGTTATGTGAAATCCATAGATTAGGGCCTAATGAATTCATTTCAATTGACTGATTTTCTTATATGAACTGTAACTCAGTGGTTTCATGTTGTGTTTATATCTATTCACTATAGATGGTTTAATTAGTAGAGATCCTGTTATGATCCTTTACATCCCTCCTCCTTGATTTCCCACCGTGTTTAATGGGTCGCATCCCAAATGGCACACTATTCCCTTTATAGTGCACAACGTTTGGCTAGGGCCTCGTCAAAAGTAGTGCACTATATCGGAAATAGTGTGCCATTTGGAACACAATGGGACCCTATTCTGCCAGCGTCATAAAACAAGATTGGTCCGATTAAACACATTGTATCTATCAGACTGAAAGCAATATTTTGGGGGGAAATCAGAAGATCGGAAAATTGAGCTCATTTATGTAGCAACTGCTAATCAGAAACCGTTCAGTCCCTCTATGATTGTAGGGGTGTGTCCTATTAATATCTCCTGTTCACTACTTCCCATTAATCTTAGAAAGCGTTGGATTGAGATTCCACTATATTTCTTATGTCAGTCCTTTCCTAGCAAACCAGTGAAGGGAACAAATCCACTTTGTGAGAAAGGAGAGATAATTGGGACGAAGTGTAGTTGTATATATCAGCTCTGAAACCTTGAGATAGATACTGTACAGAGTTATTCAGACCCTCTGTATAGGCATCTGTAGGAGGTGTCTGAGTTATTTACTCTCCAGACCATCTGTATAGGCATATGTAGGAGGTGTCTGAGTTATTTACTCTCCAGACCATCTGTATAGGCATCTGTAGGAGGTGTCTGAGTTATTCACTCTCCAGACCATCTGTAGGAGGTGTCTGAGTTATTCACTCTCCAGACCATCTGTATAGGCATCTGTAGGTGTCTGAATTATTCACTCTCCAGACCATCTGTATAGGCATCTGTAGGAGGTGTCTAAGTAATCACACCACACACACAATATAAGTTGAAACTTGAAACCCACTCTCTGGGAGCCTGTAGTCATTAGTGATTCCAGCTGCAGCCACATGAAGGGATGATGATGATGATGATGATGGGATGATGATGATGATGAAGGAATTATGATGATGATGATGAAGGAATTCATGGTGATGATGATGAAGGGATGATGAAGGAATGATGATGATGAAGGGATGATGATGAAGGAATGCATGGTGATGATGATGAAGGGATGATGATGATGGAGGATGATGATGATGATGGGATGATGATGATGATGAAGGAATGCATGGTGATGAAGGGATGATGATGGAGGATGATGATGATGATGATGGGATGATGATGAAGGGATGAGAAAAGCAGAACCCGAAAGAAAGATTCCAGCAGTATTCTGTATTATTTATTGGGGTGATTAAATATTGAATGAGTGTTGGTTTATCTCAAGTTGTGGAACTGTAAATGTTATGAGGGCCTGAGATACATTTGGACTGGATACCCACTGCTGAATGATAGGGAGCTTTGCAATGAGCCAAATATATATTGAGCTATATATTAACAATGGTAGGGTAGTCTTCATTATTTAATGACAGTCACTGTGTCCTCATTATTGAGTTAATGTCCTCCATTGATATACTGTTAGAAGGCTTTTGAGAAAATGAGTTGTGTGTGTGCATACATGTGAATTTCTTTCAGCTACTGTGGGTTGACAGGTATTGGAACATGTGCATATACACACACTCACACACAAACTAACACACACACAGAGCTGATGCTGCACAATCAACTCATCCTAGCCTGAGGATATAGGAGCCATGTAAATGAGTCTGCATGGTGGACCATTCATATCTGCGTCCCAAATGGCACCCTGTTCCATAGTTTGACCAGGGCTCATAGGAAAACCCATAGAGCTCTGGTCAAAAGTAGTGCACTTTTTAGGGAATAGGATGCCGTTATGGGACGCATATGGGGCACTTGGTAGAGCATGAAGCTTGCAACACAGGGTTGTGGGTTCGATTCCCACGGGGGACCAGTAAGAAACAGTATTAAAATGTATGCACTCACTAGTGTAAGTGGCTCTGGATAAGAGCATCTGATAAATGTAATGCTGCTCCATAGGCCACTGATCACAAGACCTCATCAGGAAACAACATACTGCTCCGTAGGCCACTGATCACGAGACCTCATCAGGAAACAACATACTGCTCCTTAGGCCACTGATCAGGAGGCCTCATCAGAATACAACATGCTGCTCCTTAGGTGTCACAGGCCGGCTCATAGCCTGTGGCAAAAATGAGAGGACATCGACAACTGGTATAGGCCAATTCAAAACGTTCTTTATTATAAAACAAAACTATTAACTATAAACAAAGAAAAAGGAATGAGGTGTGGAAATGTCATAATGTAAGGTGCATGGATGCGTGAATATGTATGTGTAAACATGACTGAGTGGAAACTAAATACATCTACAAAGGAACAAACAAAACAGGATCATACCTGGAAGAGCAGGGAGAAAGAGAGCAAGCGAAGCAAGGAGACAGACAGAGAGGTTAGTGGAGCAGTTTGTTAAATACCCTGAGCCCAGGTGGCTCCAATCACACCAGCTGCAATCACTAACGACCCTCCTCTGCCTGCAGGGGAAACCACCCCTGCACTGCAGAGGAGGAGCCGTGACACCCCCCTCCTTAAAATGAGGGTCCCACCCTCAATTCAAATTATGACCCAACATAATAAACACATAATCCAAATTCCTCAAAACAAACAACAAAAAACAAACAGATACCAGTCCCGGCTCCTAGTAGTAGCCCCGTGTCCCCTAGCTGACTGTCCGTCCTCAAGCTCAGCAGCCCTGGTACCTGGGGAGCAAATTAAGAGGAAAGAAGCGCAGACAGCCCGCAGGGTTCAGCAGAGAGAAAATACAAACTAGGTTAAAGGAGCACGGGACAGAGCATCAGCAATTATATTATCCTTACCCCTAATGTGTCTAATATCCAGGTTGAATGGTTGCAAGAACAAAGCCCAACGCATCAGGCGCTGGTTGGGATTTTGCAAGGACTTCAGAAAAGTAAGTGGGTTGTGGTCCGTGAACACAGTTAAAGGGGTTAAACCAGAACCAACATAGACCTCGAAGTGATGTAAAGCCCAAATGAGACCTAAAGCCTCCTTTTCAATTACAGAATAGTTTTTCTGATACTTCTTAAATTTCTGGGAAAAGAAACTGACTGGACACTCAATATTGTCATCATTTTCCTGGAGAAGCACAGCCCCAGCACCGATTTGACTGGCGTCTACCTGCAATTTGAAAGGTTTCTCAAAATGTGGTGCTACCAACACAGGTGACAAACACAAAATAGCTTTAACTGCATCAAATGCCTCTTGACACTGGGTGGACCAGAGAAATTCAGCCTTGGCCTTCAGCAGATTGGTCAGGGGGGACACTACTACGGAGAAGTTTTTACAAAAAGCACGGTAGTACCCCGTCATTCCCAGGAAGCGCATCAGTTCTTTCTTTGTGGAGGGCTGTGGGAACTGCTTCACAGCCTGAACCTTGGCTTCCACGGGACAGACAACACCCTGACCAACAACCTTGCCTAGGTATGTGACTGTAGCTTTGGCAAACTAACACTTGGCCAAATTGATAGTCAACCTGGCCCACACCAGTCTTTCGAACAGGGCTCGCACTCTACAGACATGCTCCTCCCAGGTGTCTGAGTAGACGACCACGTCGTCCAAGTACACGGCACACCCTTCCAGACCTGAGACCACCCGATTCATCAGCCTCCGGAAAGTGGCTGGAGCATTCCGCAACCCGAAGGGCATCACTGTATAAGAGAACAAACCAGATGGAGTTATAAAGGCAGCAATCTCACAAGCTCTTTTGGTAAGGGGTACTTGCCAATATCCCTTTAAAAGATCAAATTTGCTAACATACTTTGCTGACCCAACTTGATCAATACAGTCCTCCATCCTAGGAAGAGGGTAAAGGTCTGCTTTAGTAACATTGTTAACTTTTCTATAACCAGTGCAAGGTCTGAAAGTGGAATCAGACTTTTTGACCAGAAGACAGGGTGAAGCCCAATTTGAACAACATGGCTCCGCAATACCATTGTCCAACATATACTGCACCTCTGTTTCCAATTGCACCCTCTTCTCCTGAGATACACCATAAAATCTCTGTTTGATAGACATCGGAGATGCTAAGCCTATGTCATGCTCAATTAAGTGGGTTTTCGATAGAGTGTCAGAAAACAAAACAGGGTAGCTTCTAATAAGAGCTACCAATTCATCACGTTTCTTAGGGTCTAAATGATTTACCAAAACCCCAAGGTTTTTCAAAGTCTGGGAGTTTTTCAACCGACCTTGTAAGACCTCATCCGAAACCCTAACTACCTCCTCTTCTCCCCCCTCCACAAAGTTAAAGCCACAAGATGCAGTGACTGTAGCAACAGTCAACGCTGACCTCACCGCTGGAGTGCCTTCCACTTTGCTTAGATCACAGGAGTGATAACATTTTAACAGGTTCACATGGCATCATTTAGAGGACTTCCTATGACCAGGGGTTTCAATAAGATAGTTCAAATCTGACACTTTGCGCAACACAGTGAAAGGACCACAATATTTTGCCTGAAAAGGTGAACTTACAAGAGGCAAAAGAGCAAGTACACGATCACCGGGACTAAACTCATGCAGCTCAGCCTGTCCGTCATATTTCAGTTTCATTTTCTGTTGAGAACATTTTAGTTTTTCTTTCGCCAGTTCACCAGCCCAATACAACTTGAACCTAAAACCATTTACATAGTCAATCAGGTTCCGAGGTGGTTCCTCAGGCAAACAACCATCCTGCAGTACTGCTAAAGGCCCACGCACCTTATGACCAAACACTAAGTCATTTGGGCTAAACCCAGTGCTTTCCTGCACTACTTCACGAGCAGCTAGTAACAGCCAAGGTAACCCCTCCTCCCAATCTGCAGACAGTTCTGTACAGTATGCACGAAGCAAGGATTTTAAAGTTTGATGAAAACGTTCCAAAGCTCCCTGACTCTGAGCATGTTACGCAGTAGACTTACTGTGTTTAACTTTAAGCTGTTTGAGAACCTGAGCAAATAAATGGGAGGTAAAGTTAGATCCCTGATCTGACTGGATGATTTTTGGAATCCCAAATGTTGAAATAAATTGAGTTAACGCTTTCACTACTGATTTTGAAGTTATGGTACGCAAGGGAAAAGCTGCCGGATATCTAGTTGCTTGACACATAACAGTTAATAAGTAGCTATGACCTGACTTGGACCGTGGTCAAGGCCCAACACAATCGATAATAAGATGCTCAAAAGGTTGCCCTACGGCTGGTATTGGATACAAAGGTGCTGGCTTTACAACCTGGTTTGGCTTGCTTGTGCGCTGACATGTATCACAAGTTTTAATAAACTGAGATGCATCCCGCTTTAAATGTGGCCAGAAAAAATTACGGCGTATGCGATCATAAGTTTTACGAACACCCATATGACCTGCCACATCACCATGTGAAGTTCGCAACACTTTATTCCGCAAAGTAGTAGGTACAACTATGTGAAAGACTGGTTCTCCTAGACCCTGATCATAGTGTGGAACCCATTTCCTAACCAACAGCCCATCAAGAAGAAAAGAACACTGAGCACTACTCCTCACCACTGAATCAGGAACAACTTTCTCAAACAGATCATCCAAGGTAGTATCAGCCTTTTGCTCAGCCATCAATGAATCTCTAGAACTAGTCAACTGTTCTGTCTGGAGTTTGACTGACAACTCAAGACTTTCTGGCTTACTCTCAACCTTATTACGAGAAGCAGCGCGGGTAACAGCACAAACTGGAAATATCTCAGGAGATACACAGTCGCGATCTGGAGTTACCCTTGCTGAGGACACTGAAGGTTGCTTCATAAAGATGTTTACTTTTCCATCTGCCCACACCTTACTACCTGCCAAATCATTCCCCAAAATCATGTGGACTCCCTCTACTTGCAACTGGGGTCTAACCCCAACATCTACATCACCCTCTACCAGACCACATTTTAAGGTAACTTCATGTAAAGGAGAAGAGAATGGAACTAAACCCATACCACATACCATTACACATCTGCCAGTATCAGACTCCTTAGAGAATGGCAAAACAGATTCCAGAATATAAGAATCTAAAGCTCCAGTGTCTCTTAAGATCTTGATCGAAACATTTTGGTTTCCATCTTTCAGGGACACTACACCATCTGAAATAAAGGCTGAAAAATCACAGTGGGAAGACTGAGAATCAAACTCAACTAGCGGCTGAAAAAACTCACCCTGGTGGTCAGAGGCTGAAACAGGAGCTGCCATCACAGCAGGTTTAACTTGACCTGACTTCTTTGATTTAAGTAGAGGACAATCTTTCTTCCAATGTCCTTCAACTAAACAGTAGCGACAGGTATTAGCATTCACCAGTGCTTTAAGTCCTCCAGACCCAAACTTCTGTTGAGGCCTCTGGAAAGAAGCTCCAGAAAAATTTGACCTACTATTCCTGGAAGTAAAGTTATTTTTATGGTACATGTCACTGTTTGACTCAAAATGGCTTTTATGTGTTAGCCTGTACTCATCTGCAAGGACTGCTGCATCACTTGGAGACTTAACTTTACGTTCATTCATGCATGTAGCAACCTGATCAGACACAGAATTTTTAAACTGTTCTAACACAATCAAATTAGACAGATCCTCAAAAGTACTAACTTCTGAAGATGTACACCAACGATTAAATGCAGAAGTCAAATCACAAACAAACTCAGAATAGGTTTGTGAATCCAGCTTTTTCCTGTAACGAAAACGTTGACGATATGCCTCCGGCACAAGTTCGTAAACCTTCAGAACTGCTGATTTAACTTTAGCATATACTTTACTGTCAGCTACACTCAGTGCTGCAAAAGCCTCACTTGCTTTACCTATAAGTACACATTGCAACAACATAGTCATGTCCAAATCAGACCAAGCTCTAGCTTCCGCAATACGCTCAAATAAAGTAAAGTATGTATCTGGATCTGACTCATCAAATTTAGGCAACAAATGAAGATTCTGTGAAACATCAAACTGTGGTAATTCTTCTGGCTCTCTTGGCTTGCTCTCTCTCTCCCTGCTCCTCCAGGTATGAGCCTGTTTCGTTTGTTCCTTGGTTGGTTTATTTAGTTTCCACTCAGTCATACACCTTACATTATGACATTTCCACACCTCATTCCTTTTTCTTTGTGTAAAGTTAATAGTCTTGTTTTATAATAAAGAACTTTTTGAATTGGCCTATACCGGTTGTTGATGTCCTCTCATTTTTGCCACAGGCTATGAGCCGGCCTGTGACAAGCCTCACGTGCTTTCAGGAGACCTCATCAGGATAAAACATGCTGCTCCTTAGGCCACTGATCAGGAGGCCTCATCAGGATACAACATGCTGCTCCTTAGGCCACTGATCAGGAGACCTCATCAGGATAAAACATGCTGCTCCTTAGGCCACTGATCAGGAGACCTCATCAGGATAAAACATGCTGCTCCTTAGGCCACTGATCAGGAGGCCTCATCAGGATACAACATGCTGCTCATTCACTGCTCTCTCTCACCAGGAAATTCTTCACTCCATTATCAAGACAAATAAAGACCTAAAGCACCATCATAACCAAATGCCTGTAGCTCTGTACTGTAACAATATTATGAAGAGGAAGAAGAGAGCTCTGTAGCTCTGTACTGTAACAATATTATGAAGAGGAAGAGAGCTCTGTAGCTCTGTACTGTAACAATATTATGAAGAGGAAGAAGAGAGCTCTGTAGCTCTGTACTGTAACAATATTATGAAGAGGAAGAGAGCTCTGTACTGTAACAATATTATGAAAATTCTTTACCTTCAAAAAAGTCTGCCATGAAAAGACTTGCCTGGCGGCGTTGGATCGCTGTATTCTGGTGGACATTTCTGCAGGCGGCAGCTGGGATGGAGCTGGAGACATTTCTGCGGGCTGCAGCTGGGAATTTAGCTGGAGAATT
The DNA here is from genome assembly GCF_901001165.1 of Salmo trutta. Classification (NCBI taxonomy): domain Eukaryota; kingdom Metazoa; phylum Chordata; class Actinopteri; order Salmoniformes; family Salmonidae; genus Salmo; species Salmo trutta. The sequence continues at coordinate 4,691,020 of NC_042974.1, read as the reverse complement.
GTTGTTCCCTTATTTTTCTTTTGTTTGCTTAAAAAAAACAGCCGTTGCAATATTCATAAAGTGATGATCGTTCCATGACCACACGCTACACACACACACACACACACAGCGGTGCTGTTAATACTGGAGGGCTTCAGGGAAAAAATATGGTACTAGAAGCCTTATGGTGCTCTTTCATTGTTTCATTAGTCACACACACACACCACACACACACACTTCACGCTGTCTAAACGTCAGTTTAATTTTCACGTTTTCCAGTCTTCATAGGACATTAATTCATCAATCTGTATGCAGAACGGCCCCTTATAACTTCAATTCAACCTGTAATTATTCCTACCTGGGGGTACGTCCCAAATGGAACCCTATTCCCTTTTTTAGTGCACTACTATTGAAAAGAATTGCACTATGTAGGGAATAGGGTGCAATTTAGGATGTAGACTTCTTGGAGTCATATGGTTGGTGATTGGCTTCAGGTATCCTGCTGGAAGGCTTCTGCAAATTAGCCCACACACACACACAGAGTGAGAGAGAGAGAGGCCCATTGCCCTGATTGCTCACATCTGGTCATTAAAGTTGTATGTGTTTTCTGCCAGAGAAGTGGTGCTGCAATCACAAGATGGACAGAGGAAGAAGTGGCACCACCTGCATAGCAAACTACAATCTGATTGATCCCTGGGTTAATTACTGGGCTCTGATTGGCTCTATAGGGGTTATTAATAGTACTTTGTTATAGGCTGCTGTACAGGTGTTGGATCTTAATTTGACCAGTATTGTTCACAGCAAAATAATCCTGCAGCAACAGGATTTGAACACTGACACTTTTCCACCGATGTAATGTTGTTTGATCGGTAGTTAGGCTATTATCTGGCCAAAATCAGGGCCACATGAAACGTGCAGTACTGTTAATATAACCGTGTGGGTTTTCAGTGAATTTATGTAAATCACGAAGCTCATCTGCAGGAAAATTATGAGCGATCAAAGTAAGATCCTGCATGTGTAGTGACACCCTGAGTCCAAACAGAGGACAGCAAAGGGAGAGTCAACAGGCACTAATGATCGATCAGGAAATGGATCCTTATTTATGAATTTTTTTATTCTTCTTTTTTTTCACCCCTTTTTCCCCCCAATTTCGTGGTATCCAATTGGTAGTAGTTACAGTCTTGTCTCATCGCTGCAACTCCCGTACGGTGAAGGTCGAGAGCCATGCGTCCTCCGAAACACAACCCAACCAAGCCGCACTGCTTCTTGACACAATGCCCATCCAACCCGGATGCCAGCCGCACCAATGTGTCAGAGGAAACACCGTACACCTGGCGACCGTGTCAGCATGCACTGCGCCCGGCCCGCCACAGGAGTCGCTAGTGCGCGATGAGAGAGGTAGCCTGATGGTGTTAGTGGATTGTAGTCGAGGTAGCCTGATGGTGTTAGAGTGGATTGTAGTAGAGGTAGCCTGATAGTGTTAGAGTGGATTGTAGTAGAGGTAGCCTGATAGTGGTAGAGTAGATTGTAGTAGAAGTAGCCTGATAGTGTTAGAGTGGATTGTAGTAGAGGTAGCCTGATAGTATTGGATTGTAGTAGAGGTAGTCTGATAGTGTTAGACTGGATTGTGGTAGAGGTAGCCTGATAGTGGTAGAGTGCATTGTAGTAGAGGTAGTCTGATAATGGTAGAGTGCATTGTAGTAGAGGTAGCCTGATAGTGTTAGAGTGGATTGTAGTAGAGGTAGCCTGATGCTAGTGTTAAAGTGGATTGGGAAACCATATACATCCATAATGGACTGGATCAACTAGGGCCTGCAGTCATTCCCTCCCAGAGCTTCAGGGGCTGCATGCATTGGATTCAGCCAAGCCACTGATGAATTGGAGAGAGAAATCACTTGAGTGTGTATGTGTACAGTATGTACGTGTAGTTTATCATTCAACCCCCTCTCCTCTACCTCTCCTCTGAGGACTCATGGACTTGCATTAGTCATTAACTCTCTGCTCCAACATGAATAGATGTCCTGTAATGCTAAGTAGTCGCTGCGTTGCTCGTCATATTCCATGCCTTGGCAAAGTCAAGTGATTTCTCTGTCTCTCGCATGCACGCGCACAGACACACTGGACACACACTGGACACACACTGTACACACACACAGACACATACACACCACCATATGTTAATGATGTATGTACATCTCTGGCTTCCTGGGTGCCCTCGTTTCCTTCATTCATTAATCCTGAGTGAATAAATACCTTAAATCATTGTATAATCTAGTACCTTTGTAGACCGGAGTTACAGTATAGACTACCCATTATTATACCATAGTAAGTAGATCATTATTACACTGTAGTAAGTACATATATACTGCATGATAATAATAGTCATGTATAATCTAGTATATTTGTGGCCTTACAGAACGTATTGACCATAATGTTACAATGCACACTGTTAAAATAAAGGTGCTTAGCAGTTTGAACCCGTCTATGGATTTCACATGACTGGGAATACAGATATACATGTCTTGGTCACAGATACCTTTAAAAAAAGGTAGGAGTGTGGATCAGAAAACCAGTGAGTATCCGGTGTGACCACCATTTGCCTCATACAGCGCGACACATCTCCTGTCGTACCCGTCGATCCAGAGCATCCCAAACATGCTCAATGGGTGAGATGTCTGCTAAGTGTGAAGGCCATGTAGTTCCCACTATGTAGGGAACTGGGAAATGTTCAAATTCCAGGAATTGTGTGCAGATCCTTGCGACATGGGCTGTGCATTATCATGCTGAATCGAAGTGATGGCGGGGAAGAATGGCACAACTGGCCTCAGGATATTGTCACGGTATGTCTGTGCATTCAAATTGCCATCGTTAAAATGCAATTGTGTACGTTGTCCGTAGCTTATGCCTGCCCATACCATTACCCGACCGCCACCATGGGGCACTCTGTTCACAACGTTGACATCAGAGAACCTGTGATCTTTTATTTCAGCTCATGAAACATGGGACCAACACTTTACCTGTTGCATTTATATTTTTGTTCAGTGTAGATCGGTGATATAAATGTTATGTTCAGATCAGATTACCATGATTTGGTTAAGGGCAAGAAGGACAACTGTTTGATGCATGGCTGCATGTATATAACAAACACAGATTAAATGGAAAATACTCATTGATACAGGTACAGCATGCTCCTTCTGACACGACATTCAATATAAACTGCTCTTCGTTCTCTGTTGACAAATCATTTTTATATCAACACAGAGACACAGCACTTTATATCACTTTAGTGTTGTGGAATAACCTATTTCTGGACACATTATTCAAATCTCACAGTATGCGTCTCAAATAGCACCCTATTCACAACGTAGTGCACTATTTTAGACCAAGAACCACAGGGCTTTTCAAAAGTAGTCCACTATGTAGGGAATAGGGTGCCATTGGGTTCTGGTAAAAGTAGTCCACTATGTAGGGAATAGGGTGCCATTGGGCTCTTGTAAAAGTAGTGCATTATGTAGGGAATAGGGTGCCATTGGGCTCTTGTAAAAGTAGTGCATTATGTAATGGTAGGGTGCAATTGGGCTCTGGTAAAAGTAGTCCACTATGTAGGGAATAGGGTGCCATTAGGACGCGGCCCCAGTGTGTGGAGGGAGGTAGGAGAGGCTGCCTTCTATTTATTATGCTTTTCTTCTGGAGTTTAGACTGATCTACTGCACTGGATACACATGTTACATCACACACACACACACACACACACACACACACACACACACACTTCCTCGTTTAAGGTGTTTATTTAGTAATGGCTAATGGCAGTACATCTTAACAGTCTCAGTGGTTGTACAGCTCACATGTTAACAATGTCAATGGTTGTAATGGCAGTATAGTTTAACAGTATCAGAGGTTGTAATGGCAGTACATCTTAACAGTCTCAGTGGTTGTAATGGCAGTACAGCTTAACAGTCTCAGTGGTTGTACAGCTCACATGTTAACAATGTCAATGGTTGTAATGGCAGTACATCTTAACAGTCTCAATGGTTGTAATGGCAGAACAGCTTAACAGTCTCAGTGGTTGTAATGGCAGTACAGTTTAACAGTCTCAGTGGTTGTAATAGCAGTACAGCTTAAGAGTCTCAGTGGTTGTAATGGCAGTACAGCTTAACAGTCTCAGTGGTTGTAATGGCAGTACAGCTTAATAGTCTCAGTGGTTGTAATGGCAGTACAGCTTAACAGTCTCAATGGTTGTAATGGCAGTACATCTTAACAGTCTCAGTGGTTGTAATGGCAGTACAGCTTAACAGTCTCAGTGGTTGTACAGCTCACATGTTAACAATGTCAATGGTTGTAATGGCAGTACATCTTAACAGTCTCAGAGGTTGTAATGGCAGTACATCTTAACAGTCTCAGAGGTTGTAATGGCAGTACAGCTTAACAGTCTCAGTGGTTGTAATGGCAGTACAGTTTAACAGTCTCAGTGGTTGTAATGGCAGTACAGTTTAACAGTCTCAGTGGTTGTAATGGCAGTACAGCTTAACAGTCTCAGTGGTTGTAATGGCAGTACAGTTTAACAGTCTCAGTGGTTGTAATGGCAGTACAGCTTAACAGTCTCAGTGGTTGTAATGGCAGTACAGTTTAACAGTCTCAGTGGTTGTAATGGCAGTACATCTTAACAGTCTCAGAGGTTGTAATGGCAGTACATCTTAACAGTCTCAGAGGTTGTAATGGCAGTACAGTTTAACAGTCTCAATGATTGTAATGGCAGTACATCTTAACAGTCTCAGTGGTTGTACAGCTCACATGTTAACAATGTCAGTGGTTGTACAGTCCACATGTTAACTGGGGTGTTATTTTTAGGGCCCATTATGCTGTTTGTTCATTCACTGGTACCTGCCAATACCTCTAGCTAAGTAGTAGTTCCCTCTTTTGACAGAGGATGAAGGAGAAACCATAATGCATTTCATTTTACCCTCATTTTCCATTGATGCCAGACTGACCGCAAACAACCCATTACTCTCCCTTATGTTGTGCTAGTTAAAAGAGCTATGAAAATTACAGAGCTGCTCTCAAATGGCACCCTATTCCCTACATAGTGCACTAGTTTTGACAGGGCTTGTGTCCAGGCTCTCTCTTTATGGAATGGCAGCAGAGTGTTTTTGCAATACAGAGACTATGTCCTACAAGCCCTATAGGCCCTGGTCAGAAGTAGTGCGCTATGTACAGATGGAGGGTCTTAATTTGACCAGGATTCTCACAGCAAAATAATCCTGCAACAACTGGATTTGAACGTTTAGTCCATAATGTTGCTTGATCGGTGGTTAGGCTAGTACTTGGCCAAAAGTAGGCTACGTAAAAGGTGTAATACTGTTAATATAATCGTGGGTTTTCAGTGAATTTATGTAAATGTATGTAAATCAAGATCCTGCATCTGTAAGGAATAGGGTGCCATTTGGGACACAATCACAGTGTATTTGGAACCAACAGACAGCTACACTAGCTCCATTACTGAGCCCTCTCTCTCCTCTCAGCCTCCTCTTAGTCGCCTCTCTCCAAGTCTGCATCATTTTCATGCTTAAATGGATTTATTGTGAATACCGCATATTCTTATGAGATCTCCCTTCCCTTGCTGTCCCTCTTTCTTCCTCTTGCTCTCTCTTCTGGTGTTTATTTATCTCTCTCTTTCCATGTCCTCCTCCTGCCCCTCTCTCTCCTTTGTTTGTCTCAACCCTCTCTCTTTCTTTCTCCTCTCTCTTTTCTCTCTTTCTCTCTCTCTCCCCCTCTCTCGTTCTCCTGACCTCTCTTTCTCATCCCTCTCCCTCCCTCCCTCCCTCCCTCCCTCCCTCCCTCCCTCCCTCCCTCCCTCCCTCTCTCTCCACAGATATAGGCTGCCTGTCGGTAGGAGTGGAGGGTCATGTATGATTGAAATAGCAGTAGATAACGGAACAGTGAAACGTCAGGAGGAATCCTTGTTCCAGCCCGTGTCAGAGGTAAGGCCAGTTATCTGACTCAAGAGCTTCATGGCACCCTTTTTCCTATATAGTGCCCTCTATGGACCCTGGTCAAAACTAGTGCACTATATAGGGAATAGAGGGCCATTTGGGACTCAGCCCCAGTTATCTCAGCCGAGTCAAATCAAATCAAGCTGTATTTGATGAGTCCCCTCATATGCAGCCATACATTGTCTAGGTTTGGCATTTGGACTGAGGGAATATTGCCTATGATCATGTCACATATCGTGATTATACTGTATCACAAGCAGAGGACTCAATCAAACATGCAGTGTGTTGTGTGTGGGGGGGGGGGTGCAACAGCAGTGATGTATACAGATACATACTGACAATTAGTTAATACATGGAAAGCATAACATGCACTATACAAACATGAAGAACATCTGCTCTTTCCATGACATAGACTGACCAGGTGAATCCAGGTGAAAGCTATGATCCCTTATTGATGTCACTTGTTAAATCCACTTCAATCAAATCAAATCAAATCAAATTTATTTATATAGCCCTTCGTACATCAGCTGAAATCTCAAAGTGCTGTACAGAAACCCAGCCTAAAACCCCAAACAGCAAGCAATGCATGTGAAAGAAGCACGGTGGCTGGGAAAAACTCCCTAGGAAAAACTCCTGAGAAAGGCCAAAAACCTAGGAAGAAACCTAGAGAGGAACCAGGCTATGAGGGGTGGCCAGTCCTCTTCTGGCTGTGCCGGGTGGATATTATAACAGAACAAGGTCAAGATGTTAAAATGTTCGTAAATGACCAGCATGGTCAAATAATAATAATCATAGTAATTGTTGAGGGTGCAACAAGCACGTCCGGTGAACAGGTCAGGGTTCCGTAGCCGCAGGCAGAACAGTTGAAACTGGAGCAGCAGCATGGCCAGGTGGACTGGGGACAGCAAGGAGTCATCATGCCAGGTAGTCCTGAGGCATGGTCCTAGGGCTCAGGTCCTCCGAGAGAAAGAAAGAAAGAGAGAAAGAGAGAGAGAATTAGAGAGAGCATATTTACATTCACACAGGACACCGGATAAGACAAGAGAATACTCCAGATGTAACAGACTGACCCTAGCCCCCCGACACATAAACTACTGCAGCATAAATACTGGAGGCTGAGACAGGAGGGATCAGAAGACACTGTGGCCCCATCCGATGATACCCCCGGACAGGGCCAAACAGGCAGGATATAACCCCACCCACTTTGCCAAAGCACAGCCCCCACACCACTAGAGGGATATCTACAACCACCAACTTACCGTCCGAAGACAAGGCCGAGTATAGCCCACAAAGATGTCCGCCACGGCACAACCCAAGGGGGGGGCGCCAACCCAGACAGGAAGACCACGTCAGTGGCTCAACCTACTCAAGTGACGCACCCCTCCCATGGACGGCATGGAAGAACACCAGTAAGTCAGTGACTCAGCCCCTGTAAAAGGGTTAGAGGCAGAGAATCCCAGTGGGAAGAGGGGAACCGACAGGGCAGAGACAGCAAGGGCGGTTCGTTGCTCCAGCCTTTCCGTTCACCTTCACACTCCTGGGCCAGACTATACTTAATCATAGGACCTACTGAAGAGATAAGTCTTCAGTAAAGACTTAAAGGTTAAGACTGAGTCTGCGTCTCTCACATGGGTAGGCAGACCATTCCATAAAAATGGAGCTCTATAGGAGAAAGCCCTACCTCCAGCCGTTTGCTTAGAAATTCTAGGGACAATTAGGAGGCCTGCGTCTTGTGACCGTAGCGTACGTGTAGGTATGTACGGCAGGACCAAATCGGAAAGATAGGTAGGAGCAAGCCCATGTAATGCTTTGTAGGTTAGCAGTAAAACCTTGAAATCAGCCCTTGCCTTAACAGGAAGCCAGTGTAGGGAGGCTAGCACCGGAGTAATATGATCAAATTTTTTGGTTCTAGTCAGGATTCTAGCAGCCGTATTTAGCACTAACTGAAGTTTGTTTAGTGCTTTATCCGGGTAGCCGGAAAGTAGAGCATTGCAGTAGTCGAGCCTAGAAGTAACAAAAGCATGGATTAATTTTTCTGCGTCATTTTTTTGACAGAAAGTTTCTGATTTTTGCAATGTTACGTAGATGGAAAAAAGCTGTCCTTGAAGCAGTCTTGATATGTTCTTCAAAAGAGAGATCAGGGTCCAGAGTAACGCCGAGGTCCTTCACAGTTTTATTTGAGACGACTGTACAACCATCCAGATTAATTGTCAGATTCAACAGAAGATCTCTTTGTTTCTTGGGACCTAGGACAAGCATCTCTGTTTTGTCCGAGTTTAAAAGTAGAAAATTTGCAGCCATCCACTTCCTTATGTCTGAAACACAGGCTTCTAGCGAGGGCAATTTTGGGGCTTCACCATGTTTCATTGAAATGTACAGCTGTGTGTCGTCCGCATAGCAGTGAAATTTAACATTATGTTTTCGAATGACATCCCCAAGAGGTAAAATATATAGTGAAAACAATAGTGGTCCTAGAACGGAACCTTGAGGAACACCGAAATGTACAATTGATTTGTCAGAGGACGAACCATTCACAGAGACAAACTGATATCTTTCCGACAGATAAGATCTAAACCAGGCCAGAACTTGTCCATGTAGACCAATTTGGGTTTCCAATCTCTCCAAAAGAATGTGGTGATCGATGGTATCAAAGGCGGCACTAAGATCTAGGAGCATGAGGACAGATGCAGAGCCTCGGTCTGACGTCATTAAAAGGTCATTTACCACCTTCACAAGTGCAGTCTCAGTGCTATGATGGGGTCTAAAACCAGACTGAAGCGTTTCGTATACATTGTTTGTCTTCAGGAAGGCAGTGAGTTGCTGCGCAACAACTTTTTCTAAAATTTTTGAGAGGAATGGAAGATTCGATATAGGCCGATAGTTTTTTATAATTTCTGGGTCAAGATTCGGCTTTTTCAAGAGAGGCTTTATTACTGCCACTTTTAGTGAGCTTGGTACACATCCGGTGGATAGAGAGCCGTTTATTATGTTCAACATAGGAGGGCCAAGCACAGGAAGCAGCTCTTTCAGTAGTTTAGTTGGAATAGGGTCCAGTATGCAGCTTGAGGGTTTGGAGGCCATGATTATTTTCATCATTATGTCAAGAGATATAGTACTAAAACACTTTAGTATCTCCCTTGATCCTAGGTCCTGGCAGAGTTGTGCAGACTCTGGACAATGAAGCCCTGGAGGAATACCCAGATTTAAAGAGGAGTCCGTAATTTGCTTTCTAATGATCATGATCTTTTCCTCAAAGAAGTTCATAAATTTATTACTGCTGAAGTGAAAGCCATCCTCCATTTGCGAATGCTGCTTTTTAGTTAGCTTTGCGACAGTGTCAAAAAGAAATTTCGGATTGTTCTTATTTTCCTCAATTAAGTTGGAAAAATAGGATGATCGTGCAGCAGTGAGGGCTCTTCGATACTGCGCGGTACTGTCTTTCCAAGCTAGTCGGAAGACTTCCAGTTTAGTGTGGCGCCATTTCCGTTCCAATTTTCTGGAAGCTTGCTTCAGAGCTCGTGTATTTTCTGTATACCAGGGAGCTAGTTTCTTATGACAGATGTTTTTAATTTTTAGGGGTGCAACTGCATCTAGGGTATTGCGCAAGGTTGAATTGAGTTCCTCGGTTAGGTGGTTAACTGATTCTTGTCCTCTGACGTCCTTGGGTAGGCAGAGGGAGTCTGGAAGGGCATCAAGGAATCTTTGGGTTGTCTGAGAATTTATAGCACGACTTTTAATCTTCCTTGGTTGGGGTCTGAGCAGATTATTTGTTGCAATTGTAAACGCAATAAAATGGTGGTCCGATAATCCAGGATTATGAGGAAAAACATTAAGATCCACAACATTTATTCCATGGGACAAAACTAGGTCCAGAGTATGACTGTGGCAGTGAGTAGGTCCAGAGACATGTTGGACAAAACCCACTGAGTCGATGATGGCTCCGAAAGCCTTTTGGAGTGGGTCTGTGGACTTTTCCGTGTGAATGTTAAAACCTGTTGAGGCCACGGGTTAGCAATGAACCCTGAAACGGGATTGCTAGCAAGGCTGGAAATTCAAAACATCAAAAATCTAATAATTTCAATTTCTCAAACAATCAACTATTTTACACCATTTAAAAGATAAACATCTCCTTAATCTAACCACATTGTCCGATTTTCAAAGAGGCTTTACGGCAAAAGCATAAAGTTAGATTATGTTAGGACAGTACATAGCCACAAAAGTACAAACATCCATTTTCAATTCAAGGTCAGGCGTCACCAAAAGCAGAAACCAGCTAAAATTATGCACCAACCTTTGACAATCTCCATCAGATGACACTCCTAGGACATTATGTTATACAATACATGCATTTTTTGTTCCATCAAGTTCATATTTATATCCAAAAACTGCATTTTACAGTAGCTGTGAAATTCTGATTTTTTTCTTCTCTGAAATGCTTCCGGTGAACAACGTTACAATTTTCAAAATTACTATTCGAAAACATTGGTAAATTATAATATTGTCATACAAATAATTATAGTTTAACATTTCGTAAATGATACTGTCTTGCCAGATTTCAAAATAACTTTACTGGGAAATCACAAGTTGCAATAAACCAGGTGCTGTGCTAAGAACAATAAGCTAGCCTAATTAGCTTAGCATCATCTTGTATTCATGTAATATCAATAATACTATTGTCAATAATCCATTACCTTTGATTATCTTCATCCATTGGCAGTTCCAGGAATTCCAGGTCCACAACAAATGTGGTTTCTTTTGACAAAGTTCATAATTGATGTCCAAAGAACTCCAAGTTGTTCCATGTTGTTAGCGCTTCGGTGGCTACTAAAAAGTAGCGCGGGGGGGGTGTGTGAAGTCACGGCAAAAAGTTAAAAAAGTTACAAAAATAATCTATTTATGTTTGTTCAAACATGTCAAACGTTGTTTAGCATCAATCTTTAGAGCCATTTTTAACGTGAAACATCAGTAATGTTTCAACCCGACCTCACCTGTGTCTAGAAAAACGTTTTTGAAAAATGTCCCGTGTCTCATGATTGCGCAGGTGCAGGCCATAATGGAAGTGACGACATCCCACGGACGTCAACTTCAATGCATTCTTATTTGCTCCCTGTTAATCATGGAAGCTTCAAACAACTTTATAAAGATCGCTGACATCTAGTGGAATCCGTAGGAGTTGCGAACTGAATCCTTTCTCACTATGGTATCTAATAAACAATGACACTAAATAGTACAGCCACAAAATTCTCATTTTTTTAAATCTATTTTTCTCAGGTTTTTGCCTGCAATATGAGTTTTGTTATACTTACAGACACCATTCAAACTGTTTTAGAAAATTCAGAGTGTTTTCTATCCGAATGTGTTAATAAAATGCATATCCTAGCTTCTGAGTTGGTGTAGGAGGCAGTTAAAAATGGGCACGTATTTTTTTCAAAATTTTCAATACTGCCACCGTGGCCCGTAGAGGTTATTAAAGTCACCAAAAATTAGAATATTATCTGCTATGACTACAAGATCCGATAGGAATTCAGGGAACTCAGTAAGGAACACTGCATATGGCCCAGGAGGCCTGTAAACAGTAGCTATAAAAAGTGATTGAGTAGGCTGCATAGATTTCATGACTAGAAGCTCAAAAGACGAAAACGTCATTGTTTTTTTTTTGTAAATTGAAATTTGCTATCGTAAATGTTAGCAACACCTCCGCCTTTGCCGGATGCACGGGGAGTTTGGTCACTAGTGTAACCAGGGGGTGAGGCCTCATTTAACACAGTAAATTCATCAGGCTTAAGCCATGTTTCAGTCAGGCCAATCACATCAAGATTATGATCAGTGATTAGTTCATTGACTATAACTGCCTTGGAAGTGAGGGATCTAACATTAAGTAACCCAATTTTGAGATGTGAAGTATCACAATCTCTTTCAATAATGGCAGGAATGGAGGAGGTCTTTATACTAGTAAGATTACTGAAGCGAACACCGCCATTTTTAATTTTGCCCAACCAAGATCGAGGCACAGACACGGTCTCAATGGGGAAAGCTGAGCTGACTACGCTAACTGTGCTAGTGGCAGACTCCACTAAGCCTGTTGCCTGGCCTGCACCCTATTTCATTGTGGAGCTAGAGGAGTTAGAGCCCTGTCTATGTTCGTAGATAAGATGAGAGCACCCCTCCAGCTAGGATGGAGTCCGTCACTCCTCAGCAGGCCAGGCTTGGTCCTGTTTGTGGGTGAATCCCAGAAAGAGGGCCAGTTATCTACAAATTCTATCTTTTGGGAGGGGCAGAAAACAGTTTTCATCCAGCGATTGAGTTGTGAGACTCTGCTGTAGAGCTCATCACTCCCCCTAACTGGGAGGGGGCCAGAGACAATTAATCGATGCCGACACATCTTTCTAGCTGATTTACATGCTGAAGCTATGTTGCGCTTGGTGACCTCTGACTGTTTCATCCTAACATCGTTGGTGCCGACGTGGATAACAATATCTCTATACTCTCTACACTCGCCAGTTTTAGCTTTAGCCAGCACCGTCTTTAGATTAGCCTTAACGTCGGTAGCCCTGCCCCCTGGTAAACAGTGTATGATCGCTGGATGATTAGTTTTAAGTCTAATACTGCGGGTAATGGAGTCGCCAATGACTAGGGTTTTCAATTTGTCAGAGCTAATGGTGGGAGCCGTCGGCGTCTCAGACCCCACAACGGGAGGAGCAGAGACCAGAGAAGTCTCGGCCTCCGACTCCGACTCGCTTAATGGGGAGAACCGGTTGAAAGTTTCTGTCGGCTGAATAAGCGACACCGGTTGAGCATTCCTACAGCGTTTCCCTCCAGAAGCCATGAGAAAGATGTCCGGCTGCGGGGACCGTGCTAGGGGGTTTATACTAACGTTACTATCTGTACTTGCTGGTGGCACAGACGCTGTTTCATCCTTTCCTACACTGAAATGACCCTTGCCTAACGATTGCGTCTGAAGCTGGGCTTGCAGCACAGCTATCCTTGCCGTAAGGCGATCGTTCTCCTGTATATTATGAGTACAACGACTGCAATTAGAAGGCATCATGTTAATGTTACTTAGCTTCGGCTGTTTGAAGTCCTGACGAACCATGTCCAGATAAAACCTCCGGGGTAGGAAAGTTGAAGGAAAAAAAAAAAGTTGAGTGAGGGAAAAAGTAAAAATATACGGTAATGAAAAAGTAAAAACCGTCAGGTAGCAAAGTAATAACGGCAACAAAAACGCACAGCAGCGTAAACAAGTCTGCAAGTTGTGACCGGAAGCAGCTCTGATTGCAACAGCTGTGTAGATGAAGGGGAGGAGACAGGTTAAAGAAGGATTTTTAAGCCTTGAGACAATTGAGACATGAATTGTGTATGTGTACCATTCAGAGGATGAATGGACAAGACAAAATATTGAAGTGTCTTTCAACAGGGTATGGTAGTAGTAGTCAGGTGCACCGGTTTCTGTCAAGAACTGCAAAGCTGCTGGGTTTTTCATGTGTATCAAGAATGTTTTGGGGGGGGGTACAACTAAATATTAAGAAGGTGTTTTTAATGTTTGTACACTCAGTGTACATATCTATCTAACTGAAAATACCTCAGGTTATAACTCTGAAGCCTAGCATGTCTAGTATGGATGATTTCAAACAAACTTGAGTTGCAATATTATTTTTCTGGCAAAACAATTATAGCTCACTTGTTATAGATGCATTATGCAGAAAGTGCTCCACCATTTCCTGGTTTGCTAAAATGTAAATAGTTCACCTAATTTGAGTTTATGTAACGAAACAAGCAAGTATAGTGTAGAGAATCATTGTACTAAACCGCTTTGAAATATCTTTTCCATAACCAAAAATATTGTATTTTCAGCTGTTTTGAAGCTGGTGTAAAAAAATGAAAGTAAAAGATGCAAAAACTAAACTTAAGACCGGGATGCATAGAAATAGCGCACATAGAACAGATCTATCTTGCTTTCAATGAGAATGACATATCTATGAATTTGGTCGGGTTGCCCAGAAAATGTACTTTTTGCAGCTTTAAATTGACCGTTAAGGGGGATAAGTTGTCGGTTCACTGGATTTACATCCAGAAAACACCTGATTTGCATCCTAAATGGCACCCTATTCTCGATATAATGTACTACTTCCCATAGGGCTCTGGTCAAAAGTAGTGCACTAAGAGTAGTGCACTAAAAGTAGTGCACTATGTAGGAAATAGGGTTCCTTTAGGGACGTAGGCATACTTGACCTTACCTGAAGATTTGTATTGTTGATTACCATAGCAGGTCTTGTCTACACTGACTATACCAAACATTAGGAACACCTTCCTAATATGGAGTTGCCCCCCCCCCCCCCCCTTTTGCCCTCAGAACAGCCTCAATTCGTCAGAGCATGGAATCTACACGGTATCAAAAGCGTTCCACAGGGATGCTGGCCCATGTTGGCTAGATGTTGTTTGACTGGTGGACCATTCTTGATACACACGGGAAACTGTTGAGTGTGAAAAACCCAGCAGCGTTGCAGTTCTTGACACAAACCGGTGCACCTGGCACCTACTACCATACCCCGTTCAAAGGCACTTAAATATTTTGTCTTGCCCATTCACCTTCTGAATAGCACACTTACACAATCCATGTCTCAATTGTCTCAAGGCTTAAAAATCATTATTTAACCTGTCTCCTCCCCTTCATCTACACTGATTGAAGTGGATTTAACAAGTGACATAAATAAGGGATCATAGCTTTCACCTGGATTCACCTGGTCAGTCTATGTTTTGTACAGTCAGTGTATATCATAACTGATTAAAGAAAACTAAATATCTGTAGTAATTTACATAGAACTGTTATGTAATGAACTATACAGTGAACCACATGGACTGTATATAGAAGACTAAACAGGCATTGCTGATAACTAGTGTGTGTGTGTGTGTGTGTGTGTGTGTGTGTGTGTGTGTGTGTGTGTGTGTGTGTGTGTGTGTGTGCGTGCGCGCCCACCTGTCTCCCTACTACCTACCTACCTGCCTTTGAACGTGTGCATACATTTGTCTTTGTGACATCCTTCCAGGTAGCGTTGGGGCCTATATTCCTGGGGGACGTCCCCTCCCATAGGGACCAGCCTGCCAGCACCAGGGAGGTGAGGGGTTTTGTAGGCTGTATCAGGGAGTTGCAGGTCAACAATAAGGACATCTACATAGCAGGAGAGGCACTGGGAGGGAGGAACATCCACAACTGTGACACACCTGTCTGTCAGCACCTGCCCTGCCGCAATGGAGGCACCTGTGTCAGGTAGGATATGACCATGTGGATATTTCAGTAGTCTTTAAAACAATATTAGTGTTTTGAAATACTGTCTTTGAGAGCTAAAAGTAAAATACTGAATTATCCAGCTCTATTTAATGTCACCTAATGGTCTTAAAAAACATAAATCTTCCTACATTGATTAGTAGTAATGGACTCTTAATGAAGGTCCAGGTACATCAAGACTAATGGCAATGTGAGAGGCTAGAGGGCCGGCCGTATCGCATTGTATTGATTCATAGCATTCATACTATCAGCCATGTTTCAGCCCACTATCTTAACAGTCATACCATTAATACTATCAGGCATGTTTCAGCCCACTATCTTAACAGTCATACCATTAATACTATCAGGCATGTTTCAGTCCACTATCTTAACAGTAATACCATCAGGCATGTTTCAGTCCACTATCTTAACAGTAATACTATCAGGCATGTTTCAGTCCACTATCTTAACAGTCATAGCATTCATACTATCAGGCATGTTTCAGTCCACTATCTTATTTTATTTCACCTTTATTTAACCAGGTAAGCTAGTTGAGAACAAGTTCTCATTTACAACTGCGACCTGGCCAAGATAAAGCAAAGCAGTGCGACAGAAACAACAACACAGAGTTACATGGAATAAACAAGCATACAGTCAATAACACAATAGAAAAAAAGGAAAGTCTATATACAGTGTGTGCAAATGGCATGAGGAGGTATGGCAATAAATAGGCCATAGTAGCAAAGTAATTACAATTTAGCAGATTAACACTGGAGTGATAGATGAGCAGATGATGATGACCAGATGATGGTGATACTGGTGTGCAAAAGAGCAGCAAAGTAAATAAAAACAATATGGGGATGAGGTAGGTAGATTGGGTGGGCTATTTACAGATAGACTATGTACAGCTGCAGCGATCGGTTAGCTGCTTAGATAGCTGATGCTTAAAGTTAGTGAGGGAAATGTAAATCTCCAGCTTCAGCGATTTTTGAAATTCGTTCCAGTCACTTTCAGCAGAGAACTGGAAGGAAAGGCGGCCAAAGGCTTTCGGGATGATCAGTGAGATATACCAGCTGGAACGTGTGCTACGGGTGGGTGTTGTTATTGTGACCAGTGAGCTGAGATAAGGCAGAGCTTTACCTAGCATAGACTTATAGATGACCTGGAGCCAGTGGGTCTGGCGACGAATATGTAGCGAGGGCCAGCCGACTAGAGCATACAGGTCGCAGTGGTGGGTGGTATATGGGGCTTTGGTAACAAAACGGATGGCACTGTGATAGACTGCATCCAATTTGCTGAGTAGAGTATTGGAAGCTATTTTGTAGATGACATCGCCGAAGTCGAGGATCGGTAGGATAGTCAGTTTTACTAGGGTAAGTTTGGCGGCGAGAGTGAAAGAGGCTTTGTTGCGAAATAGAAAGCCGATTCTAGATTTGATTTCGGATTGGAGATGTTTCATATGAGTCTGGAAGGAGAGTTTACAGTCTAGCCAGACACCTAGGTATTTGTAGTTGTCCACGTATTCTAGGTCAAACAATCATACCATTAATACTATCTGCCATGTTTCAGTCCACTATCTTAAGAGTCTTTGATCAGGATCCTAGCCTGGTAATTCAGTAAATAGCTAAGGTTACATTGAGTCTCTACCCTCTACACGCGGACAATGTTAATCAATTTTTCAAATATATTTTTGCTAATTGCACACTTGACACAAATGAACAAATCAGGTTAATAATATTTGGTGATCAGATCATCAAGGCTGCCGTACGCAAAGCTCTACCGTCAGTCAGCGTTGTTAATTATGACTGTGAATTATTTTCCATCACGGTGCCAAACCCTCTTGAACCCCATAGCTGGTGTAGGGTTATAGAGAGTTCACAGAGCAATCTTCATTCAGTCAATTGACCCGGGTGGCTCTGGCATAATACCAGATGGTTAAAGTATTGGCTGTGGGCATAATGGCTGGTGATTTGATTGCTTCCTGTCTTAATGTCATCGTTCTGTCTTCTACAGCCTGTCTACATTTGCATATTACTGAGATCTATTGATAGAATTGTGTTTTTTGTCATAAATGTCTACTGCTCAGTGTCTTTGAGATTCTACTTGTAATAAAAAGCGCTATATATAACATACATATATATAAATATATATTCTTATAGAATTTGAAAACATACAATCTACCTGCAGTGAATTATTATTATTAAGACTGAACATTGCACATTGTCTGTAGTTTATAAAAGAAACAACTCAAGGTCCTAGGAATAATCATTAGGCCCAATTCTCAATGAGGAAGAAACAAAAACTATGTATATGTCCCAAATGGCACCCTATTCCCTACAAATGGCACCCTATATCCTACAAATGGCACCCTATATCTTACAAATGGCACCCTATACGCTACAAATGGCACCCTATACCCTATAAATGGCACCCTATTCCCTACAAATGGTACCTTATTCCCTACAAATGGCACCCTATTCCCTACAAATGGCACCCTATGCCCATAGGTCTTTGGTCCAAAGTAGTGCACTATAAAGGGAAAAGGGTACCATTTGGAACTCAGACCTATAATCTGATAATGCTGCAGCCTATAGTGATGATGTACAACATTCCCCTAAGGATACTTGAGGAAAAAAATGACTCATTAAAGAGTTGGTTGCAGAGATGTCTTTGAATTCTGGAGGACATATACTTTCAAAAGAATTGCAGGAGTTGAATTATAGATAAATTGGCTTCTGTTTTAATAAGTTACTGTATGGGTATGTTCATTCTGTTTGTTGTGTTTTGTAATGTCCTATATTCAAGGCATCCACACAAAAGATAAGGGACTTCGAAAACATCCTTGAGGAACCTTATTGTAAAGTGTTACCTTCTTTAATAAAGCATCAGAAGAAGTCTTGTTAAAACTCTGCTTTGCTGTTGCCTGGCTGGCTGGCTGGTGGCTGGCTGGTGCCTGACTGGCTGGCTGTTGCCTGGCTGGCTGGTGGCTGGCTGGTGCCTGGCTGGCTGGCTGTTGCCTGGCTGGCTGGTGGCTGGCTGGTGGCTGGCTGGTGCCTGACTGGCTGGCTGTTGCCTGGCCGGCTGGTGGCTGGCTGGTGCCTGACTGGCTGGTGGCTGGGTGGAATGGCTACCAGATGTAGGGAAGGTGTGGATAGATAAGGGGATGTGGTAGGGTTGACACACACTTTAGTTCTTAATGGCTGTAATCAGAGGCTTGATTACATTAAATATGGCTGGTAACAAAAGGGTTTTCCCATTTTTACCTTCACGCAATCATTTGATTACAAAGTGTGTTTATGTTTAGTGATTGTTGTGAATATGTAAATCACATACACACATATCATATTATCTGTGTGTGAACATACACACATGCACGTACACAAACACACCGTTCCACACACACAAACACACCGTTCCACACACACAAACACACCGTTCCACACACACAAACACACCGTTCCACACACACAAACACCCTGTTTCACACACACAAACACACCGTTCCACACACACAAACACACTGTTCACACACACAAACACACCTTTCCACACACACAAACACATCGTTCCACACACACAAACACATCTTTACACACACACAAACACATCGTTCCACACACAGAAATACATCGTTCCACACACACAAACACACCGTTCCACACATAAAGGACTTCTTGTAGTCTCCTCTACCATTGAAGGACAATAACGTTACAGGAACCTCACAAACAAACACACTGCTATTCATTATTAAAGGCTCCATATTTAATCTTTTGAGTAGCAGATTAACTACTGAATAATGGATTGGCCTGCACATGATATCTCTGTCAGATCAGCTCTCAGTAATCAAGTTGTGTGGTGCCCAATGTCATAAACTGAGTATACCAAACATTAAAAACACCTTCCTAATATTGAGTTGCACCCCCCTACTGGGATGCTGACCCTTGTTGACTCTGATGCTTCCCACAGTTGTATCAAGTTGGCTGGATGTCCTTTGGGTGGTGGACCATTCTTGATACAAACAGGAAACTGTTGAGAGTAAAAAATCCAGTAGCATTGCAGTTCTTGACACACACCGGTGCGCCTGGCACCTACTATAATACCCCGTTCAAAGGCACTTAAATCTTTTGTCTTGCCCATTCCCCCTCTGAATGGCACACATACACAATCCATGTCTCAGTTGTCTCAAGGCTTCAAAATAAGTGCAAGTTGTTTTAAATGCAGCTATTGATGGGATTTAGCTTTGTCGTCTATTTCCTTAGTCAGTTTGGCTTGATCACCTACTTATTGCAAACACTTTTGAGATAAAATTTACAAAGACAAAAAATATCCGCCCAAAGGTTTTACTTTGAATTCAGAATGATCAAACTGGGTTAAAATGTTCTCCATATTTCACAGTGTTCTCCAACACACACACATTTGACAAGTAAAAATAATAAGCTGTCAGTACCACGGGTGATTTTATAAAACATGTAAAATAACCCTGTTGAAACAAACCCTGCTGAATAATTTCAGGGAAATGTAAAGCGGGGGCGGACGGTTATAGCTAGTCATCTAGCACAGTGACGGTTCCCGCTTCGGATTCTGCAGCTTTGACTCGCTGAAACTGCTACAGGGAAACTTTAGCTGTTTAGTTGGCCTTGGTCACCGTAACAGTGGTAACTTTACGTTTTGGCTGGGCATTGAGTCAAAAAGATTAAGAACGCGTCTGTATGTAGTACTGCCCAGCTAAAGCTCCATTATGTTTATCGCTGGCCCTGCAGTGGTTGAATAAGACGCCAATATACACAACGTCATTCTGAACTCTAACCACATACTGTAAATGTAATGCCTTCCAGACAATCATGTATTGTAAGATGGAGTTCAAGTAAATACTATTCAGCGCCATGCAGCACATAAACAATCTAAAGTTCATGCTGAAAGTAGTGCATGAAAACCACACAACACACATAACAGATATTAACAGCATCCTATAGGAAAATACACAACATCCTATAGGAAAATACACAACATCCTATAGGAAAATACACAACATTCTATAGGAAAATACACAACATCCTATTGCTAAATACACAACATCCTATAGGAAAATACACAACATCCTATAGGAAAATACACAACATCGTATAGGAAAATACACCAAATCGTATAGGAAAATACACAGCATTCTACTGGAAAATACACAACATCTTATTGGAAATACACAACATCCTATTGGAAAATACGCAACATCCTATAGGAAAATACACAACATTCTATTGGAAAATACACAACATCCTATAGGAAAATACACAACATCCTATAGGAAAATACACAACATCCTATTGGAAATACACAACATCCTATTGGAAAATACACAACATCCTATTGGAAAATACACAACATCCTATTGGAAAATAAACAACATCCTATTGGAAAATACACAACATCTTATTGGAAATACACAACATCCTATTGGAAAATACACAACATCCTATAGGAAAATACACCACATTCTATTGGAAAATCCACAACATCTTATTGGAAAATACACACCATTCTACTGGAAAATACACAACATCCTATTACAAAATCCACAACATCTTATTGGAAAATACACAGCATTCTACTGGAAAATACACAACATCTTATTGGAAATACACAACATCCTATTGGAAAATACACAACATCCTATTGGAAAATACACAACATTCTATTGGAAAATACACAACATCCTATTGGAAAATACTCAACATCCTATAGGAAAATACACAACATTCTATTAGAAAATACACAACATCTTATTGGAAAATACACAGCATTCTACTGGAAAATACACAACATCTTATTGGAAATACACAACATCCTATTGGAAAATACACAACATCCTATTGGAAAATACACAACATCCTATTGGAAAATACACAACATCCTATAGGAAAATATACAACATTCTATTGGAAAATACACAACATTCTATTGGAAAATCCACAACATCCTATAGGAAAATACAAAACATTCTATTAGAAAATCCACAACATTCTATTTGAAAATCCACAACATCTTATTGGAAAATACACAGCATTCTACTGGAAAATACACAACATTCTATTGGAAAATGCATAACATCCTATTGGAAAATACACAACATCCTATTGGAAAATACACAACATCTTATTGGAAATACACAACATCCTATTGGAAAATACACCACATCCTATTGGAAAATACACAACATTTTATTGGAAATACACAACATCCTACTGGAACATACACAACATCCTATAGGAAAATACACAACATCCTATAGGAAAATACACAACATCCTATTAGAAAATACACAACATCCTATAGGAAAATACACAACATCCTATAGGAAAATACACAACATCCTATTGGAAAATACACAACATCCTATTGGAAAATACACAACATTCTATTAGAAAATACACAACATCCTATTGGAAAACACACAACATCTTATTGGAAAATACACAACATTCTATTAGAAAATACACAACATCTTATTGGAAAATGCACAGCATTCTACTGGAAAATGCTTAACATCCTATTGGAAAATGCTTAACATCCTATTGGAAAATACACAACATCCTATTGGAAAATACACAACATCTTATTGGAAATACACAACATCCTATTGGAAAATACACAACATCCTATTGGAAAATACACCACATCCTATTGGAAAATACACCACATTCTATTAGAAAATCCACAACATCTTATTGGAAAATACACAGCATTCTACTGGAAAATACACAACATTATATTGTAAAATGCATAACATCCTATTGTAAAATGCATAACATCCTATTGGAAAATACACAACATTCTATTAGAAAATACACAACATCCTATTGGAAAACACACAACATCCTATAGGAAAATACACAACATTCTATTAGAAAATCCACAACATCTTATTGGAAAATGCACAGCATTCTACTGGAAAATGCTTAACATCCTATTGGAAAATGCTTAACATCCTATTGGAAAATACACAACATCCTATTGAAAAATACACAACATCCTATTGGAAAATACACCACATCCTATTGCAAAATACACCACATTCTATTAGAAAATCCACAACATCTTATTGGAAAATACACAGCATTCTACTGGAAAATACACAACATTATATTGTAAAATGCATAACATCCTATTGGAAAATGCATAACATCCTATTGGAAAATACACAACATCTTATTGGAAATACACAACATCCTATTGGAAAATACACCACATCCTATTGGAAAATACACAACATCTTATTGGAAATACACAACATCCTATTGGAAAATACACAACATCCTATTGGAAAATACACAACATTCTATTGGAAAATGCATAACATCCTATTAGAAAATACACCACATCCTATTGGAAAATACACAACATCTTATTGGAAATACACAACATCCTATTGGAACATACACAACATCCTATAGGAAAATACACAACATCCTATAGGAAAATACACAACATTCTATTGGAAAATACACAACATTCTATTAGAAAATACACAACATCCTGTTGGAAAATACACAACATCTTATTGGAAATACACAACATCCTATTGGAAAATACACCACATCCTATTGGAAAATACACAACGTCTTATTGGAAATACACAACATCCTATTGGAAAATACACAACATCCTATTGGAAAATACACAACATTCTATTGGAAAATGCATAACATCCTATTGGAAAATGCACCACATCCTATTGGAAAATACACAACATCTTATTGGAAATACACAACATCCTATTGGAACATACACAACATCCTATAGGAAAATACACAACATCCTATAGGAAAATACACAACATCCTATAGGAAAATACACAACATCCTATAGGAAAATACACAACATCCTATTGGAAAATACACAACATCCTATTGGAAAATACACAACATTCTATTAGAAAATACACAACATCCTGTTGGAAAATACACAACATCTTATTGGAAATACACAACATCCTATTGGAAAATACACCACATCCTTTTGGAAAATACACAACATCTTATTGGAAATACACAACATCCTATTGGAAAATACACAACATCCAATTGGAAAATACACAACATTCTATTGGAAAATGCATAACATCCTATTGGAAAATACACCACATCCTATTGGAAAATACACAACATCTTATTGGAAATACACAACATCCTATTGGAACATACACAACATCCTATAGGAAAATACACAACATCCTATCGGAAAATACACAACATCCTATCGGAAAATACACAACATCCTATAGGAAAATACACAACATCCTATTGGAAAATACACAACATCCTATTGGAAAATACACAACATCCTATTGGAAAATACACAACATCCTATTGGAAAACACACAACATCCTATAGGAAAATACACAACATTCTATTAGAAAATCCACAACATCTTATTGGAAAATGCACAGCATTCTACTGGAAAATGCTTAACATCCTATTGGAAAATGCTTAACATCCTATTGGAAAAAACACAACATCCTATTGGAAAATACACAACATCTTATTGGAAATACACAACATCCTATTGGAACATACGCAACATCCTATTGGAAAATACACCACATCCTATTGGAAAATACATCACATTCTATTAGAAAATCCACAACATCTTATTGGAAAATACACAGCATTCTACTGGAAAATACACAACATTATATTGTAAAATGCATAACATCCTATTGGAAAATGCATAACATCCTATTGGAAAATACACAACATCCTATTGGAAAATACACCACATCCTATTGGAAAATACACAACATCTTATTGGAAATACACAACATCCTATTGGAAAATACACAACATCCTATTGGAAAATACACAACATTCTATTGGAAAATGCATAACATCCTATTGGAAAATACACAACTTCCTATTGGAAAATTCACCTCATCCTATTGGAAAATACAGAACATCCTATTGGAAAATACACAACATTCTATTGGAAAATGCACAACATCCTATTGGAAAATAGACAACATCCTACTGGAAAATACACAACCTCCATATATAGACAGACGGCTTGGGTGAGGTCTACTACATTATCCTGTCTGTCTTTCTACAAAGTCAATCACCACAATCATTATATTAATGACAAATAACGACCATGGCAGCTTTTCACAGAGTGTATTGAACTACAGTCATCATCTGACATGTCTTTAGATCTGAGCCTTACAACTGCCACTTCATTAGTAGAGGCTGCCTCCCTAATGGGACCCTATTCCCTGCCAGACCCCTGGTCAAAAGTAGTGCACTATACATGTAATAGGGTGCCATTTGGGACGCAGACAGAGTCGAATGTCCTATGTAATAAGGTCATCATGGTATTGGGGTTTGGCAGACATCTGCTTATCTTAGAGAGATACGCTATCTTTGTCTTCTTACAGACATTTTCTATGTAATAGCTGTGTGCTATAACAGTCTCCACCTTTCTGGGAAGGCTTTCCACTAGATGTTGGAACATTGCTGCAGGGACTTGCTTCCATTCAGTCCATTCAGAGCATTAGAGGGGGTGGGCACTGATGTTGGGCAATTAGGCCTGGCTCGCAGTCAGAGTTCCAATTCATCCCAAAGGTGTTTGATGGGGTTGAGGTCAGGGCTCTGTGCAGGCCAGTCAAGTTCTTCCACACCGATCTCGACAACCCATTTCAGTATGGACCTCGCTTTGTGCACGGGGGCATTGTCATGCTGAAACACAAAAGGGCCTTCCCCAAACATTTGCCATAAAGTTGGAAGCACAGAATTGTCTAGAGTGTCATTGTATGCTGTATCATAAAGATTTCACTTAACCCCAGACCATTATTCCTCCTCCACCAAACTTTACAGTTGGCACTATGCATTGGGGCAGGTAGCGTCCGACTGCGTCCGTCCGACTGCCAGATGGTGAAGCGTGATTCATCACTCCAGAGAATGCGTTTCCACTGCTCCAGAGTCCAATGGCGGCAAACTTTTCACCACTCCAGCCGACGCTTGGCATTGCGTGTGGTGATGTTAGACTTGTGTGCGGCTGCTCAGCCATGGAACCCCATTTCATGAAGCTCCCGAACAGTTCTTGTGGTGACGTTGCTTCCAGAGACAGTTTGGAACTCGGTAGTGAGTGTTCCAACCGAAGACAGACCATTTTTACGCGCTAATCATTTTAGCACTCGGCGATCCCGTTCTGTGAGTTTGTGTGGGCTACCACCTCACGGCTGAGCCGTTGTTGTTCCTAGACGTTTCCACTTACAATAACAGCACTTATAGTTGACCGAGGCAGCTATATCAGAGCAAAAATTGGACGAACTGACTTGTTGGAAAGATGGCATCTTATGACGGTGCCACATTGAAAGTCACTGAGCTCTTCGGTAAAGCCATTCTACTGCCATTGTTTGTCTATAGAGATTGCATAGCTTGATTTTATACACTTGTCAGCAACGGGTGTGACTGAAATTGCCAAATCCATGAATTTGAAGGGGTGTCCACTTACTTTTGTATATATAGTGTATTTTGTATACAAATCCAATGTGCCCCTGTTAAAGTAGACTATGTACTGTATATTACACTGAACACGTTTTAACACAGACATAAGTGTTCATCATGTGGCAGTTTTTAGATAACAAGTCAGACATACCATCATGTGGCAGTTTTTAGATAACAGGTCAGACACATTTAGTAGCCAGTGAAGAGAGTGGCGGTCACTTAATCCTGCAGGAGCCACATGAGTGGTTAACACTTAAAGCCTACCACCTGACTGAGCAGTGTGCTAAAGCTCAATCAGAATGGAATTGATGTTTAACAGAGGTCCATAAAGCAGGACACTGACCTTACAGCTGATGATCATGTCATCATTAGTTCCTGCTGACCGTAAACACTGTGTATACGTCTGAAATGGCACCCTTTTCTCTATATAGTACACTAAGTTTGGTACCATATTCCCTATATAGTGCACTAAGTTTGGCACCATATTCCCTATATAGTGCACTAAGTTTAGCACCCTATTCCCTATATACTGCAGTAAATTTGGCACCCTATTCCCTATATAGTGCAGTGAGTTTGGCACCCTATTCCCTATATAGTGCAGTAAATTTGGCACCCTATTCCCTATATAGTGCAGTGAGTTTGGCACCCTATTCCCTATATAGTGCATTACGTTTGGCACCCTATTCCCTATATAGTGCAGTGAGTTTGGCACCCTATTCCCTATATAGTGCAGTGAGTTTGGCACCCTATTCCCTATATAGTGCAGGGAGTTTGGCACCCTATTCCCTATATAGTGCAGTGAGTTTGGCACCCTATTCCCTATGTAGTGCAGGGAGTTTGGCACCCTATTCCCTATATATAGTGCAGTGAGTTTGGCACCCTATTCTCTATATAGCGCAAGGAGTTTGGCACCCTATTCCCTATATAGTGCACTACATACAGTATTATGTATAATATCTATTTTAGGGTGGTGTTTCAGAAGCTTCCTGTGACATGCCACTCCTGATGGAAATGAAATACAACCAGGTCTTAGATCTACAGAACATATGAGATGAACATGTTACTATGGTAACATTTACTTTGTTAAATATTCACCTTTTCATGAAAATAGATTAAAACGTTTAGCAATTTCTTAAAAAGAAAATGTACTGCCTACTATGTCATAATTTAGTTTAATATTGATTGTAACAAGTCATCAGCTGTTATTTAAATAAGTATGTGAATTACGTCTGTTCACATTGAGAAACATTACTGGGTCATTCATTCCCACATCCCAAGTGGCTCCTTATTCCCGATATAGTGCACTTCCTTTGACCTGAAGCTGGGACGAGAACGTCATGATCACACTGACCACCACATGGAAGGAGATGAAGAAGATCATCAGAGGACCCTCGCTGTTTCAACTTCTCAAGTAGTGACAGAAATAGTGCCAGAAATAGTGCTCAGAAGTAGGGCCAGAAGTAGGGCCACTGTATAGGGGTTAGGATGCTGTTAGACTGATAATATTTACCACCATTAACAGTCAGTGTGACATTTATGCTGAAAACAAGACTTGACTTTACAGTCTATTTCCCTTCCTTCTAAGCAGCGTTCCATACAGTCATTCCAACAGTTCTAAATTCCAGCGACAGAAGGTAAATATTTAATTTCTAGAAGCGAGTTTCTGGAGGAGAAAGTGAAGGAAAATACATCCCGCAGTGCTGGCTGCTCAAGGCCCATTATTAATTTATAGACGTGAAACCCCACCAATGCCTTCTCTATCTGATATTATACCTTTGAAAAGTGTGTGCCTCTTACAGAGGAGCTTATGAAGTGTAAATAATATGACTAGCCTAGCCTCCACTTCCTCTCCAACCCAGAGATAAAGCAACCGCATGAATATGAATTGAGAAAAGGAGAAGGGGATAGGGTAGGAGAGTCATGTGTATACCTTTTGGGCCATATGTTTGCTCAACCACTCCCAATCAATTGGTTTCCTGCCGGTTATTGTGTGCATCCTAAATGGTGCCCTATTCCCTATATAGAGCACTACTTTTGACCAGGGCTCATAGGGAATAGGGTGCCATTTTGGACACCGGTTATTATCTGCATTCACTGAAAGCACAGATGTGTTTACATTTTTGTAAGGATCAGAAAGAGGCAGAACACACACACACATATATACACACACACACACACACACACACACACACACACACACACACACCTGCTGTTGAATCTGATGTGTTATCTGAATGAAATCTATAACATAACACCTGTCCATCTCCTCAACCAGCCAGTCAATCCATCTAACGCGGCAGCTCCTTTCTGCAGACCTCCAGTATGTCATACTGGATGTATTCCATCTGGGACTGATGGAGATATTCTTCATATCTTAGCTCGTCTCTATTAATTAATCACAGAGTTCAATACACTGTTTTCATCCATGAAGATGTTGATTATTTGATCATCTCTCTCTCTCTCTCTCTCTGTCTCTCTCTCTCTTTCTCTCTCTCTCCTCTCTTCTCTCTGTCTCTCTCTCATCTCTCTCTGTCTCTCTCTCACTCTTCTCTCTCTCTCTCTCTCTCTCTCTCTCTCTCGTCTCTCTGCTCTATTCTGCTATCTCTCTCTCTCTCTCTCTCTTTCTCTCTCTCTCTCTCTCTCTCTCTGTCTTTCTCTCATTCTCTGTCTCTCTCTCTCTCTCTCTCTCTGTCTCTCTCTTTCTCTCTCTTTCTCTCTCTCTCTCTCTCTTTCTCTGTCTCTCTCTCACTCTTTCTCTCTTTCTCTCTTTCTCTCTTTCTCTCTCTCTCTCTCTCTCTCTCTCTCTCTCTCTCTCTCTCTCTCACTCTTTCTCTCTCTTTCTCTCTCTCTCTCTCTTTCTCTCTCTCTCTCTCTCTCTCTCTCTCTCTCTCTCTCTCTCTCTCTCTCTCTCTCTCTCTCTCTCTCTTCCCTGTACCTAGATAGAAACCACATCACTAGAACTACCAGGGTCCATTTCTCCTTGGTCCTAATGATCTCTCCTCTCTGTGTGTGTCTGTCTCTCTCTCTCCCTGTGTATAGTGATGCAGAGGACTGGTTCTGTGAGTGCCCTCCTCTCTACTCTGGTCGGCTCTGCCAGTTCACAGCCTGTGAGTGGAGCCCCTGTGGTCACGGAGCCACCTGTATCCCCAAGTCCCACCAGGAAGCTGTGTGTCTCTGCCCTTATGGAAGACAGGGCCTGCTGTGTGATGATGGTAAGATATAGACACAATATGTTATACATAATATATAACATTATAGTTATACATAATACATGGGTATCACAGGAGGCTGCTGAGGGGAGGACGGCTCATAATAATGGCTGGAACGGAGCTAATGGAATGGCATCAAACACAAGGAAACCATGTGTTTGATGTATTTGATACCGTTCCACTGATTCCGCTCCAGCCATTACCGCAAGCCCGTCCTCCCCAATTAAGGTGCCACCAACCCCCTGTGAAGCATATAAGACATACAGTGGGACAGGGCCTGCTGTGTAGAGGAAGGTTAGACCCATACATATAGTACTCTAATACCCGTTTCACACTACAGAGCCGTGCCGAGCTGTACTGCACTGGCCTGGTTAGTCATTCACTCATTGACCATTGTTGCTGGACACTTGTTCTTGTTTGAAAGGATGGCGTTTGGTATGGCCAGCACGGTAAAGCTCATGTTGGCACAGATGTGTGTAAAGGATACAAAACTTCAGGGCATCAGACCTGGTTTCAAATAGTATCTGTTTTCTTTCAAATACTTCAAATGAGCCTGATTGACCTGGCGTAGTGCAACGGGACCAATATAATAGTGCCAAAAGTACAAACTCCACCTAGCTGGCACTACAGGAAGGCTCAAATCAAACACTCAAAGTATGTGAAAGAAAACACATACTAGTTGAACCCAGGTCTGCTCCACAGTCTCGGGGATCGGTTGAGAGGCAACAGTGGAGAGATGGAAGAACAGCAAGGAAGTAAAAGGGAGAAGTTAATGAAATGGAAATCCTGCTGGGGGAAAAAAGCTTGTGTCTTCCTTTGCGAATGGATTTTCACATTAGGGTGATAATAATCAATAGCTTTACAAAGTGTATCTATCTACTCTGCTGGATGTTCCAGAGAGGCGGTGGAGCTCTGATAAGTTCTTAAAAGGATATTTTCTAAGTAGCTGGCTGGTTTAGTGCTTTGGTTTTCCAAGCAGTCACCTTCAATAAGGGTTAACCTACAGTCAAGGTATGCGTCCCAAACGGGACCCTATATAGTGCCCTACATTTTTATCCAGAGCAACTTATAGGAGCAACTAGGGTTAAGTGCCTTGCCCAAGGGACAGATTCTTCACCTAGTCAGCTCGGGGATTCGAGCCAGCAACCTTTCAGCTACTGGCCCAACCTCTTAACCGCTAGGCTACCTGCCACCCTACTTGGGCTTTGGTCATAAGTAGTGCACTATAAAGGGAAAAGGAGTGCACTATAAAGGGAAAAGGAGTGCACTATAAAGGGAAAAGGAGTGCACTATAAAGGGAATTTCGGGTGCAGTCACGGACTATGAATCCAGTAATGTGTCCAGTTAAGATGAACACAAATACAGTATGGCACTATGCTACACTTAGAAAAGAAGGGTTCCTAAACGGTTCTTCAGCTGTTCCCATAAGAAAACCTTTTTTGGTTTCAGGTAGAACCCTATTTGGCTCTAGGTAGAACCCTTTTGGGTTCCATGTAGAACCCTCTGTGGAAAGGTTTCTATATGAAACCCAAAAGGGTTCTACCTGGTACCAATCTCTGTAGCTTAAAGACCTGGCAACACTGTTCAATCTCTGTAGTTTAAAGACCTGGCAACACTGTCCAATCTCTGTAGTTTACAGACTTGGCAACACTGTGTCCAATCTTTGTAGTTTAAATGAGACTGAAGGAAGAAAATGAAGGAAATAATGTGGATAATTCATTTTCCAAGAGCTAAATCTAACTTGGGTTGTCCCTGCCATCACTGGCTGAACCTCTGGGTCAAATATAATGAACTGTAAAGTAAAAAATAAGTTAGCCTTCTCCGGGCCAGAACAGACCATAGGGCAGGATCCTTTTTTTTTAGTGTGAGGCAGCCTGATGTACAAGTACACCCATTGGACAAGGCGCTGGTATAACAAACAGTAGTAGGAAATCATGTTCTGTTCCTCCAGTGTTAGAACCTTAATGTCCGCTGCCTTTCTGTAATTTATCTATGGCAAAATGGTCATGTTAATCAAACTAACATCCAACTATATGCAAACATTCCATTGTCATGAATATTGTGAAAATAGGGGAAAACAAAATGTTCTTATTCTGCTCTAATCTAATGAGGAAGCAGCTTGGTGGAGAGAGCCCTAATCTAATGAGGAGGCAGCTTGGTGGAGAGAGCTCTAATCTAATGAGGAGGTAGCTTGGTGGAGAGAGCCCTAATCTAATGAGGAAGCAGCTTGGTGGAGAGAGCTCTAATCTAATGAGGAAGCAGCTTGGTGGAGAGAGCCCTAATCTAATGAGGAGGCAGCTTGGTGGAGAGAGCCCTAATCTAATGAGGAAGCAGCTTGGTGGAGAGAGCCCTAATCTAATGAGGAGGCAGCTTGGTGGAGAGAGCTCTAATCTAATGAGGAGGTAGCTTGGTGGAGAGAGCCCTAATCTAATGAGGAAGCAGCTTGGTGGAGAGAGCTCTAATCTAATGAGGAAGCAGCTTGGTGGAGAGAGCTCTAATCTAATGAGGAGGCAGTTTGGTGGAGAGAGGCCTAATCTAATGAGGAAGCAGCTTGGTGAAGAGAGGCCTAATCTAATGAAGAGGCAGCTTGGTGGAGAGAGCCCTAATCTAATGAGGAGGCAGCTTGGTGGAGAGAGCTCTAATCTAATGAGGAGGTAGTTTGGTGGAGAGAGCCCTAATCTAATGAGGAGGCAGCTTGGTGGAGAGAGCTCTAATCTAATGAGGAGGCAGCTTGGTGGAGAGAGGCCTCATCTAATGAGGAGGTAGCTTGGTGGAGAGAGGCCTAATCTAATGAGGAGGCAGCTTGGTGGAGAGAGTCCTAATCTAATGAGGAGGCAGCTTGGTGGAGAGAGCCCTAATCTAATGAGGAGACAGTTTGGTGGAGAGAGCCCTAATCTAATGAGGAGACAGTTTGGTGGAGAGAGCCCTAATCTAATGAGGAGACAGTTTGGTGGAGACAGCCCTAATCTAATGAGGAGGCAGCTTGGTAGAGAGAGCCCTAATCTAATGAGGAGGTAGCTTGGTGGAGAGAGGCCTCATCTAATGAGGAGGTAGCTTGGTGGAGAGAGGCCTAATCTAATGAGGAGGTAGCTTGGTGGAGAGAGCCCTAATCTAATGAGGAGGCAGCTTGGTGGAGAGAGCTCTAATCTAATGAGGAGACAGCTTGGTGGAGAGAGCCCTAACCTAATGAGGAGGCAGTTTGGTGGAGAGAGGCCTAATCTAATGAGGAGGCAGCTTGGTGGAGAGAGCCCTAATCTAATGAGGAGACAGTTTGGTGGAGAGAGCCCTAATCTAATGAGGAGACAGTTTGGTGGAGAGAGCCCTAATCTAATGAGGAGGTAGCTTGGTGGAGAGAGCCCTAATCTAATGAGGAGGCAGTTTAGTGGAGAGAGCCCTCAATTTATGAGGTAGCAGTTTGGTGTAGAGGGTCCTAATCTAATGAGGAGACAGTTTGGTGGAGAGAGGCCAAATCACACTCTTTATCTCTTTCTCTCTGGCACACACACACACACACACACACACAGTCTGAGCTGAGTGCCCTGATGTCAAATAGAGTCCTCTAATCATAGTGTGTCACATTGAGAGTGGCTGACATTTGAATTTAAATCCTGACACCATCAGATAACATCACAGTCAATATATAGGGGCCCTGGTTTAAAGTAGACCACTAAATAGGGAGTAAGGTTCCATTTGAGACATAGTCAGTGTTTTCCTCGTGTTTCGTTTGGACGTGCAGCTACTTACTCTAATGGTTACGCTAACTCTTTACATACATGTTGCTATAGATACAGAGTGGGTAGGAAGGTATGTCAACATACATATTTTGACATTTTCAGAAAACAAGAATGAAGGATTTTCAGTTCAGAAAGATCATTTTGAGAAAGTATGTTTTTTGTGTGTTTACTGTATTTGCTGTTACAGTACTGTACTGTTCAGTCTGTTTGTTCACTCTGTGGAATATTGAAGGGTTTGTGGAGTTCAAGGTTAGCTACAGAGAGAAGGGAAAACCATAGGAAACAATATGGATGTGTGGTGGATGCTGTTAAGCCCAATACCCTTTAGAAAAACATAAACAATATGGATTTTCTACACTGAGTGTACAAAACATTAAGAATACCTTCCTAATATTGAGTTGCACCCACTCCTTTTGCCCTCAGAACAGCCTCAATGCATTGGGGCATGGACTCTACAAGGTGTCTAAAGTGTTCCACAGGGATGCTGGTCCATGTTGGCTCCAATGCTTCCCACAGCTGTGTCAAGTTGACTGGATGTCCTTTGGGTGGTGGGCCATTCGTGATACACACGGGAAACTGGGTGAAAAACACAGCACCGTTGCAGTTCTTTACATAAACCAGTGCGCCAGGCACCTACTACTATACCCCGTTCAAAGGCACTTCAATATGTTGTCTTGCCCATTCACCCTTCTGTAACCTGTCTCCTCCCCTTCATCTACACTTATTGAAGTGGATTTAACAAGTGACATCAATAAGGGATCATAGCTTTCACCTGGATTCACCTGGTCAGTCTATGTCATGGAAAGAGTCGGTGTTCTTAATGGTTTGTCCACTCAGTGTCTTTTTCTCTTGGAAATATGCGTTTTCCTCAGCTTGTATCACCACCACCTGGGTGATAGAACATCCTTTATGCCCTCACAACTACCAGGGTGATAGAACGTCCTTCATGTCCTCACCACCACCTGGGTGATAGAACATCCTTCATGTCCTCACCACCACCTGGGTGATAGAACATCCTTCATGTCCTCACCACCACCTGGGTGATAGAACATCCTTCATGTCCTCACCACCACCTGGGTGATAGAACATCCTTCATGTCCTCACCACCACCTGGGTGATAGAACATCCTTCATGTCCTCACCACCACCTGGGTGATAGAACATCCTTTATGCCCTCACCACTACCTGGGTGATAGAACATCTTTTATGCCCTCACCACCACCTGGGTGATAGAACATCCTTTATGCCCTCACCACTACCTGGGTGATAGAACATCTTTTATGCCCTCACCACCACCTGGGTGATAGAACATCCTTTATGCCCTCACCACTACCTGGGTGATAGAACATCCTTTATGCCCTCACCACTACCTGGGTGATAGAACATCCTTTATGCCCTCACCACTACCTGGGTGATAGAACGTCCTTTATGCCCTCAATGGCCATTGTCATGTCTTGTCATTCAATAGGAGTTAGCAACACAGCGCAAACTGATCTGGGACCTGGCGATCATATTTATAACAGCAGAGATAATACTAAACTTCCTGTCTTACAGCACAAACTGATCTGGGACCTGGCGATCATATTTATAACAGCAGAGATAATACTAAACTTCCTGTCTTACAGCTCAAACTTATCTGGGACCTGGCTATTACATTTATAACAGCAGAGATAATACTAAACCTCCTCTCTTACTTATTCTCTTCATGATGCTGTGCTGTATGTCATTTCTGGAAGGATTTAGATTGCAGTGTTATTTTTTGGCTTGTAGGAAATATTTTCCCACAGTTGTGGGTGGATTCAATAGGCTACACACAGTTCAAATAAATCTGCAGGCCTCAATCTCAAATGAATGGGAATGATTATTCATTTATTTTATTTTCATTTGGGAATCTGACCTCTTCATTTACTTGAAATAGGCATCTGTTTTCTCTGCCTAGAAGCAATGTTGTGTATTTTCCCCATTGCAAGCTTTGATTGAATGGCAGCCAGCCATGTCAGCCAAGGTCTTATAATGTGTTAGACATTCATTCCCATGGGGAGAGGAGAACACAATATAAACTTCTACTGTACTTGGTGGAAATAGTTAATGTTGTAGCTCACAGAGCTTCTGGTATGTGGTCTGTTGTAGTGTATAGTAATACAGTACTCCTAGCTACAGGAGTTAGGACCAGACTACATGAGGTGAACTCAGAACTCAGAATAACAACAGCAGGCTTTATGGTGTCTATTGATTTGTGTTGTTCAAACCGTCGGTTTACAACGAATATAATAACACAAGCTACTCCCAATAAGTCAGCCTTAAGGCTTCCTGTATCAGTATAGATTGGGTGGGAGCAGGGGAAGGGTCGCTAGGCTATATTTTTAATGGTTGTGGGTGCATCCCAAATGGCACCCTATTTCTTACATAATGCACTTCCTGATGGATCTGGTCAAAAGTAGTGCACTATTTAGGGAATAGAGTGCCATTTTGGACGTAGCACCACCATGTTCAGTTCATACTGACGGAGTGTGAGGAAAGATGTGGAATGCTTGAGGCCACCTAGAGAGAAGAGACCAATCACTACTCTCAGTGCTATCACACAGATGTAACCTAACATAGCAGGCGCAAAAACAGTTCCCACATCCGGTTTCAGAAGAAAAAGAAGCTACTGTAGGTTGAATTAGCTGTATTTCTGAAAAACGGATGCATCCGGTTACTGTAACACCCCGCTTAGGGTACACAGGATGTCAGGGAATACACACAGAACACCAGAGATCTTCCACAACCGCTGAACCTGTCAATAGGAGGTTATGCCTGGGCTCTACCTACCGTTGTTGAACCTGTCAATAGGAGGTTATGCCTGGGCTCTACCTACCATTGTTGAACCTGTCGATAGGGGGTCACGCCTGGGCTCTACCTACCATTGTTGAACCTGTCAATAGGAGGTTATGCCTGGGCTCTACCTACCATTGTTGAACCTGTCAATAGGAGGTTATGCCTGGGCTCTACCTACCGTTGTTGAACCTGTCAATAGGAGGTTATGCCTGGGCTCTACCTACCATTGTTGAACCTGTCAATAGGAGGTCATGCCTGGGCTCTACCTACCGTTGTTGAACCTGTCAATAGGGGGTCACACCTGGGCTCTACCTACCATTGTTGAACCTGTCGATAGGGGGTCACACCTGGGCTCTACCTACCGTTGTTGAACCTGTCGATTGGGGGTCACGCCCGGGCTCTACCTACCGTTGTTGAACCTGTCGATTGGGGGTCACGCCCGGGCTCCACCTACCGTTGTTGAACCTGTCGATTGGGGGTCACGCCTGGGCTCCACCTACCGTACAACCTATTGTGCTTGTTTATGATATTTGATGGAGGATGGGATTTGTACCCTGTGGATACCTCACTATCCTTTGTCAAATGTAGTGTATAGTGCCCTGATCCCCAAGACTATTCTGTCCTAGAAATAGCAATGTATATGACCCTTGACAAGAAGCTCAACAGGAATTCATGCTCATATCAGCTCTCCCTGCAAATAACCACAAAGAGGGGGAGGGGGAGGAGGAACAGGAAGAGAGGGAAGCTGCATTGCACTCAGAGAGCAGAGGTAAAAAACATGCTGCATGCCACTGAGGGAGCATCCACAGACAATCAGTTCAAACTGACTATAGAAACTCAGATTGAGCTGTTGCTATAAAGCCGTGAAACAGCCATTCAATAAACACTGTGGAAATACAAAACCAATATAGAAACCAAATACAAACCAGACTTAACAATAACAGCAGAATGTTATCCCAACATAACAGGCATCAATAATTCACTAGCCAAACAGAGGAGCACCGACCAGTCACAGAGGGGAGCTCTGTAAAGGACGTCACGCTGCTTGATTAGCGATTACAGCTTCCTCCTGAAGCGTCTTACCAGTTGGCGCCAAGTGAAAAAGCTAACTATTCACTGACGTAAGTGGAGACACCTCAGACTGAGGAATACGTTTCACAAATCCCCATGTTAAAACAACTGTAGTGCAGAATAAAGGGAATAGACTACCATTTGGGACGCAGCCATTGTATGTAGACATGGAGGGCTAGAAGGGCTGAGGGGAAGGAAAGAGACAAAGAAAGAGAGAAGGAAATCAAGAGAGAATATGCAAGTTACAATATATTTGCTAAGATGTAGAGCCTAATGTTGTGTGCACGACCAGGGTCTGATTGGTGTGCTGAGACATGTCACAGATGTTTAATTGATTCTGGGGAGGGAGGGGGGAGGGGGAGAGAGAGAGGAGGGAGAGAGGATATTCTCATTAAGTCCCTCCCTGGTGTAAAATCCAGTGAATCAGTGGTCAGTGCTAAAATGGAAAGAGAACAAGGGAGAAAGAGGCAGGCAGGCAGCATTATTGAATCAACTATGCGTTTAGAACTAGTAAGCTGTTGATTGTAATTGATAATCACTGGGATTAGTTATTGTCCCCCTAGCTACCAGCAGTGAACATTATGTAGGGTATTTGAAATGTTGCTCGCCTGCCAAGAACCTTTGTTAGCAGCGACTAATGAAAAGAAAATGGGGATGGGGAAAAGGCAGTATTCTAAAACAGGCCATCATCCTTATATCATTGTGAGGTGGTGGTACGGCATGGTGTCTGTGGTACGGCATGGTGTCTGTGGTACGGCATGGTGAATCAACAGTGCCGTCTCGTGGCAGCTGCTAGTACTGCTGATTCTGATGACGTGTGGGAAACGAAATAATCAAAGACATTTATGGAATAGTGATGTTAAGATTGATGTAGTAAGAGCTGTATATAGAGATATGGTGATATAGAGATACATTGGTTCTGGGTGTAACACACAGTTCGGTGTGTAATATTTCAGCTTATGTACACTTCTATTTCATCCAGGTCTATAGTGTTTCATGTCCATAGGACTAAGATATATAGGCTACTGTCAGTTATCCTCACTGGGGCTTCTAGTCTATTCTATTCTATACTGTCAGTTATCCTCACTGGGGCTTCTAGTCTATTCTATACTGTCAGTTATCCTCACTGGGGCTTCTAGTCTATTCTATTCTATACTGTCAGTTATCCTCACTGGGGCTTCTAGTCTATTCTATTCTATACTGTCAGTTATCCTCACTGGGGCTTCTAGTCTATTCTATTCTATACTGTCAGTTATCCTCACTGGGGCTTCTAGTCTATTCTATTCTATACTGTCAGTTATCCTCACTGGGGCTTCTAGTCTATTCTATTCTATACTGTCAGTTATCCTCACTGGGGCTTCTAGTCTATTCTATTATATACTGTCAGTTATCCTCACTGGGGCTTCTAGTCTATTCTATTCTATACTGTCAGTTATCCTCACTGGGGCTTCTACATTTACATTTACATTTAGTCATTTAGCAGACGCTCTTATCCAGAGCGACTTACAGTAGTGAATGCATACATTTCATACAATTTAATACATTTTTTTTTTCCTGTGCTGGCCCCCCGTGGGAATCGAACCCACAACCCTGGTGTTGCAAACACCATGCTCTACCAACTGAGCTACAGGGAAGGCTGTCAGTTATCCTCACTGGGGCTTCTAGTCTAGTCTATTCTATTCTATACTGTCAGTTATCCTCACTGGGGCTTCTAGTCTATTCTATTCTATACTGTCAGTTATCCTCACTGGGGCTTCTAGTCTATTCTAATCTATACTGTCAGTTATCCTCACTGGGGCTTCTAGTCTATTCTATTCTATACTGTCAATTATCCTCACTGGGGCTTCTAGTCTATTCTATACTGTCAGTTATCCTCACTGGGGCTTCTAGTCTATTCTATTATATACTGTCAGTTATCCTCACTGGGGCTTCTAGTTTATTCTATTCTATACTGTCAGTTATCCTTACTGGAGTTTCCTAATCTATTCTATTCTATACTGTCAGTTATCCTCACTGGGGCTTCTAGTCTATTCTATTCTATACTGTCAGTTATCCTCACTGGGACTTCTAGTCTATTCTATTCTATACTGTCAGTTATCCTCACTGGGGCTTCTAGTCTATTCTAGTCTATTCTATTCTTCTACCTTGTGCCATTATGTTGGTGAGCAATTGTAATGTTGTTGCATTTCTGCCTCATATTTGTTGGTGAGTAACAGAACTAAATGTCCCTTGGTGGTGAATAACAGAACTATATGTTCCTTGGTGGTGAATAACAGAACTAGATGTTACTTGATGGTGAATAACAGAACTAGATGTTACTTGATGGTGAATAACAACTATATTGTTCTTGATGGTGAATAACATAACTAGGTGTTACTTGATGGTGAATAACAGAACTATATGTCCCTTGATGGTGAATAACAGAACTAAATGTTCCTTGATGGTGAGTAACAGAACTATATGTCCCTTGGTGGTGAATAACAGAACTAGATGTTACTTGATGGTGAATAACAGAACTATATGTCCCTTGATGGTGAATAACAGAACTAAATGTTCCTTGATGGTGAGTAACAGAACTATATGTCCCTTGGTGGTGAATAACAGAACTAGATGTTACTTGATGGTGAATAACAGAACTATATGTTCCTTGATGGTGAATAACAGAACTAGATGTTACTTGATGGTGAGTAACAGAACTAGATGTCCCTTGATGGTGAATAACAGAACTAAATGTCCCTTGATGGTGAGTAACAGAACTAGATGTTACTTGATGGGGAGTAACAGAACTATATGTTACTTGATGGTGAATAACAGAACTATATGTAACTTGATGGTGAATAACAGAACTAGATGTTACTTGATGGTGAGTAACAGAACTAGATGTCCCTTGATGGTGAGTAACAGAACTATATGTTCCTTGATGGTGAGTAACAACTATATTGTTCTTGATGGTGAATAACAGAACTATATGTCCCTTGATGGTGAATAACAGAACTAGATGTTACTTGATGGTGAATAACAGAACTAGGTGTTACTTGATGGTGAGTAACAGAACTAGATGTTACTTGATGGTGAATAACAAAACTAGGTGTTACTTGATGGTGAATAACAGAACTAGATGTTACTTGATGGTGAGTAACAGAACTATATGTTCCTTGATGGTGAGTAACAGAACTATATTTTTCTTGATGGTGAGCAACAACTATATTTTTCTTGATGGTGAGCAACAGAACTATATTTTTCTTGATGGTGAGTAACAAAACTATATGTTCCTTGATGGTGAGCAACGAACTGTAACAGTTTGTATATTGCTTTTTATTTTCCTCTGCAGCCATCAACATCACCCGGGCCAGGTTCAGTGGGAATGATGAGTTTGGGTACACCTCGTTCATAGCATACTCCTCCATCCCCAGTCTCAGTGTCTACTACGAGTTCCAACTGAAACTAACGTTCGCCGACAGCGCCTCAGCGCTGAAGGACAACCTCATCCTCTTCTCTGGACAGAAAGGACACGGTGAGGATGGAGCAGTCTATTTTTCAAGTGTTAAAGGAGAGTTGAGTTCCATTCAACCTTTAGGATTTTTCATTCATTAGTTTTCAAAAGGAGTGGAGCAGTCCCAATGTGTGGCTCCTAATAGATTTTTCAGGGCGATAGATTACACACACACACACACACACACACACACACACACACACACACACACACACACACACTTTCCACTCACTTTCCCGCTAATAAAGATATTTTTGCCAAGGGACTCCCTTTGGCAGAGTACGAGACTGTTTCAACCTGTTTCTACTGATGAGTGTTCCAGCCATCTCCCTGCAATTAATTCAACTCTCATCTAAACTATTGTTTTCCACATCAAGAGTTTTTTATTTCCTTTCAGAGAGGGTAATAAAATAAAGGCTGTAGCTGGCAGCCAATGGATGAAGAGGTAATACAAACAAGCAAACGACTCCCATTCATTTATGTTAATAGCTTTTAATGTTCTTTGATATGAGGCAGATGAGACATAAATTGGATACACTATTAATAAGGGACAGATGTAGCTCTAGCCTTCCTTCCTTCCTTCCTTAATTTCCTTTCCTTCCTTCCTTCCTTCCTTCCTTAATTTCCTTTCCTTCCTTACTTTTAAATGTTTCCTTTCTCTCAGGTCAACTTTAATAGCTGCTTAACTGAATGCCATGTCATCAGTGCACAGTATGTTTAATCAAAAGACAGAGTGTGCATCCCAAATGGCACCCTATTCCCTATATAGTACATATATAGCCCATAGGGCTCTGGTCAAAACTAGCACTATGTAGGGAATAGGGTACCATTTGGGACAGCTGAATAGGAAACAAAAGCGTTGGGTTGTGGATCTTCTGCACTTGGCTGGTTCCCTCTAGAGATGACTATTTAGGGTGATTCATAGAGGGAGAGGAGGAAGGAGACAGCCAACTTGAATAATGATGCAGTCGTCAGGGGAAGGAACTGAACAGAAAGAATAGCACTGTACAAAGAAAGAAAGAGGACAAAATAAAAAGAGGGAAATTAAAAAGGAAGGATGACGAACAACGAACAAGTATAATTGGTCTGATAAATTGACATCAAACCTCCATGGGACATATCATCCAGTAGAATGCTTTGCTTTATATTAAACTTTGTGATGTTTTTGGATTGTATGAAGCAATTGCAAAATGTCTAGTCAAGTTAGATGTTTTCGAACTTTAGAAGCAATTATCCCATGAAATCAAACATAGATATACAACTATTGAAGAAATAGAAGAGTAGGAAGTATATAAAAACAAAAGCAGTCCTCCGTGACGCTGGTCCCTCCACCCATATACTGCTCCATGAAGCACATACCACCCATATACTGCTCCATGAAGCACATACCACCCATATACTGCTCCATGAAGCACAAACGTCCTTCACTAGATGGCCTTCCTCACCCCAAAAACATCAACATTATTGACATATTCATTGTTTTAGCTTAGATTCATTCAGACAGATTTGAGGCAGAAATGGGCTTCAGCAGACAATGTCACATAGGTAATATTTTCAAATGTTATGCAGCACATAGTAGCCGGACTACTTGATGTATCCCATTACACTTTGTGAGATACGAGACCGATCAGTGCAGGCGGAATAGTCTGATGACGTATGACAATGGGTTGTGTGTGTTTTGAGTCCATGCCATATGGTCCAGATATATAATACATATCCTATAGGCTTTTTCTCATCATACAGCATGTAATCTATATTGTATATATGATATGTGTTCTATATTGTATATATGTGTTCTATATTGTATATATTATGTGTGTTCTATATTGTATATATTATATGTCTTCTATATTGTATATATGTGTTATATATTGTATATTGTATATATGTGTTCTATATTGTATATATTATATATGTGTTCTCTATTATATATATATATATATATATATATATGTGTTCTATATTGTATATATGTGTTCTCTATTGTATATATGTGTTCTATATTGTATATATGACATATGTGTTCTGTATTGTATATATGTGTTCTATATTGTATATATGTGTTCTATATTGTATATTTGATATACAGTTGAAGTCGGAAGTTTACATACACTTAGGTTGGAGTCATTAATTAAAACTCGTTTTTCAACCACTCCACAAATTTCTTGTTAACAAACTATAGTTTTGGCAAGTCGGTTAGGAGATCTACTTTGTGCATGACACAAGTAATTTTTCCAACAATTGTTTACAGATTATTTCACATATAATTCACTGTATCACAATTCCAGTGGGTCAGAGGTTTACTGTGCCTTTAAAAAGCTTGGAAAATTCCACAAAATGATGTCATGGCTTTAGAAGCTTCTGATAGGCTGATTGACATAATTTGAGTCAATTGGAGTTGTACCTGTGGATGTATTTCAAGGCCTACCTTCAAACTCAGTGCCTATTTGCTTGACATCATGGTAAATCAAAAGAAATCAGCCAAAAAAAATTGCAGACCTCCACAAGTCTGGTTCATCCTTGGGAGCAATTTCCAAACAACTGGAGGTACCACGTTCATCTGTACAAACAATAGTACGCAAGTGTAAACACCATGGGACCACGCAGCCGTCATACCGCTCAGGAAGGAGACACGTTCTGTCTCCTAGAGATGAATGTACTTTGGTGCGAAAAGTGCAAATCAATCCCAGAACAACAGCAAAGGACCTTGTGAAGATGCTGGAGGAAACAGGTACAAAAGTATCTATATCCATAGTAAAACGAGTCCTATATCGACATAACCTGAAAGGCCGCTAAGCAAGGAAGAAGCCACTGCTCCAAAACCACCATAAAAAAGCCAGACTATGGTTTGCAACTGCACATGGGGACAAAGATCGTACTTTTTGGAGAAATGTCCTCTGGCCTGTTGAAAGAAAAATAGAACTGTTTGGCCATAATGACCATCGTTATGTTTGGAGGAAAAAAGGAGAGGCTTGCAAGCCAAAGAACACCACCGTGATGCACAGGGGTGGCAGCATCATGTTGTGGGGGTGCTTTGCTGCATGAGGGATTGGTGCACTTCACAAAACAGGTGGCATCATGAGGAAGGGTAATTATGTGGATATATTGAAGCAACATCTCAAGACATCAGTCAGGAAGTTAAAGCTTGGTTGCAAATGGGTCTTCCAAATGGACAATGACCTCAAGCAAACTTCCAAAGTTGGCTTAAGGACAGCAAAGTCAAGGTATTGGAGTGGCCATCACAAAGCCCTGACCTCAATCCCATAGAATATTTTTGGGCAGAACTGAAAAAGCGTGTGCGAGCAAGGAGGCCTACAATCCTGACTCAGTTACACCAGGTCTGTCAGGAGGAATGGGCCAAAATTCACCCAACTTATTGTGGGAAGCTTGTGGAAGGCTACCCGAAATGTTTGACCCAAGCTAAACAATTTAAAGGCAATGCTACCAAATACTAATTGAGTGTATGTTAACTTCTGACCCACTGGGAATGTGATGAAAGAAAGAAAAGCTGAAATAAATCAT
This sequence comes from Salmo trutta, assembly GCF_901001165.1. Taxonomy (NCBI): domain Eukaryota; kingdom Metazoa; phylum Chordata; class Actinopteri; order Salmoniformes; family Salmonidae; genus Salmo; species Salmo trutta. Next base: position 4,647,447 of record NC_042974.1, on the reverse strand, counting down.
TCTCTCTACTATTATTCTGACATTTCACATTCTTAAAATGAAGTGGTGATCCTAACTGACCTGAGACAGGGAATTTTTACTAGGATTAAATGTCAGGAATTGTGAATAACTGAGTTAAAATGTATTTGGCTAAGGTGTATGTAAACCTCTGACTTCAACTGTATATGTGTTCTATATTGTATATATGAAATATGTGTTCTATATTGTATATATGATATATGTGTTCTCTATTGTATATATGATATATGTGTTCTATATTGTATATATGATATATGTGTTCTATATTGTATATATGTGTTCTCTATTGTATATATATGTGTTCTCTATTGTATATATGATATATGTGTTCTATATTGTATATATTATATATGTGTTCTATATTGTATATATGATATATGTGTTCTATATTGTATATATGTGTTCTATATTGTATGTATGATATATGTGTACTATATTGTATATATGTATTCTATATTGTATATATGTGTTCTATATTGTGTTTGTATATATATATATATACACACAAACACTGCTCAAAAAAATAAAGGGAACGCTTAAACAACACATCCTAGATCTGAATGAAAGAAATAATCTTATTAAATACTTTTTTCTTTACATAGTTGAATGTGCTGACAACAAAATCACACAAAAATAATCAATGGAAATCCAATTTATCAACCCATGGAGGTCTGGATTTGGAGTCACACTCAAAATTAAAGTGGCAAACCACACTACAGGCTGATCCAACTTTGATGTAATGTCCTTAAAACAAGTCAAAATGAGGCTCAGTAGTGTGTGTGGCCTCCACGTGCCTGTATGACCTCCCTACAACACCTGGGCATGCTCCTGATGAGGTGGCGGATGGTCTCCTGAGGGATCTCCTGCCAGACCTGGACTAAAGCATCCGCCAACTCCTGGACAGTCTGTGGTGCAACGTGGCGTTGGTGGATGGAGCGAGACATGATGTCCCAGATGTGCTCAATTGGATTCAGGTCTGGGGAACGGGCGGGCCAGTCCATAGCATCAATGCCTTCCTCTTGCAGGAACTGCTGACACACTCCAGCCACATGAGGTCTAGCATTGTCTTGCATTAGGAGGAACCCAGGGCCAACCGCACCAGCATATGGTCTCACAAGGGGTCTGAGGATCTCATCTCGGTACATAATGGCAGTCAGGCTACCTCTGGCGAACACAAGGAGGGCTGTGCGGCCCCCCAAATAAATGCCACCCCACACCATGACTGACCCACCGCCAAACCGGTCATGCTGGAGGATGTTGCAGGCAGCAGAACGTTCTCCACGGCGTCTCCAGACTCTGTCACGTCTGTCACATGTGCTCAGTGTGAACCTGCTTTCATCTGTGAAGAGCACAGGGCGCCAGTGGCGAATTTGCCAATCTTTGTGTTCTCTGGCAAATGCCAAACGTCCTGCACGGTGTTGGGCTGTAAGCACAACCCCCACCTGTGGACGTCGGGCCCTCATACCACCCTCATGGAGTCTGTTTCTGACCGTTTGAGCAGACACATGCACATTTGTGGCCTGCTGGAGGTCATTTTGCAGGGCTCTGGCAGTGCTCCTCCTGCTCCTCCTCGCACAAAGACGGAGGTAGCGGTCCTGCTGCTGGGTTGTTGCCCTCCTACAACCTCCTCCACGTCTCCTGATGTACTGGCCTGTCTCCTGGTAGCGCCTCCATGCTCTGGACACGACGCTGACAGACACAGCAAACCTACTTGCCACAGCTCGCATTGATGTGCCATCCTGGATGAGCTGCACTACCTGAGCCACTTGTGTGGGTTGTAGACTCTGTCTCATGCTACTACTAGAGTGAAAGCACCGCCAGCATTCAAAAGTGACCAAAACATCAGCCAGGAAGCATAGGAACTGAGAAGTGGTCTGTGGTCCCCACCTGCAGAACCACTCCTTTATTGGGGGTGTCTTGCTAATTGCCTATAATTTCCACCTGTTGTCTATTCCATTTGCACAACAGCATGTGAAATGTATTGTCAAACAGTGTTGCTTCCTAAGTGGACAGTTTGATTTCACAGAAGTGTGATTGACTTGGAGTTACATTGTGTTGTTTAAGTGTTCCCTTTATTTTTTTGAGCAGTGTATATATCTTTGTGTTCCATATTTTTATTATATGGTTCCAGGCATTGATGGAGATGACTTCTTCGTTCTGGGGGTTCGGAATGGCAGAATTGTTCACAAGTTCAACCTTGGATCTGGTGTGGGAACCATGGTCAGCGACCGGCTGAACCGTGAGATCGATATCCACACTGTGAACTTTGGCAGATCTCGGAGAACAGGATGGTTAAAGGTGCTTTGCTTTTTCAGTAACTTTCTACCCCTGAAAAGAATGTGTAATCGATAGTGTGAGTTTCTTGGATATTTTAGGATATGTTTCATTTTGTAAAAAGGTTCCTTAATGCACTGTCATCTGAAAACATGGCTGTTCCCATTCTGAGGTCAGAGGTCTGTGACTGGAATCTAATCTCATATGTCCATTGACAGACTGCTATAATAGGAGTCTTCTCTTTGCTGACCCATTGACAGACTGCTATAATAGGAGTCTTCTCTTTGCTGATCCATTGACAGACTGCTATAATAGGAGTCTTCTCTTTGCTGATCCATTGACAGACTGCTATAATAGGAGTCTTGTCTTTGTGGATCCATCAAGGCAGAGACAGAGTATGGTGTACTGAATCATTTCTGTATCCTTTCAGGTGGACAGACAGAGAAACAGGACAGGCTCTTCTCCAGGTCACCTGGCAGGTCTCAACGCGCTAAGCCAAGTCTTTGTAGGAGGATATAATGAATATACTCCTGAACTACTGCCCCTCGGATCCAGGTTTCGCAATGGCTTTCAAGGTAAGATATTACAGTGACTCCAACAGCTTTCAAGGTAAGACATTACAGTGACTCCAACAGCTTTCACGGCAAGACATTACAGTGACTCCAACAGCTTTCACGGTAAGACATTACAGTGACTCCAACAGCTTTCAAGGTAAGACATTACAGTGACTCCAACAGCTTTCACAGCAAGACATTACAGTGACTCCAACAGCTTTCAAGGTAAGATATTACAGTGACTCCAACAGCTTTCAAGGTAAGACATTACAGTGACTCCAACAGCTTTCAAGGTAAGACATTACAGTGACTCCAACAGCTTTCACAGCAAGACATTACAGTGACTCCAACAGATTTCACGGTAAGACATTACAGTGACTCCAACAGCTTTCGCGGCAAGACATTACAGTGACTCCAACAGCTTTCACAGCAAGACATTACAGTGACTCCAACAGCTTTCACGGTAAGACATTACAGTGACTCCAACACCTTTCACGGAAATACATTACAGTGACTCCAACAGCTTTCACGGCAAGACATTACAGTGACTCCAACAGCTTTCACGGTAAGACATTACAGTGACTCCAACAGCTTTCACAGCAAGACATTACAGTAACTCCAACAGCTTTCAAGGTAAGACATTACAGTGACTCCAGCAGCTTTCAAGGTAAGACATTACAGTGACTCCAACAGCTTTCAAGGTAAGACATTACAGTGACTCCAACAGCTTTCACAGCAAGACATTACAGTGACTCCAACAGCTTTCGCGGCAAGACATTACAGTGACTCCAACAGCTTTCACAGCAAGACATTACAGTGACTCCAACAGCTTTCAAGGTAAGACATTACAGTGACTCCAACAGCTTTCAAGGTAAGACATTACAGTGACTCCAACAGCTTTCACAGCAAGACATTACAGTGACTCCAACAGCTTTCGCGGCAAGACATTACAGTGACTCCAACAGCTTTCGCGGCAAGACATTACAGTGACTCCAACAGCTTTCAAGGTAAGACATTACAGTGACTCCAACAGCTTTCACAGCAAGACATTACAGTGACTCCAACAGCTTTCACGGTAAGACATTACAGTGACTCCAACAGCTTTCACGGTAAGACATTACAGTGACTCCAACAGCTTTCAAGGTAAGACATTACAGTGACTCCAACAGCTTTCACAGCAAGACATTACAGTGACTCCAACAGCTTTCACAGCAAGACATTACAGTGACTCCAACAGCTTTCACAGCATGACATTACAGTGATTGTAGTATTGCCACTATAAGTAACTACTACCACCACTACTCACTATAGTGAGTATAAAATTGAACTGATAAAATGTATATAAACACCTTTTTACAACATCATTTATCACAGTGTTTGTAACATGGCCTGGACGTCTGTAGAGTGACAGCAGCATAGTGACAGGCTAGTTTCAGACAGTCAGACAGTCAGAGGGAGTGCAATACTAATCAGAGAGGGGAGATCAGTGGCAGCAGGATAGTGACAGGCTAGTTTCAGACAGTCAGACAGTCAGAGGGAGTGCAATACTAATCAGAGGGGGGAGATCAGTGGCAGCAGGATAGTGACAGGCTAGTTTCAGACAGTCAGACAGTCAGAGGGAGTGCAATACTAATCAGAGAGGGGAGATGAGTGACAGCAGGATAGTGACAGGCTAGTTTCAGACAGTCAGACAGTCAGAGGGAGTGCAATACTAATCAGAGAGGGGAGATCAGTGGCAGCAGCATAGTGACAGGCTAGTTTCAGACAGTCAGACAGTCAGAGGGAGTGCAATACTAATCAGAGAGGGGAGATCAGTGGCAGCAGGATAGTGACAGGCTAGTTTCCGACAGTCAGACAGTCAGAGGGAGTGCAATACTAATCAGAGAGGGGAGATCAGTGGCAGCAGCATAGTGACAGGCTAGTTTCAGACAGTCAGACAGTCAGAGGGAGTGCAATACTAATCAGAGGGGGAGATCAGTGGCAGCAGCATAGTGACAGGCTAGTTTCAGACAGTCAGACAGTCAGAGGGAGTGCAATACTAATCAGAGGGGGAGATCAGTGGCAGCAGCATAGTGACAGGCTAGTTTCAGACAGTCAGACAGTCAGAGGGAGTGCAATACCATTCAGAGGGGGGAGATGAGGTTAGAATAGAATAGAGCTCCAACGTTGATTGTGCCTGCGTCCTTTAAAGGGGCAATCTGGGATTGGTACGTTTATTTATTTTACTTTTAAATTGATCATATATAGCCATTGAGTGTTGAGGAATATAACTTATAAATGCCTCATGAGCTTACTTCAATTGTCGTACCCCATCAGAACACAAAATATAAACTAGTTTTTACTGCATTGTTTGTAAACACTGTAATTGTAAACATAACTCTGTATAGCTTCAGAACATGATTAAAACTTCACTTAGATCTCATGGATTGTCAGTCCTTGCATCCATAGCTTCGTCTGTGAACTTTACATTTCTCCAGTCCCATCCCTCAGCTTTTTACCAAAAACAGTGGCTGGTTAACAGTTTAGCTGTTTTTTGAATCATAGATTGTCCCTTTAATCACTTCACGCCTGTAAAGTTATGCATTCTCTGCAAATCCCATGTGGCCCTCTCATAAGTCAGTCAGACAAGGGCACCATCCAGATGATGGTTGTCATAATCAGAATCAATTCTATTGGCTCCCAGCTGACCCTTAATGAAGCCTATGATTACATCCCAAATGGCAACCTATTCCCTATATAGTGCACTACTTCTGACCAGAACCCTATTAGCCTCCTGGTTTAAAAGTAGTGCAGTGTATCGGCAACAGGGTGCCATTTGGGACAGAGCATCCTGAGTATAGTGTTGATTGTGATTGCTCTGCGAGTGGAGCAGCGGGGTGGGGATATCACCTCCATAACTAACAGTAATGATAATAACAGATATGAATATCATCACAAGTTGTTAGGGCAGACAATGCTGCTGCCTCCACCGTGGTTATTGTCATGATGATGATGATGCCTTGTTATTGTGAAAGATCACTGTACTTTAAATGAAGGTGAACAAGTCTTTTTCCATTTGGTGGTTATATATGCAGACACGAGCAATCTCCCTTGCTGCGTCCCAAATATAGTGCACTACCTTTTGACCAGAGCCGAATGGGGGTCAAAAGTAGTGCACTAAATAGGGAATATGGTACTGTTTGGGATGTCGCCCGTCTGTCTGTTTGGTTCTGTTGAACAAACATCCCTATGATTCATTAATCTCTGTATAGACATACACGCTTTGGAATGAAAATCAGCCACACACACACACACACCACACCACACCACACCACACCACACCACACCACACCACACCACACCACACCACACCACACACACCAATTGACTTGCTGTAGCTAGGTGTTAGTGGTGCTGTACTGTAGTCCCACCATGCAGGTAACCAGAAAGCAGGTAGACCTGGTAGATCACATGTTGCTTTAACCTTTTTGCCAGCCACATAATGACAACTAATCAGATGTGTGTGTGTGTGTGTGTGTGTGTGTGACCTTCCTGCAGTCCTAATGGCTGGCAGTGAACACTACCAGTTATTGGTACATCCTCACTCCCCTGTGGACAGGCTAGGTGGCTATGGGAAGGAAGACACTACAGCTGGCCCACGAATGGCACCCTATTCCCTACATAATGCACTACTTTTGACCAGAGTCCAGGTTAAATGAAGTAACACAGAACATGATTAGGGTTACAGCATTAGCAGTAGACTGCATCTAAAATGGCACCCTATTCCCTACATAGTGCACTACCCAATGGTCCCTGGTCGAAAGTGGTGCACTATATAGGGAATAGGGTGCAGTTTGGGATATACACAAAGACACTTCTGCTACTGCTGTATCCCTAAACATGTCCTGGGTCAATTCATTTACACCTGCTAATCAAATAATGACAAACTAACCAGAGAGAAAGGCACCAGCGCAGTGTGGGTGTGTTTGTTGTGGCCACGTTGAGATGTGTTGTGGCCACGTTGAGATGTGTTTGTTATGGCCGCGTTGAGATGTGTTTGTTATGGCCGCGTTGAGATGTGTTTGTTATGGCCACGTTGAGATGTGTTTGTTGTGGCCACGTTGAGATGTGTTTGTTGTGGCCGCGTTGAGATGTGTTTGTTGTGGCCGCGTTGAGATGTGTTTGTTATGGCCACGTTGAGATGTGTTTGTTGTGGCCACGTTGAGATGTGTTTGTTGTGGCCACGTTGAGATGTGTTTGTTGTGGCCACGTTGAGATGTGTTTGTTGTGGCCACGTTGAGATGTGTTTGTTGTGGCCACGTTGAGATGTGTTTGTTATGGCCACGTTGAGATGTGTTTGTTATGGCCACGTTGAGATGTGTTTGTTGTGGCCACGTTGAGATGTGTTTGTTATGGCCACGTTGAGATGTGTTTGTTGTGGCCACGTTGAGATGTGTTTGTTGTGGCCGCGTTGAGATGTGTTTGTTGTGGCCACGTTGAGATGTGTTTGTTGTGGCCATGTTGAGATGTGTTTGTTATGGCCACGTTGAGATGTGTTTGATGTGGCCACGTTGAGATGTGTTTGTTGTGGCCATGTTGAGATGTGTTTGTTATGGCCATGTTGAGATGTGTTTGTTGTGGCCACGTTGAGATGTGTTTGTTGTGGCCACGTTGAGATGTGTTTGTTATGGCCACGTTGAGATGTGTTTGTTATGGCCACGTTGAGATGTGTTTGTTGTGGCCACGTTGAGATGTGTTTGTTATGGCCACGTTGAGATGTGTTTGTTGTGGCCACGTTGAGATGTGTTTGTTATGGCCACGTTGAGATGTGTTTGTTGTGGCCACGTTGAGATGTGTTTGTTGTGGCCACGTTGAGATGTGTTTGTTGTGGCCACGTTGAGATGTGTTTGTTGTGGCCACGTTGAGATGTGTTTGTTGTGGCCACGTTGAGATGTGTTTGTTGTGGCCACGTTGAGATGTGTTTGATGTGGCCACGTTGAGATGTGTTTGTTGTGGCCACGTTGAGATGTGTTTGTTGTGGCCACGTTGAGATGTGTTTGTTGTGGCCACGTTGAGATGTGTTTGTTGTGGCCACGTTGAGATGTGTTTGATGTGGCCACGTTGAGATGTGTTTGATGTGGCCACGTTGAGATGTGTTTGTTGTGGCCACGTTGAGATGTGTTTGTTGTGGCCACGTTGAGATGTGTTTGATGTGGCCACGTTGAGATGTGTTTGTTGTGGCCACGTTGAGATGTGTTTGTTGTGGCCACGTTGAGATGTGTTTGTTATGGCCACGTTGAAATGTGTTTGATGTGGCCACATTGAGATGTGTTTGTTGTGGCCACGTTGAGATGTGTTTGTTGTGGCCACGTTGAGATGTGTTTGATGTGGCCACATTGAGATGTGTTTGTTGTGGCCATGTTGAGATGTGTTTGTTATGGCCATGTTGAGATGTGTTTGTTGTGGCCACGTTGAGATGTGTTTGTTGTGGCCACGTTGAGATGTGTTTGTTATGGCCACGTTGAGATGTGTTTGTTGTGGCCACGTTGAGATGTGTTTGTTGTGGCCACGTTGAGATGTGTTTGTTATGGCCACGTTGAGATGTGTTTGTTGTGGCCACGTTGAGATGTGTTTGTTGTGGCCACGTTGAGATGTGTTTGTTATGGCCACGTTGAGATGTGTTTGATGTGGCCACGTTGAGATGTGTTTGTTGTGGCCACGTTGAGATGTGTTTGTTATGGCCACGTTGAGATGTGTTTGTTGTGGCCACGTTGAGATGTGTTTGTTGTGGCACGTTGAGATGTGTTTGTTATGGCCACGTTGAGATGTGTTTGTTATGGCCACGTTGAGATGTGTTTGTTGTGGCCACGTTGAGATGTGTTTTATGGCCACGTTGAGATGTGTTTGTTGTGGCCACGTTGAGATGTGTTTGTTATGGCCACGTTGAGATGTGTTTGTTGTGGCCACGTTGAGATGTGTTTGTTATGGCCACGTTGAGATGTGTTTGTTATGGCCACGTTGAGATGTGTTTGTTGTGGCCACGTTGAGATGTGTTTGTTGTGGCCACGTTGAGATGTGTTTGTTATGGCCACGTTGAGATGTGTTTGTTGTGGCCACATTGAGATGTGTTTGTTGTGGCCACGTTGAGATGTGTTTGTTATGGCCACGTTGAGATGTGTTTGTTGTGACCACGTTGAGATGTGTTTGTTGTGGCCACGTTGAGATGTGTTTGTTGTGGCCACGTTGAGATGTGTTTGTTATGGCCACGTTGAGATGTGTTTGTTGTGGCCACGTTGAGATGTGTTTGTTATGGCCACGTTGAGATGTGTTTGTTGTGGCCACCTTGAGATGTGTTTGTTGTGGCCACGTTGAGATGTGTTTGTTACGGCCACGTTGAGATGTGTTTGTTACGGCCATGTTGAGATGTGTTTGTTGTGGCCACGTTGAGATGTGTTTGTTGTGGCCACGTTGAGATGTGTTTGTTGTGGCCACGTTGAGATGTGTTTGTTATGGTCACGTTGAGATGTGTTTGTTATGGCCACGTTGAGATGTGTTTGTTGTGGCCACATTGAGATGTGTTTGTTATGGCCACGTTGAGATGTGTTTGTTATGGCCACGTTGATTCTTACTGGATCACAGGATAATGAAGTAGCCTTGTCCAGATAGAATGGCCCTAGGGCATGATAACTATTTCCTGTTTCTGTAGCGTGAGTAGCCTTGTCCCAGACAGAATGGCCCTAGGGCATGATAACTATTTCCTGTTTCTGTAGCGTGAGTAGCCTTGTTCCAGATAGAATGGCCCTAGGGCATGATAACTATTTCCTTTTTCTGTAGCGTGAGTAGCCTTGTCCAGATAGAATGGCCCTAGGGCATGATAACTATTTCCTGTTTCTGTAGCGTGAGTTGCCTTGTCCAGATAGAATGGCCCTAGGGCATGATAACTATTTCCTGTTTCTGTAGCGTGAGTAGCCTTGTCCAGACAGAATGGCCCTAGGGCATGATAACTATTTCCTGTTTCTGTAGCGTGAGTAGCCTTGTCCAGACAGAATGGCCCTAGGGCATGATACCTATTTTCTGTTTCTGTAGCGTGAGTTGCCTTGTCCAGATAGAATGGCCCTAGGGCATGATAACTATTTCTTGTTTCTGTCGCGTGAGTAGCCTTGTCCAGATAGAATGGCCCTAGGGCATGATAACTATTTCCTGTTTCTGTAGCGTGAGTAGCCTTGTCGGGCATGATAACTATTTCCTGTTTCTGTAGCGTGAGTAACCTTGTCCAGATAGAATGGCCCTAGGGCATGATAACTATTTCCTGTTTCTGTAGCATGAGTAGCCTTGTCCAGATAGAATGGCCCATAGGGCAGGAGATATATTGCCTTTTTCTGTAGCGTGAGGCAGTTTGATGTACATGTCCAACCCCTGGAGAGCTGTGTTGACTTGTTGTTCTCCATCAGCTGTGTTGACTTGTTGTTCTCCATCAGCTGTGTTGAGTTGTTGTTGTCCATCAGCTGTGTTGAGTTGTTGTTCTTCATCAGCTGTGTTGAGTTGTTGGTCTCCATCAGCTGTGTTGACTTGTTGTTCTCCATCAGCTGTTTTGAGTTGTTGTTCTTCATCAGCTGTGTTGAGTTGTTGGTCTCCATCAGCTGTGTTGAGTTGTTGGTCTCCATCAGCTGTGTTGACTTGTTGTTCTCCATCAGCTGTGTTGACTTGTTGTTCTCCATCAGCTGTGTTGAGTTGTTGGTCTCCATCGGCTGTGTTGACTTGTTGTTCTCCATCGGCTGTGTTTAGTTGTTGTTCTCCATCAGCTGTGTTGAGTTGTTGTTCTCCATCAGCTGTGTTTAGTTGTTGGTCTCCATCAGCTGTGTTGACTTGTTGTTCTCCATCAGCTGTTTTGAGTTGTTGTTCTTCATCAGCTGTGTTGAGTTGTTGTTCTCCATCAGCTGTGTTGAGTTGTTGGTCTCCATCAGCTGTGTTGAGTTGTTGGTCTCCATCGGCTGTGTTGAGTTGTTGTTCTTCATCAGCTGTGTTGAGTTGTTGTTCTTCATCAGCTGTGTTGAGTTGTTGGTCTTCATCAGCTGTGTTGAGTTGTTGTTCTCCATCAGCTGTTTTGAGTTGTTGTTCTTCATCAGCTGTGTTGACTTGTTGTTCTCCATCAGCTGTGTTGAGTTGTTGGTCTCCATCAGCTGTGTTGAGTTGTTGGTCTCCATCAGCTGTTTTGAGTTGTTGTTCTTCATCAGCTGTGTTGACTTGTTGTTCTTCATCAGCTGTGTTGACTTATTGTTCTTCATCAGCTGTGTTGAGTTGTTGTTCTCCATCAGCTGTGTTGAGTTGTTGGTCTCCATCAGCTGCCTCCGTATTGTATTTGTCTGCGTAGCTGCTGAAATCAAACACAATAATCACAAAGCATGCCAACAGCTTGCCCTAAACAAGATGGTAATAAAAGATACATTTAAGTGTGAAATGTATGCATGTTTAAAAAAAAGATTTTCAAAATAAAACAATTATGTCCAATTTCATGATGGCAAGATGTTTAATGAGATTTGAACAAGATGTTACTGTAATGTTTTTCTTTAGACTTCTACAATGGGTTTATCATAATAACTAAAGGTCATATCTTACAGACTCTCATTTCATCAAACTGTGACACATTAAGATAATACACACACTGGTTTTTACCTTTGTTAAATGTTTGCGCTTTAGCATCAGTTTGTATTTTGATTAGATTTCTATATGCCTCAGGCATTCAGAGTTGCCTGGTGTTGATTTCCTTTTATCAAACTGTCAGAAATACCTTTTGATCTTCTTATAGGTGGGATTTACTTGTCTAAAACAAATGAGAAACAAAGTTTGCACAGAGAGTTTTGTAATTTATTGATGTTTAAGTGGTTGAAGGGACTGGCAATTAATTTGAGCTTTAACACCAGCCATAAGAAGTTACTTCAGATGGTCAAAGGTTACTGTTATATTAACTCATTGGTTTTGACATTAATAGTCCATGACGAATATAATGCCTTTAAAACAAAGCTAGTCTGTTCATTGAAATATAATGCCTTTAAAACAAAGCTAGTGTTCACTGCATATGCTGTTCTAACAGTATGTGAGGTGTTGATACTCTAGATCTGACTGATTGGACATCAATATGGGTTGCATCTCAAATGGCAACATATTCCCTATAAAGTTCATTACCTTTGACCAGAAATAGTGCCCTGTATAGGGAATATGGTGCCATTTAGGACACACACTGAACTCTGTTAGCTCAAACATAATTTTCTGTGTCATCTACAGTATCCTCTTATCTAATACCAGACATCACCCTCCTCATCCTCTAATCTAATACCAAACATCACCCTCATCATCCTCTAATCTAATACCAAACATCACCCTCATCATCCTCTAATCTAATACCAGACATCACCCTCATCATCCTCTAATCTAATACCAGACATCACCCTCATCATCCTCTAATCTAATACCAGACATCACCCTCATCATCCTCTAATCTAATACCAGACATCACCCTCATCATCCTCTAATCTAATACCCTCATCATCTTCTTATCTAATACCAAACATCACCCTCCTCATCCTCTAATCTAATACCAGACATCACCCTCCTCATCCTCTAATCTAATACCAGACATCACCCTCCTCATCCTCTAATCTAATACCAGACATCACCCTCCTCATCCTCTAATCTAATACCAGACATCACCCTCATCATCCTCTAATCTAATACCAGACATCACCCTCCTCATCCTCTAATCTAATACCAGACATCACCCTCCTCATCCTCTAATCTAATACCAAACATCACCCTCATCATCCTCTAATCTAATACCAAACATCACCCTCCTCATCCTCTAATCTAATACCAGACATCACCCTCCTCATCCTCTAATCTAATACCAGACATCACCCTCATCATCCTCTAATCTAATACCAGACATCACCCTCCTCATCCTCTAATCTAATACCAAACATCACCCTCATCATCCTCTAATCTAATACCAGACATCACCCTCCTCATCCTCTTATCTAATACCAGACATCACCCTCCTCATCCTCTAATCTAATACCAGACATCACCCTCATCATCATCCTATCTAATACCAGACATCACCCTCATCACCCTCTTATCTTATACCAAACATCACCCTCCTCATCCTCTAATCTAATACCAGACATCACCCTCATCATCATCCTATCTAATACCAGACATCACCCTCATCATCATCCTATCTAATACCAGACATCACCCTCATCATCCTCTAATCTAATACCAGACATCACCCTCCTATCTAATACCCTCATCATCCTCTTATCTAATACCAAACATCACCCTCCTCATCCTCTAATCTAATGCCAAACGCCACCTTCATCGTCCTGTCTTAGCTAATGGCAAAAATAACCCTCATAATCCTCTTTAACCATCTGAAATTGTTGACGACAGTATATATTTGCAGTTTGGCCACACACACACACACACACACATACACACACACACACATGCATGCGCACACAGAAGTCTTTCATTGTAGTTGACAGTGATCTAATGGGATGACAGTTTGATGACTAAAAATGAATGCTACTGTTGTTTCCCTGAAGCAATGAGAATCAAAGGTAACAGGGCTGGAAACACACACACACATGCACACACACACACACACACACACACACACACACACACACAAGGCAGAGCTAGAGACGGCATCACGCCATGAACATTCCTGCGTGAACATGACATTTCCACAGTGTCCTGTTTATTCCAATAACAAATACTGCAGAGAGAGTAAGAAGAGGGTCTGCGCATAGTGCAGAGATGGTGTGTGTCTAGGCAAGGGGGGGGGGGTTCTGTCTGTGTGTGTGTGTGTGTGTGTGTGTGTGTGTGTGTGTGTGTGTGTGTGTGTGTGTGTGTGTGTGTGTGTGTGTGTGTGTGTGTGTGTGTGTGTGTGTGTGTGAGAGAGAGAGAGAGATGGTTTCCAAGCCTTGGCTAGTGTGTTCAGGAGGATTCATATTTATAGTAGACCTAGTGTGCGTCCAAAATGACTCCCTTGATAGTGCACTACTTCTGACCAGGGCCCATAGGAAATAGGGTGCCATTTGGGACCCAGCCCTAGTGCTCCGCAGATACAGACCAAACTAATATTTTCGTTGCAACTTCCCCTGTTGCAGTAGACATAATATTTCCCCTGTTGCACTAGACATAATATTTCCCCTGTTGCAGTAGACAGAATTTTTCCCCTGTTGCAGTAGACAGAATATTTCCCCTGTTGCACTAGACATAATATTTCCCCTGTTTAGTAGACAGAATATTTCCCCTGTTGCAGTAGACAGGATATTTCCCCTGTTGCACTAGACAGAATATTTCCCCTGTTGCAGTAGACAGAATTTTTCCCCTGTTGCAGTAGACAGAATATTTCCCCTGTTGCAGTAGACATAATATTTCCCCTGTTTAGTAGACCGAATATTTCCCCTGTTGCAGTAGACCGAATATTTCCCCTGTTGCAGTAGACAGAATATTTCCCCTGTTGCAGTAGACAGAATATTTCCCCTATTTAGTAGACAGAATATTTCCCTTATTGCAGTAGACAGAATATTTCCCCTGTTGCAGTCGACGGAATATTTGCCCTGTTGCAGTAGACAGAATATTTCCCCTGTTGCAGTAGACAGAATATTTCCCCTGTTGCAGTCGACAGAATATTTCCCCTGTTGCAGTCGACAGGATGTTTCCCTTATTGCAGTAGACAGAATATTTCCCCTGTTGTAGTAGACAGAATATTTTCCCTGTTGCAGTAGACAGAATATTTCCCCTGTTGCAGTAGACAGAATATTTCCCCTGTTGCAGTAGACAGGATATTTCCCCTGTTGCAGTAGACAGAATATTTCCCCTGTTGCAGTCGACGGAATATTTGCCTTGTTGCAGTAGACAGAATATTTCCCCTGTTGCAGTAGACAGAATATTTCCCCTGTTGCAGTAGACAGGATATTTCCCCTGTTGCAGTAGACAGAATATTTCCCCTGTTGCAGTAGACAGCATATTTCCCCTGTTGCAGTAGACAGAATATTTCCCCTGTTGCAGTAGACAGAATATTTCCCCTGTTGCAGTAGACAGAATATTTCCCCTGTTGTAGTAGACAGAATATTTCCCCTGTTGCAGTAGACAGAATATTTCCCCTGTTGCACTAGACAATATTTCCCCTGTTGCAGTAGACAATATTTCCCCTGTTGCAGTAGACAGAATATTTCCCCTGTTGCAGTAGACAGAATATTTCCCCTGTTTAGTAGACAGAATATTTCCCCTGTTGCAGTAGACAGAATATTTGCCCTGTTGCAGTAGACAGAATATTTCCCCTGTTGCAGTAGACAGAATATTTCCCCTGTTGCAGTAGACAGAATATTTGCCCTGTTGCAGTAGACAGAATATTTGCCCTGTTGCAGTAGACAGAATATTTCCCCTGTTGCAGTAGACAGAATATTTGCCCTGTTGCAGTAGACAGAATATTTGCCCTGTTTCAGTAAAGACAGAATACAAATCACAGGAAGGAGAGAGTGAATTTGGGTGAATGTGCTTTTTTGTGAAAATAATTAAGAATCCTCCTATTATGTTGGATTTAATCTAACTGCTAGTCTATGCAGAGATTTCATCCTAGCAAATTATGTAAAATTACCATTTAATGGAGAGAGATATGCAGAGAGTGAATTACAGCATATCCTTTATTTCCAACCCTTAATATAAATATTCAATGACTGGCTCAAACCTTCAGTGACCCATTTTCTTTGTGTTTTTGTTAATACAAATTACAATTAACCTTACCCTAACCCTTGCAACAACTATACACAAACATGAACATGAAGTCATTAACATGAAGTCATTATCATGACACCATGATCATTTCCCAACACCATGGGGAAATAGTACTCTTCATTTTTTTCTGGCTTTGTAAAAAAATACATGAAAAAAATCACTTAAGTATGTGTGTGAGCACAGTGCCTTCAGAAAGTATTCATACCCCTTGACTTATTCCACATTTTGTTGTTACAGCCTGAATTCAACATTTATTAAATAGATTGTTTTTTCTCACTCATCTACACACAATACCCCATAATGACAAAGTGAAAACATGTTTTTAGAAATGTTTGCAAATGTATTGAAAATGAAATACAGAAATACACTACATGACCAAAAGTATGTGGACACCTGTTCGGCAAACATCTCATTCCAAAATCATGGGTATTAATATGGAGTTGATCCCCCTTTGCTGTTATAACAGCCTCCACTCTTCTGGGAAGACTTTCCACTAGATGTTGGAACATTGCTGCGGGGACTTGCTTCCACTCAGTAACAAGAGCATTAGTGAGGTCGGGCACTGCTGTTGGGCGATTAGGCCTGACTCGCAGTTGGTGTTCCACTTCATCCCAAAGTGTTTGATGGGGTTGAGGTCAGGGCTCTGTGCAGGCCAGTCAAGTTCTTCCACACCGATCTCAACAAACCATTTCTGTATGGACCTTGCTTTGTGCACTGGGGCATTGTCATGCTGAAACAGGAAAGGTCAAACTGTTGCCACCAAGTTGAAAGCACAGAATCATCTCATATACTTTTGTATATTTAGTGTATTGTATTTACATAATTATTCACACCCCTGAGTCAATACTTTGTAGAAGCACCTTTGGCAGCGATTACACATGTCTCTAAGAGACAGTCTCTAAGAGCTTTCCACACCTGGATTGTGCAACATTTGCCCATTATTCTTTTTTAAAAAATTAAAGCACTGTCAAATTGGTTGTTGATCCTTGCTCGATAACCCTTTTCAGGTCTTGCCATATATTTTCAATAGATTTAAGTCAAAACTGTAACTTGCCCATTTAGGAATATTCACTGTCTTCTTGGTAAGCAACTCCTGTGTAGATTTGGCCTTGGTTATTGTCCTGCTGAAAGGTGAGTAAATCTCCTAGTGTTTGGTGGGGAGCAGACTGAATCAAATCAAATCAAATGTATTTATATAGCCCTTCTTACATCCGCTGATATCTCAAAGTGCTGTACAGAAACTCAGCCTAAAACCCCTAAACAGCAAGCAATGCAGATGTAGAAGCACAAACCAGGTTTTCCTCTAAGATTTTGCCTGTGCTTAGCTCCATTCTGTGTTTTTTTTATCCTGAAAAACTCCCCAGTCCTTAACGATTACATGTATACACATAACATGATACAGCCACCACTATGTTTGAAAATATGGACAGTGGTACTCAGTAATGTATTGGATTTGCCCCAAACATAGCACTTTGTATCCAGGACAAAAAGTTAATTACTTTGCCACATTTTTTGCAGTGTAACTTTAGCAAAACAGTCTTCCTTCTTTTCCCTCCTGTCATTTAGGTTAGTATTCTGGAGTAACTACAATGTTGTTGGTCCATCCTCAGTTTTCTCCTATCGCAGCCATTAAACTCTGTAACTGTTTTAAAGTCACCATTGGCCTCAAGGTAAAATCCCTGAGCGGTTTCTTTCCTTTCCAGCAACTGAGTTAGGAATGACGCCAGTTTCTGTGTAGTCACCGGGTGTATTGATACACCATCCAAGTGTAATTAATATCGTTACCATGCTGAAAGGGATATTCAATGTCTGTTTTTTTGCCATCTATCAGTAGGTGCCCTTCTTTGCAAGGCACTGGAAAACCTCACTGGTCTTTGTGTTTGAAATTCACTGCTAGACTGACCTTACAGATAATTGTATGTGTGGGGTACAGAGATGTGTCAAAAATCATGTTAAACACTATTATTGCACACAGAGTGAGTCCATGCAACTTACTATGTGACTTGTTAAGCACATTTCTACTCTTGAACATATTTAGCTTTGCCATAACAAAGGGGTTGAATACTTATTGACTCAAGACATTTCAGCTTATAATTTTTTATTAATTTGAAAAAATGTAGAAAAACATAACATTATGAGGTATTGTGTGTAGGCCAGTGACAAAAAATCTAAATGTTATCCATTTTAAATTCAGGCTGTAACACAACAAAATGTGGAAAAAGTCAAGGGGTTTGAATACCTTCTGTGTGTGTGTGTGTGTGTATGTGTGTGTGTGTGTGTGTGTGTGTGTGTGTGTGCGTGTGTGTGTGTGTGCGTGTTTCCAGCCCTGTTACCTTTGATTCTCATTGCTTCAGGGAAACAACAGTAGCATTCATTTTTAGTCTTCAAACTGTCATCCCATTAGATCACTGTCAACTACAATGAAAGACTTCTCTCTGACAGAAAGAAAGAGTGGGTATGTTTTGTACGGTGTCCATATTAGGACATCCTCAGTCACCCCAGCTTCTTTTGACTCTGAGGATGTCCTAATATGGACAGTTTGAAGACTAAAAATGAATGCTGCTGTTGTTTCCCTGAAGCAATGCGTTATAGTTATATGTTTTGTGATTTCAAAGGTTTCCTATTTGAGCAATGTGAAGTTCCGAGAAATGTCTGCTTAATTACACACACTGTTTGTCTGCTCAGTTTGAGTGTGTTTTTCTGTGTTATTTCACAGGTTGCATATTTGATCTGGAGTTTCGGACGAGGAGAGACGGGAAGTTCATAGCGTTGGGGAAGCCTGAGGGCCATCCTAACTCTGGCCGTAGTGTGGGTCAGTGCGGGGTCACACCCTGCACCCTGGTGACCTGCAGGAACGGAGGAACCTGTGTGGACTCTGGATCCTCT
The DNA here is from genome assembly GCF_901001165.1 of Salmo trutta. Taxonomy (NCBI): domain Eukaryota; kingdom Metazoa; phylum Chordata; class Actinopteri; order Salmoniformes; family Salmonidae; genus Salmo; species Salmo trutta. The sequence continues at coordinate 4,628,935 of NC_042974.1, read as the reverse complement.
GTCTAGTATGTACACTACATTTTCATTGATTCTTTTATTTTGTTGAACCGTTCTTTAAACCAGGATGTCCCATTGTTATGCTTGTAATCAATTAATCAGATTGATTTATATTGCCCTTTCTACCACAATATATCTCCCAAAGTGCTTTACCTGAACCCATGAAGCCCATGGTATGTGACTGTGGTATTATTATTATTCAGTTAAGTGACTACAATGACATCTCTGCATAATATGACTTGACCAGAGATGTAGGCTAAGGCTGGTCATATATAGGGTTGAGGGGGGGGGGGGGGCTCGTGGTTTCTTCTATAAACCTTCTATTAGTGAGACTCAGAAAATGCCTACGCTAAAACAGTCCTTGTGGCAAGTGCTCCCTCTATCCATCTCTATGGCGAGACTGAGAAAACAGGACCATGTATTGATGTTGCATGTCAGACCAAGGGCTTAGTGGGCATCAGGCCTCCTCCGGTTGCTGTAATCAATGTTATTATCCCAGAAATGAGAGGCTTTGGAGACATAAATCACTGCTCAACATGGAGGCAAATGAATGGGTATGGCTGTACCACTGTTAGTCCTATTAATCATGGTTGGCTGGGTTGACCAGGAGATAGGTGGTGAATTCTATTTCAGCCTGTACAAGTGCTGATCTAGAATCACGTCCCCAATGCCCATGTGTTCTTGTTCATTATGATATAAAAGGCAAAATTTATCCTAGATCAGCACTCCTACTCTGAGATGCTTTGTAAATACAGGTCCAGATTCCTAACATGTGTTTGGAATCAGCTTAGCCTTTTAGCTCATAATGAACAAGATTATATGGACAGGGGGGGACCTGATCCTAGATCAGTTTGTTTTAGTTTCTTCTATTCAGGAGAGACTTATCTGTCTGTATTGTTGAGAACAGCATCATCAGAGCAAGGAGCTGTGTGTTTAGGACTCAATGTTAATGAATGTGATACACAACAGTGCAGGAAATAGTGGATTCATTCAGACAATAATTGCAAAATGTAATGTAGTTGGTGAAGATATAATAACTCTTAGTAATTCACTGAAGATGTATCATCACCATCTGTAGACTCTGTAGATGTATCATCACCATCTGTAGACTCTGTAGATGTATCATCACCATCTGTAGACTCTAGATGTATCATCACCATCTGTAGACTCTGTAGATGTATCATCACCATCTGTAGACTCTGTAGATGTATCATCACCATCTGTAGACTCTGTAGAGTCTGACCTACAGTATTACTAGTAATAAGCCAGTCCCCTGTACTACAGTATTACTAGTAGTAAGCCAGTCCCCTGTACTACAGGATTACTAGTAATAAGCCAGTGCCCTGTACTACAGTATTACTAGTAATAAGCCAGTCCCCTGTACGACAGTATTACTAGTAATAAGCCAGTGCCCTGTACTACAGTATTACTAGTAATAAGCCAGTCCCCTGTACGACAGTATTACTAGTAATAAGCCAGTGCCCCTGTACTACAGTATTACTAGTAATAAGCCAGTCCCCTGTACTACAGGATTACTAGTAATAAGCCAGTCCCCTGTACTACAGTATCACTAGTAGTAAGCCAGTCCCCTGTACGACAGTATTACTAGTAATAAGCCAGTGCCCTGTACTACAGTATTACTAGTCGTACTCCATGTCATTCTGCTCTCCCCTGTAGCACTACTAGCAGCACTGTCTGTGCCAGTAGTAGAAGTAGTTATTCTGATGTTACGTAAACCTCATGACATCTCCCCTAGCTGCCAGTAACCCTAACCCATGTGTTCCTCTCTCCCCTAGCTGCCAGTTACCCTAACCCATGTGTTCCTCTCTCCCCTAGCTGCCAGTAACCCTAACCCATGTGTTCCTCTCTCCCCTAGCTGCCAGTTACCCTAACCCATGTGTTCCTCTCTCCCCTAGCTGCCAGTAACCCTAACCCATGTGTTCCTCTCTCCCCTAGCTGCCAGTAACCCTAACCCATGTGTTCCTCTCTCCCCTAGCTGCCAGTTACCCTAACCCATGTGTTCCTCTCTCCCCTAGCTGCCAGTTACCCTAACCCATGTGTTCCTCTCTCCCCTAGCTGCCAGTAACCCTAACCCATGTGTTCCTCTCTCCCCTAGCTGCCAGTAACCCTAACCCATGTGTTCCTCTCTCCCCTAGCTGCCAGTTACCCTAACCCATGTGTTCCTCTCTCCCCTAGCTGCCAGTTACCCTAACCCATGTGTTCCTCTCTCCCCTAGCTGCCAGTAACCCTAACCCATGTGTTCCTCTCTCCCCTAGCTGCCAGTAACCCTAACCCATGTGTTCCTCTCTCCCCTAGCTGCCAGTTACCCTAACCCATGTGTTCCTCTCTCCCCTAGCTGCCAGTTACCCTAACCCATGTGTTCCTCTCTCCCCTAGCTGCCAGTAACCCTAACCCATGTGTTCCTCTCTCCCCTAGCTGCCAGTGCCCATTCGGCTGGAAGGGAGCACTCTGCTCTGAGACCGTGTCTGTGTGCGACGCTGAACACCGTCCCCCTCCTTTGTGTGCCCGTGGTTCCACCTGCGTACCCCTTCCAGACGGATACACCTGCCTCTGCCCCTTGGGCACCGGCGGACTGCACTGTCAGCAAGGTCAGAATACTGACCAAACACTAACCAAATACTATTAGGTCAGAATACTGACCAAACACTAACCAAATACTATTAGGTCAGAATACTGACCAAACACTAACCAAATACTATTAAGTCAGAATACTGACCAAATACTATTAGGTCAGAATACTGACCAAACACTAACCAAATAGTATTAGGTCAGAATACTGACCAAACACTAACCAAATACTATTAGGTCAGAATACTGACCAAACACTAACCAAATACTATTAAGTCAGAATACTGACCAAATACTATTGGGTCAGAATACTGACCAAACACTAACCAAATAGTATTAGGTCAAAATAATAACCAACCAACCCAACCAGTTTGTTCCAAAAAAATAAGAAAAAGAAAGCGATTAACCTCTCTGTTAACCTCTCTGTTAACCTATCTCCGTTAACCTCTCCGTTAACCTCTCCGTTAAACTCTCCGTTACGTTAACCTCTCCGTTAACCTTTCTGTTAAACTCTCCGTTACGTTAACCTCTCTGTTAACCTCTCCGTTAACCTCTCCGTTACGTTAACCTCTCCGTTAACCTTTCTGTTTAACTCTCCGTTAACCTCTCCGTTAACCTCTCCGTTAACCTCTCCGTTAAACTCTCCGTTAAGCTCTCCGTTAAACTCTCCGTTAAGCTCTCCGTTAAGCTCTCCGTTAAACTCTCCGTTAAACTCTCCGTTAACCTCTCCGTTAAACTCTCCGTTAAGCTCTCCGTTAACCTCTCTGTTAAGCTCTCTGTTAACCTCTCTGTTAAGCTCTCTGTTAACCTCTCTGTTAACCTTTCTGTTAAATTCTCCGTAAAACACTGATGGTCTATTGAGACCAAAACGTTGGTATACGTTTTTTCCCCGTTATCCTATAGTATCAATTTCCAGGGTTTTAAAATGTAATTACATCAAATGAATAGATCTCAGTCCCTCTCATATAACCATTTGTCTTTCCCCTTTGATTGATAGCTTGACACAAAGAAATAGATACCGTACCAGTCAAAAGTTTGGACACACCTACTCATTCAAGGGTTTTTCTTCATTTTTACTATTTTCTACATTGTAGAATAATAGTGAAGACATCAAAACTATGCAATAACACATATGGAATCATGTAGTTACCAAAAAAGTGTTAAACAAATCATAATATATTTTTGATTTTAGATTATTCAAAGTAGCCACCCTTTCCCTTGATGGCTTTGCACACTCTTGTAATTCTCTCAACCAGCTTCATGAGGTAGTCACCTGGAATGCATTTTAATTAACAGGTGTGCCTTGTCAAAAGTTAATTTGTGGAATTTATTTCCTTCTTAATGTGTTTGAGACAATCAGCTGTCTTGTGACAAGGTAGAGGTGGTATACAGAAGATAGCCCTATTTGGTAAAAGACCAAGTCCATATTATGGCAAGAACAGCTCAAATAAGCAAAGAGAAATGACAGTCCATCATTACTTTAAGACATGAAGGTCAGTAAATCTGGAAAATTTCAAGAACTTTGAAAGTTTCTTCAAGTGCAGTCACAAAAACCATCAAGTGCTATGATGAAACTGCTTCTCATGAGGACCGCCACAGGAAAGGATGACCCAGAGTTACCTCTGCTGCAGAGGATAAGTTCATAAGAGTTACCAGCCTCAGAAATTACAGCCCAAATAAATGCTTGACAGAGTTCAAGTAACAGACACATGAATCAGGCCTTCATGGTCGAATTGCTGCATAGAAACCACTACTAAAGGACACCAATAAGAAGAAGAGACTTGCTTGGGCCAAGAAACACGAGCAATGGACATTAGACCAGTGGAAATCTGTCCTTTGGTCTGATGAGTCCAAATGTCAGATTTTTGGTTTCAACCGCCGTGTCTTTGTGGGACGCAGAATAGCTGAACAGATGATCTCCGCATGTGTGGTTCCCACCATGAAGCATAGAGGAGGAGGTGTGATGGTGTATTTTGTATTTATTATGGATCCCCATTAGCTGTTGCCAAAGCAGCAGCTATTCTTCCTGGGGTCCAGCAAAATTAAGGCAGTTTATACCATTTTAAAAACATTACTATACATTCACAGATTTCACAACACATTGTGTGCCCTCAGGCCCCTACTCCATCACTACCACATATCTACAGTACTAAATCCATGTGTATTATGTTATCGTGTGTGTGTGTGACTGTGCCAATACTTGTGTTGCTTCACAGTCCCCGCTGTTCCATAAGGTGTTTTTGAAATCTGTTTTTTAAATCTAATTTTACTGCTTGCGTCAGTTTCTTGATGTGGAATAGAGTTTATTGTAGTCATGGCTCTATGTAGTACTGTGTGCCTCCCATAGTCTGTCTGGATTTGGGGACTGTGAAGAGACCTCTTGTGGCATGTCTTGTGGGGTATGTATGGGTGTCCGAGCTCTGTGCCAGTAGTTTAGACAGACAGCTCAGTGCATTCAACATGTCAATACCTCTCATAAATACAAGTAGTGATGAAGTCAATCTCTCCTCCACTTTCAGCCAGGAGAGATTGACATGCATATTATTAATATTAGGTCTCTGTGTACATCCAAGGGCCAGCCGTGCTGCCCTGTTATGAGCCAATTGCAAAACTAGGGCCTGTAGGACCTGCCTTGTTGATAGTGTTGTTAAGAAGGCAGAGCAACACTTTATTATGGACAAACTTCTCCCCATCCTAGCTACTGTTGTATCAATATGTTTTGACCATGACAGTTTACATTCCAGGGTTACTCCAAGCAGTTTAGTAATCTCAACTTGCTCAATTTCCACATTATTTATTTAGTTGAGGTTTAGGGTTTCCACGACTTCCAATCAAAGGCAACTCAACACACCTGCCTTCAATTGGAAGTCCCAAATCAACAATCAAACATTCACATACACAAAAACTGCCACGTCCTGACCCCAACACTAAAACAATAGCTCCATCTGCTGGTCAGGACGTGACAGTACCCCCCCCTCAAGGTGCAGACCCCGGAATGCACCTACCAACAAAAAACCCCAACACAAAACCCATAAACAATAACCCTAAAACAAAAAGGGAGGGAAGGGAGGGTGGCTGCCGTCACCGACGGCACTGTGCTACACCCTCCCTCCCCAACCCACCTATCCTGGAGGTGGCTCAGGTGCAGGGCGTGGACCTTGCTCCACCTTCGGCGTAGCCCACTTTGGTGGCGCTGCTAGCTGCGCCGGGCAGATGGGCCACTTGGGCTGACCCTGGCAGATGGACCACTCGTGCTGGGCCGGAGGACAGGAGGGCCACTTGTGCTGGGCCGGAGGACAGGAGGGCCACTCGGGCTGGGCCGGAGGACAGGAGGGCCACTCGGGCTGGGCCGGAGGACAGGAGGGCCACTCGGGCTGGGCCGAAGGGCAGGAGGGCCACTCGGGCTGGGCCGGAGGGCAGGAGGACCACTCGGGCTGGGCCGGAGGGCAGGAGGGCCACTCGGGCTGGGCCGGAGGGCAGGAGGGCCACTCGGGCTGGGCCGGAGGGCAGGAGGGCCACTCGGGCTGGGCCGGAGGGCAGGAGGACCACTCGGGCTGGGCCGGAGGGCAGGAGGGCCACTCGGGCTGGGCCGGAGGGCAGGAGGGCCACTCGGGCTGGGCCGGAGGGCAGGAGGGCCACTCGGGCTGGGCCGGAGGGCAGGAGGGACACTCCGGCAGTTCAGGGCAGTCTGGCCACTCCGGCAGTTCAGGGCAGTCTGGCCACTCCGGCAGTTCAGCGCAGTCTGGCCACTCCGGCAGTTCAGCGCAGTCTGGCCACTCCGGCAGTTCAGCGCAGTCTGGCCACTCCGGCGAGCAGCTCCGACGACTGTTGACTGGCGGGCAGCTCCGACGACTGTTGACTGGCGGGCAGCTCCGACGACTGTTGACTGGCGGGCAGCTCCGACGACTGTTGACTGGCGGGCAGCTCCGACAATTGTTGACTGGCGGGCAGCTCCGACGACTGTTGACTGGCGGGCAGCTCTGACGACTGTTGACTGTCGGGCAGCTCTGGTGATGGTTGACTGGCGGGCAGCTCCGACGACTGTCGACTGGCGAACAGCTCTGACGACTGTCGACTGGCGGGCAGCTCTGGCGACTGTCGACTGGCGGGCAGCTCTGGTGACTGTTGACTGGCGGGCAGCTCTGGTGACTCACGACTGGCGAGGCTGGGCTGACGCACCAGACTCCTGATGCGTGGGGCTGGTACCGGGCGGACTGGGCTGTGCGTCCGTATCGGCGAGATGGTGCGTACCTCAGCGTAACATGGCGCCCTCCACCTCATACGCACCTCCCTGTAGTCACGGGTAGCTGGCTTACGGCTCTTCCCTGGCCTGGCCAAGCTACCCGTGTGCCCCCCCAAAAAAAATCTTGGGGCTGCCTCTTGGGTTTCCTACCCAACCGTGTTCCAGCAAAACATTCCCGTTGGTTCCTCTGTCCAACTGCCTCCACTCTCCTGAGTGCCTCCACCTGTTCCCATGGGAGGCGATCCCTTCCGGCCAGGATCTCTTCCCAGGTGTAGGCTCCCTTGCCATCCAGGACGTCCTCCCATGTCCATTCTTCCTTTTTTCTCTCCTGTGGCTTCCTCCTCTTCTGCTGCTTGGTCCTGGTTTGGTGGGTGGTTCTGTAACGGCTGTCTTCTGAAATGAACCAAGGCGCAGCAGGTATGTGAATACTCATGGTGATTTATTACCAAAAAAAGGAGTAGAGCATCCACTTGAACTCAACACACCTGCCTTCAATTGGAAGTCCCAAATCAACAATCAAACATTCACATACACAAAAACTGCCACGTCCTGACCCCAACACTAAAACAATAGCTCCATCTGCTGGTCAGGACGTGACAGTACCCCCCCCTCAAGGTGCAGACCCCGGAATGCACCTACCAACAAAAAACCCCAACACAAAACCCATAAACAATAACCCTAAAACAAAAAGGGAGGGAAGGGAGGGTGGCTGCCGTCACCGACGGCACTGTGCTACACCCTCCCTCCCCAACCCACCTATCCTGGAGGTGGCTCAGGTGCAGGGCGTGGACCTTGCTCCACCTTCGGCGTAGCCCACTTTGGTGGCGCTGCTAGCTGCGCCGGGCAGATGGGCCACTTGGGCTGACCCTGGCAGATGGACCACTCGTGCTGGGCCGGAGGACAGGAGGGCCACTCGGGCTGGGCCGAAGGGCAGGAGGGCCACTCGGGCTGGGCCGGAGGGCAGGAGGACCACTCGGGCTGGGCCGGAGGGCAGGAGGGCCACTCGGGCTGGGCCGGAGGGCAGGAGGGCCACTCGGGCTGGGCCGGAGGGCAGGAGGGCCACTCGGGCTGGGCCGGAGGGCAGGAGGACCACTCGGGCTGGGCCGGAGGGCAGGAGGGCCACTCGGGCTGGGCCGGAGGGCAGGAGGGCCACTCGGGCTGGGCCGGAGGGCAGGAGGGCCACTCGGGCTGGGCCGGAGGGCAGGAGGGACACTCCGGCAGTTCAGGGCAGTCTGGCCACTCCGGCAGTTCAGGGCAGTCTGGCCACTCCGGCAGTTCAGCGCAGTCTGGCCACTCCGGCAGTTCAGCGCAGTCTGGCCACTCCGGCAGTTCAGCGCAGTCTGGCCACTCCGGCGAGCAGCTCCGACGACTGTTGACTGGCGGGCAGCTCCGACGACTGTTGACTGGCGGGCAGCTCCGACGACTGTTGACTGGCGGGCAGCTCCGACGACTGTTGACTGGCGGGCAGCTCCGACAATTGTTGACTGGCGGGCAGCTCCGACGACTGTTGACTGGCGGGCAGCTCTGACGACTGTTGACTGTCGGGCAGCTCTGGTGATGGTTGACTGGCGGGCAGCTCCGACGACTGTCGACTGGCGAACAGCTCTGACGACTGTCGACTGGCGGGCAGCTCTGGCGACTGTCGACTGGCGGGCAGCTCTGGTGACTGTTGACTGGCGGGCAGCTCTGGTGACTCACGACTGGCGAGGCTGGGCTGACGCACCAGACTCCTGATGCGTGGGGCTGGTACCGGGCGGACTGGGCTGTGCGTCCGTATCGGCGAGATGGTGCGTACCTCAGCGTAACATGGCGCCCTCCACCTCATACGCACCTCCCTGTAGTCACGGGTAGCTGGCTTACGGCTCTTCCCTGGCCTGGCCAAGCTACCCGTGTGCCCCCCCAAAAAAAATCTTGGGGCTGCCTCTTGGGTTTCCTACCCAACCGTGTTCCAGCAAAACATTCCCGTTGGTTCCTCTGTCCAACTGCCTCCACTCTCCTGAGTGCCTCCACCTGTTCCCATGGGAGGCGATCCCTTCCGGCCAGGATCTCTTCCCAGGTGTAGGCTCCCTTGCCATCCAGGACGTCCTCCCATGTCCATTCTTCCTTTTTTCTCTCCTGTGGCTTCCTCCTCTTCTGCTGCTTGGTCCTGGTTTGGTGGGTGGTTCTGTAACGGCTGTCTTCTGAAATGAACCAAGGCGCAGCAGGTATGTGAATACTCATGGTGATTTATTACCAAAAAAAGGAGTAGAGCATCCACTTGAACTCAACACACCTGCCTTCAATTGGAAGTCCCAAATCAACAATCAAACATTCACATACACAAAAACTGCCACGTCCTGACCCCAACACTAAAACAATAGCTCCATCTGCTGGTCAGGACGTGACAGTACCCCCCCCTCAAGGTGCAGACCCCGGAATGCACCTACCAACAAAAAAAACCCAACACAAAACCCATAAACAATAACCCTAAAACAAAAAGGGAGGGAAGGGAGGGTGGCTGCCGTCACCGACGGCACTGTGCTACACCCTCCCTCCCCAACCCACCTATCCTGGAGGTGGCTCAGGTGCAGGGCGTGGACCTTGCTCCACCTTCGGCGTAGCCCACTTTGGTGGCGCTGCTAGCTGCGCCGGGCAGATGGGCCACTTGGGCTGACCCTGGCAGATGGACCACTCGTGCTGGGCCGGAGGACAGGAGGGCCACTTGTGCTGGGCCGGAGGACAGGAGGGCCACTCGGGCTGGGCCGGAGGACAGGAGGGCCACTCGGGCTGGGCCGGAGGACAGGAGGGCCACTCGGGCTGGGCCGAAGGGCAGGAGGGCCACTCGGGCTGGGCCGGAGGGCAGGAGGACCACTCGGGCTGGGCCGGAGGGCAGGAGGGCCACTCGGGCTGGGCCGGAGGGCAGGAGGGCCACTCGGGCTGGGCCGGAGGGCAGGAGGGCCACTCGGGCTGGGCCGGAGGGCAGGAGGACCACTCGGGCTGGGCCGGAGGGCAGGAGGGCCACTCGGGCTGGGCCGGAGGGCAGGAGGGCCACTCGGGCTGGGCCGGAGGGCAGGAGGGACACTCCGGCAGTTCAGGGCAGTCTGGCCACTCCGGCAGTTCAGGGCAGTCTGGCCACTCCGGCAGTTCAGCGCAGTCTGGCCACTCCGGCAGTTCAGCGCAGTCTGGCCACTCCGGCAGTTCAGCGCAGTCTGGCCACTCCGGCGACTGTTGACTGGCGAGCAGCTCCGACGACTGTTGACTGGCGGGCAGCTCCGACGACTGTTGACTGGCGGGCAGCTCCGACGACTGTTGACTGGCGGGCAGCTCCGACGACTGTTGACTGGCGGGCAGCTCCGACAATTGTTGACTGGCGGGCAGCTCCGACGACTGTTGACTGGCGGGCAGCTCTGACGACTGTTGACTGTCGGGCAGCTCTGGTGATGGTTGACTGGCGGGCAGCTCCGACGACTGTCGACTGGCGAACAGCTCTGACGACTGTCGACTGGCGGGCAGCTCTGGCGACTGTCGACTGGCGGGCAGCTCTGGTGACTGTTGACTGGCGGGCAGCTCTGATGACTCACGACTGGCGAGGCTGGGCTGACGCACCAGACTCCTGATGCGTGGGGCTGGTACCGGGCGGACTGGGCTGTGCGTCCGTATCGGCGAGATGGTGCGTACCTCAGCGTAACATGGCGCCCTCCACCTCATACGCACCTCCCTGTAGTCACGGGTAGCTGGCTTACGGCTCTTCCCTGGCCTGGCCAAGCTACCCGTGTGCCCCCCCCAAAAAAATCTTGGGGCTGCCTCTTGGGTTTCCTACCCAACCGTGTTCCAGCAAAACATTCCCGTTGGTTCCTCTGTCCAACTGCCTCCACTCTCCTGAGTGCCTCCACCTGTTCCCATGGGAGGCGATCCCTTCCGGCCAGGATCTCTTCCCAGGTGTAGGCTCCCTTGCCATCCAGGACGTCCTCCCATGTCCATTCTTCCTTTTTTCTCTCCTGTGGCTTCCTCCTCTTCTGCTGCTTGGTCCTGGTTTGGTGGGTGGTTCTGTAACGGCTGTCTTCTGAAATGAACCAAGGCGCAGCAGGTATGTGAATACTCATGGTGATTTATTACCAAAAAAAGGAGTAGAGCATCCACTTGAACTCAACACACCTGCCTTCAATTGGAAGTCCCAAATCAACAATCAAACATTCACATACACAAAAACTGCCACGTCCTGACCCCAACACTAAAACAATAGCTCCATCTGCTGGTCAGGACGTGACAGTGTTTTGTTCCAAATACAATGCTTTTAGTTTCAGAAATATTTAGGGCTAACTTATTCCTTGCCACCCACTCTGAAACTAACTGCAGCTCTTTGTTGAGTGTTGCAGTCATTTCAGTTGCTGTAGTAGCTGACGTGTATAGTGTTGAGTCATCCGCATACATAGACACTCTGGCTTCACTCAGTCAGTGGCATGTCGTTAGTAAAATAAAATGAACGCAAGGGGCCTAAATAGCTACCCTGGAGAATTCCTGATTCTAACTGGATTATATTTGAGAGGCTTCCATTAAAGAACACCCTCTGTGTTCTGTTAGACAAGTAACTCTTGATCCACATTATAGTAGTGGGTGTAAAGCCATAACACATACGTTTTTCCAGCAGCAGACTATGATCGATAATGTCAAAGCTGCACTGAAGTCTAATAAGACAGCCCCCACAATCATTTTATTATCAATTTATCTCAGCCAATCATCAGTAATTTGTGTAAGTGCCAGGACGTGACAGTCTGATTCAATGAATGAAGGAGCCGAGTTGTCTTTTTTTCCCAAAATTTCATTTAAGGTGCCCCAAAGCTTTTTACTATCATTCTTTTATTTAATTTATCTTATTTCTGTCTTTTCGGTAGATGTTAAAACCATGTATCGCTACCACTGTATCATCAAATGTATTATCTAAGTGAGTTTCAGAGATAATCAGAATATGAATGTCATCTGTTACAAGAAAGTTATTGACTTCATGTACCTTGTCTCTTAGGTTACATATGTTAATATGGGCTATTTGTAGCACTTTTCTGGGTTGCTTGATTGTTTTTAATGCTTTACTCGGAAGCTTATCAGAGGTAGACTTACTCATGTTATTTTGTTTTATTCACTGATTTAGCACACTCTGCCAACCCGGATGTCCTAGCTGTGTCTGAATCTTGGCTTAGGAAGTCCACCAAAGACTCTGAAATCTTCATCCCTAACTACAACGTTTTCAGACAAGATAGAACGACCAAAGGGGGCGGTGTTGCAATATTACTGCAGAGATAGCCTGCAGAGTTCTGTCCTGCCATCCAGGTCTGTACCTAAACAATTTGAACTTCTACTTTTAAAAATCCACCTCTCCAAAAACAAGTCTCTCACCATTGCCGCCTGCTATAGACCCCCCTCGGCCCCTAGCTGTGCTCTGGACACCATATGTGAACTGATTGCCCCTCATCTATCTTCAGAGCTCGTGCTACTAGGTGACCTAAACTGGGACATGCTTAACACCCCAGCCATCCTACAATCCAAGCTTGATGCCCTCAATCTCACACAAATTATTAATGAACCCACCAGGTACAACCCCAAAGCCGCAAACACTGGCACCCTCATAGATATCATCCTAACCAACGTGCCCTCTAAATACACATCTGCTGTTTTCAACCAAGATCTCAGCGATCACTGCCTCATTGCCTGCACCCGTAATGGGTCAGCGGTCAAACGACCTCCACTCATCACTGTCAAACGCTCCCTGAAACATTTCAACGAGCAAGCCTTTCTAATCGACCTGGCCCTGGTATCCTGGAAGGATATTGACCTCATCCCGTCAGTAGAGGATGCCTGGTTATTTTTTTTAAATGCCTTCCTCTCCATCTTAAATAAGCATGCCCCTTTCAAGAAATTTAGAACCAGGAACAGATATAGCCCTTGGTTCTCCCCAGACCTGACTGCCCTTAACCAACACAAAAATATCCTGTGGCGTTCTGCATTAGCATCGAACTGCCCCCGCGATATGCAACTTTTTAGGGAAGTTAGAAACCAATACACACAGGCAGTTAGAAAAGCCAAGGCTAGCTTTTTCAAACAGAAATTTGCTTCGTGCAACTCCAACTCTAAAAAGTTCTGGGACATTGTAAAGTCCATGGAGAATAAGAACACCTCCTCCCAACTGCCCACTGCACTGAGGATAGGAAACTCTGTCACCACCGATAAGCCCACTATAATTGAGAATTTCAATAAGCATTTTTCTACGGCTGGCCATGCTTTCCACCTAACTACCCCTACTGCATTCAACAGCACTGCACCCCCCACAGCTACTCGCCCAAGCCTCCCCCATTTCTCCTTCTCCCAAATCCATTCAGCTGATGTTCTGAAAGAGCTGCAAAATCTGGACCCCTACAAATCAGCTGGGCTTGACAATCTGGACCCTTTCTTTCTAAAATTATCTGCCGAAATTATTGCAACCCCTATTACTAGCCTGTTCAACCTCTCTTTCGTGTCGTCTGAGATTCCCATAGATTGGAAAGCAGCTGCTGTCATCCCCCTCTTCAAAGGAGGTGACACTCTTGACCCAAATTGCTACAGACCTATATCCATCCTACCCTGCCTTTCTAAGGTCTTCGAAAGCCAAGTCAACAAACAGATTACCGACTATTTTGAATCCCACCGCACCCTCTCCGCTATGCAATCTGGTTTCAGAGCTGGTCATGGGTGCACCTCAGCCACGCTCAAGGTCCTAAACGACATCGTAACCGCCATCGATAAGAAACAATACTGTGCTGCCGTATTCATTGACCTGGCCAAAGCTTTTGACTCTGTTAATCACCACATCCTCATCGGCAGACTCAGTAGCCTTGGTTTCTCAAACGATTGCGTCGCCTGGTTCACCAACTACTTCTCTGACAGAGTTCAGTGTGTCAAATCGGAGGGCCTACTGTCTGGACCTCTGGCAGTCTCTATGGGGGTACCACAGGGTTCAATTCTTGGGCCAACTCTTTTCTCTGTAGACATAAATGATGTCGCTCTTGCTGCTGGTGAATCTCTGATCCACCTCTATGCAGACGACACCATTCTGTATACTTCTGGCCCTTCTTTGGACACTGTGTTAACAACCCTCCAGACGAGCTTCAATGCCATTCAACTCTCCTTCCGTGGTCTCCAACTGCTCCTAAACACAAGTAAAACTAAATGCATGCTCTTCAACCGATCGCTGCCTGCACCTGCCCGCCCGTCCAGCATAACTTCTCTGGACGGTTCTAACTTAGAATTTGTGGACAACTACAAATACCTAGGTGTCTGGTTAGACTGTAAACTCTCCTTCCAGACTCACATCAATCATCTCCAATCCAAAGTAAAATCTAGAATTGGCTTCCTATTTCGCAACAAAGCATCCTTCACTCATGCTGCCAAACATACCCTCGTAAAACTGACCATCCTACCAATCCTCGACTTCGGCGATGTCATTTACAAAATAGCCTCCAATACCCTACTCAACAAGCTGGATGCAGTCTATCACAGTGCCATCCGTTTTGTCACCAAAGCCCCATATACTACCCACCACTGCGACCTGTAAGCTCTCGTTGGCTGGCCTTCGCTTCATAATCGTCGCCAAACACATTGGCTCCAGGTCATCTACAAGACTCTTCTAGGTAAAGTCCCCCCTTATCTCCGCTCACTGGTCACCATAGCAGCACCCACCTGTAGCATACGCTCCAGCAGGTATATCTCTCTGGTCACCCCTAAAGCCAACTCCTCCTTTGGTCGTCTCTCCTTCCAGTTCTCTGCTGCCAATGACTGGAACGAACTACAAAAATCTCTGAAACTGGAAACACTTATCTCCCTCACTAGCTTTAAGCACCAGCTGTCAGAGCAGCTCACAGATCACTGCACCTGTACTTAGCCCATCTATAATTTAGCCCAAACTACTACCTCTTCCCCTACTGTATTTATTCATTTTATTTATTTTGCTCCTTTGCACCATATTATTTATATTTTAATCTACCATTCCAGTGTTTTTCTTGCTATACTTTATTTACTTTGCCACCATGGCATTTTTTTGCCTTTACCTCCCTTATCTCACATCATTTGCTCACATTGTATATAGTCTTATTTTTTTTCTACTGCATCATTGATTGTATGTTGTTTTACTCCATGTGTAACTCTGTGTTGTTGTATGTTGTCGAACTGCTTTGCTTTATCTTGGCCAGGTCGCAATTGTAAATGAGAACTTGTTCTCAACTTGCCTACCTGGTTAAATAAAGGTGAAATAAATAAATAAATAAAAATTTACATTGGAGCTGATAGTGCAGGGTGAGCTGCATAAAGTGGTCTTCCTACTATTGCACACCGCCTCAGTGCTAACAGTGGAACTCTGGTTTATAGGCTCATGACTACTGCTTACAATAGCTGTAGGATAAACAGATGTATTCAGTGCAATTAGGGGTACATAAATTAAATTACTTACATTGTGTTTGCCAATGCCCCTAAGATCATGTACATTTCATGCAGCATTATGGCGACTCATTGTCACAATGGTAGGGATTAACTGAGCTGGTCTTGGATCATTTACCAGTCATTGTTTCAACGCAGTCTTGAAATGCATGGACAGACTCCAGGAGCCAAGATGATTTGGATGGACTCCGTCATTCCTGTAGAGTATCTTCTGTTTCCAGAAGGTGTCAAAGTTATCAATAAAAGTGACTCCAGTCGAGCTACAGTAGTCTTTTAGCCAGATGTGTAATGCCAGCAGTCTGCTGAATCTTTCACACCCGCGGCCCAACAGTGGTAGTGGACCTGAAATTATTGGCCCTTTTTTGGAGTCTTTTAATGCTAAAATCAGTTCTTTAAAATCCATTTTCAAATGTTCCGAGCTAGCCCTCCTGATGTCATTTGACTCCACATGGACTATGACAGTGTCAGCTCCCTGCATCTGTGGTAGAACAGTCGACACGCCCTTGTTATGTCCTGTTCTTTTGCCTTGGGGACCGAGATGTTTCTCACCATAGAGCTGCCTATGATGACAGCTGGGGATGTTGAATGGGCCGGTCTCTCAGGCAGCCTCGCGGTCTGGTGAGGCTGGGAGCTCCGAAGATCTGAACCCGAGGTAGAAGCCACCGGAGAGGGAGACAGAACCGAGGACGAAGATGCAGGTACCTCTGGATCCGATCTTGATTGGGAAGCCACCGAGAACGAAGGCTCCGGAACCTCTGGATCCAGGGCGGCAAAGCTGTTTTTGGTCTGTGTTAGTTCCTGGCTCAACATCTCCATGGAGACCCCCGTTGCCAGAGGACGCCTTCTTCGACTTCCATGGCGAGTGACGTACCTCCATGGCTGGTTGGTTGGGTCGAGAACAGCTCGGTTCTCCAGGGAAGGGGAGACCACTTCGGGGATGGAACCCTGCCTAGCACCAGCCAGTCAGCTGTGGAGAGCCGACACGGCGGCGAAACTTCCACCAGACCAGAGCGGCGTCCGGCTCCTAGAGTGGAAGAAAAATAAAAAGTAGGTGGGCGTGGGTTCCCCAGTAGCTTATGTAGGTTTGCTACTTGCTTGCTAAGAGTAGCCACTTCGCTCCTGTAGTCCTCCGCAAGCAAGCAGTTGCTACATTGGAAGTCAGCGCAGTCCACTTTGTCCCGGAACAACGCAAAGTAAACACAGCTCCTGCAATGCTGGAAACGTTTAATGGCGGCCTCCATTTGAGGCCTTTTTTTTGAGGCCACCGAGTGTAGGGGTGCTTTGCTGCTGACGCTGTCTGTGATTTACTTAGAATTCAAGGCACACTTAAGCAGCATGACTACCACAGCATTCTGCAGCAATACGCCATCCCATCTGGTTTGCGCTTTGGGACTACCATTAGTTTTTCCTCAGGACAATGACCCAACACACCTCCAGGCTATGTAAGGTCTATTTGACCAAGAAGGAGAGTGATGGAGTGCTGCATCAGATGATCTGGCCTCCACAATCACCCGACCTCAACCTAATTGAGATGGTTTGGGATGAGTTGGACCGCAGAGTGAAGGAAAAGCAGCCAACAAGTGCTCAGCATATGTGGGAACTCCTTCAAGACTATTGGAAAAGCATTCCTCATGAAGCTGGTTGAGAGAATGCCAAGAGTGTGCAAAGCTATCATTAAGGCAAAGGGTGGCTACTTTGAATATATTTTGATTTGATTAACACTTTTTTGGTTACTACATGATTCCATATGTGTTATTTCAAAGTTTTGATGTCTTCACTATTATTATACAATGTAGAAAATAGTAAAAATAAAGAAAAACCCATGAATGGGAAGGTGTATCCAAACTTTTGACTGGTACTGTATATTTTTTGCATTAATACACCAGATAATCCACCAGATACTATAGATGCAGTCCTGCTCCCAGACTGGCAGTCAGAGCAGCGCTTCAGTGGTTATATCCCAGCCTGGCAGTCAGAGCAGTGCATCAGTGGTTATATTAATGAGATTTCAATCAAATCCAGTCAGTCAGTATAGCTCTCTGGTACAAATTGCCAAGGAACATTGGGCTCTGGGGTGAGCTCATTTAAATGAATCCATATTCAGTACACTGTGACCTGTGACCTGTTAGAACTGGCTGCGCCAATAGGTTCAATTAGAGAATGACATTGCATAATAGCCTACTGTGGCTATAGCCCTCTGTCTCTTACAGCCCGTACCAATTCCCTTCCTACTCCTTCCCTTTGGCCTTACTCCTTCCCCTTGGCCTTACTCCTTCCCCTTGGCCTTACTCCTTCCCCTTGGCCTTACTCCTTCCCTTTGGCCTTACTCCTTCCCCTTGGCCTTACTCCTTCCCCTTGGCCTTACTCCTTCCCCTTGGCCCTTCTCCTTCCCCTTGGCCTTACTCCTTCCCTTTGGCCTTACTCCTTCCCCTTGGCCTTACTCCTTCCCTTTGGCCTTACTCCTTCCCCTTGGCCTACTCCTTCCCCTTGGCTCTACTCCTTCCCCTTGGCTCTACTCCTTCCCTTTGGCCTTACTCCTTCCCCTTGGCTCTACTCCTTCCCCTTGGTCTTACTCCTTCCCTTTGGCCTTACTCCTTCCCCTTGGCTCTACTCCTTCCCTTTGGCCTTACTCCTTCCCCTTGGCCTTACTCCTTCCCTTTGGCCTTACTCCTTCCCTTTGGCCTTACTCCTTCCCCTTGGCCTTACTCCTTCCCCTTGGTCTTACTCCTTCCCCTTGGCCTTACTCCTTCCCATTGGCCTTACTCCTTCCCCTTGGCCTTACTCCTTCCCCTTGGCCTTACTCCTTCCCCTTGGCCTTACTCCTTCCCCTTGGCCCTTCTCCTTCCCCTTGGCCTTACTCCTTCCCCTTGGCCTTACTCCTTCCCCTTGGCCTTACTCCTTCCCCTTGGCCTTACTCCTTCCCCTTGGCCTTACTCCTTCCCTTTGGCCTTACTACTTACCCTTGGCTCTACTCCTTCCCCTTGGCCATACTCCATCCCTTTGGCCTTACTCCATCCCTTTGGCCTTACTACTTCCCTTTGGCCTTACTCCTTCCCCTTGGCTCTACTCCTTCCCCTTGGCCCTTCTCCTTCCCCTTGGCCTTACTCCTTCCCCTTGGCCTTACTCCTTCCCCTTGGCCCTTCTCCTTCTCCTTGGCCTTACTCCTTCCCCTTGGCCTTACTCCTTCCCCTTGGCCTTACTCCTTCCCCTTGGTCTTACTCCTTCCCCTTGGCCTTACTCCTTCCCCTTGGCCCTTCTCCTTCCCCTTGGCCTTACTCCTTCCCCTTGGCCTTACTCCTTCCCCTTGGCCTTACTCCTTCCCCTTGGCCTTACTCCTTCCCTTTGGCCTTACTCCTTCCCCTTGGCCTTACTCCTTCCCCTTGGCCCTTCTCCTTCCCCTTGGCCATACTCCATCCCTTTGGCCTTACTCCATCCCTTTGGCCTTACTACTTCCCTTTGGCCTTACTCCTTCCCCTTGGCTCTACTCCTTCCCCTTGGCCCTTCTCCTTCCCCTTGGCCTTACTCCTTCCCCTTGGCCTTACTCCTTCCCCTTGGCCCTTCTCCTTCCCCTTGGCCTTACTCCTTCCCCTTGGCCTTACTCCTTCCCCTTGGCCTTACTCCTTCCCCTTGGCCTTACTCCTTCCCCTTGGCCTTACTCCTTCCCCTTGGCCTTACTCCTTCCCCTTGGCCTTACTCCTTCCCTTGCCTTACTCCTTCCCTTGACCTTACTCCTTCCCCTTGACCTTACTCCTTCCCCTTGGCCTTACTCCTTCCCTTTGGCCTTACTACTTACCCTTGGCTCTACTCCTTCCCCTTGGCCATACTCCATCCCTTTGGCCTTACTCCATCCCTTTGGCCTTACTACTTCCCTTTGGCCTTACTCCTTCCCTTTGGCCTTACTCCTTCCCTTTGGCCTTACTCCTTCCCCTTGGCCCTTCTCCTTCCCCTTGGCCCTTCTCCTTCCCCTTGGCCCTTCTCCTTCCCCTTGGCCCTTCTCCTTCCCCTTGGCCTTACTCCTTCCCCTTGGCCCTTCTCCTTCCCCTTGGCCCTACTCCTTCCCCTTGGCCCTTCTCCTTCAATGTTTCCAGATCTGAAGGGTCTCGTGAAGCTTCTCCATGGTGAGAATTCTACATCCTACAAGAATTCTACATTCTTTTGACTCATCACATACGCTGCTGTTTATTATTTATCCTGTTGCCTAGTCCTTTCATCCTATTGCCTTGTCTCCGGTTACCTATCTACCCCCGCACATGGACTTGGTACTGGTACCCCATGTTAATAGCCAAGTTATCATTACGCGGTTCTGGTACCCCATGTTTATAGCCAAGTTATCATGACTCAGTACTGGTACCCCATGTTTATAGACAAGTTATCATTACTCAGTACTGGTACCCCATGTTTATAGCCAAGTTATCATGACTCAGTACTGGTACCCCATGTTTATAGACAAGTTATCATTACTCAGTACTGGTACCCCTTGTATATAGCCAAGTTATCATGACTCAGTACTGGTACCCCATGTTTATAGCCAAGTTATCATGACTCAGTACTGGTACCCCATGTTTATAGCCAAGTTATCATTACGCGGTTCTGGTACCCCATGTTTATATCCAAGTTATCATGACTCAGTACTGGTACCCCATGTTTATAGACAAGTTATCATTACTCAGTACTGGTACCCCATGTTTATAGCCAAGTTATTGTTACTCATTGTGGATGTTTTCATTGAGTTATTATTTTTCTATTATTTCTCTATTTTTCTCTCTGTATTGTTGGGAAGGGCCTGTAAGTAAGAATTTCACTGTTAGCCTACACGTGTTGTTTACCAAGCATGTGACAAGCATGTGACTTTAGAGATAAACAAACATTGAAGATCTGCAAATATAAGTAATTACATTATTGCCGCGCAACTGCAGCAAGAAAACTCAGATGTGAGAGTGCTTTATAAAATGGTAGATCTGAAAAGATTGAAGGCTTAGGGCCAACGGAAGGAAAGTTAACGTTTATTGTCATGAGTCTTGTCCTGGGGCAGAACTGAACGATTTCCACTAGATAGGCCAGCTGCAAAGTCAAAATTGGCTATATTGTAAAAATTCATGAAAACTCAAATTTGTTTTTTGGTCTATGGTCAGGCATTAGGGTTAGCAGTATGATTAAGGGGAAAGATACATGGATAGAGGGGGGAGGAGAGACAGAGAGAGGGACAGAGGGGGGAGGGGAGACAGACAGAGAGAGGGATAGAGGGGGGAGGAGAGACAGAGAGAGGGATAGAGGGGGAGGAGAGACAGAGAGAGGGATAGAGGAGGGAGGAGAGACAGAGAGAGGGATAGAGGGGGGAGGAGAGACAGAGAGAGGGACAGAGGGGGGAGGAGAGACAGACAGAGAGAGGGATAGAGGGGGGAGGAGAGACAGAGAGAGGGATAGAGGGGGAGGAGAGACAGAGAGAGGAACAGAGGGGGAGGAGAGACAGAGAGAGGGACAGAGGGGGGAGGGGAGACAGAGAGAGGGATAGAGGGGGGAGGCGAGAGACAGAGAGAGGGATAGAGGGGGGAGGAGAGACAGAGAGAGGGATAGAGGGGGGAGGAGAGACAGAGAGAGGGATAGAGGGGGGAGGAGAGACTGAGAGAGGGATAGAGGGGGAGGAGAGACAGAGAGAGGGATAGAGGAGGGAGGAGTACAGAGAGAGGGATAGAGGGGGGAGGAGAGACAGAGAGAGGAACAGAGGGGGGAGGAGAGACAGACAGAGGGATAGAGGGGGGAGGAGAGACAGAGAGAGGTATAGACGGGAAGGAGAGAGAGAGAGGGATAGAGGAGGGAGGAGAGACAGAGAGAGGGATAGAGGGGGGAGGAGAGACAGAGAGAGGGACAGAGGGGGGAGGAGAGACAGACAGAGAGAGGGATAGAGGGGGGAGGAGAGACAGAGAGAGGGATAGAGGGGGAGGAGAGACAGAGAGAGGAACAGAGGGGGAGGAGAGACAGAGAGAGGGACAGAGGGGGGAGGGGAGACAGAGAGAGGGATAGAGGGGGGAGGCGAGAGAGAGAGATAGAGGAGGGAGGAGAGACAGAGAGAGGGATAGAGGGGGGAGGAGAGACAGAGAGAGGGATAGAGGGGGGAGGAGAGACAGAGAGAGGGATAGAGGGGGGAGGAGAGACTGAGAGAGGGATAGAGGGGGAGGAGAGACAGAGAGAGGGATAGAGGAGGGAGGAGTACAGAGAGAGGGATAGAGGGGGGAGGAGAGACAGAGAGAGGAACAGAGGGGGGAGGAGAGACAGACAGAGGGATAGAGGGGGGAGGAGAGACAGAGAGAGGGATAGAGGGGGAGGAGAGACAGAGAGAGGAACAGAGGGGGAGGAGAGACAGAGAGAGGGACAGAGGGGGGAGGGGAGACAGAGAGAGGGATAGAGGGGGAGGAGAGACAGAGAGAGGGATAGAGGAGGGAGGAGTACAGAGAGAGGGATAGAGGGGGAGGAGAGACAGAGAGAGGGATAGAGGAGGGAGGAGTACAGAGAGAGGGATAGGGGGGGAGGAGTACAGAGAGAGGGATAGAGGGGGAGGAGTACAGAGAGAGGGATAGAGGGGGAGGAGTACAGAGAGAAAGAGATAGCTGGGGAGGAGAGACAAAGCGAGGGATAGAGGGGGAGGAGAGAGGGGGGAGGAGAGACAGAGAGAGGGATAGAGGGGGAGGAGAGACAGACAGAGGTGGGAGGAGAGACAGAGAGGGGGGAGGAGAGAAAAGGAAAGAACACAGACAGACAGAAAGCAGTAGGGACAGAGAGAAAAATAAGCCATTGTGTGAGAGAAAGAGGAGATGAAAATAAATGTCACAGCTCAGTGTGTCCCACTATCTCCAAGCTTACCGCATTTTATTTAACCTTTATTTAACTAGGCAAGAGCAAACCCGACGACGCCGGGCCAATTGTGTGCTGCACTATGGGACTCCCAATCACGGTCGGTAGTGATACAGCCTGGCTATGTTTTATGATAATGTTATTACGCAAAATACAGGGCTCTATGTATTACTGTAGTAGGACTACTGTATATAAAACACAGGGCTCTATGTATTACTGTAGTAGGACTACTGTAGTAGGACTACTGTATATAAAACACAGGGCTCTATGTATTACTGTAGTAGGACTACTGTATATAAAACACAGGGCTCTATGTATTACTGTAGTAGGACTACTGTAGTAGGACTACTGTATATAAAACACAGGGCTCTATGTATTACTGTAGTAGGACTACTGTATACAAAACACAGGGCTCTATGTATTACTGTAGTAGGACTACTGTATACAAAATACAGGGCTCTATGTATTACTGTAGTAGGACTATTGTATAAAAAATACAGGGCTCTATGTATTACTGTAATAGGACTACTGTATACAAAATACAGGGCTCTATGTATTACTGTAATAGGACTACTGTATACAAAACACAGGGCTATATGTATTACTGTAATAGGACTACTGTATACAAAACACAGGGCTCTATGTATTACTGTAATAGGACTACTGTATACAAAATACAGGTCTCTATGTATTACTGTAATAGGATTGCGTCCTACCTGACAGGTCGCTCCTACCAGGTGGCGTGGCGAGAATCTGTCTCCGCACCACGTGCTCTCACCACTGGTGTCCCCCAGGGCTCTGTTCTAGGCCCTCTCCTATTCTCGCTATACACCAAGTCACTTGGCTCTGTCATATCCTCACACGGTCTCTCCTATCATTGCTATGCAGACGACACACAATTAATCTTCTCCTTTCCCCCTTCTGACAACCAGGTGGCGAATCGCATCTCTGCATGTCTGGCAGACATATCAGTGTGGATGACGGATCACCACCTCAAGCTGAACCTCGGCAAGACGGAGCTGCTCTTCCTCCCGGGGAAGGACTGCCCGTTCCATGATCTCGCCATCACGGTTGACAACTCCCTTGTGTCCTCCTCCCAGAGTGCTAAGAACCTTGGCGTGATCCTGGACAACACCCTGTCGTTCTCCACTAACATCAAGGCGGTGACCCGATCCTGTAGGTTCATGCTCTACAACATTCGCAGAGTACGACCCTGCCTCACACAGGAAGCGGCGCAGGTCCTAATCCAGGCACTTGTCATCTCCCGTCTGGATTACTGCAACTCGCTGTTGGCTGGGCTCCCTGCCTGTGCCATCAAACCCCTACAACTCATCCAGAACGCCGCAGCCCGTCTGGTGTTCAACCTTCCCAAGTTCTCTCACGTCACCCCGCTCCTCCGCTCTCTCCACTGGCTTCCAGTTGAAGCTCGCATCCGCTACAAGACCATGGTGCTTGCCTACGGAGCTGTGAGGGGAACGGCACCTCCGTACCTTCAGGCTCTGATCAGGCCCTACACCCAAACAAGGGCACTGCGTTCATCCACCTCTGGCCTGCTCGCCTCCCTACCTCTGAGGAAGCACAGTTCCCGCTCAGCCCAGTCAAAACTGTTCGCCGCTCTGGCACCCCAATGGTGGAACAAGCTCCCTCACGATGCCAGGACAGCGGAGTCAATCACCACCTTCCGGAGACACCTGAAACCCCACCTCTTTAAGGAATACCTGGGACAGGATAAAGTAATCCTTCTAACCCCCCCCCCCCCCTTTAAAAGATTTAGATGCACTATTGTAAAGTGGTTGTTCTACTGGATATTATAGGTGAATGCACCAATTTGTAAGTCGCTCTGTATAAGAGCGTCTGCTAAATGACTTAAATGTAAATGTAATGTAAATGACTACTGTATACAAAACACAGGGCTGTATGTATTACTGTAGTAGGACTACTGTATACAAAACACAGGGCTCTATGTATTACTGTAATAGGACTACTGTATACAAAACACAGGGCTGTATGTATTACTGTAATAGGACTACTGTATACAAAACACAGGGCTCTATGTATTACTGTAGTAGGACTACTGTATACAAAACACAGGGCTCTATGTATTACTGTAGTAGGACTACTGTATACAAAACACAGGGCTCTATGTATTACTGTAATATACAAAACACAGGGCTCTATGTATTACTGTAATAGGACTACTGTATACAAAACACAGGGCTCTATGTATTACTGTAGTAGGACTACTGTATACAAAACACAGGGCTCTATGTATTACTGTAATATACAAAACACAGGGCTCTATGTATTACTGTAATAGGACTACTGTATACAAAACACAGGGCTCTATGTATTACTGTAGTAGGACTACTGTATACAAAACACAGTGCTGTATGTATTACTGTAATAGGACTACTGTATACAAAACACAGGGCTCTATGTATTACTGTAGTAGGACTACTGTATACAAAACACAGGGCTGTATGTATTACTGTAATAAGACTACTGTATACAACAGGTTCTCATCTTCAATCTGATAAAACAGGAGTTTGAGAATATACAGATAAATCCAATAACATTGTTGTCATAAGCAATAAGAATTACACTACAACTCTGAACAAACCTTACAGATTTCCATATTACTCTGGTTCTTCTTGATGTTATGAAGATAAATCTTCATAGTAACATCAGCCATTTTTTGTATCCTGTTCTTGTAAAAGTAATTTCAGAACCAAATGAACAAGAAAAAATATTCTAAAAGTATTTTCTACATTTTTTATGAGGTTTGTATTTCTCCCATTCTTGTTTGTTTCAGCCATGGCCATCAGTGACCCATTCTTCAGCGGTAACCAGTCATCCTGGATGTCTTTCTCTCCAGTCAGCATCAGACACAGGACAGACCTCAGGCTGCAGTTCCAGACTCTGTCACCAGAGGGCATCCTCTTCTACACAGCACAGCACCTCAGTGCCCGGGCCGGTAGGAACACAGTAACCATTCTATCCCTCTACACTGGTTTATAGAAATGTGCTAATAATATAAATACATTCAGAATGACAACATTAATGACCATTGTGTCCCTCTGTCCCTCTCTGGTCATGTCATCCACAGGAGACTTCTTCTGTGTGTCCCTGACATCTGGGTTGGTCCAGCTGCGCTACAACCTGGGTTCTGGAACCAGCGTGTTACAGTCCACTAACAGAGTGGACACCAGCGGAGGGACCTGGCACACGGTACCATGTCAAATCACATTCTATTTTATCACATGCTCCGAATATAACAGGTGTAGATCTTACAGTGAAATGCTGACTATAACAGGTGTAGATCTTACAGTGAAATGCTGAATATAACAGGTGTAGATCTTACAGTGAAATGCTGAATATAACAGGTGTAGATCTTACAGTGAAATGCTGACTATAACAGGTGTAGATCTTACAGTGAAATGCTGAATATAACAGGTGTAGATCTTACAGTGAACAGGTGTAGATCTTACAGTGAAATGCTGAATATAACAGGTGTAGATCTTACAGTGAAATGCTGAACATAACAGGTGTAGATCTTACAGTGAAATGCTGAATAGACACACAATTGGTTAGGTGGCCGTATAACAGCAGCCATCTCCTCCTGCCCCATTATGTTCTTACACCTGTACAGAACAGACAGGAACATTCCAGCTGCTTACATGTGCTGAAAACACATCAGATATTTACAGGATCTGGCTAAATAATTAGAAAACACACACGCAATTAATATTTTCTGTAACAGTTTGATGTTATCATTCCAGGTGAGGACAGGCAGGACGGGCCAATAGGGGTTACTGTAACGGTTTGATGTTTATTATTCCAGGTGAGGGCAGGCAGGACGGGCCACCGGGGGTTCCTGTAACGGTTTGATGTTTATCATTCCAGGTGAGGACAGGCAGGACGGGCCACCAGGGGTTCCTGTAACGGTTTGATGTTTATCATTCCAGGTGAGGGCAGGCAGGACTGGCCACCGGGGGTTCCTGTAACGGTTTGATGTTTATCATTCCAGGTGAGGACGGGCCACCAGGGGTTCCTGTAACGGTTTGATGTTTATCATTCCAGGTGAGGGCAGGCAGGACGGGCCACCAGGGGTTCCTGTAACGGTTTGATGTTTATCATTCCAGGTGAGGGCAGGCAGGACGGGCCACCGGGTGTTCCTGTAACGGTTTGATGTTTATCATTCCAGGTGAGGACGGGCCACCAGGGGTTCCTGTAACGGTTTGATGTTTATCATTCCAGGTGAGGGCAGGCAGGACGGGCCACCGGGGGTTCCTGTAACGGTTTGATGTTTATCATTCCAGGTGAGGGCAGGCAGGACGGGCCACCGGGGGTTCCTGTAACGGTTTGATGTTTATCATTCCAGGTGAGGGCAGGCAGGACGGGCCACCGGGGGTTCCTGTAACGGTTTGATGTTTATCATTCCAGGTGAGGGCAGGCAGGACGGGCCACCGGGGGTTCCTGTAACGGTTTGATGTTTATCGTTCCAGGTGAGGGCAGGCAGGACGGGCCACCGGGGGTTCCTGTAACGGTTTGATGTTTATCATTCCAGGTGAGGGCAGGCAGGACGGGCCACCGGGGGTTCCTGTAACGGTTTGATGTTTATCATTCCAGGTGAGGACAGGCAGGACGGGCCACCGGGGGTTCCTGTAACGGTTTGATGTTTATCATTCCAGGTGAGGGCAGGCAGGACGGGCCACCGGGGGTTCCTGTAACGGTTTGATGTTTATTATTCCAGGTGAGGACAGGCAGGACGGGCCACCGGGGGTTCCTGTAACGGTTTAATGTTTATCATTCCAGGTGAGGGCAGGCAGGACGGGCCACCGGGGGTTCCTGTAACGGTTTGATGTTTATTATTCCAGGTGAGGGCAGGCAGGACTGGCCACCGGGGGTTCCTGTAACGGTTTGATGTTTATCATTCCAGGTGAGGGCAGGCAGGATGGGCCACCAGGGGTTCCTGTAACGGTTTGATGTTTATCATTCCAGGTGAGGACAGGCAGGACGGGCCACCGGGTGTTCCTGTAACGGTTTGATGTTTATCATTCCAGGTGAGGGCAGGCAGGACGGGCCACCAGGGGTTCCTGTAACGGTTTGATGTTTATCATTCCAGGTGAGGACAGGCAGGACGGGCCACCAGGGGTTCCTGGTTCTGGACGGGCTGGAGGTGAAGCAGAACGACACCGAGGGAGGGATGTCCACTCTGGACGTGGCCACGGACCTCTTCGTCGGCGGGGTCTCCGACCTGAGCTCCATCTCTACGTTCTCCGTGGAGAGCGAGCCTGTGGGTTTTACCGGAGGCGTGAGAGAGCTCGTCTTAAACGGACACGACTTTGACCTGACGGAGACAGGGGCCCTGGGAGGGGCCAACGTGGGCGACTGGGACGGGACGGCGTGCGGGTACAAGGTGTGCCAGAACGGCGGCCGCTGTACTGCGTTGAGCGGCGCCGATTCGGACTCATTTATGTGCACCTGCCCTCCTCGGTGGACGGGTCCTGTGTGTAACCAATCGGTGTATTGTGTTAATAACCTCTGTCAACATGAGTCATTGTGTTTCTCTGATCTTGTGACTGGCTCATACGACTGTTTCTGTCCTCTCGGGTG
The DNA here is from genome assembly GCF_901001165.1 of Salmo trutta. Classification (NCBI taxonomy): domain Eukaryota; kingdom Metazoa; phylum Chordata; class Actinopteri; order Salmoniformes; family Salmonidae; genus Salmo; species Salmo trutta. The sequence goes on along the minus strand of NC_042974.1, from coordinate 4,601,202 downwards.
GGAGGGGAGGTACTGCGATAAGCAGGTAGGCCTATCCATGACCACTCTGAAGTTCGTTGGGAAATCATATCTGAAATACAGGGATCCTAAATTCAACACAAGGAATCTGAGGTACACGCAGGTTTCGTTTAACTTTACAGCAAGCGGGAACGAAGGGTTGATTCTGTGGATGGGAAGAGCGGAGCACGATGACGACGATTACCTTGCTGTCGGGCTTCAGGCGGGCCACCTCAAAATAGCCGTCAACCTCGGAGAGAGGCTCTCCCTCCCGCTCACTTTCAGAAACGTCACGTTGTGTTGCAACAAATGGCATTATTTATCCATCTCTCTGAACAGTACCCTTATTCAGGTGTTCCTGGGTGACGAGAGGGTCCTTTTCGAAGACGTGGACCCCTTCGAGCGTTACGTTGCCATGAATTACGGGGGTCTGTTGTACTTGGGAGGGTTCGAGTTGCATAGGAACATCTCAACAGTGACGTCTGGGCTGTTTACCAAAGGGTTTGTGGGAGATCTTAAAGATGTGCGTTTGTATCAGGACCCCAGACAACTGCAGTTCCTCCGAAACAGCAAAGGATTTAATGTTTACACAAGTAATGAGTAGTTCTGTAACTCGTGAAAATAGGTAATTAGTGTGTTGTGATAAAGAAATTCATAGAATTGGTTTCTAGAATGTAATAGTTTAAGTTCTTTATACGGCAATCCAAGTTGTATTCATTATGCACCAAATGGAAGAAAACACAAACAAGGAGGACAACTTCCTGGAATTGTTAATAAGCTTGTTTTTTTATCCATTGTGTGCCCTGATGAACACAACTCTGTTGAAACTGCCAGCTCCTCAGTAGATGGTTAATACCCTAAGTATTCCAAACATTAAGAACACCTTCCTAAAATTGAGTTGCTCCCCTCACTTTTACCCTCAGAACAGCCTCAATTCTTTGGGGCATGGACTCTACAAGGTGTCGAAAGCGTTCCACAAGGCTGCTGGCCCATGTTGACTCCAATGATTCCCACAGTTGTGTCAAGTGGCTGGATGTCCTTTGGCTGGTGGACCATTTTTGATACACACAGGAAACTGCTGAGCATGAAAAACCCAGCAGCATTGCAGTTCTTGACACACTCAAACTGGTGTGCCTGGCACTACTACGCCATTCAAAGGCACAAATCTTTAGTCTTGCCCATTCACCCTCTGAATGGCACACACACACAATCCATGTCTCAAAAAAATGTTTTACCTGTCTCCTACACTGATTGAAGAGAAACTCAATAAGGGATTCACCTGGTCAGTCTGTCATGGAAAGAGCAGGTGTTCTTAATGTTTTGTCTACTCAGTAAGTCTGATTAGAATATACATTCCTCTCATAAAAAGGACATCTCAACAATACAAAGATCAACTTTATTACCAGCTGTACATGAACACGGTGCAGAAGGCACACTTGATTTTCCAATGTCCTTGACAAGCCAAAATGTACATAGACAATATTTGTCGATAGAAAAAAAACAATTTATTTCTGTATAGCAATTTAAAAAAATAAAATGGAAAAACCAGAACAAGAGAAGCTGCTTTAATTAAAATGTTTTGTTTTCTGCTACTCAAATGGTTAGTTTCTCTCTCCGCTGTATTAAATTCATGTGAAACTGCTGAAGTCACCAGAACTTTCCCTCCATCTCTACTCCAACAGTCCATCTGGGTATGCCTGTTATTGTGTTTCATGCTATAGAAAACATTAAAAGAATAGTTCAGCCATTTTACATATTAAGATTTGTTTCTTTACCCTGAAAACAATCTATGGACAAGGGGACTGACTACAATCCACACTAAGTATTAGCAACATTAGCGTTTTGTGATCATTTCCCTGTCTAAGTCAATCTACCCTGTTTAGCATGTGTTAAATATCATGCCCAAATCATTGCTGCCTCCTTATCCATAGACTGATTTTAAAAGGTATGGAAACATATGTCAAATCATTGAGCTGTCCCTTTAACCACTTGTTGTGATCCATATCAGAGCACAATGCTCAGTGCACCAAGTCACCATGTGACACGCAGAATACAGAAATATACGGTAAAATTAACACTTAAAAAACTGGAGATTTTCAAAACTTGAAATATCACCTCAAAGCCTTAACGGTTGGTTTTTAAGAAAGCAGATTTCAGAATGTGTTAATAATCCTACTGAAAGTGTTGACCTCTACTGGATTTTAAAAAGAACATATTTAAAAGGGACAATGCTAGTAAAACTGTTGTAGGGTAGACCATCTCGGGGTGGGTAGTACAAAAGAAAACTCATGAGTGACTGTCTTTGGAACTTCTCCTCGATTTCTCATAATCAGAGTCTCTCCTGCTGTGTTTGTGACGGTTCCCGTGGTCACCGTCGCTATGGTGACGTTCTTTCCTCCTCTCACTGTGACCGTGGCGCTCGTCTTTAGAGTGGTGCCGGCTCCCTCTGTGGTGAGAAGAAGAGTCTTTACTCCGGTCTCTCTCTCTGCTCCGGCTTCTATCACGTTTCTTTCCCCTCTCTTGGCTGTGGTTCCGGCTCTTCTCTCCGTGACGGGACTCACTGTGGTGCCGGTGCCTCCCGTACTGGTCCCTGTCCTCCTTCTTGTGGCCCGACCCGGGCTGCCTGTCCCAGGGGTCGCTGTACAGAATCCTCTCTGCTGCCCCCTTCTGGTCCTCTTTGGCAGCGGCAGATGGGGGCAGGTTCAGGTTGGAATTGGACGACTCAGCGGAGGCAAACCTCTGAGGGTCACCACCGTAAGCTAACGGTAGCCCCCCGGGGAAAGAGTTGGGAGATGTGGGTCCTGGACCAGGCTGAGCCCACTGTGTTATTCCAGCATGATTCTGCATCTGTGGGTCGTGAGGTGGCGGGTACATCATGGGTGGTGGGGGGCCAGTAGGGTAGCTGAAGTTGGTGGGTAGCTGGGGCGGGTGCTGGAAAGGTGGCGGTGCGGTGTTACAGAAGGGGGGGACAGGTGGTGCTGGCTGGTACTGGAAGTCTACAGGAGGTCCTCCAGGCTGGAGAGGGATGGGACCATAGGGACCAACCTGTAGTGGGCCATGGTCTGGAGGTGGGGGGCGTCTGTAGTCAGTCTGGTGGTGGTGGGAGGGGTATCCGTGTTGAGCTGCCATAGGACGATACTTCCTGGTGGTCAGAACAGGAACAGGTTGGGGGTGACCCTGTGATCCTGCTGATTGGACAGCAGTTGGTTCTTCAGGCATATTGGAATACGCAGAGCTTTTCTTCAGGATTCCACTCGGAAGGGGTTTTGGTGTGGGGACGCTTTCCTCGACAGAAGCGTTGGACGTAGCTGCAATAGACAAGAGAGTAGACGTCTTCTCTTCTTTGGATTTGTCCTTTTCGCACAACGCCGAATCTCCTTTGTTTAAGGAGCCGTCTGTGTTGGGATCCGTGGAGAGGCTGGCCAGAAACGACTCTGTCGAGACGTCTGGAGGTTTGTCTTTCAGAGAGACCGACGGGCCTCGGTAAGCCACACCCTCCTCTTTCACCAACGCGTTGTTGTTAGCGGTAGACGTTTCAGCCAAGCTGGAAGACACAGGTTCCTCTGCTTTGACCGGTTTGGGTTCCCTCTTCTTGATGACAAAACCAGTCTGTCTGTGAGCACCAGCGCTGGGAGTCTTAGTGGTGGTGGAGCTTCCTGGAGTGGTTGCTGCTCCTCCGTCAGCCTTGGAGGTCTGTGGAGCCGAGGGCTCTCGACCATCATCACCCAGCAGTGGAGGGTTACCTGAGGAAGGAAGGAGCAAGCCGAAACGTAAGGTGTGGTTCAAAGACATGTTGCTATTATGAGTTAAAATAAAAATAAACAAAGCTTCAAAATTGCAAATGGTGTTCAAGTGAGCACAGGCCTTTTATGTTTAGGTTTACCTGAGAAGTCTGGCAGGGGCAGAAGCTCCCCACCCCAACTACGCAACACCCCCGGAAGGAAACGTAGTGGTTGGTACCCTTCTTCAGTATCTTCACCTTCAGCTTTCTCAGAGATGTCTGTACTAGACTGTTCTGCTGTGACCACTTCCTCAGCTGTGTTCAGCAATGGTATCTCTTCTCTGTCCCTTTCTTTAGTACTTGAAGCGCACAGAGAGGAGATGTAAGAGTTCTCCTCCTCCTCCCGAGTAACTTCTTTGTCGTTTACAGTAACCGTCGCCGTCTCGGGTTTGCTCTCCGGTATGAACCTGGCCGTTTCGTTGATGTCGACGGGCAGGAAGTCCCGTTTAGGCCTCTGGCGGATGATCAGGCCCAGCAGGAGGTTGGGGCGGTTGTTTTCCAGTCCTGTTAAAGAGCAACACCGATGAAAAGTTAAAAATTGATGAATTAAAATCCTAAAATACATTAAAAAATATTTTATAAATGAAACATTGGTTGGCCACACCCATGTATTATTTAGGCAGTCCATTCAGAATAGATTCTTATTTGACAAAGAAAACCTAATAACATAAACGTAGGCAAAGTAAATGTTTTTAGATATTAAAGCGTCATGATTTACATTGTGAGAATATTGCGCATATTCCTTGATAAAAAGGTAAATGGGGTGCTGAATCATCATGGGTTGGGTTCCCAGACCCAGATTATTAGCTAGAACAGGGATGGGCAAACGTTTTGGCTCCAGGGCCACACCGAGATTCCCAAATTCAACAGAGGGCCGCACATTTTTTGGGGGACCAATTTGTCAAAATCTATTTGCGGGCCAGATAAAGGGCAGTTATTTCAAAATAGATACGTCTCAAGCAGCCTAGGTGGAGTAGACACTGTGGTGCTCGTGAATTTCCTTTCTTTTTCAGCTTCAGACCAACGCCTACTACGAGTTGCTCGACCCGGTGTTAGAACTTTTAAGCTTCGGCTGAAAAAGGTGTTAGCATGGTCAGAAATGCTACAAAAAAGGTAGTTGGTTCTTAAATGGAATGAAATGGGCACGTGAGAGCGATAAGTTACGTAATAAAAACAGCTGCACCTAGGGTGCCTTCAAAAAGTATTCACATTACTTTTTCCACATTTTGTTGTGTTACTGGCAGAGATGTTTGTCACTGGCCTACACACAATACCCCATAATGTCAAAGTGGAATTATGTTTTTCAAAATGCTTAGAAATTAATAAAAAATGTCAAGTTGAAATGTCTTGAGTCAATAAGTATTCAACCACTTTGTTATGGCAAGTCTAAATAAGTTCAAGAGTAAAAATGTGCTTAACAAGTCACATAATAAGTTGACTGTACTCACGGTGTGTAATAGTGTTTAACATGATTTTTGAACGACTACCTCATCTCTGTACCCCACATGTACAATTAACTGTAACGTCCCTGAGTCAAGTAGTGAATTTCAAGACAGATTCAAAAGACGTTTTCCAATGCCTCGCAGAGAAGGGCACGTTACAGTTAATTGTACATGTGGGGTACAGAGATGAGGTTGTCGTTCAAAAATCATGTTAAGCACTATTACACACAGTGAGTACAGTCAACTTATTATGTGACTTGTTAAGCACATTTTTACTCTTGAACTTATTTAGACTTGCCATAACAAAGTGGTTGAATACTTATTGACTCAAGACATTTCAACTTGACATTTTTGATTAATTTCTAAGCATTTTGAAAAACATAATTCCACTTTGACATTATGGGGTATTGTGTTTAAGCTTGGTAAAGTTATTAATTCAATTCATGAATAAACCCAGTCACTAGAAAAATACAGGCGTCCTTCCTAACTCAGTTGCCGGAGAGGAAGAAAACCGCCAAAACTTTAAATTGGATAATGAAACAATTTCTGTAATCCAAACATTTGGAATGGTCCGTGGGTATTTAAACAATAATCATGTCAAATCAGTTGTTGTTTTGTGATATCATTAAGGACGGTACAACCAAATAAACGGTAACTACACAAATGTATGTCCCAGTTATCAGATTTACATCTGAATGTTGTGGAACTTACATGATTAAATGTGATTTCAGCCTTTAAATGAGAATTGTTTTACCCAGTCAGTAATCGTGAGCAGACATTATGTCAGCGTCATGGAACGCCCCCTTTTGCCAGAGTTTATAAAAGGACTCCTAACGAAATTTACATTAGACCAGACAGCATGGAGCGGTGACTACACAGCTGAGAAATGGTTTAAAACTTTAGACCAGAAAATGTGGAGCTTTGGCTACACGTTGATAATGGTTGCCATTTAACTAAAGACCAAAACATGCCGGGTTGCTGCTGGTGTGGACAGTGGTGTTAGCTGTACCCTGAATAATCAACCAGTTAGACCAGTATACGGACGGTAAGCCGGACATCACAAATGGTTCTTAAACTACAAGACCCTCTGAAACTCGACGAGTGAAGAAGACTAAGACATGCACCACTTGCAGCTCTGCATGTAAAGTAATATAGAACTTTGACCAAAGACACGAGGAAGATTCCATCAAATGACCATTGGAACGTCTGAAGGACCCAGGCTAACGGACAACCGTAGACTTAAAACAACCAGAGATTCTGTCAACTGACTTCCCAGAAAATGGACTGGGCGATTCCAATAGAGAGACAACAAAGACATCCAAGCGGATTTAGAAATGTGCTGCATTTCTAAATCCGAATGAACGGTTGTTAGGGTGCTAAATATCCATATTTATGATGAGCATATTATTCAACTGTATGTACGGTAGTTGAATTCCTTTGTCTCCTTCTTTCCCCACCCCTTTTATTAAAATGCCATCATATCAGGTTAGTCCACTGGGGACTTTTCATTGCATCATGTTAATAATCAGTATTCAATACTATATTGTGTGTGTGTTTGTATTTCTGTGTGATTATTTCATTAGTTAGTAAATCAATAATTAAGCCAATTTGTGTAAGCTGATTCATCATGGAGACTAGGGTTTGTGCAGATTTCTGGGATATTACGACATTCAGAATGAGACTGATATAGGAGCAAATGATTAATGGATGACAGATAGCATATCAAGTTTCTGATATTCTTGGGTTAAATCAGGGATTAACTTTTGGGTTAAGTTAAAGCAATTAACTTTTGTCCTGAATACAAAGTGTTACTTTGGGGCAAATCCAATACATTACACCACTCTCCGTATTTTTAAGCATAGTGGTGGCTGTGTCATGTTATGGGTATGTTTGTAATCGTTAAGGACTGGGGAGTTTTTCAGGATAAAAAAGAAACGTAATGAGCTAAACACAGGCAAAATCCTAGTTCAGTCTGCTTTCCACAAGACAATGGGAGATTAATTCACATTTCAGCAGGACAATAATCTAAAAACACAAGACCAAATCTACACTAGAGTTGCTTACCAAGAAGACAGTGAATGTTCCTAAGAGGCAGAGTTACAGTTTTGACTTAAATCTACCATTGAACTTCAACTTATTATACAATTGTGGGAGCCATTAGACTAGAAAGAGATTTGAACAGAGACAAGTGAGCATGCTTTTCAGTCTAGGAGTAGGCTTGATCTGGGTCTGGGAAACCAGTACCAGATTAATCCAACATATTTTTTTTGTTTATTAGGATCTCTTTTAGCTAATGAAAGTCTATTCGCCCAATATACGTAGAGAGCTGTTGGTTGTTACCTGGGCCATCAAAGGGAACCAGTTGGTGTGGGACTTTCTCAATAGCACCCAAGGGGATGAGATACATGTCTTTGACTTGTTTCAAGTTGTTGGCGACCACACCGAAGCGTTTACGGCTACTGAAGTAGGCATAGAGCAGAGTGTAGTGGATCTCATCCTCGTCGGTCTCAGGGGAAAAACGAATCAAACACACCTCCTGAAAAAAGATCAAAATAAAGGAGGAAAGAAGTTCAATTTAACTTAATACATTTATTTAACCAGGTGGGAGAGTTAATAAATTATTATTTACAATGAATGACTTAAGTGTCAGGGAACATGTACAATCCAAACAAATCTCAGACTACATTTTATGCATCGTACCCCAAACATAGCTACTAGCTAGACCGCTACTATTCATCTCCAGTTCAGGCACAGATTGTCTTGGAAAGATGAATATACTTTTACTGCCCAGGCCACCCACATGTAAAATGTTTGCACACATGACTAAGTCGCTTTGGATAAAAGTGTCTGCTAAATTGCATATTATATTTGTATATCATACTTGCTCTCACATCTAGGCCAGGTTACTGTAAAAGCTCTTCATGACAACTTCTGATGTTTAAATTCATTTATCATATTTCAAGCAGGTCGGCCTACACTTTGAACATACCTTTGTTCCAGTGGCTCTGATCTTGTCCAGGTAGTCCCATACGATCTGTGGGGAGATCCTCCCACCCATCTGGAAACTCTCCGGCAGATCCTGATAACAGGGATTATCACCATTTCATCCGATTCATTGATTTTATAAAAAAACTTGTCATATTCCTTTGAGCATGGTGAAGTTATTAATTACACTTTGGATGGTGTATCAATACACCCAGTCACTACAAAGATAGAGACATCCTTCCTAACTCAGTTGCCGGAGAGGAAGGAAACCGCTCAGGGATTTCACGAGGCCAATGGTGACATTAAAACAGTTACAGAGTTGAATGGTCACGTTAGGAGAAAACTGAGGATGGAACAACAGGAGGAAGCCTGTACAGAATAAAAATAATTCCAAAACATGAATCCTGTTTGCAATAAGACACTAAAGTAAAAATGAAAAAAAAAAAATGAAAACAAAACGTAAATAAACTAACTTTATGTCCTGAATACAAAGTGTTGTGTTTGGGGCAAATCCAACACATCACCGAGTACCACTTCATATTTTCAAGCATGGTGGTGGCTGCATCATGTTATGGGCATGCTTGTCATGGGCAAGGACTAGGGATATATATATATATATATATTTTTTTTAATAAAAAGAAACGGAATAGAGCTGCTTTCTAACAGATACTGGGAAACATTCACCTTTCAGTAGGACAACCTCAAACAATGCCAAAAGTACACTGGAGTTGCTTACCAAAACAACATTGAATATTCCTGAGTGGCCTAGTTACAGTTCACTTGAAAATCTTTGGTAAGACTTGAAAGTGGCTGTCTAGCAATGATCAACAGCTAGCTTGAAGGAATTTTTTTAAATAATGAGAAAATATTGTACAATCCAGGTGTGCAAAGCTCTTATAGTAACCCAGTTTTTTTATGCTCGAGTTTTTCTTCAACTTTGGTATTGTATTGTGTTGATCGTTGACAAAAAAATAGAATGAAATCAATTTTAATCCCACTTTGTTTCAACAAAATTTGGAAAACTTTCTGAAGGCCTTGTATTTCCAAAACGTTGGTTTACTTTAATGTAGCTGGTAGCTAGGTGTTGATAGAAACTGGCTGACTCATTTAGTGCCAATGTAGCATTAGCAGGCTGGTAGGGCTAATGTTAGCAGGAGGGTAGGGCTAACGTTAGCAGCCTAGTTGGCTAGCAACCTTGGAAGTTGATTTGTAACAATTAATTCATAAAGTATTTGCTTGTGGTTACGTTTATGCCATCTACCCTTCAACGTGATAGTTTGTTGAGTTGTTAATATAAATGGCATTTAGATAAAGGCATTCCATAACTAGAAAATCTAAAAGCTGTGTTGTAACACTATCACTTTCATGAATAAGCATTAGAGGATTTATAAACACATTTACACTATTTAAAGCATTACATTTCATTGAAGAAAAACAAAATATGATGCATTTATATGAATTAATAAACATCTTTGTGCAGTTTTACCTCTGTCAGGTGGTCCAGGACACCTGATACAGGGAAGGCTTTAGTGAGGAGCTTGGCCACAGCAGGCATGTTGACAAGCCCTCTCCATAGAGGCTGCAGGTTGGACAGGAAGGAAGCCTCGCCATCTCTGCCACTCATAGACACTGACCTGGAGGCCAGGAATACAAACAACTTTCGAATAACCCTGCACTTAATTCTGGTTTATCGGTCATTTAATAATAAACAGTACCAGTCAAAAGTCTAGACACACCTACTCATTCAAGGATTTCTTTATTTGTGCGATTTTCTACATTGTAGAATAATAGTGAAGACGTCAAAACTATGAAATAACATATGGAATCATGTAGTAACCAACAACAAAAAGTGTTAAATGAAAATATACTCAAAGCAGCCACCCTTTGCCTTGACGACAGCTTTGCATTCTCTCAACCAGCTTCATCAGGTAGTCAGTCACCTGGAATGCATTTCAATTAACAGGTGTGCCTTGTTAAAAGTGAATTTGTCTAATTTCTTTCCTTAATGCAATTGAGCCAATCAGTCGTGTTGCGACAAGGTAGGGGTGGAATACAGAAGATATACCAAATAGGGCTAAGACCAAGTCCATATTATGGCAAGAACAGCTCAAATATGCAAAGAGAAAAGACAGTCCATCATTACCCTAAGACATGAAGGTCAGTCAATCCAGAACATTTCAAGAACTTTTCACGTTTCTTCAAGTGCAGTTGCAAAAACCATCAAGCGCTATGATGAAACTGGCTCTCATGAGGACCGCCACAGGAAAGGAAGACCCAGAGTTACCTCTGCTGCAGAGGATAAGCTCATTAGAGTTAACTGCACCTCAGATTGCAGCCCAAATAAATGCTTCACAGAGTTCAAGTAACAGACACATCAACAGTTCAGAGGAGACAGCGTGAAATCAGGACTTCATGGTTGAATTGCTGCAAAGAAACCACTACTAAAAGGACACCAGTCCTTTGGTCTGATGAGTCCAAATTTGAGATGTTTGGTTCCAACCGCCATGTCTTTGTGAGACGCAGAGTAGGTGAACGGATTATCTCCGCATGTGTGGTTCCCACTGTGAAGCATGGAGGAGGTGCTTTGCTGGTGACACGGTCAGTGACTTATTTAGAATTCAAGGTACACTTAACCAGCATGGCTACCACAGCATTCTGCAGCGACAGGCCATCCCATCTGGTTTGTGCTTAGTGGGACTATCATTTGTTTTTCAACAGGACAATGACCCAACACCTCCAGGCTGTGTAAGGGCTATTTGACCAAGGAGAGTGATGGAGTGCTGCATCAGATGATCTGGCCTCCACAATCACCCGACCTCAACCTAATTGAGATGTTTTGGTATTTTTTTTATTTAACTAGGCAAGTCAGTTAAGAACAAATTCTTATTTACAATGACAGCCTACCGCGGAACAGTGGGTTAACTGCCTTGTTCAGGGGCAGAACGACAGATTTTTAACCTTGTCAGCTCGGTGATTCGATCCAGAAACCTTTTGGTTACCGGCCCAACTCTCTAACCACTAGGCTACCTGTCGCACCATAGGGTCGCACCACAGGATGAGTTGGACCGCAGAGTTAAGGAAAAGTAGCCAACAAGTGCTCAGCATATGTGGGAACTCCTTAAAGACTGTTGGAAAAGCTGTCATCAAGGCAAAGGGTGGCTACTTTGAAGAATCTAAAATCTATTTTGATTAAACACTTTTTTTGGTTATAACATCATTCCATGTGTTATTACATAGTTTGATGTCTTCACTATTATTATACAATGTAGAAAATAAAGAGAAACCCTGGAATGAGTAGGTTTGTCCAAACCTGACTGGTACAGTATATTTTCTAAATACATTTAGAATGGCCGTGTAACTAACTCAACACCACTTTACTTTATGTTATTTTTTGTGTGACAATTACATTGATAGTCTTTGTGATTCTATCACAAGGACGAGAATGACGAAGAACAATATGGCCACTGTGCTTTGCCTTCTCTTTGGGTTGTAGGCCGTGTTACTGGAAAATGACTAACATTTGCGAATGTAAACAGGGGTGACTGACTGACTGTTCTGGGTAATTGACTGATTGATCCACATACCTCCCCTCGTAGTTGGAGAAGATTTTGGCGCTGAGGAGGCTCTCCTCTAGGACTTTGAGGTGAAGGTCGTCGTCCTTAGCAGATGAGGAGGAGGAGGGTGTCTCTCCCTCTGTAGAGGTAGTGGTGGCAGACGGTGTGTTCTTGGTCTGTCCCTCTGTATTGCTGGAGGTAGTGGTTGTAGACTGTGTGTTCTTGGTCACTGCCTCTGTAGTGCTGGTAGCAGAGCGTCTCCTCACTACAGTAGTGGCCACTTTCACCACTTTGGTAGGAGCCTCCTCCACAGGTGGAGCCATACGACCTTCAGGAATTACAATTCCATTTAGTCCAATAGAAAACCATTGGTAAGACTTGACTTAAAGCCACAATTCTGAGTTTGTGGGGCTCATTTGGCATGTTTACCTCTTCTCCTCCAAATCCATCTCCCTTCTACTTCCATTCTATCTGATCAGGCATCAACACATATCTATAGTACTTCCACTATCCTTCAAAATAAAAGCAGAAACTGAAAGAACAGAATCAGGGCCTACCTGTGCAGATCTTACAGTTGAGGTCAAACAGGTGAGTCTTATGCAGACTGGTTGTATCTTGGAAAATATTGACGCTCTCTGCTGTTGTCGTCGACAACAACAACAACGTCTTCTCTTGGGGAACTTCCACCGGCTCCTCTGTCACTTTGGGAGCAGCCGCAGGCTCTGGCTGGAAGAGTTCATAAGAAATGTATAGACACACTGGGTAAACGTCAATTGTATTTCCTTGATTCCTCATTGTCCTCACTGATGCTTATTGAGGGGGAGGCAAGGATAGACCAGGGCGTGTTAATTTGAGTAAATACAATTGAGATTCACCCAGAAGTGATTAAAGGTATGAACTATTTCTTAGGAAGAGGACATGCTCAACACTAAATCCTGTTGAACCAATAATCCAGGAGGTCCATAAAGGTGTTAACAGAACATCTGCAGCGTGTGGGCCTGTCTGTTCATGTCCCTTATTAACCCAGCTTCCGTTTTATAAGGACTATGACTAGAGCTGTGGCAGTAACACGTTCACAGTAACAGCCCTACCTTTGACCACTAACTATTCTAGAACCCAAAATATAATCACAGAAAAATGAAAAGGACCAGCACTCACTTGAACAACAAGCGGGATGTTTCTTTACATGAGCTGTGTCTTACCTCCGGCTCTATGGCTTCTGGTGCCTTCCCAGGCTCCTGGCTCTCAATCTCTATCTCTCCTTTGTGTGTGATCTTGGTGATGGGTCGCCTCTCCACCTCTCTCTGCTCCTTCTCAATCATCTCAATCGCCTGGGGGGGGACAAGAACATATTGGTGAATGCATCTCACACAGAAAGAGCAATGATCACAGTCCATTTTGGTGAAAGGTCATTGATAGTTCAGTTCACACAAACCGTTTTAACTTGTCAAGGATAAATCAATATGATTTGGTATGATGACTAAGTTTAACTTACAGGGAGGTGTGATCATCCAATGAGGTAAGCTATTTTCATTCTATATTGCCTTTTCTATACAGTGTTTTTAGGGCAGCTTTACCAGACATAGATGAAGCCTTGTCATGGACTAAAAACACACTCAATAGGGGCTCTCTGCTGAAAGTCCTATTTAGTCCAGAATTAAGATAATCTGTCTGGGAAACCTGTCTTCAGAGAATTAGTCAAATACTTTGAAGGATGACAGGCAGTGGGGTTCAGTGTTGGAGGGCAGGCAGTGGGGTTCAGTGTTGGAGGACAGGCAGTGGGGTTCAGTGTTGGAGGACAGGCAGTGGGGTTCAGTGTTGGAGGACAGGCAGTGGGGTTCAGTGTTGGAGGACAGGCAGTGGGGTTCAGTGTTGGAGGACAGGCAGTGGGGTTCAGTGTTGGAGGACAGGCAGTGGGGTTCAGTGTTGGAGGGCAGGCAGTGGGGTTCAGTGTTGGAGGGCAGGCAGTGGGGTTCAGTGTTGGAGGGCAGGCAGTGGGGTTCAGTGTTGGAGGGCAGGCAGTGGGGTTCAGTGTTGGAGGGCAGGCAGTGGGGTTCAGTGTTGGAGGGCAGGCAGTGGGGTTCAGTGTTGGAGGACAGGCAGTGGGTTTCAGTGTTGGAGGACAGGCAGTGGGGTTCAGTGTTGGAGGGCAGGCAGTGGGGTTCAGTGTTGGAGGGCAGGCAGTGGGGTTCAGTGTTGGAGGGCAGGCAGTGGGGTTCAGTGTTGGAGGGCAGGCAGTGGGTTTCAGTGTTGGAGGACAGGCAGTGGGGTTCAGTGTTGGAGGACAGGCAGTGGGGTTCAGTGTTGGAGGACAGGCAGTGGGTTTCAGTGTTGGAGGGCAGGCAGTGTGTGTTTTAGTGTTGCTTACGTGTCGAGTCTCTCTTTGTCTCCATGCAGCCAGTTCCTTTGAGGCCAGTTCCTCAGGACTCATCCTTATCAAAGTGCCAGGAGAAATCTCCCCTTTCAGAACCCTCTTGAATAACACCTGAAATACACAAGTTATAAAGTCACATAGCTAGATGAACTGATATCAAAACATATTTTAGATTATGTTTGCGTTGTATACGTTTCATGTAGTTAACGTTAACACGCATATAATGGAAACAAAGTACCTACTACAAACTGGGACAAAATCCAGTATAATGTCCATAAATGTCAGTATCAGAAGAGTCAGTATTGTCTAAAAGAGAATTCATTGCATCAAAATTGTTAACATAACGACTTACATTGTTTTTGGTGTCTTTGAGGTTGAACATCAAGCTCCGGTACTTGCTCTTGTATTTGCAGTCTGTGTCTCTGTAGAAGGCAAACAGCTCTCTCTCAGTCTTCTTGGCCACCTCAGCAGCCTTCTCTGGTGACGCCTGGAAATCAGACTCCTTCAGCCTGAGACAATGTAGGGCACAATAGAGGATTACACAGGAGGAATATAGAGGATCACCACCCTGCTCTACAGGCAGATACACTACATGGCCAAAAGTATGTAGACACCCCTTCAAATGAATGGATTCTCCCATTTCAGCCAAACCTGTTGCTGACAGCCATGCAATATCCACAGCCAAACACTGGCAGTAGAATGGCCTTACTGAAGAGCTCAGTGACCTTGAACATGGGACCGTCATAGGATGCCTCCTTTCCAACAAGTCAGTCAAATTTCTGCCCAGCTAGAACTTCCCCGGTCAACTGTAAGTGCTGTTATTGTGAAGTGGAAACGTCTAGGAGCAACAACGGCTCAGCTGCGAAGTCATAGACCACACAAGCTCACAGAATGGGACCGCCGAGGGCTGAAGCGTGTAGAGTGTAAAAATCGTGTGTTCTCAGTTGCAACAATCACTACCAAGTTACAAACTGCCTCTGAAAGCAACGTCAGCACAATAACTGTTTGTCTGGAGCTTCATGAAATGGGTTTCCATGGCCGAGCAGCCGCACACAAGCCTATCATCACCATGTGCAATGCCAAGCATCGGCTCGAGTGGTATAAAGCTTGCCGATATTGGACTCTACAACTTGCTGGATGCCAGGAGAATGCTACCTGCTCCAATGCATAGCGGCAACTGTAAAGTTTGGTGGAGGAGGAATAATGGTCTGGGGCTGTTTTTCAAAGTTCGGCCCAGGCCCCTTAGTTCCAGTGATGGGAAATCTTAACGCTACAGCATACAATGACATTCTAGACGATTCTGTGCTTCCAAATTTGTGGCAACAGCCTGGGGAAGGTCCTTTCTTGTTTCAGCATGACAATGCCCCCGTGAACAGTCAGGTCCATACAGAAATGGTTTGTCGAGATCGGTGTGGTAGAACTCGACTGGCCTGCACAGAGCCCTGACCTCAAATCCATTGAACACCCTTGGGATGAATTGGAACGCCGACAGTGAGCTTGGCTAATCGTCCAACATCAGTGCCCGACCTCACTAATGCTCTTGTGGTTGAATGGAAGCAAGTCCCCACATCTAGTGGAAAGCCTTCCCAGAAGAGTGGAGGCTGTTATAGCAGCAAACGGGAACCAACTTCATATTAATGCCTATGATTTTGAATGAGATGTTCGACAAGCAGGTGTCCACATACTTTTAGCCATGTAGTGCATCCCCAGACTGTTATAATGGTTATATCATAAACAGATTATAAATGTTGTTAAGTTACTGTTATAACATGTTTAATTACCTCTTCAGGAGGATGTCCTTCAGGGCGTCACGGACGCTCCGTCTGATCTGGTCAACAGACACGGGTTTCTTTGAGGAGGGAGACGACACCTTGGGCCTCTTGGTTTCCTGTTTGACTGACACTCCTAACGAGACACAGCCACAGAGAGTAGGAGACGTCGCAGAGTAGGGCATGTTCATTAGGGCACCTTGTAGTAAAACATTTTAAATGTTTTTTTTCCAAGGGAAAACAAGCGTTTCTTATTGGACAAATTCATATATTCCCTCCCCTTTTACAGTTGCATGCCTACTGAACACGACTCCTGCGAGGGACATGGACAGCAGAATGTAGAAGCACACAACACACCTGATTTCTGATTTGAATCTTTGACTTCATTCGACTGTCTTCTTTCCACAGAGTCCTGTTACAGAGTGAGAGACAGAATATCGCCTCAGTAAGATTCAAAATAATCTTAGAAATTCAATTGTATATTAAAATGTTTGTTTTTCTTGTTGGGCAGGGGGCTGTGCATCGTGGTGCTGAAAACATAACCACCATTTTAAAATGTCCTTAAAACAGACGTTGAATAGAATCACCATGGTAACCTAACACCCTTCCATCCATGTGTACACATGCAGGGAATAAAGAGGAAGTGAAAAGAGGTCAACCAACCCTTGAGTAGTGCCAACACTGGCTTTCATACATATCAGCTGAATAAACTGAAGAGGACTAAATCTGCACCACTACATTTAATCAATGGTAGGGCTTGTTCAAGATTATGTTTCTAAAACATTTGTGTTAAATGTAAGATTTTGACAACAGATAATATGCATATAAAGGTTTATCATAAATCTCTTCTCATAGGCTTTAATATCATAAATATGCACTGCCTGATGGTAATCCGATATGTTACAGCTCCATTTAAGATTATTATAATATTCTTATCCTGTATTCAGGCCTACATTACATTTACAAAAAATAATAATAATAAAGCATGCATTGCAGACTACTAGCAGAGTGAACCTTACCTTTCTGAAGGGCCTGACTCCCCCGGAGGTGACAGGATGTGGGGACGGCTGTTTCTGCTTTGCGGCCATCTTGTTGTCCTGGGTCTCAGAGGGCTTCTGTTGTCCCTCTGTCCTGGCCTCCCCCTGCCCAGCACCGCCTGGCTCCTAATGAGGAGAAGAAGATAAATAACATGAAATATTATTATTAATATATATATTATTTTTGTATTTTCAGGACACCATACGTTAAAATCAAACCACAAGTTAAAATAAACTTTGAGCTAGTGCAACTTAAAATCAATCCATTGACCTTACAGCTCTTCAGAGAAATATACTCCTTTCTCCATTAAAAAGTCCATTCAAATCTAAACCCATTCCTAGTGCAGTAGAAATCCATCAACAGACCTTGGTGGTGGTGTACTGGTCCTTGGAACAGCACTGCAGACAGACATACTCCTGGTCCCCCCCCTCCATCTTCTTTACCTTGGCCAGGTCCAGACCAACACAGTCCCCATGGAACCAGTCATCACAGTGCCCACAGCCCACCATGAACCTGAACAGAACAAAACACACAGACGTACACAGATGCACAAAACAAACCTGTTTAGAAGAACACGAGCTCACTTCCCAGGGAATATTCTACATGTTCATTGTGATAATTTATCCTAAGATGTAACAACTTAGTAATAACAGGTTTACAATGTTGCATAAGTACTACATTGTATATTCAACTCTAATCACCTTGGTGTAAAGAACACAACTCTTACTTGTTACTATGAGGTTTCTGGCACAATCCACAGTTCTTGTTTGGATCCCACACAACTGTCTCACTGTCTGCGGGTTCCTTCTCTGGTCCCTTCCCGGATTCTTTAGCCTGTTCTTCCTCGCTGGTTTCCTTCTTCACGACGGCAGGAGCGTTGTCGGGGATGAAGAGCTGTGGTTCCTCCACGGAGATGCTTCTGCTGACGTTCCTGCTTCTCTGTTTCTGAAGACACTTGTCTGGCTTCTTCACTTTAGGCTCGTCTTGCTCTTCCTCCTTCTCCTCCTCCGATGTCTCCTTCTGAGGATTGGCACGTTTACATGGTGTCCATCCAAACTGGGGTTGTGGTTGGGTGTCGGCCACATGAGAGTTGGACAGTTTGGTTGTAATCGTCGTCCCTGGCGACATACCAGCAGGACGCTTTCCAGAAGGCAGTGTTTTTTTGACCGGACCGCCACGGCCCACGTCAGGTAATCTCTGCTTTAGTTTCACAGGACGTCCGTCTTGCGTCCTCTGAATCTTCGGGCCGGGTTGAGCTGGGTTGAATTCACCTCGCCTTTTCAAGGACACGAGGACTTGTTTGGCTTTCATTTCGTCCATCTTGTGCATGTTGCCTCTCTGGTGGAGCTTCTTCCCCAGTGTGTGTTGTTGGGTTCCTTTGGGCCCCTTACCAGCTACCAGGTGCTTGTTCTTAGCTGAGGACAGTGCTGACAGCTTCAGCTTGGGCTGCTGCTTTTTGGCTGGATTATTAGTGGTAGGAACTTTGCTGTTTGGCAGGTGCTGCTGCGCTGCTTGCTTGATACTGGCATCTTTCCTCACCCCTGCTGGATCATGCTTCTGAGAGTCACTTTGGTCGTCAAGTTTGGTCTCGACCAAGCAAGGACTACCTGGAAGCGCCCCGTTGGAGGCCTGAACGTCATTGGGGTTGACGTAAGGTCCGAGCCCTAGGGGCAAGTCGTCAGCACAGTACTTCACGAAGAGCTGAGCAGCACCCACGCCCCCTCCACTCCCTGCCGTGGGATTCTGTACGTGTACCGGTTCCTCTTGCACCATAGTGTATTCCATCCCTTCACCGTACAGCGAGCCATCCTCATAACATTCCTCAGTGTTTTCAGCTGATGTGAAAGCGGTAAAGGAGGGTCCCGGGAGAAGCTCGATTTTGAAACCCCCGAAAGTGACCGTCAACCTCTGTAACACAACAACGGGGTTCATGGACGAGCCCAAGTCAAGGTCGTTGATATTCACCCTGCCGTCACCCAGGTAAAGCTCTCTCCTTAATTCATCAGCAGTAGTGATCTTCTCACTCAGAGTGGACTTCTTTCTAGGTCTCCCAGGTTTTCCTGGGGGCTTTTTGTTGTTGGAAGACCCTCTGCCTGCACTTCGCTCTGGAATTTAAAAGATGGAAAATGGAGCGTCACTCTCTGACAATTCTCATTTGACAATATAAAACGAAGCAATAAGGCAACCAAAGTGAATTAAAAACTATGCACAACATCAACGTTTCATACTAGGAAAATGAAAGAGTGGAGGGGTACCATGAGTTTGCATGGCTTTTTATTTAGTGTCCTATCTTGTCAATGATAATGCTTGTATTTAGTGTTAATCACAGTAATGCTCCCGGTGTAGTCCTATTTACATAAAGTCCTCTCCCCACCGGAGACCAAGGTTCAATCCCCGCTTCCATCCCTTCAAACTGTTTCTCCCACCTGCCTGTCTCCCCGCTCCAACCCTTCAAACTGTTTCTCCCACCTGCCTGTCTCCCCGCTCCAACCCTTCAAACTGTTTCAACCACCTGCCTGTCTCCCCGCTCCAACCCTTCAAACTGTTTCTCCCACTTGCCTGTCTCCCCGCTTCCAACCCTTCAAACTGCTTTTCCCACCTGCCTGTCTCCCCGCTCCAACCCTTCAAACTGCTTTTCCCACCTGCCTGTCTCCCCGCTCCAACCCTTCAAACTGTTTCAACCACCTGCCTGTCTCCCCGCTCCAACCCTTCAAACGGTTTCTCCCACCTGCCTGTCTCCTCGCTCCAACCCTTCAAACTGTTTCTCCCACCTGCCTGTCTCCTCGCTCCAACCCTTCAAACTGTTTCAACCACTTGCCTGTCTCCCCGCTCCAACCCTTCAAACTGTTTCAACCACCTGCCTGTCTCCCCGCTCCAACCCTTCAAACTGTTTCAACCACTTGCCTGTCTCCCCGCTCCAACCCTTCAAACTGTTTCAACCACTTGCCTGTCTCCCCGCTCCAACCCTTCAAACTGTTTCTCCCACCTGCCTGTCTCCCCGCTCCAACCCTTCAAACTGTTTCAACCACTTGCCTGTCTCTACATAACAGCGCAAAAATAATATATACACAAAATACACTCCATTGTAAAACGGAATTGTTGCTAACCTGGGGTAACTAACCTGGGGTAACTAACCTGGGGTAACTAACCTGGGGTAACTAACCTGGGGTAACTAACCTGGGGTAACTAACCTGGGGTAACTAACCTGGGGTAACTAACCTGGGGTAACTCCTAATGCGTATTTCCTGGGTCTGCCAACAGACCGTTTGACTGGCGGAGTCTCTGTACCAGCCAACCCACCACCAGCGGTACCGAGGATACCCTCTGTTGCACCAACATCAAGATCTGCAACTACGGGGAGAGAAGATTAGAGATTAAATAATAACTTACATTTATTTTAGAAGCATTAACAAACATCAGTAGTTACAAATAGTGGTTTCTATAAACACCCGTCGACTTAGCTTGTACTGTCAATAGAAGTCGTACAAAAGTCATTCTGACTACAAATACCTGTTGTTTCAGCGATCTGGAAGTTGGCGTCTTCATTATCTAAGATATTGAAGTGTGAACTTGCAGATCCAAACATGGGATCTTTATCACTAAGCATGTTCCTCAGCGAGTCTCCCAGCTGGTCGACACCTGTTCCAAAGTCATTACTTGCTTCACATTCCAAGTTCTGCCCTATCAGCAAGGAGTCATCTAACTGGTCACTGGGAATCAAATGGTTGAAAGTGTCCACTACATCCATGAATGCTGTTCCCTTCCTGTCAGCTCTGCAGGAATAAGAGGATAGGGTATTAATAACATAGGCTACAGTACAGACAACAGAGATGGCTCAGATTCAGAACAATCTATTTCAATCTTCAGACACTCCATATCAAATAGGTCCCCTATACTGGAGTCAACAGCCATGTAGGCAAGATCGCTAGTACATTAACTTTCATGACATTTCTAAAAACAGTTCCCGTGCAGCAAATGCAACATTGACAAGTTAAAGTTAACTACCATTATTCAATAACAATCAATGGTGGATGACACCGGACATGTGTTGGACATTTGGGGCAGACAAGAGTGGCTGAAAGAGTAGACAGCTGCTGAATGAGCAATAGCTAATAAGGATCCTAATAAACGAAAAATATTTCAGAAGATCAGTTAGCTAGCTAGCTAGCCAGCCAGCTAGGCTAAAATATATGACGCTGCTAGCTAGGTAGCAACCAAATTAATAAGAAATCAGCTAATACTTACTGTCAGGACTGACAGCTCCAGATAACTTCATTACAGGACTGCAAACACAATGTGTTTAGCTCCGTTTATGATATCTAGAAAGAGTCTAAAACCAAAACTTTCATCAGAGTGGCAGGAATCAGATACAGACTGGTGCACAAGCTACGGGTCGTTAGCAGCTAGCTACTTCCAGTTAGCATAACAATCCAGCTAGCTAGCATACCTTAACGTTAACTTACTGAGGGCGAGGATATACATGTATGTATTTGAGCCAAAACTACTTAATCTTTATGATTTGCTAGTTGATGCTACCAATGGATGCATCTGTGCCATATGCATGGCAGCCTTCGTTGTAAAGTTAACTAGGCTACTCCTGTAACTGCAGCTAAACATATTGGCTAACCAGTTACTACTTAGCTAGCTGGAAAACAAGCTCGTGCAGGCCTGACTGTGACAGCGACATGATAAGCTTTACTTAAAAGCACCATTCCCATAACGAAATACTTAGCTACTTGGTTGTACAACCACATAATACATGTAGTTAGTAAAGCATGCACAACAAATCATAGCCTACAGAAATAGACTCGTTTAAAAAAGAAATAGGGAAGCTAGCAGTTGTACATGTTAGTTAGTTATCCAGCAGCGAGGAACATGATAGGCCGCGAGTTTGTTTGTAGCCTGCAGCTACCGAGCACATTCAGCACCACTGATCACGCCCCCAATTCGTCTCATTGGACGCCTCCACTGAGGACGTTTCACTATTCACAGCGAGATAAATGTATAATGGCACTTATATTTCTCTACTGTGTCAACGCCACTGCATTACGGAGCAATTCTAGTAGCTTTACACACTGTTTTAGCTAAATCCCCGACACTTCCTCGCTGCGCACCGCCGCCATTCGCCGCTGCCTGCTGCAAAGCTACTCCAAAGATTTGAATAACTAACCCAAGAGAGACCACAGCCTGTCGTTTCTAATGGGAACTCATGAGTCATAGTGGGCAGAACAAGCAAGGAAGGAGGGGCAGAGTCAAGAACGAGCTAGCAAGATCCTATTTGCTCGTTCCTGCATGTATTTACATATCTCCGTTGGGGAACGCCTACTCTGTGAAGTGAGCGTGGACAAAAACTAAATTGCCCGAGCACTCTTTCTGAACAACGCAATTTTTTTGGGAAACTTTGACAGAGGGTAAAGTTTACAAATTCTAGTTTTGTGAACAAAAAAATGTATTTAAATGTTTAATCGAAGAGAACATTTCCAGAATATTGGTCAAAATCCATCTTCTCCACTGCCGGACACTGGGCTTCCTTTCTCCACCATAGTTGGTAGTGAGTGGAAATGCCAAGCGGATGCTTCACATTTATACATCTGGTGAAATAGCTGTCTCATTGTTATTTTTGTGGCTACTCGGGCAAGTGACGTTGGTGTCACATGCCTCGTGTTTACAATGGCCCACGCAACAGGCGTCAACGTTGCGTGGAGTACAGAGTATAGTGTTGATCATCAATCAAGCAACAAAGCCCTTTTTACATCAGCAGGAATTACTTTTACAGTAGCCTAATCCCAGTACTCCAAATAGCAAGCAGAAGCACAGTGGCCAGGAACAATTCAGTAAGTACATTGAAACTAAGAGACGAACCAGGGTCAGAGGGGAGGCCCTCCGGTGGTCAACGCAAATAGCAGACAATGAAAGCGCGTACAATATTCGATGATTACATTTCTCTAAGACAAGCAATAGGCTACATGTCCACCACCAAGTCAAATCAAATTGTATTTGTCACAGGCGCCGAATACAAGTGTATTCTTACAGTGAAATGCGTAAGTACAAGCCCTTAACCAACAATGCAGTTTGAAGAAAAATAAGTGTTAAGGGTTTACTAAATTAAAAAAATAAGAAAATAGAAAAATAACAAATAATTAAAGAGCAACAATAAAATAACAGTAACGAGGCTATATACAGGGGGTACCGGTACAGAGTCAATGTGCGGGGGCACAGGCTAGTTGAGGTAATTGAGGTAAAATGTACATTACCAGTCAAAAGTTTGGGCACACCTGCTCATTCAGGGGTTTTTCTTTATTTTTTACTATTTTCTTGTAGAATAATAGTGAAGACATCAGAACAATGAAATAACACATATGGAATCATGTAGTAACCAAAAAGTGTTAAACAAATCAAAGTTGAATTTAGATTCTTCAAAGTAGCAACCCTTTGCCTAATGACAGCTTTGCACACTCTTGGCATTCTCTTAACCAGCTTCACCTGAAATGCTTTTCCAACAGTCTTGAAGGAGTTCCCACATATGCTGAGCACTTGTTGGCTGCTTTTCCTTCACTTTGAGTGTGCAAAGCTGTCATCAAGGCAAAGGGTGGCTATTTGAAGAATCTCAAATGTAAAATATATTTTGATTTGTTTAACACTTTTTTGGTTACTACATGATTCCATATGTGCTAAACAGTTTTAGCTAAACAGTTGGGGCTCAAAACAGGTGCCCTGAATGATGGGTCTCCACTGATTTGTTCTATATCGCTATCTGTTCTATGTTCTATATTTCTATCTGTTTTTTATCTGTTCTATATCTCTTCTATATCTCTATATGTTCTATATCTCTATCTCTTCTACATCTGTTTTATATCTGTTCTATATCTCTATCTGTTGTATAGCTGTCCTATATCTATATCTGTTCTCTATCTGTCCTATATCTCTATCTGTTTCATATCTATATATGTTCTATATCTGTTCTTTATCTCTATTCTCTATTGGTTCTATATCTTTATCTGTTCTATATCTCTATCTGTCCTATATCTCTATCTGTTTTATATCTGTTCTATATCTCTATCTGTTCTATATCTCTATCTGTTCTATATCTGTATATGTTCTATATCTATATCTGTTCTTTATCTCTATTTGTTCTATATCTTTATCTGTTCTATATATGTTCTATATCTCTATCTGTTTTATATCTGTTCTATATTTCTATCTGTTCTATATCTATATCTGTTCTTTATCTCTATCTGTTTTATATATATTCTATATATATATCTGTTCTACATCTCTATCAGTTCTACATCTATATTTGTTCTTTATCTCTATCTGTTTTATAAAAAAAAGTCCACAGACCCACTCCAAAAGGCTTTCGGAGCCATCATCGACTCAGTGGGTCTTGTCCAACATGTCTCTAGACCTACTCACTGCCACAGTCATACTCTGGACCAAGTTTGTCCCGTGGAATAAATGTTGTGGATCTCAATGTTTTTCCTCATAATCCTGGACTATCAGACCACCATTTTATTACGTTTGCAATCGCAACAAATAATCTGCTCAGACCACAACCAAGGATCATCAAAAGTCGTGGTATAAATACTCGGACAACCCAAAGATTCCTAGATGCTCCTCCAGACTCCCTCCGTCTACCCAAGGACGTCAGAGTACAAAAATCAGTTAACCACCTAACTGAGGAACTCAATTTAACCTTTCACAATACTCTAGATGCAGTCGCACCCCTAAAAACAAAAAAACTTTTGTCATAAGAAACTAGCTCCCTGGTATACAGAAAATACCCGAGCTCTGGATCAAGCTTCCAGAAAATTGGAACGGAAATGGCGCCACACCAACCTGGAAGTCTTCGGACTAGCTTGGAAAGCCAGTACCGTGCAGTATCAAAGAGCCCTCACTGCTGCTCGATCATCCTATTTTTCCAACTTAATTGAGGAAAATAAGAACAATCCAACATTTCTTTTTCATACTGTCGCAAAGCTAACTAAAAAGCAGCATTCCCCAAGAGAGGATGGCTTTCACTTCAGCAGTAATGAATTCATAAACTTCTTTGAGGAAAAGATCATGATCATTAGAAAGCAAATTACGGACTCCTCTTTAAATCTGTGTATTCCTCCAATGTTCAGTTGTCCTGAGTCTGCACAACTCTGCCAGGACCTAGGATCAAGGGAGACACTCAAGTGTTTTAGTACTATATCTCTTGACACAATGATGAAAACCTTCAAGCTGCATACTGGACCCTATTCCAACTAAACTACTGAAAGAGCTGCTTCCTGTGCTTGGCCCTCCTATGTTGAACATAATAAATGTCTCTCTATCCACCGGATGTGTACCAAACTCACTAAAGTGGCAGGAATAAAGCCTCTCTTGAAAAAGCCAAACCTTGACACAGAAAATATAAAAAAACTATCGGCCTATATCGAATCTCCCATTCCTCTCCAAAAAAAATTGAAAAAGCTGTTGCACAGCAACTCACTGCCTTCCTGAAGACAAACAATGTATACGAAACGCTTCAGTCTGGTTTTAGACCCCATCATAGTACTGTGACTGCACTTGTGAAGGTGGAAAATGACCTTTTAATGGCGTCAGACCGGGGCTCTGCATCTGTCCTTGTGCTCCTAGACCTTAGTGCTGCTTTTGATACCATTGATCACCACCAAAAATCAGAAACTTTCTGTCCAGAAATGGTGCAGAAAAATATATCCATGCTTTTGTCACTTCTAGGTTAGACTACTGCAATGCGCTACTTTCCGGCTACCCGGATAAAGCACTAAATAAACTTCAGTCAAGGTTTTACTACTAACCTACAAAGCGTTACATGGGCTTACTCCTACCTATCTTTCTGATTTGGTCCTGCCGTACATACCTACACGTACGCTACGGTCACAAGACGCAGGCCTCCTTACTGTCCCTAGAATTTGTAAGCAAACAGCTGGAGGCAGGGCTTTCTCCTATAGAGCTCCATTTTTATGGAATGGTTTGCCTACCCATGTGAAAGACGCAGACTCAGTCTCAACCTTCAGTAGGTCCTATGATTGAGTGTAGTCTGGCCCAGGAGTTTGAAGGTGAACGGAAAGGCACTGGAGCAACAAACCGCTCTTGCTATCTTTGCCTGGCCGGTTCCCCTCTCTCCACTGGGATTCTCTGCCTCCTATTTTTCCAACTTAATTGAACGGGGTAGGTAGACCATTCCATAAAAATGGAGCTCTATAGGAGAAAGCTGCCTCCAGCTGTTTGCTTAGAAGTTCTAGGGACAGTAAGGAGGCCTGCGCCCTATTACAGGGGCTGAGTCACTGGCTTACTGGTGCTCTTCCATGCCGTCCCTAGGAGGGGTGCGTCACTTGAGTGGGTTGAGTCACTGATGTGATCTTCCTGTCCGGGTTGGCGCCCCCCCCCCCCCCCTTGGTTTGTGCTGTGGCGGAGATCTTTGTGGACTATACTTGGCCTTGTCTCAGGATGGTAAGTTGGTGGTTAGAGATGTCCCTCTAGTGGTGTGGGGGCTGTGCTTTGGAAAAGTGGGTGGGGTTATATCCTGCCTGTTTGGCCCTGTCCGGGGGTATCGTCGGATGGGGCCACAGTGTCTCCCGACCCCTCCTGTCTCAGCCTCCAGTATTTATGCTGTAGTAGTTTATGTGTCGGGGGGCTAGGGTCAGTTATATCTGGAGTATTTCTCCTGTCTTATCCGGTGTCCTGTATGAATTTTAAGTATGCTCTCTCTAATTCTCTCTTTCTCTCTTTTTCTTTCTTTCTTTCTTTCTTTCTTTCTTTCTCTCTCTCTCTCTCTCTCTCTCTCTCGGAGGACCTGAGCCCTAGGACCATGCCTCAGGACTACCTGGCCTGATGACTCCTTGCTGTCCCCAGTCCACCTGCCCGTGCTGCTGCTCCAGTTTATTATTATTTGACCCTGCTAGCCATCTATGAACATTTGAAAATCTTGGCAATGTTCTGTTATAATCTCCACCCGGCACAGCCAGAAGAGGACTGGCCACCCCTCATAACTGTCTGTTCCCAAGCTCTGTTCCATGCTTCGGGATTTATGTTTGTCTAATGTCCTTGTTTACCCGTGTGCTAACGCTGTTCCTGTCGTGTTCTATGTCCGTCCCTGATTAAATGTTTGACTCCCCGTACCTGCTTCTGCTGTCCGGCGTCACTCCTTACAACATCTATATCTGTTCTTTATCTCTATGTGTTTTATATCTGTTCTATGTCTATATCTGTTCTATATCTTTTCTATATCTCTATCTGTTCTATATCTCTATCTGTTCTATATCTGTTCTAAATCTATATCTGTATCTGTTCTATAACTGTTTTTTTTATCTCTGTCTGTTCTTTATCTCTATCTGTTTTATATCTGTTCCAAATCTATGTCTGTTCTATATCTCTATCAGTTCTATATCTGTTCCAAATCTATGTCTGTTCTATATCTCTATCTGTTCTATATCTGTTCTTTATCTCTATCTGTTCAATATCTCTATCTGTTCTATATCTCTCTGTTCTATATCTCTCTGTTCTATATCTCTATCTGTTCAATATCTCTATCAGTTCAATATCACTATCTGTTCTCTATCTCTGTTCTATATCTCTATCTGTTCTACAGCTATAAATGTTCTATATCTCTATCTGTTCTATATCTGTTCTTTATCTCTATCTGTTTTATATCTGTTATAAATATATATCTGTTATATATCTCTATCAGATCTACATCTCTGTCTGTTCTATATCTCTATCTGTTCTATTTCTGTATCTGTTCTATATCTCTATTTGTTTTATATCTGTTCTATATCTATTTCTCTTCTATATCTCTATCTGTTCTATATCTCTATCTGTTCTCTATCTGTTCTATATCTCTATCTTTTTTATATCTGTTCTATATCTCTGTCTGTTCTCTGTCTCTATCTGTTTTATATCTCTATCTCTATCTTTTCTATATCTCTGTCTGTTAAATATCTCTATCTATTCTATATCATACCTGTGTATATCTCTATCTGTTCTATATCTATATCTGTTCTGTATCTCTATCTAATCAATATCCTACCTGTGTTTTATCGCTATGTGTTCTATCTCTATCTGTTCTATATCTATATATGTTCTACATCTATAAATGTTCTATATCTCTATCTTTTCTATATCTATATCTGTTCTTTATCTCTATCTGTTTTATATCTGTTATAAATCTATATCTGTTATATATCTCTATCAGTTCTACATCTCTGTCTGTTCTATATCTCTATCTGTTCTCTTTCTGTATCTGTTCTATATCTCTATCTGTTTTATATCTGTTCTATATCTATTTCTGTTCTATATCTCTATCTGTTCTATATCTCTATCTGTTCTATATCTGTTCTATATCTCTATCTTTTTTATATCTGTTCTATATCTCTGTCTGTTCTCTCTCTATCTGTTTTATATCTATCTCTATCTGTTCTATATCTCTGTCTGTTCTCTGTCTCTATCTGTTTTATATCTCTATCTGTTCTATATCTCTGTCTGTTAAATATCTCTATCTATTCTATATCCTACCTGTGTATATCTTTATCTGTTCTATATCTGTTCTGTATCTCTATCTAATCAATATCCTACCTGTGTTTTATCGCTATGTGTTCTATCTCTATCTGTTCTATATCTATATATGTTCTACATCTATAAATGTTCTATATCTCTATCTTTTCTATATCTCTATCTGTTCTTTATCTCTATCTGTTTTATATCTGTTATAAATCTATATCTGTTATATCTCTATCAGTTCTACATCTCTGTCTGTTCTATATCTCTATCTGTTCTATTTCTGTATCTGTTCTATATCTCTATCTGTTTTATATCTGTTCTATATCTATTTCTGTTCTATTTCTCTATCTGTTCTCTATCTGTTCTATATCTCTATCTTTTTTATATCTGTTCTATATCTCTGTCTGTTCTCTGTCTCTATCTGTTTTATATCTCTATCTCTATCTGTTCTATATCTCTATCTGTTCTATATCCTACCTGTTTATATCTCTATCTGTTCTATATCTATATCTGTTCTATATCTCTATCTAATCAAATTCTACCTGTGTTTTATCGCTATCTGTTCTATCTCTATCTGTTCTATATCTATATCTGTTCTATAGCTCTATCTAATCTATATCCTACCTGTGTATATCTCTATCTGTTCTATATCTCTATCTAATCTATATCCTACCTGTGTATTTCTCTATCTGTTCTATATCTCGATCTGTTCTATATCTCTATCTAATCTATATCCTACCTGTGTATATATCTATCTGTTCTCTATCCTACCTGTGTAAATCTCTATCTGTTCCAAATCCTACCTGTGTTTAGATCTATCTGTTCTATATCTCTATCTGTTCTATATCCTACCTGTGTATATATCTATCTGTTCTATATCTCTATCTGTTCTATATCCTACCTGTGTATATCTCTATCTGTTCTAATCTTACCTGTGTATATATCTATATGTTCTATATCTCTATCTGTTCTATATCCTACCTGTGTATATATCTATCTGTTCTATATCTCTATCTGTTCTATATGCTACCTGTGTAAATCTCTATCTGTTCTATGTGGTTGTTGTGATCTATGCCATGTTTTCTGTAAATGTTGATGGTTTTATGTCTTTGACATAGTGCTCTTGAATGCTGGACAAATTTCCTGTAAAAGGCCTAATAAATGAACTGAACTGATTATGGGGCATGATCACTGAGCCAACCATCTGTAGTAGGCTGAGATACCTCTCAATTGGCTTTGCAACATTAAACAAGACACAAAGAGACTTGTAGCTGTTGTGGTCCATTTTAGCTAAGTTGGTAGAGCATAGCGCTTGTAACGCCAGGGTAGTGGGTTTGAGTCCCGGGACCACCCATATATAATATGTATGCAGTATGACTGTAAGTCTCTTTGGATAAAAGCGTCTGCTAAATGGCATATTATTATATTATACAGTGCCTTCAGAACGTATTCACACCTCTTGACTTTTTCAAAATGTTGTGTTACACGGTGGGATTAAAACGGTTGGAATGTCATTTTTTGTCAACGATCTACACAAAACACTCTGTAATGTCATAGTGGAAGAACAATGAACATTTGTTAAAAATTTATTTAAAAAAAACCAACACTAATATTCGGTTTTTCTGGGTAAGTCGCTAAAAGATTTGCACATTATTCTTTAGCTTTTCAAGCTGATTTAAGTCAAAACTGTAACTAGACCACTCAGGAACATTCAATGTCATCTCCAGTGTTGTCACGTCCTGACCAGTAAAGGGGTTATTGGTTATTGTAGTGTGGTCAGGATGTGGCAGGGGTGTTTGTTTTATGTGGTTCGGGCTGGTGGTGTTAGTAGTAGTTTGTTTGATTTATTATTCCGGGTTTTGGGCACTGTTCTATGTTAATGTATTTCTATGTTCAGTCGAGTCATTTGTATTTCTATGTTTAGTTAATTGGGGGTTGGACTCTCAATTGGAGGCAGGTGTTTTCTCGTTGTCTCTGATTGAGGGTCCTATAAATAGGTATGTGTTTGTGTTAGTATTTTGTGGGAGATTGTTCTTGTTTAGCTGTGTGTGTGTGTGTGTGTGTGTGTGTGTGTGTGTGTGTGTGTCTGTCTGTCTGTCTGTCTGTCTGTCTGTCTGTCTGTCTGTCTGTCTGTCTGTCTGTCTGTCTGTCTGTCTGTCTGTCTGTCTGTCTGTCTGTCTGTCTGTCTGTCTGTCTGTCTGTCTGTCTGTCTGTCTGTCTGTCTGTCTGTCTGACTGACTGACTGACTGACTGACTGACTGACTGACTGACTGACTGACTGACTGACTGACTGACTGACTGACTGACTGACTGACTGACTGACTGACTGACTGACTGACTGACTGACTGACTGACTGACTGACTGACTGACTGACTGACTGACTGACTGACTGACTGACTGACTGACTGACTGACTGACTGACTGACTGACTGACTGACTGACTGACTGACTGACTGACTGACTGACTGACTGACTGACTGACTGACTGACTGACTGACTGACTGACCTGACTGACTGACTGACTGACTGACTGACTGACTGACTGACTGACTGACTGACTGACTGACTGACTGACTGACTGACTGACTGACTGACTGACTGACTGACTGACTGACTGACTGACTGACTGACTGACTGACTGACTGACTGACTGACTGACTGCTGACTGACTGACTGACTGACTGACTGACTGACTGACTGACTGACTGACTGACTGACTGACTGACTGACTGACTGACTGACTGACTGACTGACTGACTGACTGACTGACTGACTGACTGACTGACTGACGACTGACTGACTGACTGACTGACTGACTGACTGACTGACTGACTGACTGACTGACTGACTGACTGACTGACTGACTGACTGACTGACTGACTGACTGACTGACTGACTGACTGACTGACTGACTGACTGACTGACTGACTGACTGACTGACTGACTGACTGACTGACTGACTGACTGACTGACTGACTGACTGACTGACTGACTGACTGACTGACTGACTGACTGACTGACTGACTGACTGACTGACTGACTGACTGACTGACTGACTGACTGACTGACTGACTGACTGACTGACTGACTGACTGACTGACTGACTGACTGACACAGACATCGTCGTGGTTTTTGTATATGTGTGTTTATTTTGGTTTTCCTTCTTTGTCCATTAATAAGATGAGTGTACATTTTCCCGCTGCGTCTTGTTCTCAACCGTGACAGAATCTCCCACCAAACACGGACCAAGCAGCGGAGGAAGGAGCAACAGGTGGACTGACGTGAGTTTTGGACTTGGGAGCAGATTCTGGCCGGAGAGGGCCCATGGAGGAAGTCTGATGAGGACCGGGAACGCTACTGGCTAGGAAGCCGGAGAGGCACCCCCAAGAATTTTTTTTGGGGGGGGCACACGGGTAGTTTGGCTGGGCCAAGGGTGAGCTCTAAGCCAGCTCCCCGTGCTTATTATGGGGAACGTATGGAGTGGAGAGTGCCGAGGTATGCGGAAGTGCGCACGATTTCGCCCATGCGCACGCACAGTACGGTGCGAGTGATCCCAGCCCCTCGCAAGTGCCGTGCTAGAGTGGGCATCCAGCCTGGTAGGAGGATGCCTGCGCAGCGCATCTGGCCACCAGTGCGCCTCCTAGGTCCAGGCTACCCTACGCCTGCTCTACGCACGGCAACCATCAGGCCCCTGCACAGCCCAGTTCGCCCTGTGCCAGCACTCCGCTTGTGCAGGGCTACTAGTTCCATCCAGCCAGGACGGGTTGTGCAGGAGGTGCGATCGAGACCGCCAGTGCACCTCCACGGCCCGGTATTTCCAGTACCAGCACCACGCACCAGGCCTCCAGTGCGTCAGCCCAGTCCAATTCAGCCTGTTCCCGCTCCTCGCACTAGCCTTAAAGTGGGTGTCTCCAGTCTGGTAGCTCCACTACCAGCCCCACGCATTAGGCTTCCAGTGCGTCAGCCCAGTCCCAGTCCAGAGTGTCCGGCAACAGTCCCTCGTCCAGAGTGTCCGGCAACAGTCCCTCGTCCAGAGTGTCCGGCAACAGTCCCTCGTCCAGAGTGTCCGGCAACAGTGTCTAGTCCGGCACCGAGTGAGACGGCCTACAGTCCGGCACCGAGTGAGACGGCCTACAGTCCGGCACCGAGTGAGACGGCCTACAGTCCGGCACCGAGTGAGACGGCCTACAGTCCAGAGCTCATAGAGTTCAGTATAGGGTCTACAGTGACATGTGTCAGGTCGAGGTATTTGGGAGGAGTGGACTGGTCAGGGGGTGGTCTTAGGCCCCAGCCTAAGCCACCTCCACTGTAGAAGGTTTTGGGGAGGGAGGGGTGTATGCACGAGTGCCGTCGGTGACGGCAGCCACCCTCCCTTCCCTCCCTTTAGTTTAGGGGATTTATTTTTGTTTTGGGGTGATTTTTGGTTATTTGTGTGAGGTGCATCCGGGGTCTGCACCTTTGGGGGGGGGGGGGGGTACTGTCACGTCTTGACCAGTAATAGGGGTTATTTGTTATTGTAGTTTGGTCAGGATGTGGCAGGGGGTATTTGTTTTATCTGGTTCGGGCTGGTGGTGTTAGTAGTAGGGTGTTTAATTTATTATTCTGGGTTTTGGGCACTGTTCTATGTTAATGTATTTCTATGTTCAGTCTAGTCATTTGTATTTCTATGTTTAGTTAAATGGGGGTTGGACTCTCAATTGGAGATAGGTGTTTTCTCGTTGCCTCTGATTGAGGGTCCTATAAATAGGTATTTGTTTGTGTTAGTATTTTGTGGGAGATTGTTCTTGTTTAGCTGTGTGTGCCTGACAAGACTGTTATCGTCGTGTTTTTTGTATACGTGTGTTTATTTTGGTTTTCCTTCTTTGTCCGTTAATAAAAGAAGATGAGTGTACATTTTCCCGCTGCGTCTTGGTCTCAACCCTACGACAACCGTGACAAGTGTAGATTTGGCCTTGTGTTTTAGGTTATTGTCCTGCTGAAAGGTGAATTTGTATCCCAGTGTCTGTAGGAAAATAAACTGAACCAAAGTTTTCTCTAGGATTTTTGTCTGTGCTTAGCTCTATTTCGTTTCTTTTTATCCTAAAAAAACTCCCCAGTCCTTGCCGATGACGAGCATACCCATAACATGATGCAGCCACCACAATGCTTGAAAATATGAAGAGTGGTACTCAGTGATGTGTTGGATTTGCCCCAAACATGGCACTTTGTATTCAGGACACAAAGTATATTTCTTTGCCACATTTTTTGCAATGTTGCCTTATTGGATGCATGATGCATGTTTTGGAATATTTGTATTCTTTACAGGCTTCCTTCTTTTCACTCTGTCATTTAGGTTAGTATTGTGGAGTAACTACAATGTTGTTGGTCCATCCTCAGTTTTCTCCTATCGCAGCCATTAAACTCTGTAACTGTTTTAATGTCACCATTGGCCTAATAGTGAAATCCCTGAGCGGTTTCCTTCCTCTCCGGCAAGTGAATTAGCAAGGACGCCTGTATTTTTGTAGTGACTGGGTGTCTTGATACACCATCCAAAGTGTAATGAATATATTCACCATGCTCATATTCAATTTCTGCTTTTAAAAATGTTTACCCATCTACCAATAGGTGCCCTTCTTTGTGAGGCATTGGAAAACCTCCCTGGTCTTTGTAGTTGAATCTGTGTTTGAAATTCACTGCTCGACTGAGGAACCTTACAGATAATTTTATGTGTGGGGTACAGAGATGAGGTAGTCATTCAAAAATCATGTTAAACACTGTTATTGTACACGGAGTGAGTCCATGCAACTTACACTACATATTTTCATCCAAGCCTCATTGGGGCTCATAACGCCATCTATACTCTAGTCTAGACAGACAGGTTGCCTTCCACAATGTACCAATGTTCCAGCATAGGTCTGGGATTTCCAAGACTTACCTATATGCCCACCGAAACATGTATTTCTGACATATTTGACCTCTAACCTCATCTCCAGTCTGATTCTGGTATACCAACAGACTAGGCTGCTATTCAGACAATCAGCAAACACCAGCAAATCATCTCTGTTGGGTGAAACACACATTTCTATTTAATGGTAAAAGACAGAGACAAGTAAAAGAGACAGCTGTGTTACAAAGATAGACATCATCATTGCACAGGAAACATAGTAGTTATTCCTGTTGGTCAAAATACCACAAAACAAAATGGAGGACATACTTTCTAGCCTGCGTGCCAGATCTGTTTGTGCTTCCATGTCATGCCACTCATTGCCATGCCAAACAGATTGTCTTGACAATTATAGCAATGGAGTTGGCAAGAGCACAACCAGAGCTGGACCAGGCTACATACTTTAGGCTGGAAGAAAAATAGTTCCACATCAGAGAAAGGCGTTAGGAACAGATTTGGCAACTAGAAATTGAGAGAAAATACCTAAATCGTATTTGAAATATACAAATGATACAAAATGTTAACGCAATTAGAATAAATAGAAATACCTTCATATAGCTTATTCAAGTACATATCTGTGATTGTTCCAGATTATTTCAACATATTCTCACGAATACTTTCAATTCAGTCAGCTTCAGGGTGAAAAAAAGATTTACAAGCATTATAAAAGTAAAGGGTTGTTCGATTGAAAGATGATCATGTTAAATAAAGAATATTCAAACATAATGCTCCTTCTCACAACCAGTTTCTGTTTTCCAAAAAATACATAATTCACTGTCAAACTATGAAGAGCCACAGTATTCCAATGACAGATTGGCAACCTTTTCACATTTTTAAGGACATGTTTAGAGAATTCCCAAAGATCCTTACAAATCAGGGTGCATACAATTTTGTATAAAACAGTTAATAACATATAATTGTCCTTGCTAAAAACTGCTTCAACATACGATTAGTCTGAGTAGAAGTGGAATTGGAACAGAGTTGGTACATTAGTGAGTTAGTACAACATCATTTCCCCCATAAATCAGAGTAAATCATTTCTAGCAAACAGCAATAGTGATTCATTACAAAGAAATAAGAAATCAATTTGACCAGATAAACTAGGCCACATTGGCCCATATAGGAACAAATTAAATGAAAACGCTGTACTTTCACGTGCTTGCTCCATTCTCATGACAGAACTCAAAACATTGAGCCAAGCCGCCACTAGGTGGCAGCAGAACCACTACACCACGCCACCACTATGCCACGCCACCACTAGGTGGCAGCAGAACCACTACACCACGCCATCACTAGGTGGCAGCAGAACCACTACACCACGCCACCACTAGGTGGCAGCAGAACCACTACACCACGCCACCACTAGGTGGCAGCAGAACCACTACACCACACCACCACTAGGTGGCAGCAGAACCACTACACCACACCACCACTAGGTGGCAGCAGAACAACTATGCCATGCCACCACTAGGTGGCAGCAGAACCACTGCTGTAATATGATCATTATTTTGTACATTTTTACACGTTAGTCATTTGTAAAACATACACATATCCCATAGATGTATCTAGCAACAGGAAAAGGCTGCTCTAACAACTTTGGCAGTTTCCTTCATGTCCTTTATCAATGCCCATGTGTCGTCCCAAATGGCTATTCCTTACAAAGTACAATGCTTTTAACCAGAGCCCTATGGGGCAAAATGTATAGGGAACAGAGTGCCGGGCTCAGGTTAAAAGAAGTGCTCTATATAGGGAACAGGGTACCATTTGTAACACAGCCCGTCTGACCATCCTTCCTCTCAATTCAAAAAGAAAAAGTTCCAAAGAACATATGGTTTGGTTTCTTCAGTAAATGAAACCCATAGTAGCAAGGGTCTGGGACATCACTGATGGAGGCAACATCTATTCTCACAACAAAAAAGGGATAGGACAGCCCTTGTTGGCCTCAGTCTGCACTTTAACAGTTTAGTAAATGGAGTGTGCTCACCACCATCTTTCCATGCATTGCCCAAGGGGTAAATCCTACTGTAACTCCCATTTAAGGCAAATGTCCACTTAGTCACGCATTGATGTCAATGTGAGACAAAGTGAAAATGAAACTTAAGTAGAAGTTAGGATTTGCCCTAATTGAACCTGCACTATATCAACACAGATCCTTATGGTCCTAAATCCAATATTAGATACAGGCACCATAGCAGGCCATTGGGTCAGTAGGTTCTAGTACATAAACAGAAGGTCAACTGTGGCTCTTCCTCAATATTTACCCAAAATATTTTAGAGACTTTTGTCATTTGAGGGGTTAATGTTTCACGTTCTGGGTTGACTACCGACAGAAAACAAACAAAAAACTCCAGGTCAGTTAGTAAATGATTCTCCTTCCTATCTGCCTTGTGAGGTCACAGCCACGTCACGGTTAGGAGAGATTCCCTTTTTTAGATTCTATGTCTAACAGACCACTCTCACAAAACCAGAAAGCAGCCTGGATTCAATTTGAGCAAGATTCATTCTAAAGGGCGAGGCTAACCTTCTTGTGGCTTTTAAATACACTTTTACAATACTCCAAATAGGAAGTACCACAATATAAAACAAACATGACGTCACCTCACGAGAACTTTATCTAGGGCACTTTTTTCCTAGAAGTGAAATGACTCATGAACTGTTTTAAGAGGTATGGTGAAGGTGGTCAGAGTTGATTCAGAGTCGATTCACAGTCGATTCGGTTGACTCGGTCGTGTGTCAGGAGTAGCAGCATCGTAACCTTAGAAACCAGAGGAGGCTGGTGAGGGGAGGACGGCTAATAATAATGTCTGGAATGGAGTGAATGTAATTACATCAAACACAAAGAAAACCATATATTTGATGTGTTTTGATATCATTCCATTCATTTCGTTCCAGGCCTTGCTATGAGCCCGTCCTCCGAATTGAAGTGCCACCAGCCACCACTGATTGTAACCATAGAGACGGAATTCACAGTTGTTTTACGAGTTCACAGGACAGACTCAATGGCTTCCGCGGTCTCCCTGGGGGATTGGTCGCCCGCTGAACCCAGGGTTTGGTGCGTGACGAGCGGGGAGGTCTCCTCGTCAGCCTGGGCGTTGGCTACCGCTTCCACCAGGACCTCCGCTAGCTCCTCCCCCAGGTGCTGTTGTTTCTTCATCTCCTGTTGGTTGATGTGGTGGAGGATCCCCGCCCCCAGGGCGTCTCCCTCCACGTTCACTACGGTGGTGGTGCGGTCCCTGCAAACACACACGCACATAAGTACATGTACATACGCACACATACACATGTACACACCCAAACACACACAATTTATTAGGATACTTTTTGTCAGAAGCTAAGCAGTAAATCAAGTCTGCTAAGATGAATCAGGAGCCCTCTTTAACTGTTAGCATACATCTAATGTAACATAACCCTAGTTGATAAGAATCAGGAGCTCTCTTTAACTGTTAGCATACATCTAATGTAACATAACCCTAGTTGATAAGAATCAGGAGCTCTCTTTAACTGTTAGCATACATCTAATGTAACATAACCCTAGTTGATAAGAATCAGGAGCCTTCTTTAACTGTTAGCATACATCTAATGTAACATAACCCTAGTTGATATGAATCAGGAGCCCTCTTTAACTGTTAGCATACATCTAATGTAACATAACCCTAGTTGATAAGATGAATCAGGAGCTCTCTTTAACTGTTAGCATACATCTAATGTAACATAACCCTAGTTGATAAGATGAATCAGGAGCTCTCTTTAACTGTTAGCATACATCTAATGTAACATAACCCTAGTTGATAAGATGAATCAGGAGCTCTCTTTAACTGTTAGCATACATCTAATGTAACATAACCCTAGTTGATAAGATGAATCAGGAGCTCTCTTTAACTGTTAGCATACATCTAATGTAACATAACCCTAGTTGATAAGATGAATCAGGAGCTCT
Organism: Salmo trutta; assembly: GCF_901001165.1. Lineage (NCBI taxonomy): Eukaryota > Metazoa > Chordata > Actinopteri > Salmoniformes > Salmonidae > Salmo > Salmo trutta. The sequence continues at coordinate 4,562,899 of NC_042974.1, read as the reverse complement.
CTTTAACTGTTAGCATACATCTAATGTAACATAACCCTAGTTGATAAGATGAATCAGGAGCTCTCTTTAACTGTTAGCATACATCTAATGTAACATAACCCTAGTTGATATGAATCAGGAGCCCTCTTTAACTGTTAGCATACATCTAATGTAACATAACCCTAGTTGATAAGATGAATCAGGAGCTCTCTTTAACTGTTAGCATACATCTAATGTAACATAACCCTAGTTGATAAGATGAATCAGGAGCTCTCTTTAACTGTTAGCATACATCTAATGTAACATAACCCTAGTTGATAAGATGAATCAGGAGCTCTCTTTAACTGTTAGCATACATCTAATGTAACATAACCCTAGTTGATAAGATGAATCAGGAGCTCTCTTTAACTGTTAGCATACATCTAATGTAACATAACCACAGTTGATAAGATGAATCAGGAGCTCTCTTTAACTGTTAGCATACATCTAATGTAACATAACCCTAGTTGATATGAATCAGGAGCCCTCTTTAACTGTTAGCATACATCTAATGTAACATAACCCTAGTTGATAAGATGAATCAGGAGCTCTCTTTAACTGTTAGCATACATCTAATGTAACATAACCACAGTTGATAAGATGAATCAGGAGCTCTCTTTAACTGTTAGCATACATCTAATGTAACATAACCCTAGTTGATAAGATGAATCAGGAGCTCTCTAACTGTTAGCATACATCTAATGTAACATAACCCTAGTTGATAAGAATCAGGAGCCCTCTTTAACTGTTAGCATTCATCTAATGTAACATAACCACAGTTGATAAGATGAATCAGGAGCTCTCTTTAACTGTTAGCATACATCTAATGTAACATAACCCTAGTTGATAAGAATCAGGAGCCCTCTTTAACTGTTAGCATTCATCTAATGTAACATAACCACAGTTGCTATGCAGAACACATCTATTTCTGTACAGGTCTACTGTCTACTGTACACATCTACTGTACAGGTCTACTGTCTACTGTACAGGTCTACTGTACAGGTCTACTGTCTACTGTCTACTGTACAGGTCTACTGTCTACTGTACAGGTCTACTGTCTACTGTACAGGTCTACTATCTACTGTACAGGTCTACTATCTACTGTCTACTGTACAGGTCTACTGTCTACTGTACAGGTCTACTATCTACTGTACAGGTCTACTGTCTACTGTCTACTGTACAGGTCTACTGTCTACTGTACAGGTCTACTGTCTACTGTACAGGTCTACTGTCTACTGTCTACTGTACAGGTCTACTGTCTACTGTACAGGTCTACTGTCTACTGTCTACTGTACAGGTCTACTGTCTACTGTACAGGTCTACTATCTACTGTACAGGTCTACTGTCTACTGTCTACTGTACAGGTCTACTATCTACTGTACAGGTCTACTGTCTACTGTACAGGTCTACTGTCTACTGTACAGGTCTACTATCTACTGTCTACTGTACAGGTCTACTGTCTACTGTACAGGTCTACTGTCTACTGTCTACTGTACAGGTCTACTGTCTACTGTACAGGTCTACTGTCTACTGTCTACTGTACAGGTCTACGGTCTACTGTACAGGTCTACTATCTACTGTACAGGTCTACTGTCTACTGTCTACTGTACAGGTCTACTGTCTACTGTACAGGTCTACTGTCTACTGTACAGGTCTACTATCTACTGTCTACTGTACAGGTCTACTGTCTACTGTACAGGTCTACTATCTACTGTCTACTGTACAGGTCTACTGTCTACTGTACAGGTCTACTGTCTACTGTATACTGTACAGGTCTACTGTACAGGTCTACTGTACAGGTCTACTGTCTACTGTACAGGTCTACTGTCTACTGTCTACTGTACAGGTCTACTGTCTACTGTACAGGTCTACTATCTACTGTCTACTGTACAGGTCTACTGTCTACTGTACAGGTCTACTGTACAGGTCTACTGTCTACTGTACAGGTCTACTATCTACTGTCTACTGTACAGGTCTACTATCTACTGTACAGGTCTACTATCTACTGTACAGGTCTACTATCTACTGTCTACTGTACAGGTCTACTGTCTACTGTACACATCTACTGTACAGGTCTACTATCTACTGTACAGGTCTACTGTCTACTGTACCAGTCTACTGTCTACTGTATGTTACTGGAATGAACGTCTGATATTTTGATATAGCAGCTGGCCAAAATGAGTGAGTACATTAAGAGTGTGTCTATGCCTGTGTGTTTGTGTCCGTGTGTGTGTGTGTGTGTTTGTGTCCGTGTGTGTTTGTACGTGTGTGCGCATGTCCATGCATATGTACATAAATTTGTCTGTCCATGTGTGCTTGTCTGCGTGTGTGTGTCTGTCCGTGTGTGTGTGTGCTTGTCTGTGTATGTGTGCGTGCTTGTCTGTGTGTGTGTGCTTGTCTGTGTACGTGTGTGTGTGTGTATGCTTGTCTGTGTGTGCGTGTGTGTGTGTGTCTGTGTGTGCGTGTGTTTATGTCTGTCCGTGTGTGTGTCCGTGTGTGCTTGCTGTATTGGTTCTCTATACTGTACATGTGTTACTTACACGATCCAGTCGACGGCCAGCATGAGTGACAGGTCGTTGGTGGGCAGGCCGATAGCCTCCAGGATGATGGCGATGGTGATGATACCCCCGGCTGGGATGCCTGCTGCGCCCACACTGGATGCTGTGGCTGTCACACTGTGGGAACAGAGACACTGCATGTCATACATTGTCAGAGCATCAGACATAGGGTTGAAAAATTCCACTAACTTTCCCAAATTTCCCAGGTTGTAGTAATCTGGATTTCTTGCTTATTCCCTCCTGATTCCCGGGAATCTTCCAACTTGAATTTCTGAAAAACCTGGGAACCTGGGAATTTTGCAAACCCCCTACCCACCATTCCTTCTGTCCCCACCCACCCTTCCTTCTGACCCCACCCACCCTTCCTTCTGTCGCCACCCACCCTTCCTTCTGACCCCACCCACCCTTCCTTCTGTCGCCACCCACCCTTCCTTCTGACCCCACCCACCCTTCCTTCTGACCCCACCCACCCTTCCTTCTGTCGCCACCCACCATTCCTTCTGACCCCACCCACCATCCCTTCTGACCCCACCCACCATCCCTTCTGACCCCACCCACCATCCCTTCTGTCGCCACCCACCCTTCCTTCTGTCGCCACCCACCCTTCCTTCTGACCCCACCCACCATTCTTTCTGACCCCACCCACCCTTCCTTCTGTCGCCACCCACCCTTCCTTCTGACCCCACCCACCATTCTTTCTGACCCCACCCACCCTTCCTTCTATCGCCACCCACCCTTCCTTCTGACCCCACCCACCCTTCCTTCTGACCCCACTATTCCACCATTCCTTCTGACCCCACCCACCATTCTTTCTGACCCCACCCACCCTTCCTTCTGTCGCCACCCACCCTTCCTTCTGACCCCACCCACCATTCCTTCTGACCCCACCCCACTCACAGGATGGTGAAGATCTGACCGGCGTTGAGCTCTATGTTGTTGAGCTGAGCGATGAAGACAGCCGCGACGCACTGGAAGATGGCCGCCCCGTCCATGTTGACGGTGGCTCCGATGGGAAGGATGAAACGACTGATCCGCTTGTCCACTCCGTTGTTCTCCTCTACACACTTTATCATGGAGGGCAGGGTCGCCGAGCTGAGGAGAGAGAGGTGGAGGGAGGGACCAGTCAGATACACTGGTTAAATTACAGCATATTCATCTGGAACATTTTACAGTACTTTACTAGCAACTTCAGTTCCTCTGCTTTGACAATATCTACATGAGTATTCTGCAAGTGAAGATGTATTGAATAGCAAGAGAAGGAAGGGGAGAGAGGGAGAGAAATAGAGAGAGAATGAGAGCGAGAGATAGCCACCTGAAAAACATAGTGTAACTTAAACCAAAACCCTTCCATACAGAGAGAGGGTAAAGACCACAGACCTAGAATGAATAGAAGTCAGAGGTTACCATCCCTTCTACTCATTCTATTTCTATGGTAAAGACCCTCCAGGAATGTCCTGGATCCCCATGGATTAGATAGAGAGGTGGTGGGGTCCAGAGTCTAAAGATTGAGGTTGGAACAACTCAGCCAAAGGTTTAGGTTACTTACAGCAGGCTACTTACAGCAGAGGATACTTGGAGACAATGTTTGTGTCCCAAATGGCACTACTTTTGACCAGAGCCCAGGTGTATGTTCAGGCTCTAGTCAAAAGTAGTGCACTATAGAGGGAATAGGGTGGGGTGTAGCCTTGGAGACAAAGCCTGCTAGCAATGCACTGCTAATGGACTGGTTTCATAGAGGTGGAGGGATTTACTGGGTAATCAGGTCACACTGGGTTCACAGAAGTGGAGGGATTTACTGGGTAATCAGGTCACACTGGGTTCACAGAAGTGGAGGGATTTACTGGGTAATCAGGTCACACTGGGTTCACAGAAGTGGAGGGATTTACTGGGTAATCAGGTCACACTGGGTTCACAGAAGTGGAGGGATTTACTGGGTAATCAGGTCACACTGGGTTCACAGAAGTGGAGGGATTTACTGGGTAATCAGGTCACACTGGGTTCACAGAAGTGGAGGGATTTACTGGGTAATCAGGTCACACTGGTTTGTTAATGTTTATACATTGATTCGCTGCTTTGTATGTTTGAGCTGATCTGAATCTTATGCAAAAAGCTCTTAAACGATGCCGAATGATAATTATCTTCCTGACACTGGTCAAAGACCCAAACAAGATGACTTTGAATACAGCCAAAGGGAACATGATAAAATCATTGTATGGAGAGCTCCAGGACAAGTTCTCTACAGAAATAAAGGAACTTAAAAACAACCAAGACAAAAAAGACAAGGCCGAGGATAAAGTCTACTTCTGGAGAAACCCTGACAATAGTTCCTGCTCCTCCTCTCCATGACAGACGCAGGAGGGATGCTGCTTCCTTCTCTCCACCCCCGTCTGACCAACACTACAACCAGCGCCTCATCTGCTTCCTTCTATCCACCCCCGTCTGACCAACACTACAACCAGCACCTCATCTGCTTCCTTCTATCCACCCCCGTCTGACCAACGCTCTACAACCAGCGCCTCATCTGCTTCCTTCTATCCACCCCCGTCTGACCAACACTACAACCAGCACCTCATCTGCTTCCTTCTATCCACCCCCATCTGACCAACGCTCTACAACCAGCGCCTCATCTGCTTCCTTCTATCCACCCCCGTCTGACCAACACTACAACCAGCGCCTCATCTGCTTCCTTCTATCCACCCCCGTCTGACCAACACTACAACCAGCACCTCATCTGCTTCCTTCTATCCACCCCCGTCTGACCAACGCTCTACAACCAGCGCCTCATCTGCTTCCTTCTATCCACCCCCGTCTGACCAACACTACAACCAGCGCCTCATCTGCTTCCTTCTATCCACCCCCGTCTGACCAACACTACAACCAGCGCCTCATCTGCTTCCTTCTATCCACCCCCGTCTGACCAACACTACAACCAGCGCCTCATCTGCTTCCTTCTATCCACCCCCGTCTGACCAACGCTCTACAACCAGCACCTCATCTGCTTCCTTCTATCCACCCCCGTCTGACCAACACTACAACCAGCGCCTCATCTGCTTCCTTCTATCCACCCCCGTCTGACCAACGCTACAACCAGCACCTCATCTGCTTCCTTCTATCCACCCCCGTCTGACCAACACTACAACCAGCGCCTCATCTGCTTCCTTCTATCCACCCCCGTCTGACCAACACTACAACCAGCACCTCATCTGCTTCCTTCTATCCACCCCCGTCTGACCAACACTACAACCAGCGCCTCATCTGCTTCCTTCTATCCACCCCCGTCTGACCAACACTACAACCAGCGCCTCATCTGCTTCCTTCTATCCACCCCCGTCTGACCAACACTACAACCAGCACCTCATCTGCTTCCTTCTATCCACCCCCGTCTGACCAACACTACAACCAGCGCCTCATCTGCTTCCTTCTATCCACCCCCGTCTGACCAACACTACAACCAGCGCCTCATCTGCTTCCTTCTATCCACCCCCGTCTGACCAACGCTACAACCAGCACCTCATCTGCTTCCTTCTATCCACCCCCGTCTGACCAACACTACAACCAGCACCTCATCTGCTTCCTTCTATCCACCCCCGTCTGACCAACGCTACAACCAGCACCTCATCTGCTTCCTTCTATCCACCCCCGTCTGACCAACACTACAACCAGCACCTCATCTGCTTCCTTCTATCCACCCCCGTCTGACCAACACTACAACCAGCGCCTCATCTGCTTCCTTCTATCCACCCCCGTCTGACCAACACTACAACCAGCGCCTCATCTGCTTCCTTCTATCCACCCCCGTCTGACCAACACTACAACCAGCACCTCATCTGCTTCCTTCTATCCACCCCCGTCTGACCAACACTACAACCAGCACCTCATCTGCTTCCTTCTATCCACCCCCGTCTGACCAACACTACAACCAGCGCCTCATCTGCTTCCTTCTATCCACCCCCGTCTGACCAACGCTACAACCAGCACCTCATCTGCTTCCTTCTATCCACCCCCGTCTGACCAACGCTACAACCAGCACCTCATCTGCTTCCTTCTATCCACCCCCGTCTGACCAACACTACAACCAGCACCTCATCTGCTTCCTTCTATCCACCCCCGTCTGACCAACGCTACAACCAGCACCTCATCTGCTTCCTTCTATCCACCCCCGTCTGACCAACACTACAACCAGCGCCTCATCTGCTTCCTTCTATCCACCCCCGTCTGACCAACACTACAACCAGCACCTCATCTGCTTCCTTCTATCCACCCCCGTCTGACCAACACTACAACCAGCGCCTCATCTGCTTCCTTCTATCCACCCCCGTCTGACCAACACTACAACCAGCGCCTCATCTGCTTCCTTCTATCCACCCCCGTCTGACCAACGCTACAACCAGCACCTCATCTGCTTCCTTCTATCCACCCCCGTCTGACCAACGCTACAACCAGCACCTCATCTGCTTCCTTCTATCCACCCCCGTCTGACCAACACTACAACCAGCACCTCATCTGCTTCCTTCTATCCACCCCCGTCTGACCAACGCTACAACCAGCACCTCATCTGCTTCCTTCTATCCACCCCCGTCTGACCAACACTACAACCAGCGCCTCATCTGCTTCCTTCTATCCACCCCCGTCTGACCAACACTACAACCAGCACCTCATCTGCTTCCTTCTATCCACCCCCGTCTGACCAACACTACAACCAGCGCCTCATCTGCTTCCTTCTATCCACCCCCGTCTGACCAACACTACAACCAGCGCCTCATCTGCTTCCTTCTATCCACCCCCGTCTGACCAACACCAACGTCAGTCCTTACCCTCCCTGCTGATAAGGGTGAGTCGGTGGTACAATCCGATACGTCAGTCCTTACCCTCCCTGCTGATAAGGGTGGGTCTGTTGTACAATCTGATACATCAGTCCTTACCCTCCCTGCTGATAAGGGTGGGTCGGTTGTACGATACGTCAGTCCTTACCCTCCCTGCTCATAAGGGTGAGTCGGTGGTACAATCCGATACGTCAGTCCTTACCCTCCCTGCTGATAAGGGTGGGTCGGTGGTACTCATGGATAGGACTGTTTATGTAAATGAGTGTCATAGACAACTGTTTGACACCTTTTACAAGAAACTCAGAAGTGACCCCACTGCCCCATTTGACCAGCAGTATGATCTCTATTATTGAATGTCTTGATCCTCTCCCTGACGACTTTTGACGCTGAGTCATTATACACAAATATTCCACACAAGGGCGGTATTGAAGCTATGGGACATTTTCTTCTGCATCGGGACTCTAATGAACTACCTTCCAGTGCTGCATTATAACACTGGCTGAAATAGTACTCACACACAACTACTTCATGTTCCTAAGTGATTTCTTTATTCAGACAAAGGGTACTGCTATGGGATCCCCCATGGTTCCTAACTGTGCTAATTTGTATGTGGGCTACATGGAGAAACAGGCCATTTTCAATCCTCTCAAAAAAAATGTTTTCTTGCATAACATCATTATTTGGAAACGGCATATTGATGATATTTTTGTTCTATGGAGGAGTGATGCAAAACATATATTTTTGTTCTATGGAGGAGTGATGCAAAATATATATTTTTGTTCTATGGAGGAGTGATGCAAAATATATATTTTTGTTCTATGGAGGGGTGATGCAAAACAGCTCCAGGCGTTCCATGCTTTTCTTAACTCTTGTTCTGAGCACCTGAGATTCACTATGCAATCTGACGCACGTCAAATCAGTTTCCTTGATCTTTTGATATTTGTGAGGATTATGACCTATGCACAGATCTTTACAGGAAACCAACTGATCACAATAGTTTGTTGAGGGCTGATAGCTGTCACACGCTTCCCTTGAAACACCGTTATAACCAATTCTGTTGAATCAAAAGAACCTGCAAAAAAAACAATCAGATTTGGACAGAAATATGGCTGAGACGCAAAGAAAATTCAAGGAGAGGGGGTACAAAAATGGTCAGATTAATACTGCCATTGAGAAAATTCAAAACAAACCGAGACATGATCTTTTTCAAGGACAGTCTCTCAAAAAAAAGCATTCTTGCATTCTAACTACCTGCTATTCAAAGTGCTCTGAACAAATTAAGGGAATCGTTCTCAAACATTGGCACCTTCTAAGCTCCGATGACAGTATCAGTAATGTGTTTTCGGAGCCTCCCTTGGTCGTATTCTCGCGGGGCAGAAATCTCAGAGATCAATTGGTAAACTCTGATTTTACCACCCCAAGATATCCCTACACAACATCTATTTGCACCCCTACTGGATGGAAACTACAAGTGTAATGGCTGTGCTCAATGCAATGGCACTTATAAATGTAGATCCTTCAAACACTCCCAAACAGGGAAGCAGATCCCAATCAAAGGTGTTATCACGTGCTCTCCCTAGGAGAGGGGGTGACCTCGACAATTTATTGTTAAAACAAGAGGCTGCCTGGATCTTTAATTTAAAGACTCTTGCTCCCTTCGGTCTCAACGTAGACTTTGATCTGAAGCCATTCTTGTGATTATTGTAAATGTTGTAGGCCTATGTAGCCAAATTGTATCTATGATTGTATGCTATCCATTCATGTTTTTGATATGTTATTTCTATATCTGAGAATTAACCAATGATATCCTTTGACATTATATAAACGAGTCACCCTGCAGTGTTTGTCATTATACCCTGATGAAGACAGCTTGTCTGTCCAAACGTTTTTCAAGTGTTCTACTCCGCTAACCAGCACCTCGCCTAAATTGGTGTGCGTTTCTTTCGCCTCTAGATTATTATGTTGTCACGTCTTCCCTAGACAGGTAGGTGGAGGAATACCTAGTACCTGGACAGGCAGAGGGATAGTACCCGGACAGGCAGAGGGATAGTACCCGGACAGGCAGAGGGATAGTACCCGGACAGGCAGAGGGATAGTACCCGGACAGGCAGAGGGATAGTACCCGGACAGGCAGAGGGATAGTACCCGGACAGGCAGAGGGATAGTACCCGGACAGGCAGAGGGATAGTACCCGGACAGGCAGAGGGATAGTACCCGGACAGGCAGAGGGATAGTACCCGGACAGGCAGAGGGATAGTACCTGGACAGGCAGAGGGATAGTACCCGGACAGGTAGAGGGATAGTACTGGTGGAGGGATAGTACCTAGACTGGTGGAGGGATAGTACCTGGACTGGTGAAGGGATACAGTAACAGAGGCCTACCTGGAGCAGGTGGCAAAGGCGGTGGTGAAGGGCGTGATGAGGCCGGACAGGAAGCTGAAGGGGTTCTTGCGTGTGAACCCAAAGTAGATGAGAGGCAGGACGACCCCCCCGTGGATGATATGACCCAGGACAGAGGCGAATATGTATTTCCCCAGACTGGTCACCAACAGAACCACATCCTCCATTTCCACGATCTTACTACCCACCAGGAACATGATGCCGAACGGGACGTACCTGAGGTAGGAGAAATATGGAAAGTACCATTTGGTGAGGTGATGACTAACAGAATATTTATTTTTGCTGCAGATTTATATGAAAGGAAAAGCTAAAACATTTATCAGAAATGTTATTAAATGTTTAATTTGATTCAACATAAGTAGGCAGCTTCCCAGTCAAAAAGCAGCTTCTCATTTCAGTGTCAAATGCATAGCGTCAGCAGGCTACAACACCTCCTGCAGTTCTTAAGGAATAAACAGTACAGACTTTATCTAGTGAGCCGTCAGAAGCTCCTCTTGTTTTCCCTTGGGAATAGTCTTGGGAACCACGAGAGGCTAATCACATGATCTGGGTTGTTTAAGGTCACTCACCACATGATCCAGGACACCAGTACCATGGTGGCTTCATTGAAAGCGTTGAAGAAGCGTATGAGCTCCTCCCCCTCCTCTCCCAGCTTCCTCAGTGCCACCCCGAACACCATGGCAAAGAGAACCAGGCCCAAGATGTTCATACCATCTGGTTCTGTGCCCACAGGAACCTACATAGAACACATAACACACTTTTGTTTATGTATGGATGTTATTTTAAAAAAGAAAAAAAATCAAAACACAGAACATCATAACACAGAATATCAAAACACCAAATAGAACATAAAACACAGAACATCATAACACAGAATATCAAAACACATAAAATAGAACATAAAACATCAGAACACAGAATATCAAAACCCAGAACATCAGAACATCAGAAAATAGAACATTAGAACATCAGAACATAGCCTTTCATTTTATTTGATTCAGTAGGCTACCATTTAAATAGCCTCCTCAGATGATATTCAGCCCAGAGAAAAGAGCTATGCTCCTATTGACCCCTTCATGGGGGACCCACCACTATTGGCACTGGTCGGAGGAGGGTCTGCCATGTCTGTTCATCAGTACCCCTCATAGACTGGTAATTCTCTGCCAATGAATGAGCCAAACATTTCTATGAGTGTCCCAAATGGTACCCTAATCCCTATAAATCATCATAGAGCCCTGGTTAAAAGTAGTGCACTATATAGAGCCCTGGTTAAAGTAGTGCACTATATAGGTAATAGAGTGCCATTTGGAACGCATGCCCTTGTCAGTCTGGCAGCTGGGTACAAGAGGGTGATTCAGAAAGGAACTGGCCCCAGAAAGGGACTGGCCCTCCAATCCTTGTCACCCCTCCCAGTCCCTGGTTCCCGTCTTCTCTTCCTCTGCGGGCCCTGTGACGGCTGGGCCAAACTACCCAGCTGAGTGATGACATGGCTGGGCGTCCTTCCAGCCTCGCTTGGAGGTCAAGTCAACAAGTCAGAAAAATGGTCACGTTCCAAGCCGACTACAGTGCAGTCGAGCTGCGCACATTAACCCTTGCATGCTGGTGATCTGTGTAGTTTGTTGGTGTTTCGTTTCTTTGGGACATCATCCCCTGTGAAGTGCTGTGCCTGATCAAAACGTTGTCAACAGAGGTGATAGTTGGGAGCATCTGCAGGAACAGGATGCGCAGGCCTTTCTGTTCTTTTTACATCTGTAGGCTTTTAAAATGGTCGACTACTGAATCTTCCTCAGACAGGTGGGTGGGAGCTCATATCATCTGTGCTGACTGGACCAAGATATAAGGATCTTGGAGAATGTGTAAACGGTCGGTGGAGAAGCCAGCTACGACCGGTCCGTTTTGTTTAATGTTTGTGACCTCATGAAAGACAATACAGCCACATTACCACAACTCTGTTTATACAGGAGCCTCCGCTATGAGGTTTGCATCTAATTATTGTATAAAATGAATGAGTAAAGATGAAACTATTTGTGAAATTATGTAAGGTGATGTTGAACCATTAACGTGAGAGAATTGTATTCCCTTTAAAGTTTAACTAAGTCATTGGCCCGCCCCCATGAGCACAGACATTGATCTGGCGTCATGGGACAGCCCTTTTCTACTGTTCCGAATAAAACCCCACCCGGAGAAATCCTCTTGAGACCATGTGTACCTCGATCACCGAGAGGGCAAAGGTTGGAGTAGAGACCACAAAAACCTCAGTATAAGCTAAGGTTGTAATGGTTGTTGAAACTCTGAAACTATCGATCCCGACAGAATAAGAGCAAATCTTAGATACAAATTACTAGTCTGCAGCTAGAAACTATGTTAACCTGAGATGCGAAGACCGACAACCGCCAAAACATCTATTCTATAAGAACATTTCTCAATGGGACTCTGAAGTGTCCATTGTAACCACAAAAGACTTCTTAGAAGCAGATGGAGAGACGAGCGGATGAACTTTCCAACAGAAAGACGGACGATTCCAACAGAGATCTCTGACAACACACTGAGCGTAAATATATATTGATTGCAATGATTCCCGAATGAGTGAGCGTGCATGTGCAAAGGATTAGCATTTCAATGAATAATTATCAACTGTTTAGTGACTTGTAATTCCCGCCCTTCTCAGTCCACACCCACTTCCCTTTGTCCACCAAGCCGTCATATCGGCTTAGCCCACTAGGGAACCTCCCCTATCATTTCCTTGTAACCATATTTACTGTTTGATTGTTTATGCATGACATATGACATATGACACATGACATAACTCAACAAACACAGGACAGTGACTGACATTGACGTCACAACAGAGTAGCTTGGTCTGATCAGGGTTAAGGATGTGGGTGAATACTGATCCCTGAACGGTTCATCACTGATCACTTTTTAAAGAAAGAACCGTTAAACTTGTATTGAGTCCTTTCTGTTTGTTACCAGGCTCCAGTGATGTTGCTATGTGTGTTGCTATGGAAACGGATGGTCACTTGCGTAGTGTATTGTGACAAGTGTCTTCAACATTGGACAGTGAACCATAGAACAGTGTGTGTGTGTACAGTACGTTGTACAACACGTTGTGCTCCTCTTCTGTGTTTGCTGTCCTCCCACTGGTCTCTCATAGCTGTTTGGGACGTGCCCCCATTAACAGACCCAGGGCTGTTTGGGACGTGCCCCCATTAACAGACCCAGGGCTGTTTGGGACGTGCCCCCATTAACAGACCCAGGGCTGTTTGGGACGTGCCCCCATTAACAGACCCAGGGCTGTTTGGGACGTGCCCCCATTAACAGACCCAGGGCTGTTTGGGACGTGCCCCCATTAACAGACCCAGGGCTGTTTGGGACGTGCCCCCATTAACAGACCCAGGGCTGTTTGGGACGTGCCCCCATTAACAGACCCAGGGCTGTTTGGGACGTGCCCCCATTAACAGACCCAGGGCTGTTCGGGACGTGCCCCCATTAACAGACCCAGGGCTGTTTGGGACGTGCCCCCATTAACAGACCCAGGGCTGTTTGGGACGTGCCCCCATTAACAGACCCAGGGCTGTTTGGGACGTGCCCCCATTAACAGACCCAGGGCTGTTTGGGACGTGCCCCCATTAACAGACCCAGGGCTGTTTGGGACGTGCCCCCATTAACAGACCCAGAATATGCTGACTAGGATCTTCACTCCATTTCCACTTTCTTCCTATCTGTTTCGTTATTTGTCCTGTCCGTGGACCAGCCCCCTCCTGTCCGTGGACCAGCCCCCTCCTGTCCGTGGACCAGATCCCTCCTGTCCGTGGACCAGATCCCTCCTGTCCGTGGACCAGATCCCTCCTGTCCGTGGACCAGATCCCTCCTGTCCGTGGACCAGCCCCCTCCTGTCCGTGGACCAGCCCCCTCCTGTCCGTGGACCAGCCCCCTCCTGTCCGTGGACCAGCCCCCTCCTGTCCGTGGACCAGCCCCCTCCTGTCCGTGGACCAGATCCCTCCTGTCCGTGGACCAGCCCCCTCCTGTCCGTGGACCAGCCCCCTCCTGTCCGTGGACCAGCCCCCTCCTGTCCGTGGACCAGATCCCTCCTGTCCGTGGACCAGCCCCCTCCTGTCCGTGGACCAGCCCCCTCCTGTCCGTGGACCAGATCCCTCCTGTCCGTGGACCAGCCCCCTCCTGTCTGTGGACCAGATCCCTCCTGTCTGTGGAACAGCTCCCTCAACCATCTCCAACACAGACACCTGTTCTTTTATAGTGTATGTTTCCAATGTGTCTTTGTTCTTACTGTACTGTGGTTGTAATTCCACTTCCTTAAAAGTTGTCATTCGTTTTGTATTTTGGTTTTTCTTTGATGAATCGCCCATGACAGGCTAAATGAGACCCTAACAAGCAAACAAACAAACAAAGCAACAACTATGAGGGATGTCATAATCAGTACCTTCTGGTAGAGGATGGTTCCATTGGTGTCGTTTCCCACAGCAACCATCTTGTAATCAGTGGCATACTGTGACATGGAGGAAGAGACAGAGAAAACATGAATAGAATATTTTAAAAAGTAATAACTTTATTTAAACAACAATTATTTGGAAGTACATGTATGTTAACAAAGCCATTCATAAACAAGTAACTAGTTATATTAAAGTACTTAGGATCAGGTATTTATTGTCAGATGTATTAAGCGTTTGCACCTGTGTAAGGTTTGCTCCAATATCCTTCAGATCGGGTGGGAATGAAAGCTAAAACCATGAGTCATTTTTCCATTCTAGCTCTATGATTGTGTTCCTTCTGAACTCTACATTCTATGTTTTATACCCTTCAATAAATAACAGCTTAGCACCAGAACATGCAAACACTAAGCAGACAAGAACCTGTTTCAGATATGTGTCTTTAGTTCCTGTGCTGATGAATGCCTGTTTCAGATATGCGTCTTTAGTTCCTGTGCTGATGAATGCCTGTTTCAGATATGTGTCTTTAGTTCCTATGCTGATGAATGCCTGTTTCAGAGATGTCTTTAGTTCCTGTGCTGATGAATGCCTGTTTCAGATATGTGTCTTTAGTTCCTGTGCTGATGAATGCCTGTTTCAGATATGTGTCTTTAGTTCCTGTGCTGATGAATGCCTGTTTCAGAGATGTGTCTTTAGTTCCTGTGCTGATGAATGCCTGTTTCAGATATGTGTCTTTAGTTCCTGTGCTGATGAATGCCTGTTTCAGATATGTGTCTTTAGAGAGAGGGAATCTAACCTTCAACCATGCTGAACACAGATTACATATGTAGGCACTGCCCACTGAGAATGGCATCTCTCTCTAATAGAAACTGGTGATCTTATTAAATGTACTACAGTACATAACAACAGGTTTTACCATGATGTAATACTACAGTAGATGATGACAACAGGTTTTACCATGATGTAATACTACAGTAGATGATGACAACAGGTTTTACCATGATGTAGTACTACAGTTCATGACGACAACAGGTTTTACCATGATGTAGTACTACAGTAGATGATGACAACAGGTTTTACCATGATGTAGTACTACAGTAGATGACAGGTTTTACCATGATGTAGTACTACAGTAGATGATGACAACAGGTTTTACCATGATGTAATACTACAGTAGATGATGACAACAGGTTTTACCATGATGTAGTACTACAGTAGATGACAGGTTTTACCATGATGTAGTACTACAGTAGATGATGACAACAGGTTTTACCATGATGTAATACTACAGTAGATGATGACAACAGGTTTTACCATGATGTAGTACTACAGTAGATAACAGGTTTTACCATGATGTAGTACTACAGTAGATAACAGGTTTTACCATGATGTAGTACTACAGTAGATAACACGTTTTACCATGATGTAATACTACAGTAGATGATAACAACAGGTTTTACCATGATGTAGTACTACAGTAGATGATGACAACAGGTTTTACCATGATGTAATACTACAGTAGATGACAACAGGTTTTACCATGATGTAGTACTACAGTAGATGATAACAACAGGTTTTACCATGATGTAGTACTACAGTAGATGACAACAGGTTTTACCATGATGTAGTACTACAGTAGATGACAACACGTTTTACCATGATGTAGTACTACAGTAGATGACAACAGGTTTTACCATGATGTAGTACTACAGTAGATGACAACAGGTTTTACCATGATGTAGTACTACAGTAGATGACAACACGTTTTACCATGATGTAATACTACAGTAGATGACAACAGGTTTTACCATGATGTAGTACTACAGTAGATGATGACAACAGGTTTTACCATGATGTAGTACTACAGTAGATGATGACAACAGGTTTTACCATGATGTAGTACTACAGTAGATGACAACAGGTTTTACCATGATGTAATACTACAGTAGATGACAACAGGTTTTACCATCATGTAGTACTACAGTAGATAACAGGTTTTACCATGATGTAGTACTACAGTAGATGATGATAACAGGTTTAACCATGATGTAATACTACAGTAGATGACAACAGGTTTTACCATGATGTAGTACTACAGTAGATGATGACAACAGGTTTTACCATGATGTAGTACTACAGTAGATGACAACAGGTTTTACCATGATGTAATACTACAGTAGATGATGACAACAGGTTTTACCATGATGTAGTACTACAGTAGATGATGACAACAGGTTTTACCATGATGTAGTACTACAGTAGATGATGACAACAGGTTTTACCATGATGTAGTACTACAGTAGATAACAGGTTTTACCATGATGTAGTACTACAGTAGATAACAGGTTTTACCATGATGTAATACTACAGTAGATGACAACAGGTTTTACCATGATGTAGTACTACAGTAGATGACAGGTTTTACCATGATGTAGTACTACAGTAGATGATGACAACAGGTTTTACCATGATGTAGTACTACAGTAGATGATTACAACAGGTTTTACCATGATGTAATACTACAGTAGATGATAACAACAGGTTTTACCATGATGTAGTACTACAGTAGATGATAACAGGTTTTACCATGATGTAATACTACAGTAGATGATGACAACAGGTTTTACCATGATGTAATACTACAGTAGATGATGACAACAGGTTTTACCATGATGTAGTACTACAGTAGATAACAGGTTTTACCATGATGTAGTACTACAGTAGATGACAACAGGTTTTACCATGATGTAGTACTACAGTAGATGATGACAACAGGTTTTACCATGATGTAATACTACAGTAGATGACAACAGGTTTTACCATGATGTAGTACTACAGTAGATAACAGGTTTTACCATGATGTAGTACTACAGTAGATGACAACAGGTTTTACCATGATGTAGTACTACAGTAGATGATGACAACAGGTTTTACCATGATGTAGTACTACAGTAGATAACAGGTTTTACCATGATTTAATACTACAGTAGATGATGACAACAGGTTTTACCATGATGTAATACTACAGTAGATAACAGGTTTTACCATGATGTAATACTACAGTAGATAACAGGTTTTACCATGATGTAGTACTACAGTAGATGACAACAGGTTTTACCATGATGTAGTACTACAGTAGATGATGACAACAGGTTTTACCATGATGTAGTACTACAGTAGATAACAGGTTTTACCATGATGTAATACTACAGTAGATGATGACAACAGGTTTTACCATGATGTAATACTACAGTAGATAACAGGTTTTACCATGATGTAATACTACAGTAGATAACAGGTTTTACCATGATGTAGTACTACAGTAGATGACAACAGGTTTTACCATGATGTAGTACTACAGTAGATGATGACAACAGGTTTTACCATGATGTAGTACTACAGTAGATGACAACAGGTTTTACCATGATGTAGTACTACAGTAGATGATGACAACAGGTTTTACCATGATGTAATACTACAGTAGATGATGACAACAGGTTTTACCATGATGTAGTACTACAGTAGATGACAACAGGTTTTACCATGATGTAGTACTACAGTAGATGACAACAGGTTTTACCATGATGTAGTACTACAGTAGATGACAACAGGTTTTACCATGATGTAGTACTACAGTAGATAACAGGTTTTACCATGATGTAATACTACAGTAGATGACAACAGGTTTTACCATGATGTAGTACTACAGTAGATGATGACAACAGGTTTTACCATGATGTAGTACTACAGTAGATGATGACAACAGGTTTTACCATGATGTAGTACTACAGTAGATGATGACAACAGGTTTTACCATGATGTAATACTACAGTAGATGATGACAACAGGTTTTACCATGATGTAATACTACAGTAGATGACAGGTTTTACCATGATGTAATACTACAGTAGATGATGACAACAGGTTTTACCATGATGTAGTACTACAGTAGATGATGACAACAGGTTTTACCATGATGTAGTACCACAGTACATAACAACAGGTTTTACCATGATGTAGTACTACAGTAGATGATGACAACAGGTTTTACCATGATGTAATACTACAGTAGATGATGACAACAGGTTTTACCATGATGTAATACTACAGTAGATGACAACAGGTTTTACCATGATGTAGTACTACAGTAGATAACAGGTTTTACCATGATGTAGTACTACAGTAGATGACAACAGGTTTTACCATGATGTAGTACTACAGTTCATGACGACAACAGGTTTTACCATGATGTAATACTACAGTAGATGATGACAACAGGTTTTACCATGATGTAGTACTACAGTAGATGACAACAGGTTTTACCATGATGTAGTACTACAGTAGATGATGACAACAGGTTTTACCATGATGTAGTACTACAGTAGATAACAGGTTTTACCATGATGTAATACTACAGTAGATGACAACAGGTTTTACCATGATGTAGTACTACAGTAGATAACAGGTTTTACCATGATGTAATACTACAGTAGATGACAGGTGTTACCATGATGTAATACTACAGTAGATGATGACAACAGGTTTTACCATGATGTAGTACTACAGTAGATGACAACAGGTTTTACCATGATGTAATACTACAGTAGATGACAACAGGTTTTACCATCATGTAGTACTACAGTAGATAACAGGTTTTACCATGATGTAGTACTACAGTAGATGATGATAACAGGTTTAACCATGATGTAATACTACAGTAGATGACAACAGGTTTTACCATGATGTAGTACTACAGTAGATGATGACAACAGGTTTTACCATGATGTAGTACTACAGTAGATGACAACAGGTTTTACCATGATGTAATACTACAGTAGATGATGACAACAGGTTTTACCATGATGTAGTACTACAGTAGATGATGACAACAGGTTTTACCATGATGTAGTACTACAGTAGATGATGACAACAGGTTTTACCATGATGTAGTACTACAGTAGATAACAGGTTTTACCATGATGTAGTACTACAGTAGATGATGACAACAGGTTTTACCATGATGTAATACTACAGTAGATGATGACAACAGGTTTTACCATGATGTAGTACTACAGTAGATAACAGGTTTTACCATGATGTAGTACTACAGTAGATAACAGGTTTTACCATGATGTAATACTACAGTAGATGACAACAGGTTTTACCATGATGTAGTACTACAGTAGATGACAGGTTTTACCATGATGTAGTACTACAGTAGATGATGACAACAGGTTTTACCATGATGTAGTACTACAGTAGATGATTACAACAGGTTTTACCATGATGTAATACTACAGTAGATGATAACAACAGGTTTTACCATGATGTAGTACTACAGTAGATGATAACAGGTTTTACCATGATGTAATACTACAGTAGATGATGACAACAGGTTTTACCATGATGTAATACTACAGTAGATGATGACAACAGGTTTTACCATGATGTAGTACTACAGTAGATAACAGGTTTTACCATGATGTAGTACTACAGTAGATGACAACAGGTTTTACCATGATGTAGTACTACAGTAGATGATGACAACAGGTTTTACCATGATGTAATACTACAGTAGATGACAACAGGTTTTACCATGATGTAGTACTACAGTAGATAACAGGTTTTACCATGATGTAGTACTACAGTAGATGACAACAGGTTTTACCATGATGTAGTACTACAGTAGATGATGACAACAGGTTTTACCATGATGTAGTACTACAGTAGATAACAGGTTTTACCATGATGTAATACTACAGTAGATGATGACAACAGGTTTTACCATGATGTAATACTACAGTAGATAACAGGTTTTACCATGATGTTGTACTACAGTAGATGACAACAGGTTTTACCATGATGTAGTACTACAGTAGATGATGACAACAGGTTTTACCATGATGTAGTACTACAGTAGATGACAACAGGTTTTACCATGATGTAGTACTACAGTAGATGATGACAACAGGTTTTACCATGATGTAATACTACAGTAGATGATGACAACAGGTTTTACCATGATGTAGTACTACAGTAGATGACAACAGGTTTTACCATGATGTAGTACTACAGTAGATGACAACAGGTTTTACCATGATGTAGTACTACAGTAGATGACAACAGGTTTTACCATGATGTAGTACTACAGTAGATAACAGGTTTTACCATGATGTAATACTACAGTAGATGACAACAGGTTTTACCATGATGTAGTACTACAGTAGATGATGACAACAGGTTTTACCATGATGTAGTACTACAGTAGATGATGACAACAGGTTTTACCATGATGTAATACTACAGTAGATGATGACAACAGGTTTTACCATGATGTAATACTACAGTAGATGACAGGTTTTACCATGATGTAATACTACAGTAGATGATGACAACAGGTTTTACCATGATGTAGTACTACAGTAGATGATGACAACAGGTTTTACCATGATGTAGTACTACAGTACATAACAACAGGTTTTACCATGATGTAGTACTACAGTAGATGATGACAACAGGTTTTACCATGATGTAATACTACAGTAGATGATGACAACAGGTTTTACCATGATGTAATACTACAGTAGATGACAACAGGTTTTACCATGATGTAGTACTACAGTAGATAACAGGTTTTACCATGATGTAGTACTACAGTAGATGACAACAGGTTTTACCATGATGTAGTACTACAGTTCATGACGACAACAGGTTTTACCATGATGTAATACTACAGTAGATGATGACAACAGGTTTTACCATGATGTAGTACTACAGTAGATGACAACAGGTTTTACCATGATGTAGTACTACAGTAGATGATGACAACAGGTTTTACCATGATGTAGTACTACAGTAGATAACAGGTTTTACCATGATGTAATACTACAGTAGATGACAACAGGTTTTTACCATGATGTAGTACTACAGTAGATAACAGGTTTTACCATGATGTAATACTACAGTAGATGACAGGTGTTACCATGATGTAATACTACAGTAGATGATGACAACAGGTTTTACCATGATGTAGTACTACAGTAGATGACAACAGGTTTTACCATGATGTAATACTACAGTAGATAACAGGTTTTACCATGATGTAATACTACAGTAGATAACAGGTTTTACCATGATGTAATACTACAGTAGATGATGACAACAGGTTTTACCATGATGTAATACTACAGTAGATGATGATAACAGGTTTTACCATGATGTAGTACTACAGTAGATAACAGGTTTTACCATGATGTAGTACTACAGTAGATGACAACAGGTTTTACCATGATGTAGTACTACAGTAGATGACAACAGGTTTTACCATGATGTAGTACTACAGTACATGATAACAGGTTTTACCATGATGTAATACTACAGTACATGATAACAGGTTTTACCATGATGTAGTACTACAGTAGATAACAGGTTTTACCATGATGTAATACTACAGTAGATGACCACAGGTTTTCCCATGATGTAGTACTACAGTTCATGATGAACTGCAGTATTACATCAATAAACAACAGGTTTATTAAAACTGAATTCTAGTAATGATTAATTGTTCTTCGTGTTGTTTTGTTAAGGTTTGGTATCAGTAATATGAATGAAAAGGTGTTACGTGGATGTCATTTCTCATTCCTGGCCAGCTGATGATTATTATTCAGCTCTGTGTGTGTGTGTGTGTGTGTGTGTGTGTGTGTGTGTGTGTGTGTGTGTGTGTGTGTGTGTGTGTGTGTGTATCTTGTTCTTCTATCCTCGTGGGGAGCTGAAATCCCCAAATGTCCCCAAGTGAACATGGTTAAAAGGACACATGTGTGTGTGTGTGTGTGTTCCTCCCCAAACGTTGAACCCTCCTGACCCTCTTTCAGCCTTAATAGACAGACTCTCACACAGTTCCAGGAAATGGTACCAGGCAGCCACTGGGCACATTAAAGAGCAACGAGGCGAGACAGGTTGCTAGGCTGTTTGGAATGGAATCACCTCACTATGGTAACGGGGGGTGAAAGGAAGATGAGAGGTGCTAAGACGAGAGGGAGAGCAGAACTCTTTATTCTGAGTCTCTTCAGTAATACATTTACATAGACTTTTAATGCTCAGGAAAGGATTTATGGTATATATATGAAGAGGTGAGCATAGGACAGTATGTGTGTGAGAGAGAGAGAGAGAGAAAGTTAGAGAAAAAGATGAAGAGAGGCGAGAGAGAGAGAGAGAGAGGGGAGAGAAAGATGACGAGGGGTGAAGAGAGAGAGAGGGGAGAGAAAGATGACGAGGGGTGAAGAGAGAGAGAGATAGATATACTTACAGAACGGAATGCTGCAGCCACAAGGTTAGCTGGGAACAAATTCCTGCAGAGGAAGACCAGACAAACAGGAGAGGTTTCATTAATGTGTTAGTCTTGAACCAGGGGTACATCCTAATAATATCCCCTTTCCTGAAGTGTGCACTTGTTCACTACTTCCCACAAATCATGAAGCATTGGATTGGTGGAGGCATGGATTAGTGGGAGTTTCCTTCATATTTCTTAAA
This sequence comes from Salmo trutta, assembly GCF_901001165.1. Taxonomy (NCBI): domain Eukaryota; kingdom Metazoa; phylum Chordata; class Actinopteri; order Salmoniformes; family Salmonidae; genus Salmo; species Salmo trutta. The sequence goes on along the minus strand of NC_042974.1, from coordinate 4,540,123 downwards.
CCAGTCATCCCCTTGTGAATGATTTGTTAAATGTTTTTATTTAACCTTTATTTAACCAGGCCAGTCAAGTTAAGAACAAATGTTTATTTACAACGACGGCCTGCCGGGGAACAGTGGGTTAACTGCCTTGTTCAGGGGAAGAACGGATATTTATCTTGTCAGCTCGGGGATTCAATCCAGCAACCTTTCAGTTACTAGTGGTTAGAAGTGATGGGAAGTGAACAAGTGAACACTTTGATGCAGGAGACATACTTGGGACAAAGCCCCTCTCTCTGGTTCACCAGTAACACAACAAGAAGTGTTTAACCACTACAAAGCAAGCCTTACACGATGAATAACCACAGAATCTGTGTAAAGTCACAACTTCAATCATGTTTTTCTCTGATTACATTATATTAATGAAAGCAGAGGTTAAGAAACAAATTAAATGTTTAAATCAATTGTTCAATGAGGCCATGGAATTGATTGAACAATGGCATTTATTGAACTTATAAACCAACAACTCTTAAAGGAGAAGTTTACCCAAAATCCAGGGACTCCCAAGTGATTCCATATATTGAAACTATTTCAGTGGAGTTTGCCCTCTCCCCCTCTAGTGGAGAACTGAAACAGCTGCGGGTCATGTGACTAGTGACGTTGCTGGCTCTGCTCTGTGGTCAATGAACGCACAAATACACAAACTGTGGACAAATTCATTGTTTTTTTTAAAGTGTACAGCCACATTAGCTAATTTTGTCAAAAGTACTAGCGGTTTTGAATCAGGAAATATGTGTACTTTTCTACCTAAAATATTTGTGATTATTTGATATCATATTTTATGTAGCCGACTGCCATAGCAGCAGAGATACCTAACAACTGACCACAGAGCAGAGCGAGGCCTGCATCCAGCATGACCCGTTTTTGCAGCTGTCTCAGTTCTGCACTCCAGGGGAGACAGAGGGGGAGGGCAAACTTCACAGAACTACAGTACTTTCAATGTATTGAATCACTTGGCAGTTCCTGGATTTTTTGTAAACTTCTCCTTTAATTTACCCACATAGTTAAACCACATAATGCTGGGGTGGTTCACTACCCACATAGTTAAACCACATAATGCTGGGGTGGTTCACTACCCACATAGTTAAACCACATAATGCTGGGGTGGTTCACTACCCACATAGTTAAACCACATAATGCTGGGGTGGTTCACTACCCACATAGTTAAACCACATAATGCTGGGGTGCAGCATAGTTAAACCACATAATGCTGGGGTGCAGCATAGTTAAACCACATAATGCTGGGGTGCAGCATAGTTAAACCACATAATGCTGGGGTGCAGCATAGTTAAACCACATAATGCTGGGGTGCAGCATAGTTAAACCACATAATGCTGGGGTGCAGCATAGTTAAACCACATAATGCTGGGGTGCAGCATAGTTAAAACACATAATGCTGGGGTGGTTCACTACCCACATAGTTAAACCACATAATGCTGGGGTGGTTCACTACCCACATAGTTAAACCACATAATGCTGGGGTGGTTCACTACCCACATAGTTAAACCACATAATGCTGGGGTGGTTCACCACCCACATAGTTAAACCACATAATGCTGGGGTGGTTCACCACCCACATAGTTAAACCACATAATGCTGGGGTGCAGCATAGTTAAACCACATAATGTTGGGGTGCAGCATAGTTAAACCACATAATGCTGGGGTGCAGCATAGTTAAACCACATAATGCTGGGGTGCAGCATAGTTAAACCACATAATGCTGGGGTGGTTCACTACCCACATAGTTAAACCACATAATGCTGGGGCGGTTCACTACCCACATAGTTAAACCACATAATGCTGGGGTGCAGCATAGTTAAACCACATAATGCTGGGGTGCAGCATAGTTAAACCACATAATGCTGGGGTGCAGCATAGTTAAACCACATAATGCTGGGGTGCAGCATAGTTAAACCACATAATGCTGGGGTGCAGCATAGTTAAACCACATAATGCTGGGGTGCAGCATAGTTAAACCACATAATGCTGGGGTGCAGCATAGTTAAACCACATAATGCTGGGGTGCAGCATAGTTAAACCACATAATGCTGGGGTGCAGCATAGTTAAACCACATAATGCTGGGGTGCAGCATAGTTAAACCACATAATGCTGGGGTGCAGCATAGTTAAACCACATAATGCTGGGGTGCAGCATAGTTAAACCACATAACGCTGGGGTGCAGCATCGTTAAACCACATAATGCTGGGGTGCAGCACTGCTGTCCTTGAGTGTTTCCATTCTCACCTTTCAATAAGTGACTGATGTAGACATGAGAAACCAGGTGTTTACTCTCTCTCTCTCTAATTGTCAATTAGTGACGTTAATAAGTTAGACAGCCATGTCATCTTAGGACAGCTCTCCTTTGTAAAATACATATTTGATCTGAACTGAGTCACCTAGTAAAGTAAGTATAGATAAAACAAATTTAAATATAACCTTTACTTAACCAGGCAAGTCATTTAAGAACAAATGTTTATTTACAATGACGGCCTGCCGGGGAACAGTGGGTTAACTGCCTTGTTCAGGGGGAGAACAGATATTTACCTTGTCAGCTCAGGGATTCGATCCAGCAACCTTTCAGTTACTGGCCCAACGCTCTAACCACTAGGCTACCTGCAGCCCCAAGTTAAAGGTAAAGTAAAGTAAGCCAGTTATTAATGAAGTGTCAGTGAGATAGGATATAACAACATCTAGAATGTGGCCCTTGAGGACGGAGTAAAACTAATAATCATCTGTATTCTCAGTTTGTAATGGACCACTAATACTTCAGGACAGGTAGATTCTTGTCCCAGACAGTTTGTAATAGACCACTAATACTTCAGGACAGGTATATACATGGCTGGGATACATGGCTAGGATATATGGTTGTGAGCATGCCTGTGTAGTTGACATACGCCAGCTGTGGTGTAGCTTGGGCTTCCCTACAGATAACTTTTCCTTGTGCAGAATAGAATCCCTGGTTTAACAGCTGTCAGCTTTCCCTCAGATGCAGAGACAGATATGAGAGCAGGCAGAAGGTTTGACGGGCAGATAGTTGGACACATAGACCGACAGACAGACACACAGACAGTCATTCAGGTAGAAAGGGAGTTAGGTAGGCAGACACACAGACAGGTAGAAAGGGAGTTAGGTAGGCAGACACACAGACGGGCAGACAGGCAGCTATTGATAGCGAGACAGACAGACAGACAGACAGACAGACAGACAGACAGACAGACAGACAGACAGACAGACAGACAGACAGTGTGAGAACCTTTGTCTCGTGGGAATGCTATAGTTATTTCGTTTTTTTGCAGTGATTATTCCTGTCACGGTCTGTTTTGTTTTTCTTACTGCTTTATATCGTACCATTATGCATAAACGAATCACGTAAATGAAAAACATATGTTGACTAATTCCCCCCCAAATATTGATCAATAATCATCTATATCCAGGACTAGGTCTGTCAATAATCATCTATATCCAGGACTAGGTCTGTCAATAATGATCTATATCCAGGACTAGGTCTGTCAATAATCATCTATATCCAGGACTAGGTCTGTCAATAATCATCTATATCCAGGACTAGGTCTGTCAATAATCATCTATATCCAGGACTAGGTCTGTCAATAATCATCTATATCCAGGACTAGGTCTGTCAATAATCATCTATATCCAGGACTAGGTCTGTCAATAACCATCTATATCCAGACCTAGGTCTGTCAATAACCATCTATATCCAGACCTAGGTCTGTCAATAACCATCTATATCCAGGACTAGGTCTGTCAATAATCATCTATATCCAGGACTAGGTCTGTCAATAATCATCTATATCCAGGACTAGGTCTGTCAATAATCATCTATATCCAGGACTAGGTCTGTCAATAATCATCTATATCCAGGACTAGGTCTGTCAATAATCATCTATATCCAGGACTAGGTCTGTCAATAATCATCTATATCCAGGACTAGGTCTGTCAATAATCATCTATATCCAGGACTAGGTCTGTCAATAATCATCTATATCCAGGACTAGGTCTGTTGATTTCTGAGAGCCATGTAATCCCATGTAAGTACTGGAACAAGCATGCGTCTGGGCTCTCACGTGGGTAACCTATATAGGCTACAGTACTGCGCCGGGGTGAATTAGTGGAGCATGCATCTACTCCACTACTACCCGCCCCTCAGTCATCTCACCCCCTCAGCCATGCTCTTTATTTCCTTTCAAGAAACACTCTTTAACAGAATACATGTATTAGCCTATTGAAACAATAACCTCATCCCGCAACCGTTACCTTGCAAGATCTAAAAACGAATCCGTGGTCTCCTTGTTGGTATTGACGCTCTCGAGACCTAGATTATTTGTGTTCAGAGCCCCGGCACCGACTCCCGGTTTGATAATGAAGGCGAGGGTCACACCGATTCCCGATGCGATGAGTGTGGTCACCAGGAAGTAGGAGACCGCGATGCCTCCTAGTTTCCCCAGGGAGCGCGTGTCCAGGCTGGCGGCGCCGGAGATCAGGCTGCACACGACCAGAGGAAGGATAATCATCTTCAACATCCTCAGAAGCATCTCACCGGGGAAAGCGAAATAAGTCATCTGCGCCCGGGTTAGGTTCATATTCCGAACCATCATTCCGAGGCCGACGCCTACTAGAACTCCAGACACCGTCATTATCACTAACATATTCCTATTCAAAAATCTCATTAACTTGTCTTTACAGCTCTTCTTCTTATTTCCATTCTTCTCCAAGATTTCGTCGGTGGAGACCGAATTGGTCATTGTGTGTCCGTTTATCTTCTCCATTTTGATGGAAATTGTGGGGCAGGACTCTGAATAACGTTAAATCGTGAGAAAATTGCCAGTTCCTGGAGAAGCTTGGGAGAACACACACTCGGATGAGTAGCAATTGCGAGTAGGCTGATGCAAGCGTTATTAGTCCTGTCAAACACAACGTGTTTCTCCACCAATGGTGAGAGAGGGGCTATACACAAAAAAAGAGGACATGCGCACTTCCTCCTTTTGCTCAATATTAAGACCATCTGATGCAACAGTGGGAGAAATTGCCTGGGTCTGCAACTGTGCATTTTTATTGATAGTGTTGTGACTGGATATTTGAGAAAAATGTAAACATTTCAAAGATCTGAATCATGCCTATGGGGCACTGGTCATGTGCAAGCTATTGGGATGGGGCCTACCCTTTGACTTTTTTTTGTTGCTTGAATTTAAAATGGGTTAAATTTAGATTTTGTGTCACTGGCCTACACACAATAAGCCATAATGTCAAAGTGTAATTATGGTTTTAGAAATTTGTACAAATTAATTTCAAATAAAAATATGAAATGTGAGTCAATAAGTATTTAACCCCTTTGTTATGACAAGCCTAAATAAGTTCAGGAGTAAAAATGTGCTTAACAAGTCAAATAATTAGTTGCATGGACTCACTCTTTGTGCAATAACAGTGTTTAACATGATTTTTGAATGACTACCTTTTCTCTGTACCCCAGACATACAATTATCTGTAAGGTCCCTTAGTAGTCGAGCAGTGAATATGAAACAAATTCAACCACAAAGATCAGGGATGTTTTCCAATGCCTCGCAAAGAAGGGCAGACATTGAATATACCTTTGAGCATGGTGAAGTTATTAATAACACTTTGGATGGTTCATCAATACACCCAGTCACTACAAAGATACAAGCGTCCTTCCTAACTCAGTTGCCGGAGAGGATGGAAACCGTTCATGGATTTCACCATGAGGCCAATGACTTTAAAACAGTTACAGTGTTGAATGGTCGCATTAGGAGAAAACTGAGGATGGATCAACAACATTGTAGTTACTTCACAATACTAACCTAAATAACAGAGTGAAAAGAAGGAAGCCTCTATAGAATAAAAATATTCCAAAACATGCATCCTGTTTGCAATACGGCACTAAAGTAAAACTGCACAAAATGTGGCAAAGAAATTAACTTTATGTCTTGAATTACAAAAAAGCGTTATGTTTGGGGCAAACACAACACATCACTGAGTACCACTCTTCATATTTTCAAGCATTGTGGTGACTGCATCATGTTATGGGTATGCTTGTCATCGGCAAGGATTAGGTAGATTTTGGGGGGATAAAAATAAGCGGAATAGAGCTGAGCACAGGCAAAATCCTAGAGGAAAACTTGATTCAGTCTGCTTTCCAACAGACACTGGAAGACAAATGTACCTTTCAGCTGGACAACAACCTAAAACACAAGGCCAAATATACACCGGAGTTGCTTACCAAGGTGACATTTAATGTTCCTGAGTGGCCTAATTACAGTTTTGATTTAAATGGGCTTGAAAATCTGTGGCAAGACTTGAAAATATCTGTCTAGCAATTATCAACAACCATCTTGACAGAGCTAGAAGAAAAAAATAATGGGCAAGTATTGTACAATCCAGGTGTGCAAAGCTCTTAGAGCCTTACCCAGAAAGACTCACAGCTGTAATCACTGCCTTACATAATTCTAACATGTATTGACTTAATGGTGTCAATACTTATGTAAAATGAAATATTTCTGTATTTCAGTTTCAATACATTTGCAAAAATGTCTAAAAACATGTTTTCACTTTTATTATGGGGTAGTGTGTGTAGATGGGCGAGAAAATAAATACATATAATCCATGTTGAATGCAGGCTATAACACAAAATGTGGAATAAATCAAGTGGATTGAATACTTTCTGAAGGCAGTGTATATGCTAGAAGCTAGGTGGTAGTCCTATTGGCTATAGGCTAGGCTACAGTTATTAATCATATCTTGGATACATTTAGGTGCTCCTAAAATCCGTGCATCGATGTGTACTGTCAGACCATTCAACTCTTATGTGCTTCATGTTGTCATTGAGACCGAAATACTTTGTTCCCGATCCCAAAATAACACGGGCAGTTGCTAAAGAAGACAAGGGGCGGGTTAACCGCACACCCACTTCCCAGTTCCCCCGGCCCTGCTAATAATCCATTCAACACTGTATGCAGTGTTGCCAACTCCTCAGTAAGGAAAGTAGCTATTGGCTGTCCTAAAAGTTGCTAAATGACGTCATCACCTAATTTGCATAATTGGCCATGTGCATGTAATAGTGATGGACGCTGTAGGAGAGAGGAATAACGTCGCTAGTTGCTTTTTTGAAAATGTGTCGCTAGTTGGTAGAGCATGGTGTTTGCAACACCAGGGTTGTGGGTTCAATTCCCATGGGGGGCCAGCACAAAAAAAAATGCATAAAATGAAATGTATGTGTTCACTACTGTAAGTCGCTCTGGATAAGAGCATCTGCTAAAAAATACTCGCTAAATATTGCGCCAAAGTCGCTAAGTTGGCAACACTGTCGAGCGGACAGGCCTTTTAAAGGCGGAGTAGTCTGCGTAGATCTCAGTCGTCCTACATCTTCAGATATTATGTAATGTCAGTTATTCTATAAGATTGAAAGTTGCAGCAATGTTATTTTATAGGCTATACATGAATAAAGTGTAGGCTACAAAACAATCTCTGGTGATCTTGTGTTGTGTCATGTATATTATGGTGTAGCCTATAGGCTCTCATCATCATTATAATATGTCAATATGGAACACAGTGCAATGATAGGCCTAATGCATGATAACAAATATTGGCTAGGCCAAATAGCCTGCAGTAATTTAATTTCCTATAGGCTTTGTGTGAATGATTGATTATTCAGAGTTTTTTTATCTGGACTTCTGCCTACTTTGAGTGACACGGAGGCAGACTGTCATCTCTCCTATAATCCAACTAGATGGCGCCATAATAAAGGTTATTATTGGGAAATGTGTGGTTTTTTTCTCCCACTTACAGATTACTGTCCTCCTCCCAATAGGCCTACTGCCAGTTTTAAAAGTTTTTAAACATGCTGCAGCCTTCTAATAAGAAGGCCTAATTTACAGTCACTTAGAAAAGAGAAAGTTATTTTGTTAATACATCTGTCAGTTAGCTAAATGGCTAGGGTGGTAGGCCTAAGTTACTTACATTAATGAACAAACGTAATAGGTCATTTTGGTATGATTATGTTATATATTTTATATGAGATTCATTGTTGTCTATTAATCAGGTTCCAGATTTAGATATCGATTATCTTGATCAGCTGATTTCTCTCCCTGTCTGATGTTGATTTGTTATGTAACAGTGATTTTGTTATTTCCATATCCACTTTAGATTGAATATTCATAAAACTGTAAATGGTTTATATTCCATTGTGAAATCTCCACCCACACCCAGGCCACAGGAGAGCTAAAACTACAACACCCTTATAGACTAGTGGGGATGGATGTTGTCATCTACAGTTTGAACTTGTGCACTAAAGCAAGTCTACAGGCTGCCATACTGTACAGTCTTTGAGACTACATTACATCTAGGCTCTGGTCATGACTCAGTTCCATTACATTACATCTAACCCTTGGTCATGACTCTCAGTTCCATTACATTACATCTAGGCCTTGGTCATGACTCTCAGTTCCATTACATTACATCTCGGCCTTGGTCATGACTCTCAGTTCCATTACATTACATCTAGGCCTTGATCATGACTCTCAGTTCCATTACATTACATCTAGGCCTTGGTCATGACTCTCAGTTCCATTACATTACATCTGACCCTTGGTCATGACTCTCAGTTCCATTACATTGGTCATGACTCTCAGTTCCATGACTCTCAGTTCCATTACATTACATCTAGCCCTTGGTATGACTCAGTTCCATGACATTACACATACGAGTCATTGGAGGAAGGTGTCTTCTGTAGGGGGGAGTTTTGTTAAGATCCCTGACATTAACATACATCACTTGTGTTATGGTTTTAAAAGCATAAGGACCTTATCTTTCATATCAGCAAGAAATAATTGAATGTTAATTTCTCATTCATAAGCCGCTTCCAAAGGTCGTTTTAGAGAATTTGGCAGTATCAATCAAAATGAATTATAAAGCCCTTCTTACATCAGCTGTTGTCACAAAGTTTTGTACAGAAACCCAGCCTAAAACCCCAAACAGCAAGCAATGCAGGTGTAGAAGCACAGTGGCTAGGAAAAACTCCCTAGAAAGGCCGGAACCTAGGAAGAAACCTAGAGAGGAACGAGACTATGATGGGTGGCCAGTCCTCTTCTGGCTGTGCCGGGTGGAGATTATAACAGAACATGGCCAAGATGTTCAAATGTTCATAGACGACCAGCAGCGTCAAATAATAATAATCACAGTGGTTGTAGAGGGAGCAACAGGTCAGCCCCTCAGGAGTAAATGTCAGTTGACTTTTCATAGTCGATCATTCAGAGTATATCTACCACTCCTGTTGTCTCTAGAGAGTTGAAAACAGCAGGTCATTGACAAGGCAGCACATCCGGTGAACAGGTCAGGGTTCCATAGCCGCAGGCAGAACAGTTGAAACTGTAGCAGCAGCAGCACGGCCAGGTGGACTGGGGACAGCAAGGAGTCATCATGCCACGTAGTCCTGAGAGAGAGAAAGAAAGAAAGAGAGAATTAGAGAAAGCATACTTAAATTCACACAGGACACCGGATAAGACAGGAGAAATACTCCAGATATAACAGACTGACCCTAGCCCCCCGACACATAAACTATTGCAGCATAAATACTGGAGGCTGAGACAGGAGGGGTCGGGAGACACTGTGGCCCCGTCCGACGATACCCCCGGACAGGGCCAAACAGGCAGGATATAACCCCACCCACTTTGCCAAAGCATAGCCCCCACACCACTAGAGGGATATCTCTAACCACCAACTTACTATCCTGAGACAAGACCGAGTATAGCCCACAAAGGTCTCTCCCACGGCATGAACCGAAGGGGAGGAGCCAACCCGGACAGGAAGATCACATCAGTGACTCAGCCCACTCAAGTGGCGCACCCCTCCTAGGGACGGCATGGAAGAGCACCAGTAAGCCAGTGACTCAGCCCCTGTAATAGGGTTTGAGGCAGAGAATCCCAGTGGAGAGAGGGGAACCGGCCAAGCAGAGACAGCAAGGGCGGTTCGTTGCACCAGTGGCTTTCCATTCACCTTCACACTCCTGACTACACTCAATCAAAGTACCTACTGAGAGATGAGTCTTCAATAAAGACTTAAAGGTTGAGACCGAGTCTGCGTCTCTCACATGGATAGGCAGACCATTCCATAAAAATTGAGCTCTATAGGAGAAAGCCCTGCTTCCAGCTGTTTGCTTACAAATTCTAGGGACAGTAAGGAGGCCTGCGTCTTGTGACCGTAGCATACGTGTAGGTATGTACGGCAGGACCAAATCAGAAAGATAGGTAGGCGCAAGCCCATGTAATGCTTTGTAGGTTAGCAGTAAAACCTTGAAATTAGCCCTATCCTCAACAGGAAGCCAGTGTAGAGAGGCCAGCACTGGAGTAATATCATCATTTTTGGGGTTCTAGTCAAGATTCTAGCAGCCGTGTTTAGCACTAACTGAAGTTTATTTAGTGCTTTATCCGGGTAGCCGGAAAGTAGAGCATTCCAGTAGTCTAACCTAGAAGTGACAAAAGCATGGACTAACTTGTCTGCATCATTTTTAGACGGAAAGTTTCTGATTTTTGCAATGTTACGTAGATGGAAAAAAAGTTGTCCTTGAAACAGTCTTGATATGCTCATCAAAAGAGAGATCAGGGTCCAGAGTAACGCTGAGGTCCTTCACGGTTTTATTTGAGACGACTGTACAACCATCAAGAATAATTGTCAGATTCAACAGAAGATCTCTTTGTTTCTTGGGAAACAGAACTAGCATCTCTGTTTTGTCCGAGTTTAAAAGTAGAAAATTTGCCGCCATCCACTTCCTTACGTCTAAAACACAGGCTTCCAGGGAGGGCAATTTTGGGGCTTCACCATGTTTCATCGAAAATACGTGTGTCGTCCGCATAGCAGTGAAATTTAACATTATGTTTCCGAATGACATCACTAAGAGGTAAAATACACTGCTCAAAAAAATAAAGGGAACACTTAAACAACACAATGTAACTCCAAGTCAATCACATTTCTGTGAAATCAAACTGTCCACTTAGGAAGCAACACTGATTGACAATAAATTTCACATGCTGTTGTGCAAATGGAATAGACAACAGGTGGAAATTATAGGCAATTAGCAAGACACTCCCAATAAAGGAGTGGTTCTGCAGGTGGGGACCACAGACCACTTCTCAGTTCCTATGCTTCCTGGCTGATGTTTTGTTCACTTTTGAATGCTGGCGGTGCTTTCACTCTAGTGGTAGCATGAGACGGACTCTACAACCCACACAAGTGGCTCAGGTAGTGCAGCTCATCCAGGATGGCACATCAATGCGAGCTGTGGCAAGAAGGTTTGCTGTGTCTGTCAGCGTAGTGTCCAGAGCATGGAGGCGCTACCAGGAGACAGGCCAGTACATCAGGAGACGTGGAGGAGGCCGTAGGAGGGCAACAACCCAGCAGCAGGACCGCTACCTCCGACTTTGTGCAAGGAGGAGCAGGAGAAGCACTGCCAGAGCCCTGCAAAATGACCTCCAGCAGGCCACAAATGTGCATGTGTCTGCTCAAACGGTCAGAAACAGACTCCATGAGAGTGGTATGAGGGCCCGTCGTCCACAGGTGGGGGTTGTGCTTACAGCCCAACACTGTGCAGGACGTTTGGCATTTGCCAGAGAACACCAAGATTGGCAAATTCGCCACTGGCGCCCTGTGCTCTTCACAGATGAAAGCAGGTTCACACTGAGCACGTGACAGACGTGACAGAGTCTGGAGACGCCGTGGAGAACGTTCTGCTGCCTGCAACATCCTCCAGCATGACCGGTTTGGCGGTGGGTCAGTCATGGTGTGGGGTGGCATTTCTTTGGGGGGCCGCACAGCCCTCCATGTGCTCGCCAGAGGTAGCCTTACTGCCATTAGGTACCGAAATGAGATCCTCAGACCCCTTGTGAGACCATATGCTGGTGCGGTTGGCCCTGGGTTCCTCCTAATGCAAGACAATGCTAGACCTCATGTGGCTGGAGTGTGTCAGCAATTCCTGCAAGAGGAAGGCATTGATGCTATGGACTGGCCCGCCCATTCCCCAGACCTGAATCCAATTGAGCACATCTGGGACATCATGTCTCGCTCCATCCACCAACGCCACGTTGCACCACAGACTGTCCAGGAGTTGGCGGATGCTTTAGTCCAGGTCTGGGAGGAGATCCCTCAGGAGACCATCCACCACCTCATCAGGAGCATGCCCAGGCGTTGTAGGGAGGTCATACAGGCACGTGGAGGCCACACACACTACTGAGCCTCATTTTGACTTGTTTAAAGGACATTACATCAAAGTTGGATCAGCCTGTAGTGTGGTTTTCCACTTTAATTTTGAGTGTGACTCCAAATCCAGGCCTCCATTGGTTGATAAATTGGATTTCCATTGATTATTTTTGTGTGATTTTGTTGTCAGCACATTCAACTATGTAAAGAAAAAAGTATTTAATAAGATTATTTCTTTCATTCAGATCTAGGATGTGTTGTTTAAGTGTTCCCTTTAATTTTTGAGCAGTATATATAGTGAAAACAATAGTGGTCCTGAAATGGAGCCTTGAGGAACATCTACAGAGACAAACTGATATCTTTCCAACAGATAAGATCTAAACCAGGCCAGAACTTGTCTGTGTAGACCAATTTTGGTTTCCAATCTCTCCGAAAGAATGTGGTGATCGATGGTATCAAAAGCAGCACTAAGGTCTAGGAGCATGAGGACAGATGCAGAGCCTCGGTCTGACGCAATTAAAAAGGTAATTTACCACCTTCACAAGTGCAGTCACAGTACTATGATGTGGTCTAAAACCAGACTGAAGCGTTTCGTATACATTGTTTGTCTTCAGAAAGGCAGTGAGTTGCTGCGCAACAGCTTTTTCAACATGTTTTGAGAGGAATGGGAGATTCGAAATAGACCAATAGTTTAATATTTTCTGGGTCAAGGTTTGACTTTTTCAAAATAAGCTTTATTATTGCCACTTTTAGTGAGTTTGGTACACATCCGGTGGATAGAGAGCTATTTATTATGTTCAACATAGGAGGGCTAAGCACAGGAAGCAGCTCTTTCAGTAGTTTAGTTGGAATAGGGTCCAGTATGCAGCTTGAAGGTTTAGAGGCCATGATTATTTTCATCATTGTGTCAAGAGATATAGTACTAAAACACTTGAGTGTCTCCCTTGATCCTAGGACCTGGCAGTGTTGTGCAGACACAGGACAACTGAGCTTTGGAGTAATACGCAGATTTAAAGTGGAGCCCGTAATTTGCTTTCTAATGATCATGATCTTTTCGTCAAAGAAGTTCATGAATTTATCACTGCTGAAGTGAAAGCCATCCTCTCTTGGGGAATGCTGCTTTTTAGTTAACTTTGCGACAGTATCAAAAATCAATTTTGGATTGTTCTTATTTTCCTCAATTAAGTTGGAAATTAGGATGATCGAGCAGCAGTGAGGGCTCTTCGACACTGCACGGTACTGTCTTTCCAAGCTAGTCGGAAGACTTCCAGTTTGGTGTAGCGCCATTTTTTTCCCAATTTTCTGGAAGCTTGCTTCAGGGCTCAGGTATTTTCTGTATACCAGGGAGCTAGTTTCTTATGACAGACAAATGTTTTTTGTTTTTAGGGGTGCGACTGCATCTAGAGTATTGTGAAAGGTTAAATTGAGTTCCTCAGTTAGGTGGTTAACTGATTTTTGTACTCTGACGTCCTCGGGTAGGTGGAGGGAGTCTGGAGGAGCATCTAGGAATGTTTAGGGTGTCCGAGAATTTATAGCACGGCTTTTGATGATCCTTGGTTAGGGTCTGAGCAGATTATTTGTTGCGATTGCAAACGTAATAAAATGGTGGTCCGATAGTCCAGGATTATGAGGAAAAACATTGAGATCCACAACATTTATTCCATGGGACAAAACTAGACCAGAGAAGGCTCGGCCTCTGACTCCTACCCGTTGCTTAATGGGGAGAACCGGTTGAAAGTTTCTGTCGGATGAATGAGCGACACCGGTTGAGCATTCCTACAGCATTTCCTTCCAGAAGCCATGAGAAAATTGTCTGGCTGCGGGGACTGTGCGAGGGATTTTTACTCCTATCTGTACTTATTTGTGGCACAGACGCTGTTTCATCCTTTCCTACACTTAAATTACCCTTGCCTAACGATTGCGTATGAAGCTGGGCTTGCAGCACAGCTATCCTCGCCATAAGGCAATCGTTGTCCTGTATATTATGAGTACAGCGACTGCAATTAGAAGGCATACTGTTAATGTTACTACTTAGCTTCGGCTGGTGGAGGTCCTGACGAACCACGTCCAGATAAAGCGTCCAGTGTGAAAAAGGTGAATGAAAAAAAAATGAAAAAGTAAAAACCCAGAAAGTTGGCAGGTAGCAAAGTAAGGTTAGCAACAAACCGCACAGCAGCACGTAAACAAGTCTACAGTCCTCCAACCGACCTCACAACCACAGACCATGTGTAACCACGCCAGTCCAAAACCTCCATATCCGGCTTCTTCACCTGTAGGATCGTCTGAGACCAGCCACTCGGACAGCTGATGAAACTGAGGAGTATTTATATCTGTAATAAAGCCCTTTTGTGTGGAAAAACTAATTCTGGACCTGGCTCCCCAGAGGTTGGGCCTGGCTCCCAAGTGGGTGGGCCTATGCCCTCCCAGGCCCACACATGGCTGTGCCCCTGCCCAGTTATGTAAAATCCATAGATTAGGGCCTAATTTATTTATTTTCATTGACTGATTTCCTTATATGAACTGTAGCTCAGTAAAATCTTTGAAATTTGCATGTTCCGTTTATATTTTTGTTCAGTATATTAAGATCATTGTGCCTTATTGAGTAACGGTAGGTTACAGCACGGTATAGCCTAGGCTACTTTCGGTTTCGGATTTGAACTCAGGGTTGCCATGTCCATTTTTTTCTAGCATATTGGGCAACTTTGAAAACGATGTCGCAGGTGAAAATGTACTGGTCGCAGTTTTTTTGGGGGGGGGGTCAACTTCTAGATTGCACCGCGGCCGCCATAGCATTTCAAAAATATATATTTCAATGTGATCTTTTGCTGCCGACTATCAAACGGCTGTTGAGTGAGTGAGTTTGGGGAGAGTTGGAGCCTTCTAGCCATGATCGGAAAGGTCCAGCCCCCAGGCGCTGCAGCAGGCAGCTGAGTCACGTGAGTGAGAGACAGAGCACACGCGCACGCCATAAAAACGTTTTACCAGTTGTAAGTAGGCTATCTAAATTGTAATTTTTTTCCATAAAACATCCATGCGCTAGCACTGGAAAAAAACTTTTAGCCCACTAGAGCCCATTAGATGATTTAAACTGCATTATAATGTTGAATTTACTTAATGAAAAGCTTATCAATCTATGGGTTTTAAGCATGCTCTGTTCTTGGGTCTCGAGCGCTACACAAGTGGACATTTGAAATTGAAGTAATGGAACTCCCTTGCATGCTTCTGTTACAGAGAACAGTCCACAATGAAACTGACATTAAATGTGGAGAATGATACATAACATATGCATATGTTGGCCATCATGTAGCCTATTAAGTTCTATGCCATTGTAGGCTACTGTAGCCTTAGCCTACCATTTGATACAACAAATATGTTGAAATGATGGTATTACTGGAGTCCGCAAATCAATTTGTGCCAATTGTGTAGACTACATGGAGCTGGCAAACTGATTTAATAAATAGCCTTTAACTTCAATTTATTGTTGTTGTAGCCTTGTGTTATTATGCAATTATTAATGGCCATGTTTGTTTAGTTAATACATGTGGAAGTTATCAATTGTGATCATGGTCACAGATCGATGGCAACTGCCAGGTGTTAGAATGCATTAGATTGATTTTAACAGTCAGACAGATTAGGCTACAGGTAAAAAAAAAAAACCCGCTGGCTGATGTTGTCAAGCATATTCAGTTCATATCCATATTATTAATATTTGTTCAGTGATTAAAATTAAGACCCCATCCTCAGTAGCCTATTCCAGCAGGCTATTGGACAACGCAATCAATTTGTACCACTAATTCGCCTATCTCTACAAGTTGAATAAATTTGTCTGTCAATTTGAACTAAGCAAGTTGCTAAATCGTTCAGTTTACATCTTTAATTTATTTTTTATTTTTTACATATAACCTTTATTTAACTGGACATCTTGCCTACAGCTTGCCTAGGCTACTGTATCTGAAATGAGATGTTGGCCTATCAGCGGCTATAGGCTACCTGCATCTAGTTAAGCAAACCATGGCAAAATTGAATTACAATCATAAACCCAGATTTGAGTCAGTAGCCTATGCCTATTGAAATGACAAGTCAGTCTTGCAAGTAGTCCATTTACAACGGGTTGTAGTCTTAACATCTGGAACATAATGAGGCACAATTGCCAGAAAAATTGTCTAACATTCATATTTTTCTTATTTTTTTAAAGTGTTTTTTGGGAAGAGATTTCGAGAACCTCTGTCCAACTTTCATCACTCAAACGTTCCTGTCGGATTTAGTTATGCACATTTCAAAAGGGATTTATTGTCATGGTCGTTGTAGTGAATGGACCAAGGCGCAGAGGGTACGTGAATGCTCATGTTTATTCTAGAAAATAAAACACGAACACAATGAACGGACGACAAACAGTCTTGCAGGCAACACACAGCTATGCAAAGAACAACCTCCCACAACGATAGACAGCTGCCTCTGATTGGGAACCACACTCAGTCAAAAACAAAGAAATAGAAAACATAGATATTCCCACCCGAGTCACACCCTGACCTAACCAAACATAGAGAATAAATAAGATCTCTAAGGTCAGGGCGTGACACTAGGGAGGGAAACGGTGCCTTTAAATGTTTGGCGTTCACTCCACCTTGCTGCCTCTAGGGTGTCCCTTATGTAACAGGGTTATATTGGTGATTTCCCTTGCCACTTTATTGTTAAGCCAATGGGTTTTTGGTTTTATTTTTGCCTTGCCTTCACCTACTCAACATGGCATCTTATTGGCTGGTTTGCGTAGCTTGCTTACGAGGGAGGATGTTTCAGTTAGAATCGTCCCAGTGAACAAGCACCAAACCAGCGGTAAGTTGTTGGTTGCAAAGCACTGTACGTCAAAAGTGATTTTTATACTCCCAAGTGATGATTTAGATGTACAATTTATATCAATTTTTTTGTAAATGTTATTCGAACATCACACATAAGATGCAGCGTTTTTTTGGTGAATGTTTGTTGTGCATTTTGTTGTAGAGAATTCCAGCTAATACTAGCTAGTACTTACTGTGTCTGGTGGGGGGGTTGTATATTTTGTACAGTGCGTGAGTGCAGAGTTGGATGGTGAGCCGTGTATTGCATGACGTGCAATTTTGTGCTGTTCCTATCAGGTACATTGTTAAAGATATTATATTGTAATTGTATTATTTTGGTAACTACATTGCCCAGTGAACAAGCACCAAACCAGCGTGCGTGAGTGCAGGGTTAGATGGTGAGCCGTGCATTGCATGACGTGCAATTTTGTGCTGTTCCTATCAGAATAAAGCTCCATGACTGGTGTTACAAGTTGGAGTTCGTGTCGATGATAGATTGTACACAATGCAAGAAGAGTACTGTTACACTTAGAAGAACATCTGCTTCCTTGAAGAAAAAGGAAGAATAAATATTAAGAGTAGTGCCTCATTGGGTGATCAAGTCAAATTACACCCCACTTTCACAATACCACCATGCAAACAAAACCCACTATTACTAAAGGGGTTTTCAGTGATATCTAGAACTCCTCAACAGGTCATCACGACTATTATATATTGCCATGCATCAAGCCTTCAGCATTACACAGTAGACTACATACCCAGTTCACAACTCCCAGTTCACCATGCATCAAGCCTTCAGCATTACACAGTAGACTACATACCCAGTTCACAGCTCCCAGTTCACCATGCATCAAGCCTTCAGCATTACACAGTAGACTACATACCCAGTTCACAACTCCCAGTTCACCATGCATCAAGCCTTCAGCATTACACAGTAGACTACATACCCAGTTAACAACTCCCAGTTCACCATGCATCAAGCCTTCAGCATTACACAGTAGACTACATACCCAGTTAACAACTCCCAGTTCACCATGCATCAAGCCTTCAGCATTACACAGTAGACTACATACCCAGTTAACAACTCCCAGTTCACCATGCATCAAGCCTTCAGCATTACACAGTAGACTACATACCCAGTTAACAACTCCCAGTTCACCATGCATCAAGCCTTCAGCATTACACAGTAGACTACATACCCAGTTAACAACTCCCAGTTCACCATGCATCAAGCCTTCAGCATTACACAGTAGACTACATACCCAGTTAACAACTCCCAGTTCACCATGCATCAAGCCTTCAGCATTACACAGTAGACTACATACCCAGTTAACAACTCCCAGTTCACCATGCATCAAGCCTTCAGCATTACACAGTAGACTACATACCCAGTTAACAACTCCCAGTTCACCATGCATCAAGCCTTCAGCATTACACAGTAGACTACATACCCAGTTCACAACTCCCAGTTCACCATGCATCAAGCCTTCAGCATTACACAGTAGACTACATACCCAGTTCACAACTCCCAGTTCACCATGCATCAAGCCTTCAGCATTACACAGTAGACTACATACCCAGTTCACAACTCCCTGTTCACCATGCATCAAGCCTTCAGCATTACACAGTAGACTACATACCCAGTTAACAACTCCCAGTTCACCATGCATCAAGCCTTCAGCATTACACAGTAGACTACATACCCAGTTCACAACTCCCAGTTCGCCGTGCATTTTGTTTTCACTATTGTCTAGAAAGAAAACAGATTGTGGTCATTAAGTAATGTAAGGGAACCTCTAGGGATGTGTGTACAAGAATGCACCTTACTTTAGCTAATAGCCTGTACAGTACCTGATCCTGCAGAGCTGATGTGAGGGGGGGGAGGGCGTCATCCACACAAAAAGTCCTCCAAGGATTTTATACTCCAGCATACATAACAGTTTTGAACACAGTTGGAACTGAATTAGCCCAAGTGTTTTTCACAACGAGTATGGGTGTTGTTGGACCAGGAAATGTGTTTTCGACTGCAAACACCATTTCTCACATCAATGCACTCACATGCCAAAAATCTTTCCTTGGACACTGTTTCAAAGCAATGTGCATGCTTTCTTCGTAAATATGTTTTTAAGTTTTTCTTATTTAACTTCAGTTTACAATTACTTTTCTTGACTTGCCATGTATGTTGGGACTAGGTGATTTCATTATTGTATATACTATTGTATATACTATGGGTGCTACTTAACGCTATGCTAACATCGGTGCGGTAGTTGGTCATATAAATATTACAAAGTACATTACGCATAATGACAGTTCGCGTTTACATTTTTATCCATGTAGGTTAGGTTCGATTAAGATTTGCTTTCGTTGACGTTGATACCTTCGACATTTACCTCAACTTAGGTGACTTTGATGGAGACGGAAAAGGTTCGGGTTAACATAATTTATAAATGCCTCATGAGCTTAGTTCAACTTTCTTACCCAATCAGAACCCAAAATATAACCATGTTTTACTCCATTGTTTGTAAACAATAATTGTAATCAAACACTATATAGCTTCAAAACAAAAAAGTGGCGTGGTGACCGTTTTGTCTTTGGTTGAATCCCAGAGTTCCCCTTCAATCGGTCGCGGTCCAAAGCCCAGAGTCACGACCCGACCAGGACCTTATTAATGTAGTCCAGAGTCACGACCCGACCAGGACCTCAATAATGTAGTCCAGAGTCACGACCCGACCAGGGGGATTTTTTAAGATACTTTTCCAGGTTATCCATCCGAAACTTTGCACATACACTGCTGCCATCTTGTGGACACTATCGGAATTACAACCAGAGTGATGGCTTTACAAATGATCTTTCTCTTGCATTTCAAAGATGGTGGTAAAAAAACACTGGTTGATTTTTTCTTTGTATTTTCTTCTACCAGATCTATTGTGTTATATTCTCCTACATTCAATTCACATTTCCACAAATTTCAAAGTGTTTTCTTTCAAATGGTACCAAGAATATGCATATCCTTGCTTCAGGGCCTGAGCTACAGGATGCTAGATTTGGGTATGTCATTTAGGCGAAAATTGAAAAAAAGGGGGCTATCCCTAAGAGGTTTTTAAATCGACATCCATGTCTTCGGCACCCGGAGAACTGTGGGTTAACTGCCTTGTTGAGGGACTAGTAGGTGCCAGGCATACCGGTTTGAGTCAAGAACTGCTTTTCATTTTTTTACATTTGAGTTATTTAGCAGAGGCTCTTATCCAGAGCGACTTACTGTTAATGCATTCATATTAAGATAACTAGTTAGAACAACCACACATCACAGGCATAGTAAGTACACTTTTCCTCAATAAAGTAGCCATCAGCAAAGTCAGAGCTGGGGGGGGGCTTATTTAAGAAACTCTTTGAAGAGGTAGGGTTTCAGGTGCTTTCAGGAAGATGGGCAGGAACTCTGCTGTCCTAGTTTCAGGGGAAGCTGGTTCCACCATTGGGGTGCCAGGACAGAGAAGAGCTTGGACTGGGCTGAGCGGGAGTGGCCCTCCCACCCCTATGGGTGCTCGGGTTGGGGAATAGGGTTTGAGCATAGCCTGAAGGTAGGGAGGCGCTGTTCCTCTTGCTGCCTTGTAGGCAAGTACCATGGTCTTGTAGTGGATGCAAGATTCAACTGGAAGCCAGTGGAGTGTGATTAGGAGATGGGTGACATGGGAGAACTTGGGAAGGTTGAAAACTAGGTGGGCTGCAGCGTTCTGGATAAGTTGCAGGAGTTTGATGGCACAAGCGGGGAGCTCAGCCAACAGAGAGTTGTAGTTGTCCTTTTCTAGAAGCAGACCGCGACAGCCCTGATGGAGAAATTGTACAACGATTGCTCTGCAAGTAGAAAGCCCGAGCTCTCAATCACCATACGTGGTGTTAACAACAGACTGTTGGACATCTATGAACACACTGTCATACATCACTACAACAAGCCAGCACATTGTCACAACACAACGGATTGGCCAAGAGCGTGCAAACCTATCATCAAGGCAAAGGGGTTGCTACTTTGAAGAATCTAAAATATAATTTATACTGCTCCAAAAAATAAAGGGAACACTAAAATAACACATCCTAGATCTGAATGAATGAAAATCTTATTAAATACTTTTTTCTTTACATAGTTGAATGTGCTGACAACAAAATCACACAAAAATAATCAATGGAAATCCAATTTATCAACCCATGGAGGTCTGGATTTGGAGTCACACTCAAAATTAAAGTGGAAAACCACACTACAGGCTCATCCAACTTTGATGTAATGTCCTTAAAACAAGTCAAAATGAGGCTCAGTAGTGTGTGTGGCCTCCACGTGCCTGTATGACCTCTGCTGGAGGATGTTGCAGGCAGCAGAACGTTCTCCACGGCGTCTCCAGACTCTGTCACGTCTGTCACGTGCTCAGCATGAACCTGCTTTCATCTGTGAAGAGCACAGGGCACCAGTGGCGAATTTGCCAATCTTGGTGTTCTCTGGCAAATGCCAAATGTCCTGCACGGTGTTGGGCTGTAAGCACAACCCCCACCTGTGGACGTCGGGCCCTCATACCACCCTCATGGAGTCTGTTTCTGACCGTTTGAGCAGACACATGCACATTTGTGGCCTGCTGGAGGTCATTTTGCAGGGCTCTGGCAGTGCTCCTCCTGCTCCTCCTTGCACAAAGGCGGAGGTAGCGGTCCTGCTGCTGGGTTGTTTCCCTCCTACGGCCTCCTCCACGTCTCCTGATGTACTGGCCTGTCTCCTGGTAGCGCCCCCATGCTCTGGACACTACGATGACAGACACAGCAAACCTTCTTGCCACAGCTCGTATTGATGTGCCATCCTGGATGAGCTGCACTACCTGAGCCACTTGTGTGGGTTGTGGACTCCGTCTCATGCTACCACTAGAGTGAATGCACCGCCAGCATTCAAAAGTGACCAAAACATCAGCCAGGAAGCATAGGAACTGAGAAGTGGTCTGTGGTCCCCACCTGCAGAACCACTCCTTTATCGGGGGTGTCTTGCCAATTGCCTATAATTTCCACCTGTTGTCTATTCCATTTGCACAACAGCATGTGAAATGTATTGTCAATCAGTGTTGCTTCCTAAGTGGACAGTTTCATTTCACAGAAGTGTGATTGACTTGGAGTTATATTGTGTTGTTTAAGTGTTCCCTTTATTTTTTTGAGCAGTGTATATTTTGATTTGTTTAACACTTTGAAAATAGTAAAAATGAAGAAAAACCCTTGAATGAGTAGGTGTGTCCAACCTTTTGACAGGTACTGTATTTGATTGTCTCTCAGTATGTGAACACACATTTTCGTACTTGTTTTTCTACGTTAACATACAATAATGTTTATGTTCAACCAAATAGAGAAATTAGCAAAGAGTGGGATACGGCACGGGTGGGATTTGAGGAGGTACTTCGAGAAAGCTATCGAAGTGATATTTCTTCCCATTTCCCCAGTATATTTTTAGGGCAGTTGAATTGTGGGTACATGCCATAATACCAGTACATACTGTACTGTACCAGATTCCCATTCTGTTTGATATTAATAAATACTTTAGGATCAGAAGGAGCGAGCGACAGTCACCTGCTCCGGCCACTAGCCTTGCCCCTGTCCAATGGACAGGGGACAGAAGAGGAAACCTAATTCACCAAACACCTGAACAAAAAAGGTCTAAGAAGGCCTCCAGACATGGTAAGTTTTATGTACCTGTTTAGTTTAGTGTATTTGTTTATGCATTTAAAGTGTAATTTTTGTTTTCTAAATAGATAGCATATGCCAGTCCTGGCTGCCTCATGTTAATTGTATATTATTGTGATCAGAAGTCACTCTTGAGTGGCGCAGCGGTCTGAGGCACTGCATCGCAGTGCTAGAGGCGTCACTATAGACCCTGGTTTGATCCCGGGCTGTATCACAACCGGCCGTGATCGGGAGTCCCATAGGGCGGCGCACAATTGGCCCAGCGTCGTCTGGTTTAGGGGAGGGTTTTAACTGGGTAGGCCATCATTGTAAATAAGAATTTATTCTTAACTTACTTGCCTAGTTAAATAAACTAATGGGGGCGGGGGGTGAGTATTGCCTTAAGAAGAGCTTGACCCTGGGGCAGGGGTGTCAAACTCATCCCACGGAGAGCAAAGTGTTTGTGGGTTTTTGGTTATCCTTTCAATTAAGACCTAGACAACAGGTTGAGGGGAGCGAGATCTCCCTTGGGGGATTTCTTAGCATACTTATCAAGGCTAGGATCGTTACACTACTCCCTCAGTTCAGAAAACTCAACCTGTGCTTCTATATCACAAATCCCTCATGCCTTAGATTAACAGGACATGCTTTTGACCCTCATACACTACCCTACATCAACACATCAGAGTAGCAAATGGTAGGAGGAGGTATTGACCTCAGGTAGGCTTGAAGCCAGGTCGCTTGATCCTAAGGAAATCACACTACACGCAACAATCCCAAGAGAGTAAGGGCCTCATCAAGGCTAGTGTCATTCAACTTGTCAGGCAGCATGACTACCTTGTTATGACATTTCTAACTAGTACTAAATGAAATACAAAGTGGTGCTATAAAACCTTCAAATCCTCAGACTGACTGACTGTAACCTCAGCCTCTGTCTTGCAGGCATAAGCTCTTAGGTTGCATTTGTTGAAAATAGATTCAAAATGTTATGTTACTTCCAAAATAAGAGGAACCACAGCTAAAACCACATTGTAATGCACTTGTAATTTAATGAGATACAGTTGAAGTGGGAAGTTTACCTACACTTAGGTTGGAGTCATTAAACCTCGTTTTTCAACCACTCCACACATTTCTTGTTAACAAACTATAGTTTTGGGAAGTCGGTTAGGACATCTACTTTGTGCATGACACATGTAATTGTTCCAACAATTGTTTACAGACAGATTATTTAACTTATAATTCACTGTATCACAATTCCAGTGGGTCAGAAGTTTACATACACTAAGATGACTGTGCCTTTAAACAGCTTGGAAAATTCCAGAAAATGATGTCATGGCTTTAGAAGCTTCTGATAGGCTAAATCATTTGAGTCAATTGGAGGTGTAACTGTGGATATATTTCAAGGTCTACCTTCAAACTCAGTGCCTCTTTGCAAATTTTTGGGGGGGCTGCTTCTCGGGCTCTACCTGCCTCCCAGGCAGGTTGTCACAGTGGTCCAGCAATTGCTCCCATGTCCATTGCTGGACCACTGCTCCCATGCTTCCTATAGTCCTCCTTGACTTCCATCTGCCCTCTTCTCCGCTGCTTGGTCTTTTTGTGGTGGGTAATTCTGTAACGGCTGTCGGGAGAGAGAGTAGACCAAGGCGCAGCGGAGTTAGTGTTCATCATGATTTTAATTTAATAAAGAAGACTACACAAAACAAAACGAGAAAACTGACAGCCAAACAGTCCTGTCAGGTGCAAATCACTCAACAGAAACAATTACCCACAAAACCCAAAGGGAAAACATGCTCCTTATGTGTGACTCCCAATCAGCAACAACGAACTTCAGCTGTGCCTGATTGGGAGCCACACACGGCCCAAAACAAAGAAATACAAAAAACCTAGAAAACGAACATAGAACGCCCACCCAATATAACACCCTGGCCTAACCAAAATAAATAACAAAACCCCTCTCTATGGCCAGGGCGTTACACCGTTGCACACTTCCAGATGAAGCATGCAGAGAAATATAGGAATATGTCTTCTGAGCAGAGGGAAAGTGCATCGGCAGAGTTGCTTTCTCAGTTGCAAAATCAGCAAGGACTTTTCACAAAACTGCATTCAGCAACGGAATTGGGAGAGCTAGCTATGTACTGTCCCACAAAATTGCTAAACATAGCAAGCCATTCGCTGAGGACGAATTCATTAAATAATGTTTCATTGACTCTGCAGCAATACTTTGACTTGACAAGAAAGAGCTGTTTGAAAATGTTTCCTTGTCACGACGAACAGTGACACGGTGTGTTGAGGACATCGCAGAGAATATGGAACAACAGTTGAAATACAAGGTAAAGGATTTCACCGTTTTCTCCTTTCCCCTGGATGAGAGCAGTGATGCATGTGACATGGCGCAGTTGTTGATATTCTTACGAGGTATAAGCCCAGACAAATTACAGAGGAGCTTCAGTGCAGTCAATGAAGAACACAACCACAGGGAAAGATTTATTGGAGGAGGTTAATAAGTGTGTGGCAAAGTTGTGACTGAATTTTAAAAAGTTATCCAGTGTGACCACTGATGGGTGCCCAAACTTGACAGGAAAAAACGTTGGCCTTTTGAAATGGATACAAGATCAAGTAGCTGAGCTGAACCCAGATCAGAAAATTGTTTTCCTGCATTGCATTATTCATCAGAAGGTGCTCTGTAAATGTGCTCTGAAAATGAGCCATGTGGATATAGTCATTAAAGTGGTAAACTTCATAAGAGCAAAATCTTTAAACCACGGGCAGTTTGTCTCGCTGTTGGAAGAGACATGAGTCATGACTCGTGTCATGCAGATCTCTCCTACCACACAAGCGTGAGATGGCTGAGTTTGGGGAAGGTGCTTTAAAGGGTGTAGGACCTGAAGTCGGAGATGGCTGAGTTTTTGCAAATTAAAGGAAAACATGTGTATTTCCCTCAACTGCAAGATAAAGAATGGTTGGCTGATTGTGCCTTCACCGTGGACATCATGGCCCTCATGAATGAACTTAATTACAAACTACAAGGGAAGGGCCTTTTTGCACATCAGATGTACAGCCTTGTCAAAGCCTTCAATGGAAAATTACTCCTCCTGACCCGCCAAGTAGAAGCCAACAATGTCACCCATGGCAGGCAGCCAAGTGGTTAGAGCGTGGGGCCAGTAACCGAAGGGTTGCTGGATGGAATCCCTGAACTGACATGGTAAAAATATGTCATTCTGCCCCTGAGCAAGGCAGTTAACACACTGTTCCCTGGGTGCCGAAGGCGTGGATGTCGATTAAGGCAGCCCCCCTCACCTCTCTGATTCAGAGGGGTTGGGTTAAATGTGGAAGATACATTTCAGTGGAAGGCTTTCAGCTATACAACTGACTAGGTATCCCCTTTCCCTACTAGTCTGTTCCCTATCAGATGACCAGCGGGAGGAGTATACATCGCTGCTGTGTGCTTTGAACTGCGAGTTTTCTCGTCCTTTTGAGGATTTCAAAGTGTTGGAAAATGACATGCTGTTGGTTTTCTCTCCTTTCACCTTCAATGTGGATAACGCTCCCACTGACCTGCAACTTGACCTTATCGATCTACAGTCTGATGCAGTGATTGGAGAACTATTCAAAACAATGTCACAGATGAGGTTCTATGCATCTCTCGATGAACAAAACTTTCCAAAGATTAGGAGTCATGCTCAGAAGATGTTTGTACTGTTTGGGTCAACCTATGTATGTAAACTGACATGTTCAGTGATGAAATATAACAAGTCATGGCACAGATCATCTCTTACTGACTCTCACCTCTCAGCAATCCTGCGCAAAGCGACGTCATAAACTATACCAGACTTCACTGCTCTAGTGAATGCCCATCAGAGACTTCACTCCTCACACTGATTGAGTCGTATAAATGTAATGTTGAGCTCTCTCTCTTTCTTGTGTTTTTGTGCGTATCCATTAACAAGAGTTGTGTCCGTGGTGCTGAATGCACAGTGTACTTTTCCCTCCGTGTAGTTCATTGCATGTTTAATAATTAAAATACCTACCAAAAGGAGAACATGGATGTGGTTTATTTCTGTGCATGTTAAACAAGTAAAATAAGTAGTATATCTGGACGTGATTTACAGTAGATATATCTGTCAACACAGTCATACACATGATGTATAATACATGTATAATCCTGTAATATGATTCTGGCCCGCGATGGCAAAAATATATTCTAATGTGTCCCTCCATGGAAAATAATTGCCCAGGCCTGTTCTAGAGTCATCCCAGACAGTTCTTGGACCTAGCTCATGCATACATGTTTATACAACGGGTGGGTCTAATCCTGAATGCTGATTGGTTAAAACCACATTCCAGCCGGGGTTTACTCCACAAGTTGCCACAGGCTAAATCAATGATGTTAAAATGCCTATTTACTCTGTTCCATCTGACTGAGCAATCTACTGTCTCATCAGCCCAGCCAGGCAGTGTTGTTGGCTAGCTCCTCTGAACAACATTGTCCTGACAAGTGAGTATATTTTCTATGCCAGGTGAAATTGAGCCTCATTAGCTCACTGTTATGGACGTTTCCAAATAAATGTCACTAGAAAACAGCTTAAACAAATGAAAATGCAGCTAATTTGCTGTTATTCTGGCTGCAATTCTTTGACAGGACTGTAAGTTAGTCATAGTTGGGTAGCTAGCAAGCAAGGGATAAGAACGTTGACAACCAGTATGGCAATGGAACATTTAGAAAGAATGACTGGGTCGCGTCCATAGATACAGAACAAAAAGACTGAACGACTGGGTCGAGTCCATAGATACAGAACAAAAAGACTGAACGACTGGGTCACGTCCATAGCTACAGAACAAAAAGACTGAACGACTGGGTCGAGTCCATAGATACAGAACAAAGGTTTGTGTTGGGACTATATCTTGTAGAAGGATAAAATAGTATGAATAAATTAATCCAAATAACGTTTTTAATGAAAATATGTCAATCATTAGTTGAATATGTTGGTAACCCATTGTACCAAAGTGATAATGCCCTTGAAGCGGGTGTTTGGAGAACATATTGGCACGGTTTGCTGGATCTCGACTTCATCTCGGGCCTAACAACACCCGTGCAATATATCCTCCAACTACCATTGGGCATTATCACTTAAATATTGCATAGTTATAACTCTTAACCTCTGAAGGTTTAGCCTCTTTTTAAAAAATCTTCGCCTAAAATGACATACCCAAATCTAACTGCCTGTAGCTCAGGTCCTGAAGCAAGGATATGCATATTCTTGGTACCATTTGAAAGGAAACACTTTGAAGTTTATGGAAATGTAAAAGGAATGTAGTAGAAAATAACACAATAGATCTGGTAAAAGATAATACAAAGAAAAACCAACCATTCTTTTGTATTTTTTTTTGTACCATCATCTTTGAAATGCAAAAGAAAGGCCATAATGTATTATTCCAGCCCAGGTGCAATTTAGATTTTGTACACTACATGGCATCAGTGTATGTGCAAATTTTTAGACTGATCCAATTAACCATTGCATTTCTGTTAAAATTTTTGTATCAAGACTGCCCAAATGTGCCTAATTTGTTTATTAATAATTTTTCATTATCAAAATTGTGCACTCTCCTCAAACAATAGCATGGTATTCTTTCACTGTAATAGCTACTGTAAATTGGACAGTGCAGTTAGATTAACAGGAATTTAAGCTTTCCGCCAATATCAGATATGTCTATGTCCTGGGAAATGTTCTTGTTACTTACAACCTCATGCTAATCGCATTAGCCTACGTTAACTCAACCGTCCCATGGAAGGGACACCGATCCCGAAGAAGTGAATTAATACTGTTTATGTGTGCATAGCTTTGTTTTATAGAACCACAACAATAAGATTCCAAGTCATTCAGATTACCAAAATCATATAAACATCCTCAAATGGAAACAGCTGTGTGTGTGTGTGTGTGTGTGTGTGTGTGTGTGTGTGTGTGTGTGTGTGTGTGTGTGTGTGTGTGTGTGTGTGTGTGTGTGTGTGTGTGTGTGTGTGTGTGTGTGTGTGTGTGTGTTGTGGTGACTATCAAGAGTATAGTGATGGACCTCAACAACATGTTCTAACTGGACACCACTATAGAGGGCAGAACCAAACCAATCAGTTATAATTGTATAGTTATAATTGTATAGATGACCTGGAGCCAGTGGGTTTGGCGACGAATATGAAGCGAGGGCCAGCCAACGAGAGCATACAGGTCGCAGTGGTGGGTAGTATATGTTGCTTTGTTGACAAAACGGATGGCACTATGATAGACTGCATCCAATTTGCTGAGTAGAGTGTTGGAGGCTATTTTGTAAATGACGTCTCTGAAGTCGAGGATCGGTACGATAGTCAGTTTTACGAGTGTATGGTTGGCAGCATGGGTGAAGGATGCTTTGTTGCGAAATAGGAAGCCAATTCTAGATTTAACTTTGGATTGGAGATGCTTAATGCGAGTCTGGAAGGAGAGTTTACAGTCTAACCAGACACCTAGGTATTTGTAGTTGTCCACGTATTCTAAGTCAGAGCCGTCCAGAGTAGTGATGCTAGACGGGTGGGCAGGTGCAGGCAGCGATCGGTTGAAGAGCTGCATTTAGTTTTACTTGCATTTAAGAGCAGTTGGAGGCCACGGAAGGAGAGTTGTATGGCATTGAAGCTCGTCTGGAAGTTAGTTAACACAGTGTCCAGAGAAGGGCCAGAAGTATACAGAATGGTGTCGTCTGCGTAGAGGTGGATCAGAGAATCACCAGTAGCAAGAGCGACATTGTTGATGTATACAGAGATGTATGAAGATACTGGGTCTATTGGTTTTATCTGATAGGAGCCATAGTAAGATACTGAAGGTCTATTGGTTTTAACTGAAAGGAGCCATAGTAAGATACTGAAGGTCTATTGGTTTTATCTGATAGGAGCCATAGTAAGATACTGAAGGTCTATTGGTTTTAACTGAAAGGAGCCATAGTAAGATACTGAAGGTCTATTGGTTTTAACTGAGAGCCATAGTAAGATGCTGAAGGTCTATTGGTTTTATCTGAAAGGAGCCATAGTAAGATACTGAAGGTCTATTGGTTGATATCTGGTTCTGATCTTTATAATTGATGTTTATTTGTTAGAACAATTGTCTCTTTCAGGAATAATGGAGACTGGACCTGTTTGTGACCCTCCTTGCTTCTCTTCCACAGTTCACACTCTGAGTCAGGTAACTACAGTGTTAATTCCCTTTGTGTGGGGTGGCTCATGCAGCAACTAGTGCTTCCTCTGTGTGTGTGTGTGTGTGTGTGTGTGTGTGTGTGTGTGTGTGTGTGTGTGTGTGTGTGTGTGTGTGTGTGTGTGTGTGTGTGTGTGTGTGTGTGTGTGTGTGTGTGTGTGTGTGTGTGTGTGTGTGTGTGTGCGCATTATTACTTAGGTTTGTGGATGTTACCGTTATCAGGCCTGTCACAGCATGTTGCATAACATCATCATTCGTACCAAGGAAGGGCATATCATAAGCCCCAACTCAATTGTTGTACAAAATGGGCACGTAAATAGCCTACTAAAAACAAGTTAATTTTCATAAAACTCAACAGGATTCAACCTGTCTCTAATTATTCTCTGAGGAACTCTGTCGTTTTGGTCTCTCCACAGTAGATATACTGCCATTTTATCAGTTAAACCCACCTCAAGTGGCAATTTAGAATTAATCTCCAATTTAAATGTATATATTGTTTTTTATTCATTGAGCAACAGGAAGTGAAAATGTCATTTTCATTAGAGGAAGGATTTCATTTAACTAGGATTCATTTAAAACTAGGTTTAATATTTGGTGCAACAAGATGAATAGATAAACCTTGGTTTAACCCAGTTTAAGAGTTGATCCATGTTGGTGCAACCCACCCTGGGATATGAAGGACACTACTTACCCAGTTGACAAGTGAGATTCTTCTCAACCTCTTCTGTAGACATACATATTATTAAGATAAAAGTCAGAAAACATTAATGTTAACAACATTATGTGTTTTCTACTTCTTTAGAAGGTACATAGAATATATATTGGTTAACATAATGTTAGTGAAGTGTCATGACGTTGGCCTGTGGGTAAGGTTTATGACCCCCCCCCATAAATACCTTTCTCCCTTCCCCTCTCTCTCTGACCCTACTGAAGGACTGTTGAATAGCCTTTGTTAAATATAGAGAGTCTGGGAACATCAAACAAATGGGGAAAAGGAACCATATTTCGGTAATAAAACCAGTTGGAAATATGCTTTGGAACTTAATGAGTATGGATGTCAGTTCGGTTGTCATCTGAGACATTATGACTGATGACAGGACGACATAAACTGTACCTGGGAAAGTATACACCCTCTAGTTATCAGAGTCACATGAAGTTGTTATGCAATTGAAATGCTTGATATTGAAATTGTTTGTTCGGAGATTAAATGTAGTTTTAGCTTCCAATTGAGAGAATTGGGTTTTCATAAGGAAAGTGCCCTGCTTGATCAGTGGCCCGCCCCTGTGAAGAGACACGGGTCATAAACGATGAAACACATCCTTCTTCCCTCGCCACTATATAAGACAATGACACAATGTAACCAGGTTAGTTCCACTACGTGAGGTCTGTAGCCTCTGCGTTACAAGGACACACATGTCAAGTACAGAACTAAGCCAACCTCGGCGTGAGCTTTGGTTGTGAATGGTATGAACTTTAAACGCTTATTCACTACAGAAGTGATACATCCTAGCCGTTGAGTTAGCAGCGGCCGCTGTAGACGTGGGCTAGGAAAGGACGGACCACAGATTCTGTCTAACACACAACGAAGATACTACAAAGTATCTATTTTATCACCATTGACATTCTTCCGAGGACCGGAAGATCTCTGTTGGCCAACCCGGCCAGCATCTACGACCAACCTACCGAAGCGCAGCTCAGAGTAAATATTTATTGCATTTTCCTTTTCCAAATGGGCGGTAATTTAGAATGCATACGATAATGTATTTACGATAGCATAGCTGCTTTCTTTGTTCCTCAGTCTTCCCGCTCTTTCATTCAAGCCCAACTACCTTTCTTTGTGTAACAAGCCGCCATGTCGGCTCCGTCCACCAGGGACGTTTTCTGTATGACATCATTTGTATTCTGTGTATATGTAATTCTGTGTGATTAGTTAGGTATTTAGTAAATAAATAATTAAACCCAATTTTGTATTGCTGATTCAACTTGTTAGCCAGGGTTCGTGAAGATAACCAAGAATTTACAACTTTCATTATGAGACTGAAATAAGGTGAGGATTAAGATGACTGCTATCGATGTAAAATATTACTAAGTATTTTAAGAGTTTATTCGGAAGATAACGGCTCTATAAACGTTCTTCCGTGGTGCCCCGACTTTCTAGTAAATTACATTTACATGATTAGCTTAATCAGGTAACATTAATTACAGAGAAAGGATTTTATAGAATAGCATGTCATATCACTTAATCCGGCATAGCCAAAGACACGACAGAAGTGATGATCTGAAGACACTACTTACCTAGCTTCCCAGTGAGGTAAGACTGATCCTCCCTACCACCACCTCTAACCTTAAATGAGTCCAGGGTTCCTCTATAGAGGAGACTGATCCAATAAAAATGGTCCTCCCTACCACCACCTCTAACCCTAAATGAGTCCAGGGTTCCTCTATAGAGGAGACTGATCCAATAAAGATGGTCCTCCCTACCACCACCTCTAACCCTAAATGAGTCCAGGGTACCTCTATAGAGGAGACTGATCCAATATAGTTGGTCCTCCCTACCACCACCTCTAACCCTAAATGAGTCCAGGGTTCCTCTATAGAGGAGACTGATCCAATAAAGATGGTCCTCCCTACCACCACCTCTAACCCTAAATGAGTCCAGGGTTCCTCTGTAGAGGAGACTGATCCAATAAAGATGATCCTCCCTACCACCTCTTGACTTCATTCTCCAATGATAATTCATCTTGCTCAAATCATATCTAATAATTTCCATCATCTAACTCAACAGATCATACTGTATGTACATATGAATCTGTGGAAGTCAGCAAGTCTAGAGTCTATGTAGACAGGTGAGGCATCTATATAATGGCTTATGACTGTTCCTGTAATAGTGTCAGTTTAACATGTGTTTCTCTGTGACTGGTCTATCAGTGATCCAGGTGTATCAGAGACTACCTCTCTCTAGTCTAGTGGTCCTCTACAGCCTCAACACATCCTGTTCTAGAACATCAACATTAATGTGACTGGTCCATCAGTGATCCAGGTGTATCAGAGACTACCTCTCTCTAGTCTAGTGGTCCTCTACAGCCTCAACACATCCTGTTCTAGAACATCAACATTAATGTGACTGGTCCATCAGTGATCCAGGTGTATCAGAGACTACCTCTCTCTAGTCTAGTGGTCCTCTACAGTCTCAACACATCCTGTTCTACATCATCAACATTAATGTGATTGGTCCATCAGTGATCCAGGTGTATCAGAGACTACCTCTCTCCAGTCTAGTGGTCCTCTACAGCCTCAACACATCCTGTTCTAGAACATCAACATTAATGTGACTGGTCCATCAGTGATCCAGGTGTATCAGAGACTACCTCTCTCTAAATCAAATCAAATTTATTTATATAGCCCTTCGTATATCAGCTGAAATCTCAAAGTGCTGTACAGAAACCCAGCCTAAAACCCCAAACAGCAAGCAATGCATGTGAAAGAGGCACGGTGGCTAGGAAAAACTCCCTAGGAAAAACTCCCTAGAAAGGCCAAAAACCTAGGAAGAAACCTAGAGAGGAACCAGGCTATGAGGGGTGGCCAGTCCTCTTCTGGCTGTGCCGGGTGGATATTATAACAGAACATGGTCAAGATGTTAAAATGTTCATAAATGACCAGCATGGTCAAATAATAATAATCATTGTAGTTGTCGAGGGTGCAACAAGCACGTCCGGTGAACAGGTCAGGGTTCCGTAGCCGCAGGCAGAACAGTTGAAACTGGAGCAGCAGCATGGCCAGGTGGACTGGGGACAGCAAGGAGTCATCATGCCAGGTAGTCCCGAGGCATGGTCCTAGGGCTCAGGTCCTCCGAGAGAAAGAAAGAAAGAGAGAAAGACAGAATTAGAGAGAGCATATTTAAATTCACACAGGACACCGGATAAGACAAGAGAATACTCCAGATGAAACAGACTGACCCTAGCCCCCCGGCACATAAACTACTGCAGCATAAATACTGGAGGCTGAGACAGGAGGGATCAGAAGACACTGTGGCCCCATCCGATGATACCCCCAGACAGGGCCAAACAGGCAGAATATAACCCCACCCACTTTGCCAAAGCACAGCCCCCACACCACTCTAGTCTAGTGGTCCTCTAAAGTCTCAACACATCCTGTTCTAGAACATTAACATTAATGTGACTGGCCCATCAGTGATCCAGGTGTATCAAAGACTACCTCTCTCTGGTCTAGTGGTCCTCTACAGTCTCAACACATCCTATTCTAGAACATCAATCTATGGTCTGAAGACACTGGGATATGAAGGATACTACTTACCCGGTTTACTGGTGAAAACCTTTTCAATCTCATCTGTAGACATCTTTTTTATATATATTTTGTTATTTAACCTTTATTTAACTAGGCAAGACAGTGAAGAACAAATTCTTATTTACAATGACAGCCTACTTGGAAAGCCCCAAACCCTGGGCCAACCTGTCGACTCAAGCGTAAAATACCTTTTAAAAGTCTGTAATACTGTACTGTGTTATAACACGCCTTGAATTGAATCCCGGCCCTTGTCTCATTCCACTGTTCCAACATCCGAAGGAACACCTGGGGCCAATCAGAAGCTGAAACAATAACAAAGCATGATCCCTGTTGTCTTTGTAAAAAGCTGAGGGGTTGACCATCCATGATATAAAATTAGAGTTTTATATTTGTTTTAGACTGTATAGTGTTACTTACATTTACTGTGTTTACAAACATTGAGATAAAAAATGTTATATTTTGGGTTCTGATGGGGTACAAAAGTTAAACTAAGCTCTTTAATAATCAATAAGTTATATTCTTCAAGAATCAATGGGTACATATAATTCATACATGTACAAAAATGAATGTAGTAATTACTGGTTGCCCGTTTGTGCTCAGCAAAAAAAAGAAACATAAAATGGTTGACATAAATCTAGCAAAGTGAATATCTGAAGACACCCCTCTCTTTCTTGAGGACCTGTAAACATGTAGAGTAGATGGAAGACAGTGAGAACATCATTAACATGAACACTAGAAGATGTACTCTCTCTCTGGGACTCCTTGTCTCATATAAATGTTCCAACATCAGATAAAAGTCAGGGAACATTAATATGCACAACATGATGTGTTTTCTACTTTTTATTAGAATAGATATTGGTTCTAATAATGTTAGCAAAGTGATGATCTTTAGACACTACTTGCCCTTCTCCATGCTGAGGTCATCTGTAAACATATAGAGTATAAGGAAGACAGTGAGAACATCATTAACATGAACACTATGTCACTTCTACTCCTGCTCGTCCCCTCCGGCGTGCGGCGTCCTCGGAATACTAACCACCGGTCCTGGGAATCATCATCGTGCTCACCTGGCACTCATCAGTACGTGCACCTGGCACTCATCGTTATGATTCACAACTGGACCTCTTTACCTCCCCTTTATAGGTCCCTTCCTTTTGTTCATTTCTAAGTTGGTATTGCACCTGTGTTCATTTTACCTCGCTTCTGTTACACTGTCTTGTTGCATGTTTGTTGTTTCCATTAAACCTTTTACCTGCTTCTTGACTCACGGCGTCATCGTTACAAAATACCAACTCCAACAATGGAAGCAGCAGGAAAATCGGATATCTCTCAGACAGTCAACGAAGAGGGCTACCTTCTGCGTCAGAACCATAACCAGCTGGAACAACTGGGGACGGCCATGGAAGAGGTCCTTCGCAGTTTGCAGCGTCTCGAACATTCCCGGGAGGCGCAGCATCCTACTCGTGGAGGATACATTAGAACCAGCCTACCCAGTGAGCCAGCCCAACAGCCCATTCAGCAACCCGCTCAGGTCCTACGATGCCCATTTGTGCCTCCCAGAGAAATATGACGGTAACCCATCCAAATGCTGTGGTTTTCTACTTCAGTGCTCCCTTTATTTTACCCACCAGATGGGAGCCCCCATCACCAAAAGGGTCTAAGATTGCCACTGTTATTTCTCTGCTGATGGGGCGGGCATTGGAATGGGCTACGGCCATCTGGGAGAGAGGAGAAGAGGAACTAAATTCATATGAGGGGTTCATGGCTCTGTTCAAATGTATCTTTGATCATCCCCCGGAAGGCAGAGAGGGAGGTGAGCGTCTACTTCAATTATGCCAGGGGGATCAGACGGCTGCTGAGTACGCGCTCACTTTCCGGACAGTAGCAGCATCCAATGGATGGAAGGAACCGGCGCTTCACACGCTATTTAGAAGAGGTCGACAACCTTACCCTGGACGCACTCATTACGATGGCCATCCGTCTGGATAACCTCCTCCAGGAGTGTCGGAATTGTCATTGCTTCTCTCCCTCCTTCGGCGAACACTCGGAATCAGAGCCTGAACCCATGGAGGTAGGGGTCACACACCTCCCCGCGGCAGAGCGCCGCAGACGGATACAACTGGGGCTCTGTATGTACTGTGGTCCAGGAGGGCACAGACTCCAGTGGTGTCCGGCACGTCCGAATCCGGGATCTACTAGAAAAGAGGGACGGTCACGTGATCTGCCATCCCCTTGGCCATGAGTGAGTATTCCATCTTCATCACTTCCTGTTAGGCACTTTTTGATGTCCATCTCGTTGGTTGACTGTCCCTCATGTCCTGCATCAACAGCTTTAGTGGATTCCGGTGCCGCGGGGAATTTTATGGATCAGACCCTTGCCTCCTCTCTCAACATTACTTCATACCCGCTCTCCTCTCCTTTTCCGGTGCAAGGCCTCGATTGTCGGCCATTAGGATCCGAAACCATTACACACATCACTCAATTGCTCACCGTGGAGTCCAATCATCAGGAGATTATCCCCTTCTTCATCACCAGTGCACCAGTTCGCAAGATCGTCCTTGGCTTCAAATCCATAACCCCACCATTTCATGGTCGAGGATGAGAATCACAGACTGGCCACCTGTATGCCGGAGGACCTGCTTCCCTGTTCCCTGTGATTCCACGTCGGTTGAGAGTCCTTTGGTTGCCCTTCAGCCCAACATCCCGGAGGTGTACCAGGATCTGAGTGAGTTATTCTCCAAGACCCAGGCCACCTGTCTCCCTCCTCATCGCCCCTGGGACTGTGCCATCGACCTGCTTGCTGATGCAACACCCCCGTGCAGACGCATCTACCCTCTGTCTGTGGCTGAGACCCAGGCCATGGAGGGTTACATTCAGGAGGCACTCCAACAGGGGTTCATCCGCACGCCCACTTCCCCTGCATCGGCTGGTTTCTTCTTTATGGCCAAGAAGGATGGAGGATTACGGCCTTGCATTGAATACAGAGGACTCAATGAAGTTACAAAGAAGTATCGGTACCCCCTCCCGTTGGTGCCACCTGCCATCCAGCAGCTCCGTGGGGCTTGGTTCTTCACCAAACTGGACCTGCAGACTGCCTACAAATCTCATCTGCATTCGGGAGGGGGATGAGTGGAAGACGTCGTTCAGCACAAAGTCTGGTCACTCTGAGTGCTTGGTGATGCCCTTTGGCTTAGCCAATGCTCCGTCAGGGTTCCAGGCATTCATCAGCGAGGTGTTCAAGGACATGCTCAGACACCAGGTGATCATATACATTGATGACATCTTAATCTACTCGGTTAATCTGGAGGATCACATCACACACGTTCAAGCAGTCCTGGAACGCCTCCTTGCTCATCCCCTGTTCGTCAAGGCTGAGAATCGTCAATTCCATCAGAGGGCGGTCTCCTTCTTGGGTTACCAAATCAGCCCGCAGGGAGTGAAGATGGACGACAAGAAGGTAGATGCAGTCAGGTCATGGCCAGTCCCAACCACCATTAAAGGGATTCAACGATTTTGGGGGTTTGCCAACATGTATCGTCGTTTCATCAGGAATTTCAGCTCTGTTGCCGCTCCTCTCACCTCTCTCCTTAAGGGAGGCCTCTGTAGGTTGGTGTGGGGTCCAGCAGCCGACGAAGCCTTCCGTCTTATGGTGCGTTTCTCCAGGGCCCCAGTGCTGGATCCCACGATATCCCACAATATCCCACGATATCCTTTGTAGTGGAGGTGGACGCTTTCGAGGTAGATGTGGGGGCAGTTTTGTCTCAACGACAGGGGAACCCACAGAAGTTGTACCCATGTGCGTTTCATTTGAAGAAACTGTCCCCTGCAGAGAGGAACTACGACGTCGGTGATCGGGAGCTTCTGGCGGTGAAGTTGACATTAGAGGAGTGGAGACACTGGCTGGAGGGCGCCAAAGAACCATTTGTCATCATCACCAACCACAGGAACCTGGAGTACATACAGACAGCGAGGAGGCTGAATCCGCGCCAAGCAAGGTGGGCCCTTTTCTCAACAAGGTTTAACTTCACGCTAACCTATCGCTCAGGCTCAAAGAATACCAAGGCTGATGCCTTGTCCCATCTCTACGATTCGGAGAGGGCCCTGTCATAAGTGAGCCTATAATCCCATCCTCCCGAGTCGTAGCTTCTGTGGTCTGGGACGTAGATGTGGAGATCTGCCAGGCTCTGGAGAGGGAGCCCGCACCCCTGAACTGTCCTCCCGGGCACACCTATGTTCCCACAGGGATAAGGGATTGGCTGCTGACCTGGGCACACACAGCTGTCGCCACTGGACATCCAAGTATATCTCACAGCATCCACTTCATTACTTAGAAGTACTGGTGGCCCACCTTGCCGCAGGATGTCACTCATTATATCAACTCCTGTTTATATCAACTCCTGTTCCTATGTGCCCAAACCAAGTTTCCCCGGAATGCTCCAGCAGGGATACTCCGACCGCTTTCCGTGCCTCTGCGACCCTGGTCTCATCTATCCGTTGACTTTGTAACCGATCTCCCCTCCTCTGACGGTTTCACCACCATTCTGGTGGCGGTGGACAGATTTTCGATGTCATTCGTTTAATTCCTCTTCCTGGTCTCGCCACTGCTCTCCTGGTCGCTGAGGCACTCTTCCAGCAGGTCTTCCGGCATTATGGCCTTACGGAGGACATTGTCTTCAACTGTGGCCCCCAATTCATGGAGAAGCTCGGGGTCACGGTCAGCCTCACTTCCGGCTATCGGCCTCAGTCCAACGGGCAGGTGGAGAGGATGAATCAGGAGCTGGGGAGGTTCCTGAGGAGTCACTGTCTGGCACACATGGTGCCAGGACCGGTTGATAACCTACTACACACTGAAACGGAAACAGGTTAGTGGAGGAGTGGCGGAGGGAGTTTGGGGCCATCTCTGCCCAGGGGATGAAAGCCGCCCACTCCCCCGGCTGGTCCTGGCAATAGGACCGCAGAAACTTACCCACATCCTGGTTAACTCTCTCCACATTGCCCATGACTCTCGGGGTGAAACCCTGAGGTCAGGCTGACCGAGACCCCCAGACGTTTCATGAACGCCCTCCAGACCCTCGGTGTGAACTGGGGACCCCGATCAGACACTATATTCTCAGGCACCCCGTAGTGCCGGAAGACGTGTGTAAACAGGGCCTCCGCAGTCTGTAGGGCCGTAGGGAGACCGGGCAAAGGAAGGAGACGGCAGGACTTAGAAAACCGATCCACAACGACCAGGATCGTGGTGTTTCCTTGTGACAGAGGAAGATCCGTCACGAAATCCACCGGTAGGTGTGACTGTGGCCGTTGTGGAACGGGTAGGGGTTGTAATTTCCCTCTGGGCAGGTGTCCACCAGGATTGGAGGTGCTGGGGGACAGAATGGATGGACCCCGATCCGGACGTCCGCGGGTGGCCAACAGGTTATCCAGCTGGATAGATAAATCCACCAGCTGGTCAAGGGTAAGGGTGGTGTCCCTGCATGCCAGCTCTCGACGAACGTCCTCACGTAGACGACACCGGTAATGGTCGATCAGGGCCCTCTCATTCCCTCCCGCGCTGGCAGCCAGGGTCCTAAAGTCCTGTGCGAAGTCCTGTGTGCTCCTCATCTCCTGTCTGAGATGGAACAAGCGTTCCCCCGCCGCTCTCCCCTCAGGTGGATGATCGAAGAAATCCTCATAGCGAACCAACTCTGTGTCTATTCCTCCCCATTCAGCGTTGGCCCACTCAAACGCTTTCCCCGACAAACAAGAGATGAGGGCGGATACGCTCTCGTATCCCGAGGATGATGGGTGAACGGTCGCCAGGTAGAGCTCCAACTGGAGCAGGAACCCCTGGCACCCGGCAGCCGTCCCATCATATGCCCTCGGGAGCGAGAGCCGAATCCCACTGAGTCCAGGTGACGGAGGGGTGGACATCGGTGTGGGTTGGGGTGAAGTTGATGGGGGTGTGGGAAAACCCCCTCTCTCCCATCGCTCCATGGTGTGCAGCACACAATCCATGGCTGTGCCAAGATTTTGGAGCATCGTCGCGTGCTGCTGGACGCGCTCCTCCACTGGTAACGGAGGACTGGGTGCACCTGCTGACTCCATATGTGGTGTGTGTTTCTGTCAGGTGTCAGTGTGCAGCAGTAGGACAGAGTCAGGCGCAGGACACAGAACTGAGTAAAAGACGTACTTTACTCGAAAAGAAACAACACACATTTCCACGCAGGAAAAAACACACCAGCTTACAGAAGTCTTGAACACTAATCAAAGAACAAACATACACAAAACCATGTGGGAACCAGAGGGTTAAATAGGGAATAAATTATAACGTAATGGGAACCAGGTGTGTACAATCAAGACAAAACAAATGGAAAAAGAAACATAGATCGGTGGCAGCTAGAAAGCCGGTGACGTCGACTGCCGAACGCCGCCCGAACTAGGAGAGGCACCAACTTCGGCGGAAGTCGTGACAGTACCCCCCCTCTTGACCCGCGGCTCCGGCCTCGGGGACGACCCGGAGGACGAGGCGCAGGATGATCCGGGTGGAGACGGTGAAATTCCTGCAATAAGGAAGGGTCCAGGATGTCCTCCACCGGCACCCAGCATCTCTCCTCCGGACCGTACCCCTCCCACTCCATGAGGTACTGAAGGCCCCTCCTCCGACGCCTTGAGTCCATGATGGCTCGCACAGTATACGCCGGGGGCCCCTCTGTCCAGAGGGGGCGGAGGAACCTACCGCACCTTAGAATACACAGTCCACCAAGTCCTCACTTACATCTCATAACAACCTAAGCATTACGAAACTTCAAATAAGCTTCACGTGTAACAAAATAGCAATTGATGTTTATCTTGACTAGCCTACATTCAACACTCTCGTATCGCCCCCATACAAAACTCATCACCTCCTTAATATTTAAGTATCTGCTTAACATAGACAGCTTTTGGGCATAGATAGTTCTGAAAAAGCGGCGCGGCCCATTGGAGCGGTCTTTACTAGTTACCACAGCCACAAAGTCAAACCCCACACATACTTCTACAATTTATCTTCTTAAATTGTGATTTTACACCAAACCTTAACCTCTCTTCATAACCTTATGCCTAACTCTAACCTCGAATTAAGACCAAAAAGCAAATATTTTATTTTGTTTTAATACATTTTCAAGATAGACCTATAGCCAATTTCTACTTTGTGGCTGTGCTATCTAGTTGAAACCGTGCTTCGAGGACTGAAAGGCTAATTTCATTTTCACTCTCCACACCCTTTTCTTTTCCGACGCTACTGTATAATCACTCTACTCTAATCTGTTGATTTTAGATTAAATGGACCATAGTACTGAAGTCAGGTCTACTGGTTAACATCTGTTCTTGAACCATCAACCTTAACAAAGAACCTTTGAAAAACCCTCTTTTCTTACTGTATACTGTTACAGTTGGTGGCCTACCTGTAAAAAAAGGCTGTCCTTCTCCGTTCCTCTCTACCGAACTTCCCCTTACAATCTTATCTGAGTTATCTCTCAGAGCCCTGCCATTCCCAACCAATCAGAGCGTTTGGAAATGTATATATGAACACTGCACCAGCCCACTCAGTTCAGAGTGTTATCATCGTCTGATGGGAGAGGACGCATGTTTCTGAGGACTTTTTATTGTCGATAGTAACACGAACGTCTGAACGTTGTGCGTGCATCGAAATGTAAGTTGTAGGGTGGGGGAGTTATTGGGGTTTTACATGCTGTGTAATAATAGGTAATTACCACTAATTACTTCATGTTACTTTGATTAGTTTCAGCCAAATAAAAATCTAATTGTATTGGTCACATACACATATTTAGCAGATGTTACTGCAGGTGTAGCGAAATGATTGTGTTCCAACTGTATCTCCAACAGTGCAGTAGTATTTAACAATTCACAACAATACACACAAATCTAAAATTAAAGAATGGAATTAAGAAATATATAGATATTAGGATGAGCAATGTCAGAGTGGCATCGACTAAAATACAGCAGATTAGAATACAGTACATACATATGAAATGAGTAAAGCAGTATGCAAACATTATTAAAGTTGACTTGTGTTCCATTGTTAAATTGACCAATAATTCCCTGTCTATGTTCATAGGGCAGCAGCCTCTAAGGTGCTGGGTTGAGTAACCGGGTGGTAGCCGGCTAGTGATGGCTATTTAACAGTCTGATGGCCTTGAGATAGAAGCTGTTTTTCAGTCTTTCGGTCCCAGCTTTGATGAACCTGTGCTGACCTTGCCTTCTGGATGATAGCGGGGTGAACAGGCCGTAGCTCGGGTGGTTGATGTCCTTGATGATCTTTTTGGCCTTCCTGTGACATCGGGTGGTGTAGGTGTCCAGGAGGGCAGGCATTGTGCCCCCGGTGATGCGTTGTGCAGACCTCACGACCCTCTGGAGAGCCACTGCGGTTGCGGGCGATGCAGTTGTCATACCAGGCGGTGGTCCAGCCCGACAGGATGCTCTCAATTGTGCATCTGTAAAAGTTTGTGAGGGTCTTAGGGGCCAAGATTAATTTCTTCAGCCTCCTGAGGTTGAAGAGGCGCAGTTGCACCTTCTTCACCACACTATCTGTTAGGGATGCCCTATTCCCTATATATAGTGCACTACTATGGGCCCTGGTCAAAAGTAGTGCACAAAATAGGGAATAGGGTACCATTTGGGATAGGGATGCACGATATATCGGTAAGCACATCGGAATCGGCCAATATTAGCTAAAAATGCCAACATCGGCATCAGCCTGATGTCTAGTTTAAAGTCGAAGTGAAAAACCGATGTCAAAGCTGGCGTGCATACCTACAGTATATAACGTAGGTAGATGACGTACATACCAATATAACGTAGGTAGATGAGGTACATACCTATATAACGTAGGTAGATGACGTGCATACCTATATAACGTAGGTAGATGAGGTACATTCCTATATAACGTAGGTAGATGACGTGCATACCTATATAACGTAGGTAGATGAGGTACATACCTATATAACGTAGGTAGATGATGTAATGACGCCACAAAAAATACAGCGCTACACAGAACAAAAGCAGAAAAATACTAAGCGCACACTTCCAACAACTACACAAGTTCAAGTCGAGCAGTCATTTGAAAGAGTAAGAACATTTCAGCGAGACAACTCAAAGGTGAAATCCATTAACACCAAGATAATGGAATTCATTGCCCTTGACAATCAACCGTCCTCTGTCGTGGATGATGTTGGCTTTCACCGACTGGTCGAGCCCCGGTACACACTTTTTTTTAGATGTTTCCCTACCGGAGTTACACAGTATTGTTGAAACTCACATCCATGAGCGTCACTGCTGTTAGCTTCACGACTGACATTTGGACCAGCGATGTCAGCCCCATGAGCATTATGAGTCTGACAGCACAGTGGGTCCACAAGGATTTCGTACTGAGGAAAGCCGTATTGCATGCTCAAGAATGTTCTGGATCTTATACCACTGCTGCCATTTCAATGGCATTTGAGAACATGTTTTGAAACTTGGAACATGAACACTCCTAGCTCCATTCGAACAACTAACTCGAGAAATAAGCTCAACTGCGTCTGCAGCAGACGTGATACCTTCTGTCATGGCATTGAAACGCCTGCTCAGCAAAACTGCTGACACAGTCTGTGGTGTTAAAACTTACAAAATAACTCGCGATTCGGTGGCATTCTCTCTGAGCCTCTTTACTGTGTCGCCACCATGCTCGATACAAGGTACAAGGACCGCTACTTCGATGCAGACAAGAAACAGGGTTTACGTGAAATGTTACATACACAGCTGGACAAGATGGAAACTGACACAGTGACAGTGCGCACCGAGGAAGAGAGGCAACGGACAGACAGAGCTGAAACTTCACTGCTTGACATGCATGAGGAAATCCTGGTTGAGAATGAAACGAGTAAACAAATGAAAAACGAAACAGCATATCAAGTAAGTGAAAGAAATAGGTTTTGATTATGTTTTACTGGTAATGGGGACATACATAAATGCCCAAAAAATTACTTTTTGGTCAGTGTGGTGTGGTGTGTGTGTGTGTAAACTTTATTTAAACTAAGCAAGTCAGTTAAGAACAAATTCTTAATTACAATGACGGCCTACCCCGGCCTAACCCGGAAGACGCTGGGCCAATTGTGCGCCACCCTATGGGACTCCCAATCACGGCAGGATGTGATACAGCCTGGATTCGAACCACGGACTGTAGTGATGCCTCTTGCACAGAGATCGAGTGCCT
The DNA here is from genome assembly GCF_901001165.1 of Salmo trutta. Classification (NCBI taxonomy): domain Eukaryota; kingdom Metazoa; phylum Chordata; class Actinopteri; order Salmoniformes; family Salmonidae; genus Salmo; species Salmo trutta. The sequence goes on along the minus strand of NC_042974.1, from coordinate 4,495,606 downwards.
TAGACCACTGCGTCCGTGTGTGTTAACTATTTAACTGTACTTTAATGCTAAAAAAGCCGCAAAAAAATTTGATATCGGATATCGGTATCTGCCAAAAATGTTATATTGGTGCACCCCTAATCAGAAGGTGCTCTGTAAATGTGTTCTGAAAATGAGCCATGTTGTGGACACAGTCCCTAAAGTGGTAAACTTATAAACGGGCAAAATCTTTAAAGGGCAAAATCAGATGACCAGCGGGAGAAGTATACATCGCTGCTGCGTGCTTTGAGCTGTGAGTTTTCTCCTCGTTTTGAGGATTTCAAAGTGTTGGAAAATGACATGCTGTTGGTTTCCTCTGCTTTCACCTTCAATGTGGATAACGCTCCCACTGACCTGTAACTTGAGCTTATCGATCTACAGTCTGATGTAGTGATTGGAGAACTATTCAAAACAATGTCACAGATGAGGTTCTATGCATCTCTCGGTGAACAAAACTTTCCAAAGATTAGGCGTCATGCTCAGAAGATGTTTGTACTGTTTGGGTCAAGCTATGTATGTAAACTGACATGTTCAGTGATGAAATATAACAAGTCAAGGCACAGATCTTCTCTTACTGACTCTCACCTCTCAGCAATCCTGCGCAAAGCGACGTCATAAACTATACCAGACTTCACTGCTCTAGTGAATGCCCATCAGAGACTTCACTCCTCACACTGATTGAGTAGTATAAATGTAATGTTGAGCTCTCTCTCTTTCTTGTGTTTTTGTGCATACCCGTTAACAAGAGATCTGTCCGTGGTGCTGAATGCACAGTGTACTTTTCCCTCCGTGTAGTTCATTGCATGTTTAATAATTAAAATACCTACCAAAAGGAGAACATGGATGTGGTTTATTTCTGTGCATGTTAAACAAGTAAAATAAGTAGTATATCTGGACGTGATTTACAGTAGATATATGTCTGTCAACACAGTCATACACATGATGTATAATACATGTATAATCCTGTAATATGATTCTGGCCCGCGATGGCAAAAATATATTCTAATGTGTCCCTCCATGGAAAATAATTGCCCAGGCCTGTTCTAGAGTCATCCCAGACAGTTCTTGGACCTAGCTCATGCACAGAGTAATTGCGATCCTGTGGCGCCAGGGCAGATCTGATAAGATCTCAGCCTGGCAGATTCTCACACAAGGCTGTAGAGAGAGGGTGACATAAATCTTGACACTTTGTCAATCCAAGTAATTCGTTTTTCTCTTTCTCCAAGAGGTGAATATTTATGTTTATATTTATGCTGTGTTTATAGCCCTGTTATAAGTTTAATGCCATTTGTCATTTATTCATGTACATACATGTTTCTACAATGGGTGGGTCTAATCCTGAATGCTGATTGGTTAGAATTGCATTCCAGCCAGTGTCTATTCCACATGTTCCACATGCCACCAGCTAAATATATGACGTTAAAATGCCTACTCCACTGTCTCATCATCCCAGCCAGGCAGTGTTGCTGGCTAGCTCCTCTGAACAACATTGTCCTGACAAGTGAGCACATTTTATGTGCAAGGTGAAATCGCGCCTCATTAGCACTCTGTTATGAATGTATCTAAATAAATGTCACCAGAAAACAGCTTAAGCAAATGCAGCTACTTTGCTGTTATTCTGGTTGCACTTTTTTGACGTGACTGTAAGTTAACCGTTGACAGCCAGTATGGCAATGGAACACTTAGATCGAACGACTGGGTTGAGTCCATAGATACAGAACAAACAGACTGAACGACTGGGTCGAGTCCATAGATACAGAACAAAAAGACTGAACGACTGGGTCAAGTCCATAGATACAGAACAAAGATTTGTGTTGCGACTATATCTTGTAGAAGGATAAAATAGTATGAATAAATTAATAAAAATAATGTTTTTTATGAAAATATTTCAGTCATTATTTGAATATGTTGATAACCCATTGTACCAAAGTGATAATGCCCTTGAAGCCGGTGTTTGGAGGACATATTGGCACGGTTTGCCGGATCTCGACTTCATCTCGGGCCTAACAACACCTGTGCAATATATCCTCCAACCACCGTTGGGCATTATCACTTAAATATTGTGTAGTTATAACCCTTAATTAATACTGTTTACATGTGTGCATATCTTTGTCTTATAGAACCACAACAATAAGATTCCAAGTCATTCAGATTACCAAAATCATATAAACATCCTCAAATGGAAACAGCTGTGTCTGTGTGTGTGTAACCGGTGTGAAATGGCTAGCTAGTTAGCGGGGTGCGCGCTAATAGCATTTCAATCAGTGACGTCACTTGCTCTGAGACGTTGAAGTAGTTGTTTCCCTTGCTCTGCAACGGCCGCGGCTTTTGTGGAGCTATAGGTAACGATGCTTCGTGGGAGGCAGTTGTTGATGTGTGCAGAGGGTCCCTGGTTCGAGCCCAGGTAGGGGCGAGGAGAGGGACAGAAGCGATGCTGTTGACCCGGATCACTGGTTGCTGCAGAAAAGGAGGAAGTCAAAAGGGGGGTGAGTGTAACCGGTGTGAAATGGCTACCTAGTTAGCGGTGGTGCGCGCAAATAGCGTTTCAATCGGTGATGTCACTCGCTCTGAGACCTTGAAGTAGTTTCCCTTGCTCTGCAAGGGCCGTGACTTTTGTGGAGCGATAGGTAACGATGCTTCGAGGGTGTCAGTTGTTGATGTGTGCAGAGGGTCCCTGGTTCGAGCCCAGGTAGCGGCGAGGATAGGGACGGAAGCAATACAGTTGCATGTGTGACTATCAAGAGTATAGTGATGGACCTCAACAACATGTTCTAACTGGGCGGTACTATAGAGGACATAACCAAACCAATCAGTTATAAGTATATACAGTAGCGGGTGAGGGCATTCACAGCAGACCGCTCAGACGGGTGAGGGCATACCAGCCAACAGTTTTTACGTGGTCCTTCTAGCCGGATTTAGTGACAAACAGTTTTTTACATGGTCCGTCATTTCTCTGGATTTAGAAACCAATAGTTTTTACAGGTAGTCTCTGAAGAACCGCTTTATATACAAAAAGTAGCCAATGCTGGGCCCTTCTGGTAGTCAGAGACTCCCAGCCAACAGAACCATTCAAAATGCAGTGTACGAACATTTCCCCAGTGATGAAACACAGTGCTGAGTGATAGACTGAATCTAAAAGTTTTAAAGCAGAAGCTGCTGCATGAAGGTATATTATATCACCTCAATCAATTACTGGGAGAAGCATTGCTTGAACAATCTTCATTCTACTTTCCAAAGTGAGGCAGTACCCTTTTTTCTCCCCAATTGGTAGTTACAATGTTGTCCCATCGCTGCAACTCCCCAATGGGCTCAGGAGAGGCAATCATGTGTCCTCAGATACATGATCCTCCAAGCCGCACTGCTTCTTAACACACTGCTCCCTTAACCCGGAAGCTAGACGGAGGAAGTCAGCTTGCAGGCATCTGGCCCGCCACAAGGAGTCAGAAATCCCCCTGGCCAAACCCTCCCCTAACTCAGACAACACTGGGCCAATTGTGCGCCGCCATATGGAGTTCCTGGTCACGGCCAGCTGTTACACAACATGGGATTAAACTTGAGGCTGTAGTGGCACCTCATTACTGAAATGCAGTGCCTTAGAACACTGTGCCACTCGGGAGGCCAGCAGGATTTTTTCTATAAAAGAAACCAATTCTAATTCTCTACTGTTTTGTCCGTTTTTCAATGTGTTTTTAAAGAGAGCTCATCATCAATCAAATACCCAAGTACTTATAATGGAGAATTTGATCAATTTGGGCTCCCTTCAATTTGCAAATACGCAAGTCGTCATTGTCAATACGAGACATAGACAACAACATAAACTGTTTTTTATTAGCATTCAGCACTAGTTTTAGATCCATAAGCGATTTTTGAATTGAGTCAAAACCATGTTGAAGGTCATTAATGGCCTGCAGTAGTGAGGGGGCAAAGGAGTAAATAACTGTATCATCCACATAGAGATGAATGTTACAGGTTTTAACAGATAGAACAAAATGATTTATATAAAATGTGAGGAGAACAGGGACCAAAATCGACCCCTGTGGCAGACATTTCCTAATATTGAAGGGGCCTACATTTGATACTGTCAGTAACACACATTGTGTCCTGTCAGATTGATAGTTATTCAACCAAATGCAAAATGCCTTATCTAGGTCTATTTCAGAAAACCTTTGAACAAGTAAGAAATGTTTAACTGTATAGTGTAATCTATTGACTTTATATGAAAGGAGCCATAGTAAGATACTGAAGGTCTATTGGTTTTATCTGAAAGGAGCCATAGTAAGATACTGAAGGTCTATTGGTTTTATCTGAAAGGAGCCATAGTAAGATACTGAAGGTCTATTGGTTTTATCTGAAAGGAGCCATAGTAAGATACTGAAGGTCTACTGCTTTTAACTGAAAGGAGCCATAGTAAGATACTGAAGGTCTACTGCTTTTAACTGAAAGGAGCCATAGTAAGATACTGAAGGTCTATTGACTTTATATGAAAGGAGCCATAGTAAGATACTGAAGGTCTATTGGTTTTATCTGAAAGGAGCCATAGTAAGATACTGAAGGTCTATTGGTTTTATCTGAAAGGAGCCATAGTAAGATACTGAAGGTCTACTGCTTTTAACTGAAAGGAGCCATAGTAAGATACTGAAGGTCTATTGGTTTTATCTGAAAGGAGCCATAGTAAGATACTGAAGGTCTACTGGTTGATATCTGGTTCTGATCTTTATAATTGATGTTTCTTTGTTAGAACAATTGTCTCTTTCAGGAATAATGGAGACTGGACCAGACAGTCTGTTTGTGACTCTCCTGTTTCTCCTCCACAGTTCACACTCTGAGTCTGGTAACTACAGTGTTAATTCCCTCTGTCTGGTAACTACAGTGTTAATTCACTCTGTCTGGTAACTACAGTGTTAATTCACTCTGTCTGGTAACTACAGTGTTAATTCCCTCTGTCTGGTAACTACAGTGTTAATTCACTCTGTCTGGTAACTACAGTGTTAATTCCCTCTGTCTGGTAACTACAGTGTTAATTCCCTCTGTCTGGTAACTACACTGCTAATTCCCTCTGAGTCTGGTAACTACACTGCTAATTCCCTCTGTCTGGTAACTACAGTGTTAATTCCCTCTGAGTCTGGTAACTACAGTGTTAATTCCCTCTGTCTGGTAACTACAGTGTTAATTCCCTCTGTCTGGTAACTACAGTGTTAATTCACTCTGTCTGGTAACTACAGTGTTAATTCCCTCTGTCTGGTAACTACAGTGTTAATTCCCTCTGTCTGGTAACTACAGTGTTAATTCCCTCTGTCTGGTAACTACAGTGTTAATTCCCTCTGTCTGGTAACTACAGTGTTAATTCACTCTGTCTGGTAACTACAGTGTTAATTCCCTCTGTCTGGTAACTACAGTGTTAATTCCCTCTGTCTGGTAACTACAGTGTTAATTCCCTCTGTCTGGTAACTACAGTGTTAATTCCCTCTGTCTGGTAACTACAGTGTTAATTCCCTCTGTGTGGTAACTACAGTGTTAATTCCCTCTGTGTGTGGTGACTCAGGCAGCAACTAGTGCTTCCTATTTGTGGGTGTGCATTATTGCATAGATTTGTGGACTTCTGAATGGCACATTTCTATGAATGACATTTGACAGTGTGTGTCTTTAGTGGTGGGTAATGTACCTACAGTCTGTGTGTCTTTAGTGGTGGGTAATGTACCTACAGTCTGTGTGTCTTTAGTGGTGGGTAATGTACCTACAGTCTGTGTGTCTTTAGTGATGGGTAATGTACCTACAGTCTGTGTGTCTTTAGTGGTGGGTAATGTACCTACAGTCTGTGTGTCTTTAGTGGTGGGTAATGTACCTACAGTCTGTGTGTCTTTAGTGGTGGGTAATGTACCTACAGTCTGTGTGTCTTTAGTGGTGGGTAATGTACCTACAGTCTGTGTGTCTTTAGTGATGGGTAATGTACCTACAGTCTGTGTGTCTTTAGTGATGGGTAATGTCCTAAATGCTCCTTCCTTTCTGTCTGTTCTCTTCAGAGAAGTTTGAGGTTCTTGGTCCAACTGATCCTATTGTTGTTGTAGCTGGTGATGACATCATTCTGCCCTGTTACCTCAAACCCAACATCAGTGCTGAGGACATGACAGTGGACTGGCTGAACCTCGACTTCTTAGACGGTCGTGTTTATCGCTACCAAAACAGAAAAATCATACAAGATAATCAGATAACCTCCTACACTGGAAGAACTTCACTGTTTGAAGAGGAACTGTGGAGGGGAAACACCTCTTTAAAACTGACCAGGGTACAAGGCACTGATGAGGGACTTTACAAATGCTTTATTAAGGCAAAGAGCTGGGATCATGATCTCATTATTCAAGTCCTCGTTAAAGGTGAGGTTTATTCTCATGTTAATGTAATAATCTAACTACAGTACAATGACATCACCTCGTTCCTTCATATTACTTGATACAGTATGTGTCTATTTGTTCACAGCCTGTCACCAGTTAACATCCAGTCTCTGTGTGTCTGTAGCTGTAGGATCCAAGCCAGTGGTGTCCATTGAGGGACATAGAGAGGGAGGGATGGGTCTGCTGTGTGAATCAGAAGGCTGGCACCCTCAGCCTGAGCTGGTGTGGCTGGACAGTAAAGGAGTCCATCTCTCTGCTGGTCCTCCTGAAACACACAGAGACTTCAAGGGATTCTACACAGTGAAACAACATGTCATTGTCCAGGAGACTGACACCAATCGCTTTACCTGCAGAGTCCAACAGAGCCTGATCAATGAGAAGATGGAGACAGAGGTTCACCTCCCTAGTGAGTAACAACATAATATTATTTAGACATGAAACACTGGAGATATTGATGTGTTAATGTCCAGTATATGTTTTAACCAAAGGCTTTGAGACAACAATACAAAATATTACTGTTTATTATGATACACTCCACTGCTGACTGGTAGTATTAGTACCAAACCCTGTTGTTGATGTGTAATGATGTGTGGTAGTATTAGTACCAAACCCTGTTGTTGATGTGTAATGATGTGTGTGGTAGTATTAGTACCAAACCCTGTTGTTGATGTGTGATGATGTGTGGTAGTATTAGTACCAAACCCTGTTGTTGATGTGTAATGATGTGTGGTAGTATTAGTACCAAACCCTGTTGTTGATGTGTGATGATGTATGGTAGTATTAGTACCAAACCCTGTTGTTGATGTGTAATGATGTGTGTGTTTTAGGTGAGTTATTTGATTACACAACCCCATGGAAAAGGACCTCTATTGTGTTATGCTGTCTGGGAGCCATCACTATGATTGGTTTCTCTCTGGCTATCTGCTGCATACATAATAAGAAAGGTAATGTAGATATGATATGAATGTTTAATTGTTAGAAATAAATGTCTGCAATGCTTTTTTCAACCTCAACACATTCACAGTGTTTGTATTCTATGGATACAGGATAGTATACCACACCTGCAGGTGATTAACATGTTAACACTGATGACTGAGTTTAACCTGCAGGTGATTAACATGTTAACACTGATGACTGATTTTAATCTGCAGGTGATTAACATGTTAACACTGATGACTGATTTTAACCTGCAGGTGATTCACATGTTAACACTGATGACTGATTTTAACCTGCAGGTGATTAACATGTTGACACTGATGACTGATTTTAACCTGCAGGTGTGATAATAGATCAACTCAAACTGCAGCAGGGAAAGTAGTGGTTTTATTGTTCCTAACCCAGATTACACACATGACTGTAAAGATTCACTAAACAGACTACACCTTGTAATTTACATGTTTATTTAATGAAATTAAGAAGTGGTGGTAGGGTAGAATATCTTCATTGTAGAAGTTGTCTCACAGAGGTACGCTGGACTCATTTGGGTGGTGGAACTTAATTAGGATTTGTGACATCAGAGAAGTGATATGAGACAAGGAGTCCCAGAGAGAGACTACATCTTCTAGTGTTCATGTTAATGATGTTCTCACTGTCTTCCATCTACTCTACATGTTTACAGATGACATCACTAAGAGATGCTAGCTAAGTAGCGTCTTCAGATCATCACTTTACAAACATTAAGTAAACCTATGTCTCTTCTATAGATGTAACTTCTAGTGAAGTAGAAAACACATAAATGTTGATGTTCTAGAACAGGATGTGTTGAGGCTGTAGAGGACCACTAGACTAGAGAGAGGTAGTCTCTGATACACCTGGATCACTGATGGACCAGGCACATTAATGTTGATGTTCTAGAACAGGATGTGTTGAGACTGTAGAGGACCACTAGACTAGAGAGAGGTAGTCTCTGATACACCTGGATCACTGATGGACCAGTCACATTAATGTTGATGTTCTAGAACAGGATGTGTTGAGGCTGTAGAGGACCACTAGACTAGAGAGAGGCAGTCTCTGATACACCTGGAACACTGATGGACCAGTCACAGAGAAACACATGTTAAACTGACACTATTACAGGAACAGTCATAAGCCATTATATAGATGCCTCACCTGTCTGCATAGACTCTAGACTTGCTGACTTCCACATATTCACATGCACATAAAGTATGATCGATTGAGTTAGATGATGGAAATTATTAATTAAGTCAAGAGTTGATAGGAAGGAACATCTTCATTGGATCAGTCTGTCCTCTACAGAGGAACCCTGGACTCATTTAGGGTTAGAGGTGGTGGTAGGGAGGACCATCTTTATTGGATCAGTCTCCTCTACAGAGGAACCCTGGACTCATTTAGGGTTAGAGGTGGTGGTAGGGAGGACCATCTTTATTGGATCAGTCTCCTCTACAGAGGAACCCTGGACTCATTTAGGGTTAAAGGTGGTGGTAGGGAGGACCATCTTTATTGGATCAGTCTCCTCTACAGAGGAACCCTGGACTCATTTAGGGTTAGAGGTGGTGGTAGGGAGGACCATCTTTATTGGATCAGTCTCCTCTACAGAGGAACCCTGGACTCATTTAGGGTTAGAGGTGGTGGTAGGGAGGACCATCTTTATTGGATCAGTCTCCTCTATAGAGGAACCCTGGACTCATTTAGGGTTAGAGGTGGTGGTAGGGAGGAACATATTTATTGGATCAGTCTCACCTCTGATCAGCAAGGTAAGTAGTGTCTTCAGATCATCACTTCACTAACATTATGTTAACCAATATATATTCTATGTAACTTCTAAAGAAGTAGAAAACACATCATGTTGTTAACATTAATGTTTTTTTACTTATTATGCATGTCCACAGAAAAGATTGAAAAGTATCTCACTACTCAATCGGGTAAGTAGTGTCCTTCATTTCCCGGTGTCTTCAGACCATAGAATGGTGTTCTAGAACAGGATGTGTTGAGGCTGTAGAGGACCACTAGACTAGAGAGAGGTAGTCTCTGATACACCTGGATCACTGATGGACCAGTCACATTTATATAATTAAATTAAGAAGTGGTGGTAGGGTATAATATCTTTACTGGAGAAGTTGTCTCACAGAGGTACACTGGACTCATTTAGGTGGTGGAACTCAATTAGGATTTGTGACATTAGTGAAGTGAAATGAGACAAGGAGTCCCAGAGAGAGACTACATCTTCTAGTGTTCATGTTAATGATGTTCTCACTGTCTTCCATCTACTCTACATGTTTACAGATGAACTCAGGAAGGAGAAGGGTAAGTATTGTCTTCATTTCATCACTTTGCTGGATTTACGTAAACCATTTTATGTTTTTTTTTGTTGAGCACAAAAGGCAATTGGTAATTGATACATACATTTTTGGACATGTATGAATTATATGTACCCATTGACTCTTAAAGAATATAACTTGTACATTATTAAAGAGCTTAGTTTAAATATCGTACTACATCAGAACCCATAATATAAGCTTACTTTATCGCAATGCTTGTATACAAAGTAAATGTAAGAAACACTATAGTCTAAAACATACATAAAACTATAATGTTGGCGTCATGGATGGTCAGTCCTTGCATCAATAGATCTGTCTATGAATTTGAGAGTGATATTATTTCTCCAGCCCCTCCCTCAGCTTTCTACCAAAACAACAGTGGTTGGGATCACGCTTTGTTATTGTTTCAGCTTCTGATTGGCCCTAAGTGTTCCTTCTGATGATGGAACAGTGGTATGAGACGAGGGCCGGGATTCAATTCAAGACGCATTATAACACAGCACACTATAACAGACTTTTAAAGGTATTTTACACTTGAGTCAACATGTGCAGTGTTTATCATGAACACGATCTCTGTGAATGCTGGTGGGAAAAGCCTTAAAAAGTGCATTGTCAGCTGTATAGTGCCCTGTGGTATACTGCACATTGGATTGAATCCTGACCAAGGAGTCCCAGAGAGAGACTACATCTTCTAGTGTTCATGTTAATGATGTTCTCACTGTCTTCCATCTACTCTACATGTTTACAGATGAACTCAGGGAGGAGAAGGGTAAGTAGTGTCTTCAGATCATTACTTTGGTAACATTATATAAACCAATGTCTCTTCTATAGATTCAACTTATAGTTAAGTAGAAAACACACATTATGTTTTAGATTGATGTTGTAGAACAGGATGTGTTGAGACTGTAGAGGACCACTAGACTAGAGAGAGGTAGTCTCTGATACACCTGGATCACTGATGGACCAGGCACATTAATGTTGATGTTCTAGAACATGATGTGTTGAGGCTGTAGAGGACCACTAGACTAGAGAGATGTAGTCTCTGATACACCTGGATCACTGATACCAGTCACATGTATTGAATTAATTTAAGAGGTAGTGATAGTGTGGGAGATCTTTATTGGAGAAAGGATGTCTCACCCACAGAGGTCAACTAGACTCATTTACGTGTGTGGAACTCAATTTGGATTTGTCCCATAGTATGACATTAGAGAAGTGACATGAGATAAGGAGTCCCAGAGAGAGACTATATCTTCTAGTGTTCATGTTAATGATGTTCTCACTGTCTTCCATCTACTCTACATGTTTACAGAGGTCCTCAGGAAGGAGAGGAGTAAGTATTGTCTTCATTTCATCACTTTGCTGGATTTAAGTAAACCATTTTATGTTTATTTTTTGTTGTTGAGCACAAAAGGCAATTGGTAATTGATACATACATTTTTGGACATGTATGAATTATATGTACCCATTGACTCTTAAAGAATATAACTTGTACATTATTAAAGAGCTTAGTTTAAATATCGTACTACATCAGAACCCATAATATAAGCTTACTTTATCGCAATGCTTGTATACAAAGTAAATGTAAGAAACACTATAGTCTAAAACATACATAAAACTGTAATGTTGGCGTCATGGATGGTCAGTCCTTGCATCAATAGATCTGTCTATGAATTTGAGAGTGATATTATTTCTCCAGCCCCTCCCTCAGCTTTCTACCAAAACAACAGTGGCTGGGAACACGCTTTGTTATTGTTTCAACTTCTGATTGACCCTAAGTGTTCCTTCTGATGTTGGAACAGTGGTATGAGACAAAGGATTCAATTCAAGGTGCATTATAAAGCAGCACACTATAACAGACTTTTAAAGGTATTTTACACTTGAGTCGACATGTGCAGTGTTCACCATGAACACGATCTCTGTGAATGCTGGTGGGAAAAGCCTTAAAAAGTGCATTGTCAGCTGTATAGTGCCCTGTGGTATACTGCACATTGGATTGAATCCTGACCAAGGAGTCCCAGAGAGAGACTACATCTTCTAGTGTTCATGTTAATGATGTTCTCACTGTCTTCCATCTACTCTACATGTTTACAGAGAACCTTGAGAACCTCTGGGAGCAGAATAGTAAGTACTGTCTTCAGATCATCACTTTACTAACATCACTAGAACCACAAAAGTACAATTTTCTTTAATTTAACAATTTTAAGTAGGAAAACACTTTAACCTCTCTAGTACATGTGGGACGAACTCGTCCCACCTACGTAACAGCCACTGAAATCCAGTGGCGCGATTTTTGAATCGTTAGAAATGCTATAACTTCAATTTCTCAAACATATGACTATTTCACAGCTATTTAAAGACAAGAATCTCGTTAATCTAACCCCACTGTCCGATTTCAAAAAGGCTTTACAACAAAAGCAAAACATTAGATTATGTTAGCAGAGTACCCAGCCAGAAAAAATCAGACACCCATTTTTCAAGCTAGCATATCATGTCACATAAACCCAAACCACAGCTAAATGCAGCACTAACCTTTTATAATCTTCATCAGATGACACACCTAGGACATTGTGTTATACAATACATGCATGTCTGTTCAATCAAGTTCATATTTATATCAAAAACCAGCTTTTTACATTAGCATGTGACGTTCAGAAAAAGCATAACCACCGCAAACTTCCGGTGAATTTACTAACAGTTTGCTAAATTACTCACGATAAACGTTCACAAAAAGCATAACAATTATTTTAAGAATTATAGATACATTACCCCTCTATGCACTCGATATGTCCGATTTTAAAATAGCTTTTCGGATGAAGCACATTTTGCAATAATCTAAGTACATAGCCCGGCATTACAGGGCTAGCTATTTAGATACCCACCCAGGTCAGCATCCACCAAAATCACATTTCCTATAAGAAAGATGTTCTTACCTTGCTTGTTCTTCATCAGAATACACTGCCAGGACTTCTACTTCAATAACAAATGTTGGTTTGGTCCCAAATAATCCATCGTTATATCCAAACAGCGACGTTTTGTTCGTGAGTTCTAGAATGCTTCTTCGCGGTGTCGCGCATGGCGCATTGGCGTGTCAAAAATGTCTAAATATTCCATTACCGTACTTCGAAGCATGTCAACCGCTGTTTAAAACCAATTTTTATGCCATTTATGTCGTAGAGAAGTGATAATATTCCGACCGGGAGTATGCATTGAGCCTAAACAGCCGAATAAAATTTCTCCTCAGAAGCGACTCATGCACGCGCATCATTGAAAGGTCCTCCGAGCATCCACTTACAAAAGGCGATAATATGTTTCAACCTGAGGTTCCCTCGTAAACCTTCAGTTATTTCACGGGCTCTGAGAGCCTATTGGAGCCCTGGGAATTGTCACGTTACAGCTAAGATCCTTACTTTTCAATAAAAAGAGGTAAGACGCACGACTCCTTGTCAGACAGGGTACTTCCTGCTTGAAACCTTGTCAGGTTTTTGCCTGCCATAGGAGTTCTGTTATACTCACAGACACCATTCAAACAGTTTTAGAAAATTCAGAGTGTTTTCTATCCAAACCTGAACAATAATATGCATATTCTAGCTTCTGAGTTGGTGTAGGAGGCAGTTAAAAATGGGAACATATTTTTTCCAAAATTCTCAATACTGCCCCAATACCAAACAGGTTAACCTCCCTGGGCAAGGTGGCACGTTTGCGTCCCATCTAGTCAACAGCCAGTGGAATCGCGTGGCGCGAAATGCAAATACCTAAAAAATGCTCTAACTTCAATTTCTCAAACATATGACTATTTTACACCATTTTAAAGACAAGACTCTCGTTAATCTAACCACATTGTCCGATTTCAAAAAGGCTTTACAGCGAAAGCAAAACATTAGATTATGTCAGGAGAGTACCCTGCCAAAAATAATCACACAGCCATTTTCAAAGCAAGCATATATGTCACAAAAACCAAAAACACAGCTAAATGCAGCACTAACCTTTGATGATCTTCATCAGATGACACTCCTAGGAGATTATGTTATACAATACATGCATGTTTTGTTCAATCAAGTTCATATTTATATCAAAAACCAGCTTTTTACATTAGCATGTGATGTTCAGAACTAGCATACCCACCGCAAACTTCCGGTGAATTTACTAAATTACTCACGATTAACGTTCACAAAATACATAACAATTATTTTAAGAATTATAGATACAGAACTCCTTTATGCAATCGCGGTGTCAGATTTTAAAATAGCTTTTCGGCGAAAGCACATTTTGCAATATTCTGAGTACATAGCCCGGCCATCACGGCTAGCTAATTTGACACCCACCAAGTTTGGCCCTCACCAAACTCAGATTTACTATTAGAAAAATTGGATTACCTTTGCTGTTCTTCGTCAGAATGCACTCCCAGGTCTTCTACTTCAACAACAAATGTTGTTTTGGTTCCAATAATCCATAGTTATATTCAAATACCTCCGTTTTGTTCGTGCGTTCAGGTCAGTATTCGAAGGGTGATGCGCGAGTGCATTTCGTGACAAAAAAAATCAAAATATTCCATTACCGTACTTCGAAGCATGTCAAACGCTCTTTAAAATCAATTTTTATGCTATTTTTCTCGTTAAATAGCGATAATATTCCAACCGGGTGACGTTGTATTCATTCAAAGGCTGAAATATATATTTTTTTTAATTCTCATGAATGCGCATCTCCAGTGTCACTGTTCCCAGCCTGACCACTCACAAACAGAGCTGCTGTACTTCGCCCAGAGACTGCAGACACCCCATTACACTTTCTGGCGCCTTCTGAGAGCCAATGGAAGCCTTAGAAAATGTCATGTTACAGCAGAGATCCTCTATTTTCGATACAGATGCCACAGAAGGAGAACAAATTGTCAGACAGGGCACTTCCTGTATGGAATCTTCTCAGGTTTTGGCCTGCCATATGAGTTCTGTTATACTCACAGACACCATTCAAACAGTTTTTGAAACTTTAGAGTGTTTTCTATCCAAATATACTAATTATATGCATATTCTCGTTTCTGGGCAAGAGTAGTAACCAGTTTAAATCGGTACGTTTTTTATCCGGCCGTGCAAATACTGGCCCCTAGCCCCAACAGGTTAAGAAGGTAATTTTGAGCACATTGAAGATGTTCCTTCTGATGTTAGAACATTGATATGAGACAAGGAGTCCCAGAGAGAGACTACATCTTCTAGTGTTCATGTTAATGATGCTCTCACTGTCTTCCATCTATTCTATATGTTTACAGATGACCTCACTAAGAAGCTAGGTAAGTAGTGTCGTGACGTTGTATTAGTTAATGTGACGACTGCTGCTCATTGAATGATTAACGGTTTATAATTGCGTGATTAAATGAATTAAGCAATGAATCAAGCAATTATTAACTCATTAACCTGGGGCACCATGGGAACATTGTTTTGATTGAGTTTCTATTTCCCAAATTAACTCAAAGGATATCAGAATATCGATTACAACAGTCGCTAAATTAATCAATTTCCTCTACAGTCTCATAATCTGAACGTCGTACAATCCGGGAATCTGCACGGACCCGGGCTTTACCACTGAATTTACCACACCAATCTTAGTTGATTATTTATTTACTAGCAAGCTAAAATGATGATAAAAATACACATACACAAAACACAGTCTAGCTATTGATTAGGACTTAGTATAACGGGCCAACACACTATGGCGCTTGTTACCCAAAATGGGGATTTTAAAGAGAGAGAAATAAAGGAAGTACACGAGAGAAATATACATTTGGGTTCATTTGTCAGCCATGCTTATTTAAAATTAGCCTTGCCCCGAACTGCCGCTCTTATGGGTCAGAATATAATGATGTAATTACGTGTTGGAGGTCTCAGGTGGGAAGCTCCGCGTGGGTCGTTTAGGCTTCTAAATGACGCACTTCTCCGGCGCAACTCTCTGGTTGTCCTCACGATGTCAGTGTCCTTCTTGGCTAAGTGGTCTGATCCTCACCCTTGATCGGAAAGGGGTCTTCTGAGGACAGACAGCTCTGTAGCTCAGAGCTCACAGCTTCGGCTCGAATGGTGTCGATACCACGATTCAATGGAGAGTGGAGGCTGGGTGGTTCGGCTTGAATTCACCCGCTTAGACACAGCTACTCGTCCGTAGCTCGTGTAGAAAAATATTTCTTTGTCTTCAACCTTGTGTTTCGTTTTGGGGTTCGTCGACTTTGTTAGACCTTAGCTGCAGCTTGGGGTCAATAGTCTCCTATGTTAATTCTTCACTCTCCTGTCTTATACCCTCGGGTCAGAAGTGGGTGTTACCGCCTTTAGGGCAATTCTCTGGGCGGACCAAGTAAAGGGGGCAAGGCTTTGGCTCTAGAAAATATCCAATTTTAGACACTAACTTCACATTTCATCTTTACCAAAACATTCTGTTTGATTTGGATATTTTCTACACAACGTACAATGTATAAACATCAGGCATATACTGGGAAAACTCTTAAAGGTACAATGTTTTCATAATAATGTCATCTCTTAACCTTTAAAAACGATACAAAAGTTACATACATTTTAATATTCCACCTCTCGTCATGACCACCATTGTGGCTGACGGAAACCATTGTTCCAAAGTCCCTTTATTGCATGTTTAATGTTCTGAGGCCAGTTCTCCATTGTTAGGACAAAGGAATTTCTCTGTGGCCTAAGTTTTATTATGGGCGTGAGGTGTCATAAAACCCCCACATCTTCAGACCCCTAGATCTCTCCTCCTCTGTTGGGGGTTTGGGAGATAATCTGTAGGGTGGTGGTCTCCTGTACCCTGACCTGATCAGGACAGTCATGACAGTCCCCCTCTGGTAGGTTCAACTTGGAATGATTCTGCATGTTGCAACCCATCATAAGAATGACCATCGGATGTCCTGGTCTGTGGATCATCAGAGCAGCCCCCCCCCCCTTTGGTGGTTCCCCCTGGTAGGCTTTCCGCAACCAGAATGGATCAAGGAGGTCTGGCAGTGGCTCTGTGTTCCGGCCCGTCGTCCGGTTATCCCGGTTAGTGGACCTAGGCAGTAACTTGGCAGACGTCAATAACGCACAACACTCAGGCAATACATCATTACATTTCCTCCCCAAACGAGCGGCGTCTTGGCTCTAAGGCTTCCTAAGTGTCAAAGGTAATGAAACGAAAAATTGGAATAAAAACATAAAAGTATACAAAATATGTCTACCACACCTTAATCATCTAATATGGACTATGTTCTATATATGTCCAAGGTCTTGGCTAAATAGCTCTATCATGGCATTGTCTCTAATGTCATGTCTAGGGTGATCCTACTTGCAGGTGGGTAGTTAAGGCACTTGGAAAACTTGGCCCCTGAAGGCCAAAGCTTACATTAGGGACATTACTGGGCTGACCTAGCGAGTTCGGGAGAGGAGGCTGGGACTGGGCCCTGTAAGAGGGTTTCTGGATCCATTGCCAACTTTCCAAAAATCGGGATCGCTTCCGTCCCACGGGTGATCCTAGTATAAGACCTCATTAGGTCTTCCATTGCACGTGTGCGCCTTTGTACGTAGTAGGTGCACACGCCAAGGGAAATGAGACCAAGGATCATGGTAACAGTCAGGATACTGTCCGGCACCGTCCAAGAGCGGGCGACAGACCAATCTTTCGACTAACAGTGCCTCATCCAGTACGCTAAGATCGACAGTAATGGGTCCCTCGTACTGGATTTGGTATTGAATGGCTTGTGGTAACTCAAGGGAACGTTTAGCAAAAGCGTCCGGCATTTCAATCTCTGTGTCTATCCGGTCGTCGGGAAGGTGGTATAGAGCGAGGTCGTCTACGTGAATAATCGCCCCCTCTGGTACCGTAACAAAAACAGTCTGGTTGGGGAGGTTCAATTGGGTGATGGAGTCATGGCGTTCGTAAGTCATAGTGGCGGACGCGAACGGTGTGTTGACCAACCATCGGTTCCCTACCACCTCCACTTGTGTGGTGGTGGCCCCATCCCTGGCTGTTAGTTTGGCTCTACAGCGTTCTTCGCTGGTGATAGCTTTAATACCACAAAGACGCTCAGTGTTATCCCTGACAAATGGTTTGCTAGTACAAAGGTAGTGGACATCTTTGGTTAGAGTACACATTAGCAGGTTAGGGGTGAGATAGAAATCTGGGTTGTTTTCCTGGTAAGCTACAACTGGGGGCGTGGCAATCTTTACGTGGGTACTGTCGCGCCAAAATCCTACATTGAGAACCGTTTTCAATCTATAGATATTCTCCAGTTCAACAACCGGCAGCGTCAGTAGAAAACCCACTTCATTACGATCAACATCAACGTGTATTGGGATGGCCGACCCCAGACTATAGGCCAAATGTGATTGTAACGCCCTTAGTGTGGTTGAAGTAGCTGAGGTCAATATGTCGTGCACCATTGAGAGGGGCACTAGATATGAGGGGATTCTATTCATGGCCAAGTGGTCCATAGAAGAGCTAACTTCACGGAGAAAATCCTCCAGTAACAATCGAACCAATTGGACATGGGCATAGTCATGGTTCATGACCTCTGCTAGCTTTCCTACAGACAGGATAGTTTTGTTCAGGAGAGTAGCGTGTGTGTTGACCACCAGAATAGTGTCCTGGAGAGACTTTCCCACATGTTGCAACCTAAGGGCCTGTGCCTTCATCTGCTGCTGGATAAGTGGCATCTCTTCAGTAATCTCCCTAACATTCCTCTTGACTGTGGCTAGACTGACTGCGTTGACGGCAGTGGTACCTAGGGCAAATAGTGACCCTACGGCTGCCCCTATCGATAGTAGCGCCCCGACGAATCGTTTTTCTCGCCTGGGCTCAGCTAGTTCTGACTGGGTTACTGTGAACTTTTGGAGTTGGGCCAACATATAGGCAGTGTCTAGCTGGGCGTGCTTAATTGCCTGGCTGGTCCAGTCAGCCCCGGCCCAACTCAAATGCGCCGCAGGTGGAATGTGTTGGCGGTACACATTCTCTGCATCTAGGCGGACATATACCCTCTGCGTGTGTACTCTGCAGTTAGTTATGAGGAGTCCTGGATCGTCGCGGAGAACGATTCCCGTAGGGGGTCCGTTCGTGATTACGTCTGCTGGGTTGGTTTTGACCAGGGCGCAGAGTGTCAGGATCATCCAAAGGAACTCCATCCTACAGAAACGCATAATCAGAGATTGTTGGATTATTTCAGTTATTTGTATTCGTAAACAAAAATTGTTTTGACAACTATTTTTCTGTTTTTCTTATTTTTAATCAGTACAGCGCAGGACGATATCACTAGTGACAACAGATGTATATCTGGTAGCTGGGAAGAGAATAAAAGATATTAGGTGCAACGTACTGGTCTCCTGGAAGGGATCAGCTGAGGGTACTTAAGAATTTTCTTAGTACCTCTGGTTTTTTGCTAGGGTTTTTATCTATTCGGTGCTGGCTAGCACCCCTTCTATTCCCATGGGGGGAGTGTACAACTTGATTTGGTTCCGGTGGACCCACTTTAATGTGGCGTTTTGTCGACCTTTGCTGATTTTGATCTGGTAAGCTACAGGTGATAGCTTCACCACAATCTCGTGTGGCCCCGTCCAGTGGGGCAGGAACTTTGTTGCGACGCCCGCGGGTTTGGTGTATATGTAGTACCACACCTTATCTCCGACCTCGAACACCTGGTGTGAGGCTTTTTTGTCGTAATAGGTCTTGTCACCTTCTGCACTTCTTTCCAATTGTCCTTGAGCGTACGCAAAGGTAGTCTGGAGATGGTTCCGCAAGTCGGTCACGTATTGATGAGCCGTGTAGGCGGTGGCTGCGGCGACATCTCCCGGTTGGTACAGGAGATGCAGTGGAAGGGTCATTTGCCGGCCCGTCATCATCTCAAAGGGTGTCATTCCCGTAGACCTGTTGCGTGTGGCTCTGATTGCCATCAGTACCAATGGGAGTTTGAGCTCCCAATCTTTGTGGTTGGCTGCCACATATTTCCTCAAGATTCTGACAATTGATTGGTTGCTCCTTTCTACCTCCCCCGAGCTCCTAGGGTGGTACGCGATGTGGAGTTTAGCTTTGACTCCCAGGAGCTTCCACAGTTCGGTCATTACAGCTGCCGAAAAGTGGGTTCCTCTGTCGCTGTCCACGGTTTCTCCTGGCAGGCCGAAACGACTGAAAACGTGGTTTAGCAAAAGAACGGCAGTGGTTTCCGCTGTGTCATTGGTCGCCGGCAGGCACTCCACCCACTTTGTGAATGCGCAAGTCACTGTGAGGAGGTACTTGTTGCCTCTGGCAGACCTGGCAACTGGGCCGACCCAGTCGATCTGGATCGAGCTCCAGGGGTAAGACACAACCTTGCGTTGCAGGGGTGCTCTGTGAAGTGGCTTGGTGGGTTGAAACTGGCAGCAAACTAGACACCCCCTCACGTATCGTGCCACGTCTTGTTCCATGTGAGGCCAGTGGGCCACCTGTCGCAATGTTTCACATGTAGCCTTGACCCCCCTATGGCCTCCACATGGCTCGTCGTGGGCATGAGCTATCATTATCCCCCTCTGTGTTTCAGGAACCACCCACCTTCGAGCAGTGTCGGTTTCTGAAACATACACCAATAGGTCATCTACAAGTGTGAGGTGCTGTTTAGTTGCGTACAGTGAACGCAAGTCGTGTGAACCTGCCAAAGCCAGTTCGGACACTGGGTTGTTGACAGGATCCGACAGGAATGCCATCAACGTGGCGAGGGACTCATCTTGGTGTTGCATTGCTACCAGGTCGCCATTCATGAATGAATGCGTTAGCAACACATTATGTTTGTGCGACGACGTTTTCCGTGGTGCTACATGGCTATGCGTTACCGCAGACACCATAGCTTCCTCAGTGGGTTTTTCGTCTCGAGCAGCAAACACCCAAGGGGTGCCGTGAATTGCACCAGATTTCGCCATGCTGTCAGCATGGTCGTTGCCAAGTTTGTCACGACCAGGTGATTTGGAGTGTCCCTTGACTTTCTTCCAATACACCTGTATGTCGTGTTTGGTGATGAGGTCATCACAAGCTAGAATGAGCTCTTTGTTTTTCACCTCTTTACCACTTGAAGTAGTCATGTGCTTTTGTTTCCAAAACGGCAAGTGGCATAAGAAGGTGAGTCTCGCGTAGTTTGAGTCGGTGCAGATCGCCAGTTCTGCCAATTCGTTTTTCACCGCTGTTTGCAGGGTGATCAACACGCCAGCCACTTCTGCAAACTGGCTGGTCTTGTTGCCAAGCTGAAATTGAAGTGGTTTGCACGGAATGTCGTTGTGCCATACCAATCCCACCCCAGCTTGCAAGTGGTCTAGATGGCGGTAAGAACAGCCATCTACAAATGCCATCGGCATGTCGAGACACACGTTCTCTTCGAAATAGTGATGGTTCGAAGGCAATGGCGGAGCGATGTCACGCGGGGGTGGTCCGGAGTCGGTTTCATCGTCACCACAGTGTTGACACACCGCCAAAGCACTGCCCAAAGGCAGGTTCTTTGCTTTTGCATAGTTGATTACTACATCATGGCTCTGCAGCGTCATGAGCCAAGCCGCTATCCTGCTGTTGTGTACAGCACCCTCACGGATTCGTTGGCTTTTCAGAAAAGTCACAGGCTGGTGACATGTTTCTATGATCCCCTTTTGTCCGCCGACATAACTGGTGAAGTGTTTGATCGCCCAGACTGTCGACAGCAGCGCTTTTTCGCAGTCTGAGTATTTGTGTTCGGCGGGGTTGAGTGTTTTGCTCGAGTAAGCAACCACACGTTTGTCTTGGTCGTATTTTTGGTACAACCCAGCGCTAAGGCAGTGCTCTGAGAAACCGGCTTCCAAAAAGAATGTCTTGTCTTTGTTGGGGTATACCAGGCAGGGTGCCTCGCAAAGCAGGTTTTTCAAGGAAGCCACCGCTTCGTTGTGAGTGACATCCCAAACGAATGGGGTGTCTTTCTGAAGAAGGTGAGTCGACGGTTTTGACAAGTCGGCGTAGTTTTCGATGAATTGACGGGAGTAATTACATACTCCCAAGAAGCTGTGCACCTCGTGAAGGTTTGTAGGTGTTTTGATGTTGCGGACTGCTTGGATTCGGTTAGACTGTGGCAGGATGCCCTCGGCACCCACCAGAAGCCCAACGTAGTTTACCTTGGTCCTGCACCATTGTCCTTTCATGATGGCCAACTTAGCCCCTGCAGTCCCGAGTTGGGTGAGAACGTGGGCCATTTCATTGAGGTGATGTGACCAAGTCTCACTTCTCATGAGAACGTCGTCCACGTAAATTATCGTCCCCCTAGAGGCTGCGTCTGGCATCGCCTTGTGCAGGAAGATGTTGAACTCTGAGGGGGAGTTCGCATACCCGAATGGGCAACGATTGAACGTGAAGAGCTTGTTCGAGAAAGAGAAAGCCAACTTGTGTTGGTCACGCGGGTCGACTGTCATGGTCCAGAAACCATTTGCCACGTCGACGGTGGAGAAGTACTTGGCGTTTGCCACCTTTGGCAACTCTTGGTCGAGCTGTGTCATTGGCCAACGAGACAACGGAATCAGTTTGTTGAGTTGTCTATAGTCAATGGTAAGACGCCATTTACCCGTTGGTTTCAGAACGGGCCACACGGGAGCGCTGTACGTACTGTTACATTCCCTGATTATCCGTTTAGCTAATAAGGAATCGATAATCTCTTGTACTGCTGCGTATGCTGCGAGCGGGATTTTGTATTGTCTAACGAACGTAGGAGTTGCTCCGGGTGGCGTAGGAATACGCACCACATGGATACCCGTAACCCCGCAATCCAGCGAGTCTGTCGACCAGATCTCACTGTGTTTGTTAAACAATTCTCTCAACTGATGGCGTTCAGTGTCGTTGACCAGAGCATCAGCCTCCGACAGTAGTTGTATTACCTGTGCATGGAAACCAGGATATGGTTCGGCGACATTGTACAGGTCTTCATCGGGTGGTGACGGCATGTCACCTTTGGAAGAGTCATCGGTTGTTTCCTCACAAGAGTGTACTTCGCATGCAGGAGGAGACGCAATATCATCCTCCGTGACGATGGAGTATATTAACAGGTTGCTGTCAGGATCGACATCCAGCCGGAATGCCGATGTGTCGTCCAGTGGCAATACGGGAGTTAGTGCTATTGCTTTTGACTGACAAGTAAACAGCGTACCTCCCTCGCCATCTAGGTCTAGGGAGGACGGAAGAGGCCCAATCACAGGAACAACTAGTTCAAAATCATGGAAGGCGTAATCGATCAATGTTCCTAGCTGAGTGTGCCGAGGAATGGAAATATCCGCTTGAGTCAGATTTTGTACCAGGAGGTAAGTGGATCTAGCGGTTAGTTCCAACAGTGGGTTGCCATTGATAGTTAGCCCCAAGTCGAATAGTTTTGGGGAGGGTTGGAAGAACGCAGTGGTGCCTTCCATCCGGTATCTGGGCGCCAGTTTCAGTCTTACAGAAACCTCTGTGGTTCTTGCCGGTATCAACATGGCGGACTCAGTTATCGTCTTGCAAGCTTCAGGAATAGTCTGCCCGGAAGCCATTCGCACCGGGTCGAAAGACAAGGCATGTTGGTTTGGCTGCGCCAAAGACCAAAGAACTTGGTGTATGGTATCAAGTTTAACACCCAATCTTACCAAAATGTCCGCTCCCACATAGACTGTATGTGGGAGGTCCGCGACAACCAGTAGGTAGTGGGATAATTCCTTGGTTCCAATGCGAATCGATAGCGCACACACCCCTATTGCGGTGAGTGTTGTCTGGGAGTCGTTCCCAGTGGAAATCTAAACGTTTTCGGCGCAAGGGGATGGCAGTTAGCCGTTTTCTAAATTTCGTTGAACATTTCCAAACTGATTGCGGATTTTTCTGACCAGGTGGCCAGCCTGGTATCCTCAGCCATAGTGCCGTTTAGGCACACGCCCCCTATCAGAGGAGGGCGGTAAGTGTCGGCTGGTGAATCACCCAAGCCGCACAAGAAAACCACATGTTCGGTTAAGTTCCGAGTCGAACTCACATTGTCCTTTGCCACAAATGGCGGGCTCATGGCCAAGTTCACAGGGTTTGCGTCAGATGCTGACGTCGGACCCACGTCGTTGCACAATGTATGTCAGGTAGCCTTGGAAGAATGCGGCGAAGTCAACGGAGTAGGCATAGGTATTTGTGACCAGATTTGATTGGTTTTCCAATCCATTAGTGGTACCAAACGGTCAATTAAATCACTCCCAATCAGCATTCGTTCGATTTCGATGCTAGTCACATACACGGGGTGTATCAGTGACACGCTTTCGAAGTTGAGTTTAAGTAGGAGACGTTTGGTTAGGGGCGAGGTAGCTTGAGTGAAACCTCGAAGATTCGTATCGCAATATTCCGTTTTCAACCAACGTTTTGTTGGGTCCACTGCCCTTTTTAGTTCATCCAGCAAGGTTTCGGATATGAGGGAAATTGTTGAACCCGAATCTATCAGAGCGTGACAGGTCACACAGTCCTCCAGGACTGTTCTAAGGTATGGCCTGTTCGAGTTGGTTTTTCTCGTCATACCCCCAACAAAATGGAGTGGGTTGGGAGAACGGAGCGGTTTGTAATCTGCGTCGATTTCCAAGACAGATAAGTCACCTACGTGACCCAGTGGGTCCTCTATCGGAATGGTAGAGGAATCATCTGTTGCAAAGCTGCTTATCTCGTGCATCTCCACCTCCGTGTCCAAGTCTGTAGACAAAACCTGCGGGCTTGTGTCTAGAACGGGCGGCACCTGGACAGGGATTTGAGTGGGGGCGGGGGTAATGGAAATGTTTGCGTCCTCTTGAATTGCATGAATTTCGGCGGACTCGGTTTCCAACGATTTTACGCCTAGTCATGAGGATTTATCCTTGTCCTCTTTCTCAAATTTCTTACGATGCAGTACATCTTTTATCAGAGCTTCTATATCATTTCGGTTAGCGTTTAAATCATTGTTGAACACTTTGTTGCCCTTGTTACGCTTGTTACCCTTGTGTCCTGACCCTTTGTGAGAGTTAGGCGGAGGGGCATGTCGGCTAGGTTGATCTCTACGGGACCTGTTAGATTGGGGACGTTCATCGTAGCTATTGTTACGGCGGTGGTTGTCGGGGTGGTGGTTACTTGGTAGCCACCCCCTTTGATCGTCCTCTTTTACAGCATATGTCCCAGATGCAGCCCCTTCTAATTCGAGTGATGGTTCCCGCCTAAGCTCAAAAGTTGAGGTGTCCGGGCTCTTAGCCCGGCTTGCTTTTGATGCTTCAAAAGCGGTGCTTGCCAGCTCTCGGAGCGTCGAGATTGGCAACCCGACGTGGGCAGTAGGGCCCAAGTAGTTAATGAAGTTGGGAGACATGTTTGACAGAAAAAGTTGTTTGAACGGTAATAGGTCTTCCATTCCTGTTTCAGTGAGCATGCCAAAGTAAGCTGAACGAAGCCGGTGATAGTAGGCTTGTGGGTGTTCATTTCGAGCTTGTCTGATATTGTTAGCCAACGAACTATCGTGTTTGCGAGTCGCAGAACCACTGAATTCTATTTTCAAAACCGTGGCAAGTTTAGCATAGTCGTTTTGCACGTGTTGCTCTTGTAGACGGATGAACCTTGTCACGTGTCTGTTGGACGTTCGCTTCAAAAGATAGAGCCTGTCGGCATTCGTAGCGTTTGGGTAGCCATCCAAGGCGTCCTCTATGTCTGCTAAGAATGTCTCAGTGTCGTTTGGCTTTCCCGGAACGGGGTCGAAGAGGCGGAAGTTTTTGACGATTTTGTCAAGGCGATCCCCGCCAAGTGCACGGGGAGCATCTGCACTCTCCCGTGGATAATTGTGGGCCGAGAGGCCAAGAGGAAAAGTCAAGCTGTGGTTGTGTTGGCGAGGAGGCCCCAATTCACTGTGGGCAGAATGGCCAAGAGAAAGAGGCTGAAATCTCCTGTCATCTACATTCCCTCGTTCTCTTAGCTCCGGATGTGAGCTAGGTTGCTTGGTTTGGTTGTCCCGCGATAGCGCGTGACTGTTCTGGAGTTCCTCCAGATGATACCTAAGGGTGGTGTTATGCTGCATCGCAGAGTCCACCTGGGAGTTGAGGGTGTTTATTTTCGACACGTAGGAGTCGCCCTTTTTTCGCTCGGCCTCATACTTATCTGTCATGGTTTGCAGGGAGAGGTCGCGAGTGTGGAGTGAGAGATCCAGTGATGTGATGTCCTCCTTTTGTTTAGAGGTCACATTTTCCAACTTTCTCACCTGGTCTTTCTCATCCTTCATTAAATCAGCGACTTCAATGAGTTCTGCTGTTTTGTCCTCCAACTTGGTCATTGTGTTCATTAACTGATCGTCTTTGGTCTGCAGCTTTTGGAATAGAGCATTATTGCTTTGAGTGGTTTCATTCACAACCGTTTGTAGGGCATCAATTTGCTCGCCCCGTTTTCTAACTAGCTCGTCCGATTCATCTAGTTTCGCGTGGACTTCATCGTATTTAGTTTTGGCTAAACCGAGTTGTTCTTTTAGAATACGGACTTGGTCAAGAGTTTGTTCGCGTTCTTTGTTATAAGTGTTAGACAGATCTTCCAATTTATCTGTTCTCACACACAGTTCCTCAGCTAGCAGTAGCTTATCTTTTTCGGCTTTCGATGCCAGCTCCCTGGTTCTCTCCACCTGTACCTTGAACTCCCCAGCTTCCTGCTCGTGCCTCTGCTGGGCACTGAGGTACTGGTGCACTGTCCATCTCTGCTGGTGGGCATAGTTGAGGGCTAAACTGGAGAGAACCTTCACAAGGCCTCCGCCTGATGGTCTATTTTGAAGAGCGTCTGTCGCAATGTCTGCATTTTTCTCGCTTATGGCATTGAAATCTAACATTTTCAGCCCCTCGGCATAGTTAGGATTTGCATCGTTGCTGATGTCCGCGATCAATCTTTCCGTGGGTGAAGGTCCACTGATTAGAGGGGAAATGGGTGGAAACCCATCTGATGGATTGCTCATTATTATGATTGTCAGTTATTCCAATTTACGTAATGTTTGTTTTTTTTTTTTTTTTTTAGTTGGAGGCTGCAAACACGATTTAACTCAGTTTGTAAACGTCAATGAATCATCAAGACTGGGTCAGTAATGTGAGTTGGTTATTACTGAACTTGCCAAAACAGGTTTAATTGATTAAATCGATTTTAATGTTAAATCTAACCTGTATCGGCTATTTGGGAATTTTAATTTTAATTCACCTGAAAGCGTTGCTATCTCTAAGTTAACGTTGAAAAGTTTAACTATGTCTCATTAGTTAGTACACATTAGTTTGCGTATTATTCCAATAACCAACCTGGACGGTAGTGTAGCAATTTAATGTATATTAAATTGAACGAGACAATGATATCCAATCAGTTGAGACTGGTTAGATATCGTACAGCATAACCTGAATTATTTAAAAATAATTACTGGTGATTCTTCACCACCGGAGGTCACTGTTAACACAAGCTAAAATCGACAGGGTACCAGTGAAAATAGAATTTTACAATACTGTTAAAAAGTCTACCTAAACACCATTAAGCTGGTAAATGGCTTTAATCTATTAATCAATTTGAATGATTAGTCAACCCCGTATAGGCTAAAGGAATTAGCTTTAATTAACCTGAAGTAATTGCTATATCTAAGTTAACATTGAAAAGTTTAACTATGTCTCATTGGTTAGAACACATTAGTTTGCGTATTATTCCAATAACCAACCTGGACGGTAGTGTAGCAATTTAATGTATATTAAATTGAACGAGACAATGATATCCAATCAGTTGAGACTGGTTAGATATCGTACAGCATAACCTGAATTATTTAAAAATAATTACTGGTGATTCTTCACCACCGGAGGTCACTGTTAACACAAGCTAAAATCGACAGGGTACCAGTGACAATAGAATTTTACAATACTGTTAAAAAGTCTACCTAAACACCATTAAGCTGGTAAAACAGCTTTAATCTATTAATCAATTTGAATGATTAGTCAACCCCGTATAGGCTAAAGGAATTAGCTTTAATTAACCTGAAATAGTTGCTATATCTAAGTTAACGTGGAACAGTTTAACCATGTCTCATTGGTTATGGCACATTCGTGTGTGTATTATTCCCATAACCAACCATAGTGTACCAACCATAACCAGGTAGTGTAGCAATTTAATGTATATTAAATTGAACGAGACAATGATATCCAATCAGTTGAGACTGGTTGGATCAGTTGAGACTGGTTGGATATCGTACAGCGTAACCTGACTTATTTCACGAAAAATGACTGGCGTTTCTTCGCCAGAGGTTACGGATAGCCCAAGCTGAGATCTCACAGGATTCCCGTCTAACGCGGGAATTCACTATGAACAAAGAGGAAAACAAAAATGGCTGCTCCCCTTTGTTAGCTTAGCATCTGTCGCAATGCTTAGCTTTCCTCGCGCGGGGTTTCCCCCTCGCCGCACAAGGGATGTTCCCTCCAACAAGGGACCAGGTTTACTTGGTGACGTCTCACGTTCAAATCTTAACCTCTCCCCGTTACCAAACGCGAGAGGTAGAGAGATAATAACTTCGCTTCGGTCAAACGAATATATCTACTCTAATTTCCGTAATGGCTGGCTCATATGTCCTCTGCTCTAGGAATTACGTATGACCGAGTCAGATCACTCCTGAAAGCGATCGACAGAAATAACACTACGTTAGGCCCAACTAGTATTATTTCTCAGAATGCCTGCATCGGCTGGTACATATGCCCTAGCTGTTAGCATTCAGTAGACCCCCCTTCACACTGGCTTTGGTCAGATATACAACAGGGGTCGTTCTCTCCCGACCAGTATCTGGGTCAAATGGAACGACACACACACACCTCTCTCCCGCACTAGTCCTGCCTATAGCTATTAATGGAATGTATATATATTTCTACACAATTGATATGGAATAACACAACAGTGCGGCCTAGTCCTATCTTAGACTCCTCACAGGGGGCGCCATATGTCGTGACGTTGTATTAGTTAATGTGACGACTGCTGCTCATCGAATGATTAACGGTTTATAATTGCGTGATTAAATGAATTAAGCAATGAATCAAGCAATTATTAACTCATTAACCTGGGGCACCATGGGAACATTGTTTTGATTGAGTTTCTATTTCCCAAATTAACTCAAAGGATATCAGAATATCGATTACAACAGTCGCTAAATTAATCAATTTCCTCTACAGTCTCATAATCTGAACGTCGTACAATCCGGGAATCTGCATGGACCCGGGCTTTACCACTGAATTTACCACACCAATCTTAGTTGATTATTTATTTACTAGCAAGCTAAAATGATGATAAAAATACACATACACAAAACACAGTCTAGCTATTGATTAGGACTTAGTATAACGGGCCAACACACTATGGCGCTTGTTACCCAAAATGGGGATTTTAAAGAGAGAGAAATAAAGGAAGTACACGAGAGAAATATACATTTGGGTTCATTTGTCAGCCATGCTTATTTAAAATTAGCCTTGCCCCGAACTGCCGCTCTTATGGGTCAGAATATAATGATGTAATTACGTGTTGGAGGTCTCAGGTGGGAAGCTCCGCGTGGGTCGTTTAGGCTTCTAAATGACGCACTTCTCCGGCGCAACTCTCTGGTTGTCCTCACGATGTCAGTGTCCTTCTTGGCTAAGTGGTCTGATCCTCACCCTTGATCGGAAAGGGGTCTTCTGAGGACAGACAGCTCTGTAGCTCAGAGCTCACATCTTCGGCTCGAATGGTGTCGATACCACGATTCAATGGAGAGTGGAGGCTGGGTGGTTCGGCTTGAATTCACCCGCTTAGACACAGCTACTCGTCCGTAGCTCGTGTAGAAAAATATTTCTTTGTCTTCAACCTTGTGTTTCGTTTTGGGGTTCGTCGACTTTGTTAGACCTTAGCTGCAGCTTGGGGTCAATAGTCTCCTATGTTAATTCTTCACTCTCCTGTCTTATACCCTCGGGTCAGAAGTGGGTGTAACCGCCTTTAGGGCAATTCTCTGGGCGGACCAAGTAAAGGGGGCAAGGCTTTAGCTCTAGAAAATATCCAATTTTAGACACTAACTTCACATTTCATCTTTACCAAAACATTCTGTTTGATTTGGATATTTTCTACACAACGTACAATGTATAAACATCAGGCATATACTGGGAAAACTCTTTGGTAGAATTATGTCAACCATTTATATTTATTTTATTTATATAATCTCAACTGTCATCCAGGTCATTTGGTTCTGTTATTAGATGAATCACAGGGATTTTCACATTAATCTGTTGTATAAATAAACAACATATCTGACATTGTGTTCCCATTTGAACTTTGCTGTGCTTTAAGTTAGTTGAAACCACAGGTATAGATTTTAGATGGGTGATGACAAAATCAAACATTGTTTTTTCACTGGAATTTGGTTGTGCTTTTAGATGGTTAAAAGCGTAGGGAAAACACATTGGAAATTCGGCTGACTTCTGTCTTTTTAGATGGGTGAATATACTGTAGGTTGTAATCTCATTGATCAACGTCTCAACCTAATATTAACCTGTTATCAACATTGCAATGACGTAGTGTGCCCAGAGGGTAGTTTCTGATACACCTGGATCACTGATGGACCAGTCACATTTATTTAATTAAATGAAGAAGTGATTGTAAGGTAGAATATCTTTATTGTAGAAGTTGTCTCACTGAGGTACGCTGGACTCATTTAGGTGGTGGAACTCAATTAGGATTTGTGACATTAATGAAATGATATGAGACAAGGAGTCTCAGAGAGAGACTACATCTTCTAGTGTTCATGTTAATGATGTTCTCACTGTCTTCCATCTGCTCTACATGTTTACAGAGGACCTCTGCAACCATAAAAGTAAGTAGTGTCTTCAGATCATCACTTTACTAACATTATATAAACCAATATCTCTTATATGTAACTTCAAAATAACTAGAAAACACAATGTTGTTTACATTAATGCTTCCTGACTTATCTTATTATCTTTGTCTACAGATGAAGTTGAAAAGAATCTCACTGAAAAACTGGGTAAGTTGTGTCCTTCATATCTCTGATACCCCTGGATCACTGATGGACCAGTCACATTAATGTTGATGTTCTAGAACAGGATGTGTTGAGGCTGTAGAGGACCACTAGACTAGAGAGAGGTAGTCTCTGATACACCTGGATCACTGATGGACCAGTCACATTAATGTTGATGTTCTAGAACAGGATGTGTTGAGGCTGTAGAGGACCACTAGACTAGAGAGAGGTAGTCTCTGATACACCTGGATCACTGATGGACCAGTCACATTAATGTTGATGTTCTAGAACAGGATGTGTTGAGACTGTAGAGGACCACTAGACTAGAGAGAGGTAGTCTCTGATACACCTGGATCACTGATGGACCAGGCACATTAATGTTGATGTTCTAGAACAGGATGTGTTGAGGCTGTAGAGGACCACTAGACTAGAGAGAGGTAGTCTCTGATACACCAGTCACATTTAATTAATTAAATTAAGAAGTGATGGTAGGAATATCTTTATTGGAGAAGTTGTCTCACAGAGGTACACTGGACTCATTTAGGTGGTGGAACTCAATTAGGATTTGTGACGTTAGAGAAGTGATATGAGACAAGGAGTCCTGTAACGTTTGTCGTCTAACGGGGACCAAGACGCGGCGTGTGAAGTGCTCATATTCATTTAACTCCAAATTGACAAAACAACAAAACGACCGTAAACAGTCCTGTCAGGTGCAACATACACAAAACAGGAAACAACCACCCACAAAACACAGGAAAAAAAACACCCTTACTAAATAGGACCTTCAATTAGAGGCAACGAGGAACAGCTGCCTCCAATTGAAGGTCAGCCCAAGAAACTTAAACATAGAAATAGACACACTAGAATAAACATAGAAATATACTAACATAGAACATAAACCAAAAACCCCGAAACACATAAAACAAACAACCCCTGCCACCCCCTGACCAAACTACAATAACAAATAACCCCCTTTACTGGTCAGGACGTGACAAGCCCCAGAGAGAGACTACATCTTCTAGTGTTCATGTTAATGATGTTCTCACTGTCTTCCATCTACTCTACATGTTTACAGATGACCTCACTAAGAAGCTAGGTAAGTAGTGTCTTCAGATCATCACTTTTCTGGAATTATGTCATCCATTTTATTTATTTTTTCTCTGAGAACATTAGATGTTCCTTCTGATGTTAGAACAGTGGTATGAGACGAGGTCCGGGATTCACTGCAGGGCGCATTATCACACAGCACACTATAACAGACCTTTAAAAGTATTTTACGCTTGAGTCGACATGTGCAGTGTTTACCATGAATGTGATATCCGCATATGCTGGTGGAAAAAGGTTTTTAAATAGTGAAGTGTCATCTGTGAAGGACCTGTGCGGTACACTGCACATAAATCCCGACCAAGAAGTCCCAGAGAGAGACTACATCTTCTAGTGTTCATGTTAATGATGTTCTCACTGTCTTCCATCTACTCTACATATTTACAGAGGACCTCACTGGGAAGCTAGGTAAGTAGTGTCTTCAGATCATCACTTTGGTAGAATTATGTCAACCATTTTATTTTATTTTTTCTCTGAGAACATTAGATGTTCCTTCTTATGTTGGAACAGTGGTATGAGACAAGGAGTCCCAGAGAGAGACTACATCTTCTAGTGTTCATGTTAATGATGTTCTCACTGTCTTCCATCTACTCTACATGTTTACAGATGTCTTCATGAAGGAGAGAGGTAAGTCGTGTCTTCAGATCATCACTTTATTATGTCAACCATTTTATGTTTATTGATTTTTACTTAATCTCAACTGTTATCCATGTCATGTGATTTTTGCTGTGCTTTAAATTAGTTGAAAGCGCAGTGATAGACATTTGGGTGACAACAAAATCAAAAATCAAACATTGTTTATCGACTGGAAATTGGTTGTGCTTTTAGATGGTTGAAAACATAGCTACTAATTGAACTAACTTCTGTCTGTCTTTTTGAGTGGGTGAATATACTGTAGGTTGTAATCTCAATCAACGTCTCAACCAAATATTACCCAGTTATCCACGTTGAAATGACGTAGTGTGTCCAGTGGGTAGTTTCTGATATACCTGGATCACTGATGGACCAGTCACATTTATTTAATTAAGAAGTGGTAGAAAACACATAATATTAATGTTCCCTGACTTTTATCTGATGTTGGAACATTGATATGAGACAAGGAGTCCCAGATCATCACTTTGAAAGGTTTATGTGAACTATTTTATAAAGGCAATGTGTAATCCAATTCAATAATTACCTTGAGGCCACAGGTATGTGATGCCCACGTCAGACACGCTTCCAACCACAAAACAGGGAACCCAAAGCTCTGATAGTGTAAAAACAAACAGAAATGTATTTGCCAGACTAAGGCTCCACATTTCCAAAACACAGGTAATTTCATAGGCTACAGAGTCCATCGATGATCAAAGCAGAAATGATCAGATTTAAATAGAAAACAAAAGGGTATATAGTAGCAGCTTTATTAGTTCATGTAATAATGATTAAAAACGATGGTAACTCCATACCTGAGTCCTAGCTGACCCATAGCACAGACTCCAGTGGTGTCCGGCACGTCCGAATCCGGGATCTACTAGAAAAGAGGGACGGTCACGTGATCTGCCATCCCCTTGGCCATGAGTGAGTATTCCATCTTCATCACTTCCTGTTAGGCACTTTTTGATGTCCATCTCGTTGGTTGACTGTCCCTCATGTCCTGCATCAACAGCTTTAGTGGATTCCGGTGCCGCGGGGAATTTTATGGATCAGACCCTTGCCTCCTCTCTCAACATTACTTCATACCCGCTCTCCTCTCCTTTTCCGGTGCAAGGCCTCGATTGTCGGCCATTAGGATCCGAAACCATTACACACATCACTCAATTGCTCACCGTGGAGTCCAATCATCAGGAGATTATCCCCTTCTTCATCACCAGTGCACCAGTTCGCAAGATCGTCCTTGGCTTCAAATCCATAACCCCACCATTTCATGGTCGAGGATGAGAATCACAGACTGGCCACCTGTATGCCGGAGGACCTGCTTCCCTGTTCCCTGTGATTCCACGTCGGTTGAGAGTCCTTTGGTTGCCCTTCAGCCCAACATCCCGGAGGTGTACCAGGATCTGAGTGAGTTATTCTCCAAGACCCAGGCCACCTGTCTCCCTCCTCATCGCCCCTGGGACTGTGCCATCGACCTGCTTGCTGATGCAACACCCCCGTGCAGACGCATCTACCCTCTGTCTGTGGCTGAGACCCAGGCCATGGAGGGTTACATTCAGGAGGCACTCCAACAGGGGTTCATCCGCACGCCCACTTCCCCTGCATCGGCTGGTTTCTTCTTTATGGCCAAGAAGGATGGAGGATTACGGCCTTGCATTGAATACAGAGGACTCAATGAAGTTACAAAGAAGTATCGGTACCCCCTCCCGTTGGTGCCACCTGCCATCCAGCAGCTCCGTGGGGCTTGGTTCTTCACCAAACTGGACCTGCAGACTGCCTACAATCTCATCTGCATTCGGGAGGGGGATAAGTGGAAGACGTTGTTCAGCACAAAGTCTGGTCACTCTGAGTGCTTGGTGATGCCCTTTGGCTTAGCCAATGCTCCGTCAGGGTTCCAGGCATTCATCAGCGAGGTGTTCAAGGACATGCTCAGACACCAGGTGATCATATACATTGATGACATCTTAATCTACTCGGTTAATCTGGAGGATCACATCACACACGTTCAAGCAGTCCTGGAACGCCTCCTTGCTCATCCCCTGTTCGTCAAGGCTGAGAATCGTCAATTCCATCAGAGGGCGGTCTCCTTCTTGGGTTACCAAATCAGCCCGCAGGGAGTGAAGATGGACGACAAGAAGGTAGATGCAGTCAGGTCATGGCCAGTCCCAACCACCATTAAAGGGATTCAACGATTTTGGGGGTTTGCCAACATGTATCGTCGTTTCATCAGGAATTTCAGCTCTGTTGCCGCTCCTCTCACCTCTCTCCTTAAGGGAGGCCTCTGTAGGTTGGTGTGGGGTCCAGCAGCCGATGAAGCCTTCCGTCTTATGGTGCGTTTCTCCAGGGCCCCAGTGCTGGATCCCACGATATCCCACAATATCCCACGATATCCTTTGTAGTGGAGGTGGACGCTTTCGAGGTAGATGTGGGGGCAGTTTTGTCTCAACGACAGGGGAACCCACAGAAGTTGTACCCATGTGCGTTTCATTTGAAGAAACTGTCCCCTGCAGAGAGGAACTACGACGTCGGTGATCGGGAGCTTCTGGCGGTGAAGTTGACATTAGAGGAGTGGAGACACTGGCTGGAGGGCGCCAAAGAACCATTTGTCATCATCACCAACCACAGGAACCTGGAGTACATACAGACAGCGAGGAGGCTGAATCCGCGCCAAGCAAGGTGGGCCCTTTTCTCAACAAGGTTTAACTTCACGCTAACCTATCGCTCAGGCTCAAAGAATACCAAGGCCGATGCCTTGTCCCATCTCTACGATTCGGAGAGGGCCCTGTCATAAGTGAGCCTATAATCCCATCCTCCCGAGTCGTAGCTTCTGTGGTCTGGGACGTAGATGTGGAGATCTGCCAGGCTCTGGAGAGGGAGCCCGCACCCCTGAACTGTCCTCCCGGGCACACCTATGTTCCCACAGGGATAAGGGATTGGCTGCTGACCTGGGCACACACAGCTGTCGCCACTGGACATCCAAGTATATCTCACAGCATCCACTTCATTACTTAGAAGTACTGGTGGCCCACCTTGCCGCAGGATGTCACTCATTATATCAACTCCTGTTTATATCAACTCCTGTTCCTATGTGCCCAAACCAAGTTTCCCCGGAATGCTCCAGCAGGGATACTCCGACCGCTTTCCGTGCCTCTGCGACCCTGGTCTCATCTATCCATTGACTTTGTAACCGATCTCCCCTCCTCTGACGGTTTCACCACCATTCTGGTGGCGGTGGACAGATTTTCGATGTCATTCGTTTAATTCCTCTTCCTGGTCTCGCCACTGCTCTCCTGGTCCCTGAGGCACTCTTCCAGCAGGTCTTCCGGCATTATGGCCTTACGGAGGACATTGTCTTCAACTGTGGCCCCCAATTCATGGAGAAGCTCGGGGTCACGGTCAGCCTCACTTCCGGATATCGGCCTCAGTCCAACGGGCAGGTGGAGAGGATGAATCAGGAGCTGGGGAGGTTCCTGAGGAGTCACTGTCTGGCACACATGGTGCCAGGACCGGTTGATAACCTACTACACATTGAAACGGAGACAGGTTAGTGGAGGAGTGGCGGAGGGAGTTTGGGGCCATCTCTGCCCAGGGGATGAAAGCCGCCCACTCCCCCGGCTGGTCCTGGCAATAGGACCGCAGAAACTTACCCACATCCTGGTTAACTCTCTCCACATTGCCCATGACTCTCGGGGTGAAACCCTGAGGTCAGGCTGACCGAGACCCCCAGACGTTTCATGAACGCCCTCCAGACCCTCGGTGTGAACTGGGGACCCCGATCAGACACTATATTCTCAGGCACCCCGTAGTGCCGGAAGACGTGTGTAAACAGGGCCTCCGCAGTCTGTAGGGCCGTAGGGAGACCGGGCAAAGGAAGGAGACGGCAGGACTTAGAAAACCGATCCACAACGACCAGGATCGTGGTGTTTCCTTGTGACAGAGGAAGATCCGTCACGAAATCCACCGGTAGGTGTGACTATGGCCGTTGTGGAACGGGTAGGGGTTGTAATTTCCCTCTGGGCAGGTGTCCACCAGGATTGGAGGTGCTGGGGGATAGAATGGATGGACCCCGATCCGGACGTCCGCGGGTGGCCAACAGGTTATCCAGCCGGATAGATAAATCCACCAGCTGGTCAAGGGTAAGGGTGGTGTCCCTGCATGCCAGCTCTCGATAAAAGTCCTCACGTAGACGACACCGGTAATGGTCGATCAGGGCCCTCTCATTCCCTCCCGCGCTGGCAGCCAGGGTCCTAAAGTCCTGTGCGAAGTCCTGTGTGCTCCTCATCTCCTGTCTGAGATGGAACAAGCGTTCCCCCGCCGCTCTCCCCTCAGGTGGATGATCGAAGAAATCCTCATAGCGAACCAACTCTGTGTCTATTCCTCCCCATTCAGCGTTGGCCCACTCAAACGCTTTCCCCGACAAACAAGAGATGAGGGCGGATACGCTCTCGTATCCCGAGGATGCCGGGTGGACGGTCGCCAGGTAGAGCTCCAACTGGAGCAGGAACCCCTGGCACCCGGCAGCCGTCCCATCATATGCCCT
This sequence comes from Salmo trutta, assembly GCF_901001165.1. NCBI lineage: Eukaryota > Metazoa > Chordata > Actinopteri > Salmoniformes > Salmonidae > Salmo > Salmo trutta. Next base: position 4,458,664 of record NC_042974.1, on the reverse strand, counting down.
CGGGAGCGAGAGCCGAATCCCACTGAGTCCAGGTGACGGAGGGGTGGACATCGGTGTGGGTTGGGGTGAAGTTGATGGGGGTGTGGGAAAACCCCCTCTCTCCCATCGCTCCATGGTGTGCAGCACACAATCCATGGCTGTGCCAAGATTTTGGAGCATCGTCGCGTGCTGCTGGACGCGCTCCTCCACTGGTAAGGGAGGACTGGGTGCACCTGCTGACTCCATATGTGGTGTGTGTTTCTGTCAGGTGTCAGTGTGCAGCAGTAGGACGGAGTCAGGCGCAGGACACAGAACTGAGTAAAAGACGTACTTTACTCGAAAAGAAACAACACACATTTCCACGCAGGGAAAAACACACCAGCTTACAGAAGTCTTGAACACTAATCAAAGAACAAACATACACAAAACCATGTGGGAACCAGAGGGTTAAATAGGGAATAAATTATAACGTAATGGGAACCAGGTGTGTACAATCAAGACAAAACAAATGGAAAAAGAAACATAGATCGGTGGCAGCTAGAAAGCCGGTGACGTCGACTGCCGAACGCCGCCCGAACTAGGAGAGGCACCAACTTCGGCGGAAGTCGTGACAGTACCCCCCCCCTTGACCCGCGGCTCCGGCCTCGGGGACGACCCGGAGGACGAGGCGCAGGATGATCCGGGTGGAGACGGTGAAATTCCTGCAATAAGGAAGGGTCCAGGATGTCCTCCACCGGCACCCAGCATCTCTCCTCCGGACCGTACCCCTCCCACTCCATGAGGTACTGAAGGCCCCTCCTCCGACGCCTTGAGTCCATGATGGCTCGCACAGTATACGCCGGGGGCCCCTCTGTCCAGAGGGGGCGGAGGAACCTACCGCACCTTAGAATACACAGTCCACCAAGTCCTCACTTACATCTCATAACAACCTAAGCATTACGAAACTTCAAATAAGCTTCACGTGTAACAAAATAGCAATTGATGTTTATCTTGACTAGCCTACATTCAACACTCTCGTATCGCCCCCATACAAAACTCATCACCTCCTTAATATTTAAGTATCTGCTTAACATAGACAGCTTTTGGGCATAGATAGTTCTGAAAAAGCGGCGCGGCCCATTGGAGCGGTCTTTACTAGTTACCACAGCCACAAAGTCAAACCCCACACATACTTCTACAATTTATCTTCTTAAATTGTGATTTTACACCAAACCTTAACCTCTCTTCATAACCTTATGCCTAACTCTAACCTCGAATTAAGACCAAAAAGCAAATATTTTATTTTGTTTTAATACATTTTCAAGATAGACCTATAGCCAATTTCTACTTTGTGGCTGTGCTATCTGGTTGAAACCGTGCTTCGAGGACTGAAAGGCTAATTTCATTTTCACTCTCCACACCCTTTTCTTTTCCGACGCTACTGTATAATCACTCTACTCTAATCTGTTGATTTTAGATTAAATGGACCATAGTACTGAAGTCAGGTCTACTGGTTAACATCTGTTCTTGAACCATCAACCTTAACAAAGAACCTTTGAAAAACCCTCTTTTCTTACTGTATACTGTTACAGTTGGTGGCCTACCTGTAAAAAAAGGCTGTCCTTCTCCGTTCCTCTCTACCGAACTTCGCCTTACAATCTTATCTGAGTTATCTCTCAGAGACCTGCCATTCCCAACCAATCAGAGCGTTTGGAAATGTATATATGAACACTGCACCAGCCCACTCAGTTCAGAGTGTTATCATCGTCTGATGGGAGAGGACGCATGTTTCTGAGGACTTTTTATTGTCGACAGTAACACGAACGTCTGAACGTTGTGCGTGCATCGAAATGTAAGTTGTAGGGTGGGGGAGTTATTGGGGTTTTACATGCTGTGTAATAATAGGTAATTACCACTAATTACTTCATGTTACTTTGATTAGTTTCAGCCAAATAAAAATGTAATTGTATTGGTCACATACACATATTTAGCAGATGTTATTGCAGGTGTAGCGAAATGATTGTGTTCCAACTGTATCTCCAACAGTGCAGTAGTATTTAACAATTCACAACAATACACACAAATCTAAAATTAAAGAATGGAATTAAGAAATATATAGATATTAGGATGAGCAATGTCAGAGTGGCATCGACTAAAATACAGCAGATTAGAATACAGTACATACATATGAAATGAGTAAAGCAGTATGCAAACATTATTAAAGTTGACTTGTGTTCCATTGTTAAATTGACCAATAATTCCCTGTCTATGTTCATAGGGCAGCAGCCTCTAAGGTGCTGGGTTGAGTAACCGGGTGGTAGCCGGCTAGTGATGGCTATTTAACAGTCTGATGACCTTGAGATAGAAGCTGTTTTTCAGTCTTTCGGTCCCAGCTTTGATGAACCTGTGCTGACCTTGCCTTCTGGATGGTAGCAGGGTGAACAGGCAGTGGCTCGGGTGGATGTTGTCCTTGATGATCTTTTTGGCCTTCCTGTCACATCGGGTGGTGTAGGTGTCCTGGAGGGCAGGCATTGTGCCCCCGGTGATGCGTTGTGCAGACCTCACGACCCTCTGGAGAGCCACTGCGGTTGCGGGCGATGCAGTTGCCATACCAGGCGGTGGTCCAGCCCGACAGGATGCTCTCAATTGTGCATCTGTAAAAGTTTGTGAGGGTCTTAGGGGCCAAGATTAATTTCTTCAGCCTCCTGAGGTTGAAGAGGCGCAGTTGCACCTTCTTCACCACACTATCTGTTAGGGATGCCCTATTCCCTATATATAGTGCACTACTATGGGCCCTGGTCAAAAGTAGTGCACAAAATAGGGAATAGGGTACCATTTGGGATAGGGATGCACGATATATCGGTAAGCACATCGGAATCGGCCAATGTTAGCTAAAAATGCCAACATCGGCATCAGCCTGATGTCTAGTTTAAAGTCGAAGTGAAAAACCGATGTCAAAGCTGGCGTGCATACCTACAGTATATAACGTAGGTAGATGACGTACATACCAATATAACGTAGGTAGATGAGGTACATACCTATATAACGTAGGTAGATGACGTACATACCTATATAACGTAGGTAGATGAGGTACATACCTATATAACGTAGGTAGATGATGTAATGACGCCACAAAAAATACAGCGCTACACAGAACAAAAGCAGAAAAATACTAAGCGCACACTTCCAACAACTAAACAAGTTCAAGTCCAGCAGTCATTTGAAAGAGTAAGAACATTTCAGCGAGACAACTCAAAGGTGAAATCCATTAACACCAAGATAATGGAATTCATTGCCCTTGACAATCAACCGTCCTCTGTCGTGGATGATGTTGGCTTTCACCGACTGGTCGAGCCCCGGTACACACTTTTTTTTTAGATGTTTCCCTACCGGAGTTACACAGTATTGCTGAAACTCACATCCATGAGCGTCACTGCTGTTAGCTTCACGACTGACATTTGGACCAGCGATGTCAGCCCCATGAGCATTATGAGTCTGACAGCACAGTGGGTCCACAAGGATTTCCTACTGAGGAAAGCCGTATTGCATGCTCAAGAATATACTGGTTCTCATACCACTGCTGCCATTTCAACGGCATTTGAGAACATGTTTTGAAACATGAACACTCCTAGCTCCATTCCAACAACTAACTCGAGAAATAAGCTCAACTGCGTCTGCAGCAGATGTGATACCCCCTGTCATGGCATTGAAACGCCTGCTCAGCAAAACTGCTGACACAGACTGTGGGGTTAAAACTTACAAAATAACTCGTGATTCGGTGGCATTCTCTCTGAGCTTCTTTACTGTGTCGCCACCATGCTCAATGCTAGGTACAAAGACCGCTACTTCGATGCAGACAAGAAACAGGGTTTACGTGAAATGTTACATACACAGCTGGACAAGATGGAAACAGACACAGTGACAGTCCGCACCGAGGAAGAGAGGCCACGGACAAACAGAGCTGAAACTTCACTGCTTGACATGCATGATGAAATCCTGGTTGAGAATGAAACGAGTAAACAAATGAAAAACGAAACAACACATCAAGTAAGTGAAAGAAACAGGTTTTGATTATGTTTTACTGGTAATGGGGACATACATAAATGCCAACAAAATAACTTTTTGGTCAGTGTGGTGTGGTGTGTGTGTGTGTGTGTGTGTGTAAACTTTATTTAAACTAAGCAAGTCAGTTAAGAACAAATTCTTAATTACAATGACGGCCTACATCGGCCAAACCCGGAAGACGCTGGGCCAATTGTGCGCCGTCCTGTGGGACTCCCAATCACGGCCGGAAGTGATACAGCCTGGATTCGAACCATGGACTGTAGTGATGCCTCTTGCACAGAGATCGAGTGCCTTAGACCGCTGTGTCCGTGTGTGTTAACTATTTAACAGTACTTGAATGCTTAAAAGGCCGCAAAAAATGTAAATATCGGATATCGGTATCTGCCAAAAATGTTATATCGGTGCACCCCTAATCAGAAGGTGCTCTGTAAATGTGTTCTGAAAATGAGCCATGTTGTGGACACAGTCCCTAAAGTGGTAAACTTCGTACGGGCAAAATCTTTAAAGGGCAAAATCAGATGACCAGCGGGAGAAGTATACATCGCTGCTGCCTGCTTTGAGCTGTGAGTTTTCTCGTCCTTTTGAGGATTTTCAAAGTGTTGGAAAATGACATGCTGTTGGTTTTCTCTCCTTTCATCTTCAATGTGGATAATGCTCCCACTGACCTGCAACTTGAGCTTATCGATCTACAGTCTGATGTAGTGATTGGAGAACTATTCAAAACAATGTCACTGACAAGGTTCTATGCATCTCTCGATGAACAAAACTTTCCAAAGATTAGGAGTCATGCTCAGAAGATGTTTGTACTGTTTGGGTCAACCTATGTATGTAAACTGACATGTTCAGTGATGAAATATAACAAGTCAAGGCACAGATCATCTCTTACTGACTCTCACCTCTCAGCAATCCTGCGCAAAGCGACGTCATAAACTATACCAGACTTCACTGCTCTAGTGAATGCCCATCAGAGACTTCACTCCTCACACTGATTGAGTAGTATAAATGTAATGTTGAGCTCTCTCTCTTTCTTGTGTTTTTGTGCATACCGGTTAACAAGAGTTCTGTCCGTGGTGCTGAATGCACAGTGTACTTTTCCCTCCATGTAGTTCATTGCATGTTTAATAATTTAAATACCTACCAAAAGGAGAACATGGATGTGGTTTATTTCTGTGCATGTTAAACAAGTAAAATAAGTAGCATATCTGGACGTGATTTACAGTAGATATATGTCTGTCAACACAGTCATACACATGATGTATAATCCTGTAATATGATTCTGGCCCGCGATGGCAAAAATATATTCTAATGTGGCCCTCCATGGAAATAATTGCCCAGGCCTGTTCTAGAATCATCCCAGACAGTTCTTGGACCTAGCTCATGCACAGAGTAATTTACGACTCTGTGGCGCCAGGGCAGATCTGATAAGATCTCAGCCTGGCAGATTCTCACACAAGGCTGTAGAGAGAGGGTGACATAAATCTTGATCCTTTGTCAATCCAAGTAATTCGTTTTTCTCTTTCTCCAAGAGGTGAATATTTATGTTTATATTGATGCTGTGTTTATAGCCCTGTTATAAGTTTAATGCCATTTGTCATTTATTCATGTACATACATGTTTCTACAATGGGTGGGTCTAATCCTGAATGCTGATTGGTTAGAATTGCATTCCAGCCAGTGTCTATTCCACATGTTCCACATGCCACCAGCTAAATATATGACGTTAAAATGCCTACTCCACTGTCTCATCATCCCAGCCAGGCAGTGTTGCTGGCTAGCTCCTCTGAACAACATTGTCCTGACAAGTGAGCACATTTTATGTGCAAGGTGAAATCGCGCCTCATTAGCTCACTGTTATGAATGTATCTAAATAAATGTCACCAGAAAACAGCTTAAGCAAATGCAGCTTCTTTGCTGTTATTCTGGTTGCACTTTTTTGACGTGACTGTAAGTTAACCGTTGACAGCCAGTATGGCAATGGAACACTTAGACTGAACGACTGGGTTGAGTCCATAGATACAGAACAAACAGACTGAACGACTGGGTCGCGTCCATAGATACAGAACAAAAAGACTGAACGACTGGGTCGAGTCCATAGATACAGAACAAAAAGACTGAATGACTGGGTCGAGTCCATAGATACAGAACAAAAAGACTGAATGACTGGGTCGAGTCCATAGATACAGAACAAAAAGACTGAACGAATGGGTCGAGTCCATAGATACAGAACAAAAAGACTGAAGGACTGGGTCAAGTCCATAGATAGAGCACAAAAAGACTGAAGGACTGGGTCGAGTCCATAGATACAGAACAAACAGACTGAACGACTGGATCGCGTCCATAGATACAGAAGAAAAAGACTGAACGACTGGGTCAAGTCCATAGATACAGAACAAAGATTTGTGTTGCGACTATATCTTGTAGAAGGATAAAATAGTATGAATAAATGAATAAAAATAATGTTTTTAATGAAAATATTTCAGTCATTATTTGAATATGTTGATAACCCATTGTACCAAAGTGATAATGCCCTTGAAGCCGGTGTTTGGAGGACATATTGGCACGGTTTGCCGGATCTCGACTTCATCTCGGGCCTAACACCACCTGTGCAATATATCCTCCAACTACCGTTGGGCATTATCACTTAAATATAGTGTAGTTATAATCCTTAATTAATACTGTTTACGTGTGTGCATATCTTTGTTTTATAGAACCACAACAATAAGATTCCAAGTCATTCAGATTACCAAAATCATATAAACATCCTCAAATGGAAACAGCTGTGTCTGTGTGTGTGTAACCGGTGTGAAATGGCTAGCTAGTTAGCGGGGTGCGCGCTAATAGCATTTCAATCAGTGACGTCACTTGCTCTGAGACGTTGAAGTAGTTGTTTCCCTTGCTCTGCAATGGCCGCGGCTTTTGTGGAGCTATAGGTAACGATGCTTCGTGGGAGGCAGTTGTTGATGTGTGCAGAGGGTCCCTGGTTCGAGCCCAGGTAGGGGCGAGGAGTGGGACAGAAGCGATGCTGTTGACCCGGATCACTGGTTGCTGCAGAAAAGGAGGAAGTCAAAAGGGGGGTGAGTGTAACCGGTGTGAAATGGCTACCTAGTTAGCGGTGGTGCGCGCAAATAGCGTTTCAATCGGTGATGTCACTCGCTTTGAGACCTTGAAGTAGTTTCCCTTGCTCTGCAAGGGCCGTGACTTTTGTGGAGCGATAGGTAACGATGCTTCGAGGGTGTCAGTTGTTGATGTGTGCAGAGGGTCCCTGGTTCGAGCCCAGGTAGCGGTGAGGATAGGGACGGAAGCAATACAGTTGCATGTGTGACTATCAAGAGTATAGTGATGGACCTCAACAACATGTTCTAACTGGGCGGTACTATAGAGGACATAACCAAACCAATCAGTTATAAGTATATACAGTAGCGGGTGAGGGCATTCACAGCAGACCGCTCAGACGGGTGAGGGCATACCAGCCAACAGTTTTTACGTGGTCCTTCTAGCCGGATTTAGTGACAAACAGTTTTTTACATGGTCCGTCATTTCTCTGGATTTAGAAACCAATAGTTTTTACAGGTAGTCTCTGAAGAACCGCTTTATATACAAAAAGTAGCCAATGCTGGGCCCTTCTGGTAGTCAGAGACTCCCAGCCAACAGAACCATTCAAAATGCAGTGTACGAACATTTCCCCAGTGATGAAACACAGTGCTGAGTGAAAGACTGTCTGAATCTAAAAGTTTTAAAGCAGAAGCTGCTGCATGAAGGTATATTATATCACCTCAATCAATTACTGGGAGAAGCATTGCTTGAACAATCTTCATTCTACTTTCCAAAGTGAGGCAGTACCCCTTTTTCTCCCCAATTGGTAGTTACAATGTTGTCCCATTGCTGCAACTCCCCAATGGGCTCAGGAGAGGCAATCATGTGTCCTCAGATACATGATCCTCCAAGCCGCACTGCTTCTTAACACACTGCTCCCTTAACCCGGAAGCTAGACGGAGGAAGTCAGCTTGCAGGCATCTGGCCCGCCACAAGGAGTCAGAAATCCCCCTGGCCAAACCCTCCCCTAACTCAGACAACACTGGGCCAATTGTGCGCCGCCATATGGAGTTCCTGGTCACGGCCAGCTGTTACACAGCATGGGATTAAACTTGAGGCTGTAGTGGCACCTCATTACTGAAATGCAGTGCCTTAGAACACTGTGCCACTCGGGAGGCCAGCAGGATTTTTTCTATAAAAGAAACCAATTCTAATTCTCTACTGTTTTGTCAGTTTTTCAATGTGTTTTTAAAGAGAGCTCATCATCAATCAAATACCCAAGTACTTATAATGGAGAATTTGATCAATTTGGGCTCCCTTCAATTTGCAAATACGCAAGTCGTCATTGTCAATACGAGACATAGACAACAACATAAACTGTTTTTTATTAGCATTCAGCACTAGTTTTAGATCCATAAGCGATTTTTGAATTGAGTCAAAACCATGTTGAAGGTCATTAATGGCCTGCAGTAGTGAGGGGGCAAAGGAGTAAATAACTGTATCATCCACGTAGAGATGAATGTTACAGGTTTTAACAGATAGAACAAAATGATTTATATAAAATGTGAGGAGAACAGGGACCAAAATCGACCCCTGTGGCAGACATTTCCTAATATTGAAGGGGCCTACATTTGATACTGTCAGTAACACACATTGTGTCCTGTCAGATTGATAGTTATTCAACCAATTGCAAGATGCCTGATCTAGGCCTATTTCAGACAACCTTTCAACAAGTAAGAAATGTTGAACTGTATAGTGTAATCTATTGACTTTATATGAAAGGAGCCATAGTAAGATACTGAAGGTCTGGTTTTATCTGAAAGGAGCCATAGTAAGATACTGAAGGTCTATTGGTTTTAACTGATAGGAGCCATAGTAAGATACTGAAGGTCTATTGGTTTTATCTGAAAGGAGCCATAGTAAGATACTGAAGGTCTATTGGTTTTAACTGAAAGGAGCCATAGTAAGATACTGAAGGTCTATTGGTTTTAGCTGAAAGGAGCCATAGTAAGATACTGAAGGTCTACTGATTTTATCTGATAGGAGCCATAGTAAGATACTGAAAGTCTGGTTTTATCTGAAAGGAGCCATAGTAAGATACTGAAGGTCTATTGGTTTTAACTGAAAGGAGCCATAGTAAGATACTGAAGATCTACTGGTTTTAACTGAAAGGAGCCATAGTAAGATACTGAAGGTCTACTGATTTTATCTGATAGGAGCCATAGTAAGATACTGAAAGTCTGGTTTTATCTGAAAGGAGCCATAGTAAGATACTGAAGGTCTATTGGTTTTAACTGAAAGGAGCCATAGTAAGATACTGAAGATCTACTGGTTTTAACTGAAAGGAGCCATAGTAAGATACTGAAGGTCTACTGGTTTTAACTGAAAGGAGCCATAGTAAGATACTGAAGGTCTATTGGTTTTATCTGATAGGAGCCATAGTAAGATACTGAAGGTCTACTGGTTTTAACTGAAAGGAGCCATAGTAAGATACTGAAGGTCTATTGGTTTTATCTGATAGGGGCCATAGTAAGATACTGAAGGTCTATTGGTTTTATCTGAAAGGAGCCATAGTAAGATACTGAAGGTCTATTGGTTTTAACTGAGAGCCATAGTAAGATACTGAAGGTCTACTGGTTTTAACTGAAAGGAGCCATAGTAAGATACTGAAGGTCTACTGGTTTTAGCTGAAAGGAGCCATAGTAAGATACTGAAGGTCTACTGGCTAATATCTGGTTTTGATCTTTATAATTGATGTTTATTTTTTAGACCAATTGTCTCTTTCAGGAATAATGGAGACTGGACCAGACAGTCTGTTTGTGACCCTCCTGCTTCTCCTCCACAGTTCACACTCTGAGTCTGGTAACTACACTGCTAATTCCCTCTGTCTGGTAACTACACTGCTAATTCCCTCTGTCTGGTAACTACACTGCTAATTCCCTCTGAGTCTGGTAACTACACTGCTAATTCCCTCTGAGTCTGGTAACCACACTGCTAATACACTCTGTGTCTAGTAACTACACTGTTAATTCCCTCTGTGTCTGGTAACTACACTGCTAATTCCCTCTGAGTCTGGTAACTACACTGCTAATTCCCTCTGTCTGGTAACTACACTGTTAATTCCCTCTGTCTGGTAACTACACTGCTAATTCCCTCTGTGTCTGGTAACTACACTGCTAATTCCCTCTGTCTGGTAACTACACTGCTAATTCCCTAAGTCTGGTAACTACAGTGTTAATTCCCTCTGTCTGGTAACTGCACTGCTAATTCCCTCTGAGTCTGGTAACTACACTGCTAATTCCCTCTGTCTGGTAACTACACTGCTAATTCCCTCTGTCTGGTAACTACACTGCTAATTCCCTCTGTGTCTGGTAACTACACTGCTAATTCCCTCTGTCTGGTAACTACACTGCTAATTCCCTCTGTCTGGTAACTACAGTGTTAATTCCCTCTGTCTGGTAACTACTCTGCTAATTCCCTCTGTCTGGTAACTACACTGCTAATTCCCTCTGAGTCTGGTAACTACACTGCTAATTCCCTCTGTCTGGTAACTACACTGCTAATTCCCTCTGTCTGGTAACTACACTGCTAATTCCCTCTGAGTCTGGTAACTACACTGCTAATTCCCTCTGTGTCTGGTAACTACACTGCTAATTCCCTCTGTCTGGTAACTACACTGCTAATTCCCTCTGTCTGGTAACTACACTGCTAATTCCCTCTGTCTGGTAAATACACTGCTAATTCCCTCTGTCTGGTAACTACACTGCCAATTCCCTCTGTGTCTGGTAACTACACTGCTAATTCCCTCTGTCTGGTAACTAGACTGCTAATTCCCTCTGTGTCTGGTAACTACACTGTTAATTCCCTCTGTCTGGTAACTACACTGCTAATTCCCTCTGAATCTGGTAACTACACTGCTAATTCCCTCTGAATCTGGTAAGTACACTGCTAATTCCCTCTGTCTGGTAACTACACTGCTAATTCCTTCTGTCTGGTAACTACACTGCTAATTCCCTCTGTGTCTGGTAACTACACTGCTAATTCCCTCTGTGTCTGGTAACTACACTGCTAATTCCCTCTGAGTCTGGTAACTACACTGCTAATTCCCTCTGTGTCTGGTAACTACTCTGCTATTTCCCTCTGTCCGGTAACTACACTGCTAATTCCCTCTGTCTGGTAACTACACTGCTAATTCCCTCTGTCTGGTAACCACACTGCTAATTCCCTCTGTCTGGTAACTACACTGCTAATTCCCTATGGTGACTCATGCAGCAGCTAGTGCTTCCTCTTTGTGTGTGTGCGTGTGCGCTTGTGTGCGTGCATTATTACTTTGATTTTTGGACGTTTTGAATGTCACGTTTCTATGAATTACATTTGACAGTCTGTGTCTTTAGTGGTGGGTAATGTACATACAGTCTGTGTTTCTTTAGTGGTGGTTAATGTACCTACAGTCTGTGTGTCTTTAGTGGTGGGTAATGTACCTACAGTCTGTGTGTCTTTAGTGGTGGGTAATGTACCTACAGTCTGTGGGTCTTTAGTGATGGGTAATGTACCTACAGTCTATGTGTCTTTAGTGGTGGGTAATGTACCTACAGTGTATGTGTCTTTAGTGGTGGGTAATGTACCTACAGTCTGTGTATCTTTAGTGGTGGGTAATGTACCTACTGTCTGTGTGTCTTTAGTGGTGGGTAATGTACCTACAGTGCTGTGTGTCTTTAGTGGTGGGTAATGTACCTACAGTGCTGTGTGTCTTTAGTGGTGGGTAATGTACCTACAGTCTGTGTATCTTTAGTGGTGGGTAATGTACCTACTGTCTGTGTATCTTTAGTGATGGGTAAAGAACCTAAAGTCTGTGTGTCTTTAGTGGTGGGTAATGTACCTACAGTCTGTGTGTCTTTAGTGGTGGGTAATGTACCTACAGTCTGTGTGTCTTTAGTGGTGGGTAATGTACCTACAGTCTGTGGGTCTTTAGTGATGGGTAATGTACCTACAGTCTATGTGTCTTTAGTGGTGGGTAATGTACCTACAGTGTATGTGTCTTTAGTGGTGGGTAATGTACCTACAGTCTATGTGTCTTTAGTGGTGGGTAATGTACCTACTGTCTGTGTGTCTTTAGTGGTGGGTAATGTACCTACAGTCTGTGTATCTTTAGTGGTGGGTAATGTACCTACAGTGCTGTGTGTCTTTAGTGGTGGGTAATGTACCTACAGTGCTGTGTGTCTTTAGTGGTGGGTAATGTACCTACAGTCTGTGGGTCTTTAGTGATGGGTAATGTACCTACAGTCTATGTGTCTTTAGTGGTGGGTAATGTACCTACAGTGTATGTGTCTTTAGTGGTGGGTAATGTACCTACAGTCTATGTGTCTTTAGTGGTGGGTAATGTACCTACTGTCTGTGTGTCTTTAGTGGTGGGTAATGTACCTACAGTCTGTGTATCTTTAGTGGTGGGTAATGTACCTACTGTCTGTGTGTCTTTAGTGGTGGGTAATGTACCTACAGTGCTGTGTGTCTTTAGTGGTGGGTAATGTACCTACAGTGCTGTGTGTCTTTAGTGGTGGGTAATGTACCTACAGTCTGTGTATCTTTAGTGGTGGGTAATGTACCTACTGTCTGTGTATCTTTAGTGGTGTGTAAAGAACCTAAAGTCTGTGTGTCTTTAGTGGTGGGTAATGTACCTACAGTCTGTGTGTCTTTAGTGGTGGGTAATGTACCTACAGTCTGTGTGTCTTTAGTGATGGGTAATGTCCTAAATGCTCCTTCATTTCTGTATTTTCTCTTCAGAGAAGTTTGAGGTTCTTGGTCCAACTGATCTCATTGTTGCTGTGGCCGGTGATGACATCATTCTTCCCTGTTACCTCAAACCCAACATCAGTGCTGAGGACATGACAGTGGACTGGCTGAACCTGGACTTCATAGGCAGTCATGTATATCACTACCAAAACAACAAAATCATACGAGATCATCAGATTCTCTCCTATATAGAAAGAACGTCACTGTTTAAAGAGGAACTGTGGAAGGGCAACACCTCTTTAAAACTGACCAGGGTACAAGGCACTGATGAGGGATTTTACAAATGCGTAATTCAATCAAAGAACTGGAATGGTCATTTCACTATTCAAGTCCTCGTTGAAGGTGAGGTTTATTTTCAAATTAATTTAATAATCTAACGACAATACAATTACATTTTTTTTACATTTTACATTTTAGTCATTTAGCAGATGCTCTTATCCAGAGCGACTTACAGTAGTGAATGCATACATTTCATACATTTTTTTTCTGTGCTGGCCCCCCGTGGGAATCGAACCCACAACCCTGGCATTGCAAACACCATGCTCTACCAACTGAGCTACAGGAAAGACATCACCTCTTTCCTTCATATTACTGGATACAGTATGTGTCTATTTGTTCCCAGCCTGTCACCAGGTAACATCCAATCTATCTGTGTGTCTGTAGCTGTAGGATCCAAGCCAGTGGTGTCCATTGAGGGACACAGAGAGGGAGGGATGGGTCTGCTGTGTGAATCAGAAGGCTGGCACCCTCAGCCTGAGCTGGTGTGGCTGGACAGTAAAGGAGACCGTCTCTCTGCTGGTCCTCCTGAGACACACAGAGACTTCAAGGGATTCTACAAGGTGAAACAACATGTCATTGTCCAGGAGACTGACACCAACCGCTTTACCTGCAGAGTCCAACAGAGCCGGATCAATGAGAAGATGGAGACAAATGTTCATCTCCCTAGTGAGTAACAACATAATATTATTTAGACATGAAACACTAGAGACATTGATGTGTTAATGTACAGTATGTGTTTTAACCAAAGGCATTGAGACAACAATACAAAAGATTAGTGTTTATCATGACACACTCCACTGCTGAGTGGTAGTATTAGTACCAAACCCTGTTGTTGATGTGTAATGATGTGTGGTAGTATTAGTACCAAACCCTGTTGTTGATGTGTAATGATGTGTGGTAGTATTAGTACCAAACCCTGTTGTTGATGTGTAATGATGTGTGTGGTAGTATTAGTACCAAACCCTGTTGTTGATGTGTAATGATGTGTGGTAGTATTAGTACCAAACCCTGTTGTTGATGTGTAATGATGTGTGGTAGTATTAGTACCAAACCCTGTTGTTGATGTGTAATGATGTGTGTGGTAGTATTAGTACCAAACCCTGTTGTTGATGTGTAATGATGTGTGGTAGTATTAGTACCAAACCCTGTTGTTGATGTGTAATGATGTGTGTTAGTATTAGTACCAAACCCTGTTGTTGATGTGTGGTAGTATTAGTACCAAACCCTGTTGTTGATGTGTAATGATGTGTGTGGTAGTACTAGTACCAAACCCTGTTGTTGATGTGTAATGATGTGTGTGGTAGTATTAGTACCAAACCCTGTTGTTGATGTGTAATGATGTGTGGTAGTATTAGTACCAAACCCTGCTGTTGATTATGTGTGTGGTAATAATTGCACCAAACCTTGTAGTTAATGTCGAATGATGTGTGTGGTATTATTAGTACCAAACACTGTTGTTGGTGTGTAATGATGTGTGTGGTAGTATTAGTACCAAACCCTGTTGTTGATGTGTGATGATGTGTGTGGTAGTATTAGTAACAAACCCTGTTGTTGATGTGTAATCATGTGTGTGGTAGTATTAGTACCAAACACTGTTGTTGATGATGTGTGTGGTAATAATTGTACCAAACCTTGTTGTTAATGTGTAATGATGTGTGTGGTAGTATTAGTACCAAACCCTGTTGTTGATGTGTCATGATGTGTGTGGTAGTATTAGTACCAAACCCTGTTGTTGTTGATGTGTGTGGTAATAATTGTACCAAACCTTGTTGTTAATGTCGAATGATGTGTGTGGTAGTATTAGTACCAAACCCTGTTGTTGATGTGTAATGATGTGTGGTAGTGTTAGTACCAAACCCTGTTGTTGATGTGTAATGATGTGTGTGGTAGTATTAGTACCAAACCCTGTTGTTGATGTGTGATGATGTGTGTGGTAGTATTAGTACCAAACCCTGTTGTTGATGTGTAATGATGTGTGTGGTAGTATTAGTACCAAACCCTGTTGTTGATGTGTAATGATGTATTAGTATTAGTACCAAACCCTGTTGTTGATGTGTAATGATGTGTGTGGTAGTATTAGTACCAAACCCTGTTGTTGATGTGTGATGATGTGTGTGGTAGTATTAGTACCAAACCCTGTTGTTGATGTCTAATGATGTGTGTGGTAGTATTAGTACCAAACCCTGTTGTTGATGTGTAATGATGTTTGGTAGTATTAGTACCACACCCTGTTGTTGATGTGTGGTAGTATTAGAACCAAACCCTGTTGTTGATGTGTAATGATGTGTGGTAGTATTAGTACCAAACCCTGGTGTTGATGTGTAATGATGTGTGGTAGTATTAGTACCAAACCCTGTTGTTGATGTGTAATGATGTATGTTAGTGTTAGTACCAAACCCTGTTGTTGATGTGTAATGATGTGTGTGGTAGTATTAGTACCAAACCCTGTTGTTGATGTGTAATGATGTGTGTGGTAGTATTAGTACCAAACCCTGTTGTTGATGTGTAATGATGTGTGTGGTAGTATTAGTACCAAACCCTGTTGTTGATGTGTAATGATGTGTGTGGTAGTATTAGTACCAAACCCTGTTGTTGATGTGTAATGATGTGTGGTTGTATTAGTACCAAACCCAGTTTGTTATGTGTAATGATGTGTGTGGTAGTATTAGTACCAAACCTTGTTGTTAATGTCGAATGATGTGTGTGGTAGTATTAGTACCAAACCCTGTTGTTGATGTGTAATGATGTGTGTGGTAGTATTAGTACCAAACCCTGTTGTTCTTGATGTGTGTGGTAATAATTGTACCAAACCTTGTTGTTAATGTCGAATGATGTGTGTGGTAGTATTAGTACCAAACCCTGTTGTTGATGTGTAATGATGTGTGGTAGTGTTAGTACCAAACCCTGTTGTTGATGTGTGGTAGTATTAGTACCAAACCCTGGTGTTGATGTGTAATGATGTACGTTAGTGTTAGTACCAAACCCTGTTGTTGATGTGTAATGATGTGTGGTAGTATTAGTACCAAACCCTGTTGTTGATGTGTAATGATGTGTGTGGTAGTATTAGTACCAAACCCTGTTGTTGATGTGTAATGATGTGTGGTAGTATTAGTACCAAACCCTGTTGTTGATGTGTAATGATGTGTGTTAGTATTAGTACCAAACCCTGTTGTTGATGTGTTAGTATTAGTACCAAACCCTGTTGTTGATGTGTAATGATGTGTGTGGTAGTACTAGTACCAAACCCTGTTGTTGATGTGTAATGATGTGTGTGGTAGTATTAGTACCAAACCCTGTTGTTGATGTGTAATGATGTGTGGTAGTATTAGTACCAAACCCTGCTGTTGATTATGTGTGTGGTAATAATTGCACCAAACCTTGTAGTTAATGTCGAATGATGTGTGTGGTATTATTAGTACCAAACCCTGTTGTTGGTGTGTAATGATGTGTGTGGTAGTATTAGTACCAAACCCTGTTGTTGATGTGTGATGATGTGTGTGGTAGTATTAGTAACAAACCCTGTTGTTGATGTGTAATCATGTGTGTGGTAGTATTAGTACCAAACACTGTTGTTGATGATGTGTGTGGTAATAATTGTACCAAACCTTGTTGTTAATGTGTAATGATGTGTGTGGTAGTATTAGTACCAAACCCTGTTGTTGATGTGTCATGATGTGTGTGGTAGTATTAGTACCAAACCCTGTTGTTGTTGATGTGTGTGGTAATAATTGTACCAAACCTTGTTGTTAATGTCGAATGATGTGTGTGGTAGTATTAGTACCAAACCCTGTTGTTGATGTGTAATGATGTGTGGTAGTGTTAGTACCAAACCCTGTTGTTGATGTGTAATGATGTGTGTGGTAGTATTAGTACCAAACCCTGTTGTTGATGTGTGATGATGTGTGTGGTAGTATTAGTACCAAACCCTGTTGTTGATGTGTAATGATGTGTGTGGTAGTATTAGTACCAAACCCTGTTGTTGATGTGTAATGATGTATTAGTATTAGTACCAAACCCTGTTGTTGATGTGTAATGATGTGTGTGGTAGTATTAGTACCAAACCCTGTTGTTGATGTGTGATGATGTGTGTGGTAGTATTAGTACCAAACCCTGTTGTTGATGTCTAATGATGTGTGTGGTAGTATTAGTACCAAACCCTGTTGTTGATGTGTAATGATGTTTGGTAGTATTAGTACCACACCCTGTTGTTGATGTGTGGTAGTATTAGAACCAAACCCTGTTGTTGATGTGTAATGATGTATGTTAGTGTTAGTACCAAACCCTGTTGTTGATGTGTAATGATGTGTGTGGTAGTATTAGTACCAAACCCTGTTGTTGATGTGTAATGATGTGTGTGGTAGTATTAGTACCAAACCCTGTTGTTGATGTGTAATGATGTGTGTGGTAGTATTAGTACCAAACCCTGTTGTTGATGTGTAATGATGTGTGTGGTAGTATTAGTACCAAACCCTGTTGTTGATGTGTAATGATGTGTGGTTGTATTAGTACCAAACCCAGTTTGTTATGTGTAATGATGTGTGTGGTAGTATTAGTACCAAACCTTGTTGTTAATGTCGAATGATGTGTGTGGTAGTATTAGTACCAAACCCTGTTGTTGATGTGTAATGATGTGTGTGGTAGTATTAGTACCAAACCCTGTTGTTCTTGATGTGTGTGGTAATAATTGTACCAAACCTTGTTGTTAATGTCGAATGATGTGTGTGGTAGTATTAGTACCAAACCCTGTTGTTGATGTGTAATGATGTGTGGTAGTGTTAGTACCAAACCCTGTTGTTGATGTGTGGTAGTATTAGTACCAAACCCTGGTGTTGATGTGTAATGATGTACGTTAGTGTTAGTACCAAACCCTGTTGTTGATGTGTAATGATGTGTGGTAGTATTAGTACCAAACCCTGTTGTTGATGTGTAATGATGTGTGTGGTAGTGTCGTGACGTTGTATTAGTTAATGTGACGACTGTTGCTCATCGAATGATTAACGGTTTATAATTGCGTGATTAAATGAATTAAGCAATGAATCAAGCAATTATTAACTCATTAACCTGGGGCACCATGCGAACATTGTTTTGATTGAGTTTCTATTTACCAAATTAACTCAAAGGATATCAGAATATCGATTTTACAACAGTCGCTAAATTAATCAATTTCCTCTACAGTCTCATTCTGAACGTCGCATAATCCGGGAATCTGCACGGACCCGGGCTTTACCAATGAATTTACCACACCAATCTTAGTTGATTATTTATTTACTAGCAAGCTAAAATGATGATAAAAATACACATACACAAAACACAGTCTAGCTATTGATTAGGACTTAGTATAACGGGCCAACACACTATGGCGCGTGTTACCCAAAATGGGGATTTAAAAGAGAGAGAAACAAAGGAAGTACACGAGAGAAATATACATTTGGGTTCATTTGTCAGCTATGCTTATTTAAAACTTAGCCTTGCCCCGAACTGCCCCTCTTATGGGTCAGAATATAATGATGTAATTACGTGTTGGAGGTCTCAGGTGGGAAGCTCCGCGTGGGTCGCTTAGGCTTCTCAATGACGCACTTCTCCGGCGCAACTCTCTGGTTGTCCTCACGATGTCAGTGTCCTTCTTGGCTTAGTGGTCTGATCCCTCGCGGTCTTCTGAGGACAGACAGCTCTGTAGCTCAGAGCTCACAGCGTCGGACTCGAACGGTGAAGATACCACGATTTGATGGAGAGTGGAGACTGGGTGGTTCGGCTTGAATTCACCCGCTTAGACACAGCTACTCGTCCGTAGCTCGTGTAGAAAAAGATTTCTTTGTCTTCAACCTTGTGTTTCGTTTTGGGGTTCGTCGACTTTGTTAGACCTTCGCTGCAGCTTGGGGTCAATTAGTCTCCTATGTTAATTCTTCACTCTCCTGTCTTATACCCTCGGGTCAGAAGTGGGTGTAACCGCCTTTAGGGCAATTCTCTGGGCGGACCAAGTAAAGGGGCAAGGCTTAGATTTGACTAAAAATCCAATTTTAGACACTAACTTCACATTTCATCTTTACCAAAACATTCTGTTTGATTTGGATATTTTCCACACAACGTACAATGTATAAACATCAGGCATATACTGGGAAAACTCTTAAAGGTACAATGTTTTCATGATAACGTCATCTCTTAACCTTTAAAAACAATACAAAAGTTACATACATTTTAATATTCCACCTCTCGTCATGACCACCATTGTGGCTGATGGAAACCATTGTTCCAAAGTCCCTTTATTGCATGTTTAATGTTCTGAGGCCAGTTCTCCATTGTTAGGACAAAGGAATTTCTCTGTGGCCTAAGGTTTATTATGGGCGTGAGGTGTCATAAAACCCCCACATCTTCAGACCCCTAGATCTCTCCTCCTCTGTTGGGGGTTTGGGAGATAATCTGTAGGGTGGTGGTCTCCTGTACCCTGACCTGATCAGGACAGTCATGACAGTCCCCCTCTGGTAGGTTCAACTTGGAATGATTCTACATGTTGCAACCCACCATAAGAATGACCATCGGATGTCCTGGTCTGTGGATCATCAGAGCAGCCCCCCCCCCTTTGGTGGTTCCCCCTGGTAGGCTTTCCGCAAGCTGTGGATCACCACCAGAATGGACCAAGGAGGTTTGGCAGTGGCTCTGTGTTCCGGCCCGTCGTCCGGTTATCCCGGTTAGTGGACCTAGGCAGTAACTTGGCAGACGTTAATAACGCACAACACTCAGGCAATACATCATTACATTTCCTCCCCAAACGAGCGGCGTCTTGGCTCTAAGGCTTCCTAAGTGTCAAAGGTAATGAAACGAAAAATTGGAATAAAAACATAAAAGTATACAAAATATGTCTACCACACCTTAATCATCTAATATGGACTATGTTCTATATATGTCCAAGGTCTTGGCTAAATTTGCTCTATCATGGCATTGTCTCTAATGTCATGTCTAGGGTGATCCTACTTGCAGGTGGGTAGTTAAGGCACTTGGAAAAACTTGGCCCCTGAAGGCCAAAGCTTACATTAGGGACATTACTGGGCTGACCTAGCGAGTTCGGGAGAGGAGGCTGGGACTGGGCCCTGTAAGAGGGTTTCCGGATCCATTGCCAACTTTCCAAAAATCGGGATCGCTTCCGTCCCACGGGTGATCCTAGTATAAGACCTCATTAGGTCTTCCATTGCACGTGTGCGCCTGTGTACGTAGTAGGTGTACACGCCAAGGGAAATGAGACCAAGGATCATGGTAACAGTCAGGATACTGTCCGGCACCGTCCAAGAGCGGGCGACAGACCAATCTTTTGGTCTGTAGTCAGTCGGGTCGACTAACAGTGCCTCATCCAGTACGCTAAGATCAACAGTCATGGGTCCCTCGTACTGGATTTGGTATTGAATGGCTTGTGGTAACTCAAGGGAACGTTTAGCAAAAGCGTCCGGCATTTCAATCTCTGTGTCTATCCGGTCGTCGGGAAGGTGGTATAGAGCGAGGTCGTCTACGTGAATAATTGCCCCCTCTGGTACAGTAACAAAAACAGTCTGGTTGGGGAGGTTCAATTGGGTGATGGAGTCATGGCGTTCGTAAGTCATAGTGGCGGACGCGAACGGTGTGTTGACCAACCATCGGTTCCCTACCACCTCCACTTGTGTGGTGGTGGCCCCATCCCTGGCTGTTAGTTTGGCTCTACAGCGTTCTTCGCTGGTGATAGCTTTAATACCACAAAGACGCTCAGTGTTATCCCTGACAAATGGTTTGCTAGGACAAAGGTAGTGGACATCTTTGGTTAGAGTACACATTAGCAGGTTAGGGGTGAGATAGAAATCTGGGTTGTTTTCCTGGTAAGCTACAACTGGGGGCGTGGCAATCTTTACGTGGGTACTGTCGCGCCAAAATCCTACATTGAGAACCGTTTTCAATCTATAGATATTCTCCAGTTCAACAACCGGCAGCGTCAGTAGAAAACCCACTTCATTACGATCAACATCAACGTGTATTGGGATGGCCGACCCCAGACTATAGGCCAAATGTGATTGTAACGGCCTTAGTGTGGTTGAAGTAGCTGAGGTCAATATGTCGTGCACCATTGAGAGGGGCACTAGATATGAGGGGATTCTATTCATGGCCAAGTGGTCCATAGAAGAGCTAACTTCACGGAGAAAATCCTCCAGTAACAATCGAACCAATTGGACATGGGCATAGTCATGGTTCATGACCTCTGCTAGCTTTCCTACAGACAGGATAGTTTTGTTCAGGAGAGTAGCGTGTGTGTTGACCACCAGAATAGTGTCCTGGAGAGACTTTCCCACATGTTGCAACCTAAGGGCCTGTGCCTTCATCTGCTGCTGGATAAGTGGCATCTCTTCAGTAATCTCCCTAACATTCCTCTTGACTGTGGCTAGACTGACTGCGTTGACGGCAGTGGTACCTAGGGCAAATAGTGACCCTACGGCTGCCCCTATCGATAGTAGCGCCCCGGCGAATCGTTTTTCTCGCCTGGGCTCAGCTAGTTCTGACTGGGTTACTGTGAACTTTTGGAGTTGGGCCAACATATGGGCAGTGTCTAGCTGGGCGTGCTTAATTGCCTGGCTGGTCCAGTCAGCCCCGGCCCAACTCAAATGCGCCGCAGGTGGAATGTGTTGGCGGTACACATTCTCTGCATCTAGGCGGACATATACCCTCTGCGTGTGTACTCTGCAGTTAGTTATGAGGAGTCCTGGATCGTCGCGGAGAACGATTCCCGTAGGGGGTCCGTTCGTGATTACGTCTGCTGGGTTGGTTTTGACCAGGGCGCAGAGTGTCAGGATCATCCAAAGGAACTCCATCCTACAGAAACGCATAATCAGAGATTGTTGGATTATTTCAGTTGTTTGTATTCGTAAACAAAAATTGTTTTGACAACTATTTTTCTGTTTTTCTTATTTTTAATCAGTACAGCGCAGGACGATATCACTAGTGACAACAGATGTATATCTGGTAGCTGGGAAGAGAATAAAAGATATTAGGTGCAACGTACTGGTCTCCTGGAAGGGATCAGCTGAGGGTACTTAAGAATTTTCTTAGTACCTCTGGTTTTTTGCTAGGGTTTTTATCTATTCGGTGCTGGCTAGCACCCTTTCTATTCCCATGGGGGGAGTGTACAACTTGATTTGGTTCCGGTGGACCCACTTTAATGTGGCGTTTTGTCGACCTTTGCTGATTTTGATCTGGTAAGCTACAGGTGATAGCTTCACCACAATCTCGTGTGGCCCCGTCCAGTGGGGCAGGAACTTTGTTGCGACGCCCGCGGGTTTGGTGTATATGTAGTACCACACCTTATCTCCGACCTCGAACACCTGGTGTGAGGCTTTTTTGTCGTAATAGGTCTTGTCACCTTCTGCACTTCTTTCCAATTGTCCTTGAGCGTACGCAAAGGTAGTCTGGAGATGGTTCCGCAAGTCGGTCACGTATTGATGAGCCGTGTAGGCGGTGGCTGCGGCGACATCTCCCGGTTGGTACAGGAGATGCAGTGGAAGGGTCATTTGCCGGCCCGTCATCATCTCAAAGGGTGTCATTCCCGTAGACCTGTTGCGTGTGGCTCTGATTGCCATCAGTACCAATGGGAGTTTGAGGTCCCAATCTTTGTGGTTGGCTGCCACATATTTCCTCAAGATTCTGACAATTGATTGGTTGCTCCTTTCTACCCCCCCCCCCCCCCCCCGAGCTCCTAGGGTGGTACGCGATGTGGAGTTTAGCTTTGACTCCCAGGAGCTTCCACAGTTCGGTCATTACAGCTGCCGAAAAGTGGGTTCCTCTGTCGCTGTCCACGGTTTCTCCTGGCAGGCCGAAACGACTGAAAACGTGGTTTAGCAAAAGAACGGCAGTGGTTTCCGCTGTGTCATTGGTCGCCGGCAGGCACTCCACCCACTTTGTGAATGCGCAAGTCACTGTGAGGAGGTACTTGTTGCCTCTGGCAGACCTGGCAACTGGGCCGACCCAGTCGATCTGGATCGAGCTCCAGGGGTAAGACACACCCTTGCGTTGCAGGGGTGCTCTGTGAAGTGGCTTGGTGGGTTGAAACTGGCAGCAAACTAGACACCCCCTCACGTATCGTGCCACGTCTTGTTCCATGTGAGGCCAGTGGGCCACCTGTCGCAATATTTCACATGTAGCCTTGACCCCCCTATGGCCTCCACATGGCTCGTCGTGGGCATGAGCTATCATTATCCCCCTCTGTGTTTCAGGAACCACCCACCTTCGAGCGGTGTCGGTTTCTGAAACATACACCAATAGGTCATCTACAAGTGTGAGGTGCTGTTTAGTTGCGTACAGCGAACGCAAGTTGTGTGAACCTGCCAAAGCCAGTTCGGACACTGGGTGGTTGACAGGATCCGACAGGAATGCCATCAACGTGGCGAGGGACTCATCTTGGTGTTGCATTGCTACCAGGTCGCCATTCATGAATGAATGCGTTAGCAACACATTATGTTTGTGCGACGACGTTTTCCGTGGTGCTACATGGCTACGCGTTACCGCAGACACCATAGCTTCCTCAGTGGGTTTTTCATCTCGAGCAGCAAACACCCAAGGGGTGCCGTGAATTGCACCAGATTTTGCCATGCTGTCAGCATGGTCATTGCCAAGTTTGTCACGACCAGGTGATTTGGAGTGTCCCTTGACTTTCTTCCAATACACCTGTATGTCGTGTTTGGTGATGAGGTCATCACAAGCTAGAATGAGCTCTTTGTTTTTCACCTCTTTACCACTTGAAGTAGTCATGTGCTTTTGTTTCCAAAACGGCAAGTGGCATAAGAAGGTGAGTCTCGCGTAGTTTGAGTCGGTGCAGATCGCCAGTTCTGCCAATTCGTGTTTCACCGCTGTTTGCAGGGTGATCAGCACGCCAGCCACTTCTGCAAACTGGCTGGTCTTGTTGCCAAGCTGAAATTGAAGTGGTTTGCACGGAATTTTCGTTGTGCCATACCAATCCCACCCCAGCGTGCAAGTGGTCTAGATGGCGGTAAGAACAGCCATCTACAAATGCCATCGGCATGTCGAGACACACGTTCTCTTCGAAATAGTGATGGTTCGAAGGCAATGGCGGAGCGATGTCACGCGGGGGTGGTCCGGAGTCGGTTTCATCGTCACCACAGTGTTGACACACCGCCAAAGCACTGCCCAAAGGCAGGTTCTTTGCTTTTGCGTAGTTGATTACTACATCATGGCTCTGCAGCGTCATGAGCCAAGCCGCTATCCTGCTGTTGTGTACAGCACCCTCACGGATTCGTTGGCTTTTCAGAAAAGTCACAGGCTGGTGACATGTTTCTATGATCACCTTTTGTCCGCCGACATAACTGGTGAAGTGTTTGATCGCCCAGACTGTCGACAGCAGCGCTTTTTCGCAGTCTGAGTATTTGTGTTCGGCGGGGTTGAGTGTTTTGCTCGCGTAAGCAACCACACGTTTGTCTTGGTCGTATTTTTGGTACAACCCAGCGCTAAGGCAGTGCTCTGAGAAACCGACTTCCAAAAAGAATGTCTTGTCTTTGTTGGGGTATACCAGGCAGGGTGCCTCGCAAAGCATGTTTTTCAAGGAAGCCACCGCTTCGTTGTGAGTGACATCCCAAACGAATGGGGTGTCTTTCTGAAGAAGGTGAGTCAATGGTTTTGACAAGTCGGCGTAGTTTTCGATGAATTGACGGGAGTAATTACATACTCCCAAGAAGCTGCGCACCTCGTGAAGGTTTGTAGGTGTTTTGATGTTGCGGACTGCTTGGATTCGGTTAGACTGTGGCAGGATGCCCTCGGCACCCACCAGAAGCCCAACGTAGTTTACCTTGGTTCTGCACCATTGTCCTTTCATGATGGCCAACTTAGCCCCTGCAGTCCCGAGTTGGGTGAGAACGTGGTCCATTTCATTGAGGTGATGTGACCAAGTCTCACTTCTCATGAGAACGTCGTCCACGTAAATTATCGTCCCCCTAGAGGCTGCGTCTGGCATCGCCTTGTGCAGGAAGATGTTGAACTCTGAGGGGGAGTTCGCATACCCGAATGGGCAACGATTGAACGTGAAGAGCTTGTTCGAGAAAGAGAAAGCCAACTTGTGTTGGTCACGCGGGTCGACTGTCATGGTCCAGAAACCATTTGCCACGTCGACGGTGGAGAAGTACTTGGCGTTTGCCACCTTTGGCAACTCTTGGTCGAGCTGTGTCATTGGCCAACGAGACAACGGAACCAGTTTGTTGAGTTGTCTATAGTCAATGGTAAGACGCCATTTACCCGTTGGTTTCAGAACGGGCCACACGGGAGCGCTGTACGTACTGTTACATTCCCTGATTATCCGTTTAGCTAATAAGGAATCGATAATCTCTTGTACTGCTGCGTATGCTGCGAGCGGGATTTTGTATTGTCTAACGAACGTAGGAGTTGCTCCGGGTGGCGTAGGAATACGCACCACATGGATACCCGTAACCCCGCAATCCAGCGAGTCTGTCGACCAGATCTCACTGTGTTTGTTAAAACCTCTTACATCTACACGTTCCGCTAGCGGAACGTCTGCTCCAATATCCAATGATGGGCGGGGCGCGAAATTCAAACTCCTCTAAATCCGAAAACTTACACTTTTCAAACATATGACTATTTTACAGCTATTTAAAGACAAGACTCTCCTTTATCTAACCAAACTGTCCGATTTCAAAAAGGCTTTACAGCGAAAGCAAAACATTAGATTATGTCAGCAGAGTACCCAGCCAGGAATAATCACACAGCCATTTTTCAAGCTAGCATATCATGTCACATAAACCCAAACCATATCTAAATGCAGCACTAACCTTTGATGATCTTCATCAGATGACACACCTAGGACATTGTGTTATACAATACATGCATGTCTGTTCAATCAAGTTCATATTTATATCAAAAACCAGCTTTTTACATTAGCATGTGACGTTCAGAACTAGCATTCCCACCGAACACTTCCGGTGATTTTACTAAATTACTCACGATAAACGTTCACAAAAAGCATAACAATTATTTTAAGAATTATAGATACAGAACTCCTCTATGCACTCGATATGTCCGATTTTAAAATAGCTTTTCGGATGAAGCACATTTTGCAATAATCTAAGTACATAGCCCGGCGTTACAGGGCTAGCTATTTAGACACCCTGCAAGTTTAGCCTTCACCAAAATCACATTTCCTATAAGAAAAATGTTCTTACCTTGCTTGTTCTTCATCAGAATACACTGCCAGGACTTCTACTTCAATAACAAATGTAGGTTTGGTCCCAAATAATCCATCGTTATATCCAAACAGCGACGTTTTGTTCGTGCGTTCTAGACACTATCCCAACGCTAAATCTCGGCCACGAGCATGACGCAAAATATGACAAAAAATTTCTAAATATTCCATTACCGTACTTCGAAGCATGTCAACCGCTGTTTAAAACCAATATTTATGCAATTTATCTCGTAGAGAAGCGATAATATTCCGACCGGGAATCTGCCTGTCTGTAAACTGAGGAAAAAACCGAAAGCCGGGGGCGGGGCGTGTCACGCGCCTAAGGCTTAGTCCATTGACTGACCACTCAGCTTTTGCTCTCGTGTGCTTCAGCCAGGGCTTTGAATTATGTCATTCCTGTTTTTCCCGGGCTATGAGAGGCCATTGTTGACGTGCGAAGTGTCACGTAAGAGCAGAGATCCTTTGTAAACGACAGAGATAATAAAGAAGGGCAAGAAATGTTCAGACAGGGTACTTCCTGAACAGAAGCATCTCAGGTTTTTGCCTGCCATAGGAGTTCTGTTATACTCACAGACACCATTCAAACAGTTTCAGAAACTTTGGAGTGTTTTCTCTCCAAAGCTAATAATTATATGCATATTCCAGTTTCTGGGCAGGACTAATAATCAGATTAAATCGGGTACGTTTTTTATCCAGCCGTGAAATTACTGCCCCCTAGATGTAAGAGGTTAAACAATTCTCTCAACTGATGGCGTTCAGTGTCATTGACAAGAGCATCAGCCTCCGACAGTAGTTGTATTACCTGTGCATGGAAACCAGGATATGGTTCGGCGACATTGTACAGGTCTTCATCGGGTGGCGACGGCATGTCACCTTTGGAAGAGTCATCGGTTGTTTCCTCACAAGAGTGTACTTCGCATGCAGGAGGAGACGCAATATCATCCTCCGTGACGATGGAGTATATTAACAGGTTGCTGTCAGGATCGACATCCAGCCGGAATGCCGATGTGTCGTCCAGTGGCAATACAGGAGTTAATGCTATTGCTTTTGACTGACAAGTAAACAGCGTGCCTCCCTCGCCATCTAGGTCTAGGGAGGACGGAAGAGGCCCAATCACAGGAACAACTAGTTCAAAATCATGGAAGGCGTAATCGATCAATGTTCCTAGCTGAGTGTGCCGAGGAATGGAAATATCCGCTTGAGTCAGATTTTGTACCAGGAGGTAAGTGGATCTAGCGGTTAGTTCCAACAGTGGGTTGCCATTGATAGTTAGCCCCAAGTCGAATAGTTTTGGGGAGGGTTGGAAGAACGCAGTGGTGCCTTCCATCCGGTATCCGGGCGCCAGGTTCAGTCTTACAGAAACCTCTGTGGTTCTTGCCGGTATCAACATGGCGGACTCAGTTATCGTCTTGCAAGCTTCAGGAATAGTCTGCCCGGAAGCCATTCGCACCGGGTCGAAAGACAAGGCATGTTGGTTTGGCTGCGCCAAAGACCAAAGAACTTGGTGTATGGTATCAAGTTTAACACCCAATCTTACCAAAATGTCTCCTGTATGTGGGAGGTCCGCGACAACCAGTAGGTAGTGGGATAATTCCTTGGTTCCAATGCGGATCGATAGCGCACACACCCCTATTGCGGTGGGTGTTGTCTGGGGAGTCGTTCCCAGTGGAAATCTAAACGTTTTCGGCACAAGGGGATGGCAGTTAGCCGTTTTCGAAATTTCGTTGAACATTTCCAAACTGATTGCGGATTTTTCTGACCAGGTGGCCAGCCTGGTATCCTCAGCCATAGTGCCGTTTAGGCACACGCCCCCTATCAGAGGAGGGCGGTAAGTGTCGGCTGGTGAATCACCCAAGCCGCACAAGAAAAGCACATGTTCGGTTAAGTTCCGAGTCGAACTCACATTGTCCTTTGCCACAAATGGCGGGCTCATGGCCAAGTTCACAGGGTTTGCGTCAGATGCTGACGTCGGACCCACGTCGTTGCACAATGTATGGCAGGTAGCCTTGGAAGAATGCGGCGAAGTCAACGGAGTTGGCATAGGTATTTGTGACCAGATTTGATTGGTTTTCCAATCCATTAGTGGTACCAAACGGTCAATTAAATCACTCCCAATCAGCATTCGTTCGATTTCGATGCTAGTCACATACACGGGGTGTATCAGTGACACGCTTTCGAAGTTGAGTTTAAGTAGGAGACGTTTGGTTAGGGGCGAGGTAGCTTGAGTGAAACCTCGAAGATTCGTATCGCAATGTTCCGTTTTCAACCAACGTTTTGTTGGGTCCACTGCCCTTTTTAGTTCATCCAGCAAGGTTTCGGATATGAGGGAAATTGTTGAACCCGAATCTATCAGAGCGTGACAGGTCACACAGTCCTCCAGGACTGTTCTAAGGTATGGCCTGTTCGAGTTGGTTTTTCTCGTCATATCCCCAACAAAATGGAGTGGGTTGGGAGAACGGAGCGGTTTGTAATCTGCGTCGATTTCCAAGACAGATAAGTCACCTACGTGACCCAGTGGGTCCTCTATCGGAATGGTAGAGGAATCATCTGTTGCAAAGCTGCTTATCTCGTGCATCTCCACCTCCGTGTCCAAGTCTGTAGACAAAACCTGCGGGCTTGTGTCTAGAACGGGCGGTACCTGGACAGGGATTTGAGTGGGGGCGGGGGTAATGGAAATGTTTGCGTCCTCTTGAATTGCATGAATTTCGGCGGACTCGGTTTCCAACGATTTTACGCCTAGTCATGAGGATTTATCCTTGTCCTCTTTCTCAAATTTCTTACGATGCAGTACATCTATTATCAGAGCTTCTATATCATTTCGGTTAGCGTTTAAATCATTGTTGAACACTTTGTTGCCCTTGTTACGCTTGTTACCCATGTGTCCTGACCCTTTGTGAGAGTTAGGCGGAGGGGCATGTCGGCTAGGTTGATCTCTACGGGACCTGTTAGATTGGGGACGTTCATCGTAGCTATTGTTACGGCGGTGGTTGTCGGGGTGGTGGTTACTTGGTAGCCACCCCCTTTGATCGTCCTCTTTTACAGCATATGTCCCTGATGCAGCCCCTTCTAATTCGAGTGATGGTTCCCGCCTGAGCTCGAAAGTCCAGGTGTCCGGGCTCTTAGCCCGGCTTGCTTTTGATGCTTCAAAAGCGGTGCTTGCCAGCTCTCGGAGCGTCGAGATTGGCAACCCGACGTGGGCAGTAGGGCCCAAGTAGTTAATGAAGTTGGGAGACATGTTTGACAGAAAAAGTTGTTTGAACGGTAATAGGTCTTCCATTCCTGTTTCAGTGAGCATGCCAAAGTAAGCTGAACGAAGCCGGTGATAGTAGGCTTGTGGGTGTTCATTTCGAGCTTGTCTGATATTGTTAGCCAACGAACTATCGTGTTTGCGAGTCGCAGAACCACTGAATTCTATTTTCAAAACCGTGGCAAGTTTAGCATAGTCGTTTTGCACGTGTTGCTCTTGTAGACGGATGAACCTTGTCACATGTCTGTTGGACGTTCGCTTCAAAACATAGAGCCTGTCTGCATTCGTAGCATTTGGATAGCCATCCAAGGCATCCTCTATGTCTGCTAAGAATGTCTCAGTGTCGTTTGGCTTTCCCGGAACGGGGTCGAAGAGGCGGAAGTTTTTGACGATTTTGTCAAGGCGATCCCCGCCAAGTGCGCGGGGAGCATCTGCACTCTCCCGTGGAGAATTGTGGGCCGAGAGGCCAAGAGGAAAAGTCAAGCTGTGGTTGTGTTGGCGAGGAGGCCCCAATTCACTGGGGGCCGAATGGCCAAGAGAAAGAGGCTGAAATCTCCTGTCATCTACATTCCCTCGTTCTCTTAGCTCCGGATGTGAGCTAGGTTGCTTTGTTTGGTTGTCCCGCGATAGCGCGTGACTGTTCTGGAGTTCCTCCAGATGATACCTAAGGGTGGTGTTATGCTGCATCGCAGAGTCCACCTGGGAGTTGAGGGTGTTTATTTTCGACACGTAGGTGTCGCCCTTTTTTCGCTCGGCCTCATACTTTTCTGTCATGGTTTGCAGGGAGAGGTCGCGAGTGTGGAGTGAGAGATCCAGTGATGCGATGTCCTCCTTTTGTTTAGAGGTCACATTTTCCAACTTTCTCACCTGGTCTTTCTCATCCTTCATTAAATCAGCGACTTCAATGAGTTCTGCTGTTTTGTCCTCCAACTTGGTCATTGTGTTCATTAACTGATCGTCTTTGGTCTGCAGCTTTTGGAATAGAGCATTATTGCTTTGAGTGGTTTCATTCACAACCGTTTGTAGGGCATCAATTTGCCCGTTTTCTAGCTAGCTCGTCCGATTCATCTAGTTTCGCGTGGACTTCATCGTATTTAGTTTTGGCTAAACCGAGTTGTTCTTTTAGAATACGGACTTGGTCAAGAGTTTGTTCGCGTTCTTTGTTATAAGTGGTAGACAGATCTTCCAATTTATCTGTTCTCACACACAGTTCCTCAGCTAGCAGTAGCTTATCTTTTTCGGCTTTCGATGCCAGCTCCCTGGTTCTCTCCACCTGTACCTTGAACTCCCCAGCTTCCTGCTCGTGCCTCTGCTGGGCACTGAGGTACTGGTGCACTGTCCATCTCTGCTGGTGGGCATAGGTGAGGGCTATACTGGAGAGAACCTTCACAAGGCCTCCGCCTGATGGTCTATTTTGAAGAGCGTCTGTCGCAATGTCTGCATTTTTCTCGCTTATGGCATTGAAATCTAACATTTTCAGCCCCTCGGCATAGTTAGGATTTGCATCGTTGCTGAGGTCCGCGATCAATCTTTCCGTGGGTGAAGGTCCACTGATTAGAGGGGAAATGGGTGGAAACCTATCTGATGGATTGCTCATTATTATGATTGTCAGTTATTTCAATTTACGTAATGTTTGGGGTTTTTAGTTGGAGGCTGCAAACACGATTTAACTCAGTTTGTAAACGTCAATGAATCATCAAGACTGGGTCAGTAATGTGAGTTGGTTATTACTGAACTTGCCAAAACAGGTTTAATTGATTAAATCGATTTTAATGATAAATCTAACCTGTATCGGCTATTTGGGAATTTTAATTTTAATTCACCTGAAAGAGTTGCTATCTCTAAGTTAACGTTGAAAAGTTTAACTATGTCTCATTGGTTAGTACACATTAGTTTGCGTATTATTCCAATAACCAACCTGGACGGTAGTGTAGCAATTTAATGTATATTAAATTGAACGAGACAATGATATCCAATCAGTTGAGACTGGTTAGATATCGTACAGCATAACCTGAATTATTAAAAATTAATTACTGGTGATTCTTCACCACCGGAGGTCACTGTTAACACAAGCTAAAATCGACAGGGTACCAGGGAAAATAGAATTTTACAATACTGTTAAAAAGTCTACCTAAACACCATTAAGCTGGTAAAACAGCTTTAATCTATTAATCAATTTGAATGATTAGTCAACCCCGTATAGGCTAAAGGAATTAGCTTTAATTAACCTGAAATAGTTGCTATATCTAAGTTAACGTGGAACAGTTTAACCATGTCTCATTGGTTATGGCACATTCGTGTGTGTATTATTCCCATAACCAACCTGCACAGGTAGTGTAGCAATTTAATGTATATTAAATTGAACGAGACAATGATATCCAATCAGTTGAGACTGGTTAGATATCGTACAGCGTAACGTGACTTATTTCACGAAAAATGACTGCCGTTTCTTCGCCAGAGGTTACGGATAGCCCAAGCTGAGATCTCACAGGATTCCCGTCTAACGCGGGAATTCACTATGAACAAAGAGGAAAACAAAAATGGCTGCTCCCCTTTGTTAGACAGAATCTCGCCATGCCACCTGGTAGGAGCGACCTGTCAGGTAGGACGCAATCCAAGCTTGGGCCGCGCCGGAGATGCCCAACTCGGAGAGGGTGGAGAGGAGGATCTGATGGTTCACAGTATCAAAGGCAGCAGATCGGTCTAGAAGGATGAGAGCAGAGGAGAGAGAGTTAGCTTTAGCAGTGCGGAGAGCCTCCGCTCTGATGTGTAATGATGTGTGTGGTAGTATTAGTACCAAACCCTGTTGTTGTTGATGTGTGTGGTAATAATTGTAACAAACTTTGTTGTTAATGTCGAATGACGTGTGTGGTAGTATTAGTACCAAACCCTGTTGTTGATGTGTATTGATGTGTGTGGTAGTATTAGTACCAAACCCTGTTGTTGATGTGTGATGATGTGTGTGGTAGTATTAGTACCAAACCTTGTTGTTGATGTCCAATGATGTGTGTGGTAGTATTAGTACCAAACCCTGGTGTTGATGTGTAATGATGTGTGGTAGTATTAGTACCAAACCCTCTTGTTGATGTGTGGTAGTATTAGTACCAAACCCTGGTGTTGATGTGTAATGATGTGTGGTAGTATTAGTACCAAACCCTGTTGTTGATGTGTAATGATGTGTGGTAGTATTAGTACCAAACCCTGTTGTTGATGTGTAATGATGTGTGTGGTAGTATTAGTACCAAACCCTGTTGTTGATGTGTCATGATGTGTGGTAGTATTAGTACCAAACCCTGTTGTTGATGTGTAATGATGTGTGGTAGTATTAGTACCAAACCCTGTTGTTGATGTGGAATGATGTGTGGTAGTATTAGTACCAAACCCTGTTGTTGATGTGTAATGATGTGTGTGGTAGTATTAGTACCAAACCCTGTTGTTGATGTGCACTGATGTGTGTGGTATTATTAGTACCAAACCCTGTTGTTGATGTGTAATGATGTGTGTGGTAGTATTAGTACCAAACCCTGTTGTTGATGTGTGATGATGTGTGTGGTAGTATTAGTACCAAACCCTGTTGTTGATGTGTCATGATGTGTGTGGTAGTATTAGTACCAAAAACCCTGTTGTTGATGTGTCATGATGTGTGTGGTAGTATTAGTACCAAACCCTGTTGTTGATGTGTGATGATGTGTGTGGTAGTATTAGTACCAAACCCTGTTGTTGATGTGTAATGATGTGTGTGGTAGTATTAGTACCAAACCCTGTTGTTGTTGATGTGTGTGGTAATAATTGTACCAAACCTTGTTGTTAATGTCGAATGATGTTTGTGGTAGTATTAGTACCAAACCCTGTTGTTGATGTGTAATGATGTGTGTTAGTGATAGTACCAAACCCTGTTGTTGATGTGTGGTAGTATTAGTAACAAACCCTGGTGTTGATGTGTAATGATGTATGGTAGTATTAGTACCAAACCCTGCTGTTGATGTGTAATGATGTGAGGTAGTATTAGTACCAAACCCTCTTGTTGATGTGTGTGGTAGTATTAGAACCAAACCCTATTGTTGATGTGTAATGATGTGTGGTACTATTAGTACCAAACCCTGTTGTTGATGTCTAATGATGTGTGAGGTAGTATTAGTACAAAACCCTGTTGTTGATGTCTAATGATGTGTGTGGTAGTATTAGTACAATACCCTGTTGTTGATGATGTGTGTGGTAATAATTGTACCAAACCTTGTTGTTAATGTCGAATGATGTTTGTGGTAGTATTAGTACCAAACCCTGTTGTTGATGTGTAATGATGTGTGTGGTAGTATTAGTACCAAACCCTGTTGTTGTTGATGTGTGTGGTAATAATTGTACCAAACCTTGTTGTTAATGTCGAATGATGTGTGTGGTAGTATTAGTACCAAAACCTGTTGTTGATGTGTAATGGTGTGTGGTAGTGTTAGTACCAAACCCTGTTGTTGATGTGTATTGATGTGTGTGGTTGTATTAGTACCAAACCCTGTTTTTGATGTGTGGTAGTATTAGTACCAAACCCTGGTGTTGATGTGTAATGATGTGTGGTAGTATTAGTACCAAACCCTGTTGTTGATGTGTAATGATGTGTGGTAGTATTAGTACCAAACCCTCTTGTTGATGTGTGGTAGTATTAGAACCAAACCCTGTTGTTGATGTGTAATGATGTGTGGTAGTATTAGTACCAAACCCTGTTGTTGATGTCTAATGATGTGTGTTGTAGTATTAGTACAAAACCCTGTTGTTGATGTCTAATGATGTGTGTGGTAGTATTAGTACAATACCCTGTTGTTGATGATGTGTGTGGTAATAATTGTACCAAACCTTGTTGTTAATGTCGAATGATGTTTGTGGTAGTATTAGTACCAAACCCTGTTGTTGATGTGTAATGATGTGTGGTAGTATTAGTACCAAACCCTGTTGTTGTTGATGTGTGTGGTAATAATTGTACCAAACCTTGTTGTTAATGTCGAATGATGTGTGTGGTAGTATTAGTACCAAACCCTGGTGTTGATGTGTAATGATGTGTGGTAGTATTAGTACCAAACCCTGTTGTTGATGTGTAATGATGTGTCGTAGTATTAGTACCAAACCCTGTTGTTGATGTGTAATGATGTGTGTGGTAGTATTAGTACCAAACCCTGTTGTTGATGTGTCATGATGTGTGGTAGTATTAGTACCAAAGCCTGTTGTTGATGTGTAATGATGTGTGGTAGTATTAGTACCAAACCCTGTTGTTGATGTGTAATGATGTGTGTGGTAGTATTAGTACCAAACCCTGTTGTTGATGTGTAATGATGTGTGTGGTAGTATTACTACCAAACCCTTTTGTTGATGTGTAATGATGTGTGTGGTAGTATTAGTACCAAACCCTGTTGTTGATGTGTGATGATGTGTGTGGTAGTATTAGTACCAAACCCTGTTGTTGATGATGTTTATGGTAATAATTGTACCAAACATTGTTGTTAATGTCGAATGATGTGTGTGGTAGTATTAGTACCAAACCCTGTTGTTGATGTGTAATGATGTGTGTGGTAGTATTAGTACCAAACCCTGTTGTTGTTGATGTGTGTTGTAATAATTGTACCAAACCTTGTTGTTAATGTCGAATGATGTGTGTGGTAGTATTAGTACCAAACCCTGTTGTTGATGTGTAATGATGTGTGGTAGTATTAGTACCAAACCCTGGTGTTGATGTGTAATGATGTGTGGTAGAATTAGTACCAAACCCTGTTGTTGATGTGTAATGATGTGAGGTAGTATTAGTACCAAACCCTCTTGTTGATGTGTGGTAGTATTAGTACCAAACCCTGTTGTTGATGTGTAATGATGTGTGTGGTAGTATTAGTACAAAACCCTGTTGTTGATGTCTAATGATGTGTGTGGTAGTATTAGTACAATACCCTGTTGTTGATGATGTGTGTGGTAATAATTGTACCAAACCTTGTTGTTAATGTCGAATGATGTTTGTGGTAGTATTAGTACAAAACCCTGTTGTTGATGTGTAATGATGTGTGTGGTAGTATTAGTACCAAACCCTGTTGTTGATGTCTAATGATATGTGTGGTAGTATTAGTACAAAACCCTGTTGTTGATGTCTAATGATGTGTGTGGTAGTATTAGTACAATACCCTGTTGTTGATGAAGTGTGTGGTAATAATTGTACCAAACCTTGTTGTTAATGTCGAATGATGTTTGTGGTAGTATTAGTACCAAACCCTGTTGTTGATGTGTAAAGATGTGTGTGGTAGTATTAGTACCAAACCCTGTTGTTGTGTGTGGTAATAATTGTACCAAACCTTGTTGTTAATGTCGAATGATGTGTGTGGTAGTATTAGTACCAAACCTTGTTGTTGATGTGTAATGATGTGTGGTAGTGTTAGTACCAAACCCTGTTGTTGATGTGTATTGATGTATGTGGTAGTATTAGTACCAAACCCTGTTGTTGATGTGTGGTAGTATTAGTACCAAACCCTGGTGTTGATGTCTAATGATGTGTGTTGTAGTATTAGTACAAAACACTGTTGTTGATGTCTAATGATGTGTGTGGTAGTATTAGTACAATACCCTGTTGCTGATGATGTGTGTGGTAATAATTGTACCAAACCTTGTTGTTAATGTCGAATGATGTTTGTGGTAGTATTAGTACCAAACCCTGTTGTTGATGTGTAATGATGTGTGTGGTAGTATTAGTACCAAACCCTGTTGTTGTTGATGTGTGTGGTAATAATTGTACCAAACCTTGTTGTTAATGTCGAATGATGTGTGTGGTAGTATTAGTACCAAACCCTGTTGTTGATGTGTAATGATGTGTGGTAGTGTTAGTACCAAACCATGTTGTTGATGTGTATTGATGTGTGTGGTAGTATTAGTACCAAACCCTGTTGTTGATGTGTGATGATGTGTGTGGTAGTATTAGTACCAAACCCTGTTGTTGATGTCCAATGATGTGTATGTTAGTATTAGTACCAAACCCTGGTGTTGATGTGTAATGATGTGTGGTAGTATTAGTACCAAACCCTCTTGTTGATGTGTGGTAGTATTAGAACCAAACCCTGTTGTTGATGTGTAATGATGTGTGGTAGAATTAGTACCAAACCCTGTTGTTGATGTGTAATGATGTGAGGTAGTATTAGGGTGGCTGCCGTCAACGACGGCACTGTGCTACACCCCCCCTCCCCAACCCACCTATATCAGGAGGTGGCTCCGGTTCTGGCCTTTCCCGGCAGTCGGGCCACTCTGGCAGTTCGGGGCAGTCTGGCCAGTCTGGCAGCTCGGGGCAGTCTGGCAACTCGGGGCAGTCTGGGCAGTCTGGCAACTCGGGACAGTCTGGCAACTCGGGACAGTCTGGCAACTCGGGACAGTCTGGGCAGTCTGGCAACTCGGGACAGTCTGGCAACTCGGGACAGTCTGGCAACTCGGGACAGTCTGGGCAGTCTGGCAGCTCCGGCAGTTCAGGGCAGTCTGGCCACTCCGGCAGTTCAGGGCAGTCTGGCCACTCCGGCAGTTCAGCGCAGTCTGGCCACTCCGGCAGTTCAGCGCAGTCTGGCCACTCCGGCAGTTCAGCGCAGTCTGGCCACTCCGGCAGTTCAGCGCAGTCTGGCCACTCCGGCAGTTCAGCGCAGTCTGGCCTCTCTGGCGACTGTTGACTGACGGGCAGCTCTGACGACTGTTGACTGGCGGGCAGCTCTGACGACTGTTGACTGGCGGGCAGCTCTGACGACTGTTGACTCGCGGGCAGCTCTGACGACTGTTGACTGGCGGGCAGCTCTGACGACGGTTGACTGGCGGGCAGCTCTGACGACGGTTGACTGGCGGGCAGCTCTGACGACGGTTGACTGGCGGGCAGCTCTGGTAATGGTTGACTAGCGGGCAGCTCTGACGACTGTTGACTGGCGGGCAGCTCTGACGACTGTTGACTGGCTGGCAGCTCTGACGACTGTTGACTGGCGGGCAGCTCTGACGACTGTTGACTGGCGGGCAGCTCTGGTGATGGTTGACTGGCGGGCAGCTCTGACGACTGTTGACTGGCGGGCCGCACTGACGACTGTTGACTGGCGGGCCGCACTGACGACTGTTGACTGGCGAGGCTGGGTTCACGCACTTGAAGCCTGGTGCGTGGTGCTGGTACTGGGCGTACTCGATTGTGACCACGCACCTCCATGCTAGTGCGGGGAGCTGGCCTGGGGCTCCATTCTTGCCCCGCAACACTCCCCTTGTGCCCCCCCCTAAAAAATTTTTGGGGGTGCCTCTCGGTCTCCCTTACCTCACCAGCCTTCTTCCTCTGCTTGGTCGTGTGTTTGTGGGGAATTCTGTCACAGTTGTCTTCAGTGAAATAGGACCAAGGCGCAGCAGAAGTATGGATACTCATATTTTTTAATGTTAAAAAAAAAGGGAGTAGAGAATCCACATGAAACAAACAAAACAACAAACAATACTCACAACAGCAACAGCGTGGCAGGCTCAACCAAAACGCAGCAGTGCACACAACAATTCCCCACAATCCCAAAAGGCAAAGTAGGCCACTTATGTGTGACTCCCAATCAGCCACAACCCTCTACAGCTGTGCCTGATTGGGAGTCACACGGCCAAAATTAATGAAACAACACAAACTCTTCTGCCACGTCCTGACCCAACTACACCCTCTACTGGTCAGGACGTGACAGTACCCCCCCCTTAAAGGTGCTAACCCCGGAAGCACCTTTAAAACAAAACCCAAAAACAAAAACAACCCCAAACAACAAAACAAAAATTCCCCTCTACTAAAGGGAGGGAAGGGAGGGTGGCTGCCGTCAACGACGGCACTGTGCTACACCCCCCCTCCCCAACCCACCTATATCAGGAGGTGGCTCCGGTTCTGGCCTTTCCCGGCAGTCGGGCCACTCTGGCAGTTCGGGGCAGTCTGGCCAGTCTGGCAGCTCGGGGCAGTCTGGCAACTCGGGGCAGTCTGGGCAGTCTGGCAACTCGGGACAGTCTGGCAACTCGGGACAGTCTGGGCAGTCTGGCAACTCGGGACAGTCTAGCAACTCGGGACAGTCTGGCAACTCGGGACAGTCTGGCAACTCGGGACAGTCTGGCAACTCGGGACAGTCTGGCAACTCGGGACAGTCTGGGCAGTCTGGCAGCTCCGGCAGTTCAGGGCAGTCTGGCCACTCCGGCAGTTCAGGGCAGTCTGGCCACTCCGGCAGTTCAGGGCAGTCTGGCCACTCCGGCAGTTCAGCGCAGTCTGGCCACTCCGGCAGTTAAGCGCAGTCTGGCCACTCCGGCAGTTCAGCGCAGTCTGGCCACTCCGGCAGTTCAGCGCAGTCTGGCCACTCCGGCAGTTCAGCGCAGTCTGGCCACTCCGGCAGTTCAGCGCAGTCTGGCCACTCCGGCAGTTCAGCGCAGTCTGGCCTCTCTGGCGACTGTTGACTGATGGGCAGCTCTGACGACTGTTGACTGGCGGGCAGCTCTGACGACTGTTGACTGGCGGGCAGCTCTGACGACTGTTGACTGGCGGGCAGCTCTGACGACTGTTGACTGGCGGGCAGCTCTGACGACGGTTGACTGGCGGGCAGCTCTGACGACGGTTGACTGGCGGGCAGCTCTGACGACGGTTGACTGGCGGGCAGCTCTGGTAATGGTTGACTGGCGGGCAGCTCTGACAACTGTTGACTGGCGGGCAGCTCTGACGACTGTTGACTGGCTGGCAGCTCTGACGACTGTTGACTGGCGGGCAGCTCTGACGACTGTTGACTGGCGGGCAGCTCTGGTGATGGTTGACTGGCGGGCAGCTCTGACGACTGTTGACTGGCGGGCCGCACTGACGACTGTTGACTGGCGGGCCGCACTGACGACTGTTGACTGGCGAGGCTGGGTTCACGCACTTGAAGCCTGGTGCGTGGTGCTGGTACTGGGCGTACTCGATTGTGACCACGCACCTCCATGCTAGTGCGGGGAGCTGGCCTGGGGCTCCATTCTTGCCCCGCAACACTCCCCTTGTGCCCCCCCCTAAAAAATTCTTGGGGGTGCCTCTCGGTCTCCCTTACCTCACCAGCCTTCTTCCGCTGCTTGGTCGTGTGTTTGTGGGGAATTCTGTCACAGTTGTCTTCAGTGAAATAGGACCAAGGCGCAGCAGAAGTATGGATACTCATATTTTTTAATGTTCAAAAAAAAAGGGAGTAGAGCATCCACTTGAAACAAACAAGACAACAAACAATACTCACAACAGCAACAGCGTGGCAGGCTCAACCAAAACGCAGCAGTGCACACAACAATTCCCCACAACCCCAAAAGGCAAAGTAGGCCACTTATGTGTGACTCCCAATCAGCCACAACCCTCTACAGCTGTGCCTGATTGGAAGTCACACGGCCAAAATTAATGAAACAACACAAACTCTTCTGCCACGTCCTGACCCAACTACACCCTCTACTGGTCAGGACGTGACAGTGTGGAAGTATTAGTACCAAACCCTGTTGTTGATGTGTAATGATGTGTGGTAGTATTAGTACCAAACCCTGTTGTTGATGTCCAA
The DNA here is from genome assembly GCF_901001165.1 of Salmo trutta. NCBI lineage: Eukaryota > Metazoa > Chordata > Actinopteri > Salmoniformes > Salmonidae > Salmo > Salmo trutta. The sequence goes on along the minus strand of NC_042974.1, from coordinate 4,418,548 downwards.
TGATGTGTGTGGTAGTATTAGTACCAAACCCTGGTGTTGATGTGTAATGATGTGTGTGGTAGTATTAGTACCAAACCCTGGTGTTGATGTGTAATGATGTGTGGTAGTATTAGTACCAAACCCTGTTGTTGATGTGTCATGATGTGTGGTAGTATTAGTACCAAACCCTGTTGTTGATGTGTAATGATGTGTGGTAGTATTAGTACCAAACCCTGTTGTTGATGTGTAATGATGTGTGGTAGTATTAGTACCAAACCCTGTTGTTGATGTGTAATGATGTGTGGTAGTATTAGTACCAAACCCTGTTGTTGATGTGTAATGATGTGTGTGGTAGTATTAATACCAAACCCTGTTGTTGATGTGTAATGATGTGTGTGGTAGTATTAGTACCAAACCCTGTTGTTGATGTGTAAAGATGTGTGTGGTATTATTAGTACCAAACCCTGTTGTTGATGTGTAATGATGTGTGTGGTAGTATTAGTACCAAACCCTGTTGTTGATGTGTGATGATGTGTGTGGTAGTATTAGTACCAAATCCTGTTGTTGATGTGTAATGATGTGTGTGGTATTATTAGTACCAAACCCTGTTGTTGATGTGTAATGATGTGTGTGGTAGTATTAGTACCAAACCCTGTTGTTGATGTGTGATGATGTGTGTGGTAGTATTAGTACCAAACCCTGTTGTTGATGTGTCATGATGTTTGTGGTAGTATTAGTACCAAACCCTGTTGTTGTTGATGTGTGTGGTAATAATTGTACCAAACCCTGTTGTTGATGTGTAATGATGTGTGTGGTAGTATTAGTACCAAACCCTGTTGTTGATGTGTAATGATGTGTGTGGTAGTATTACTACCAAACCCTGTTGTTGATGTGTAATGATGTGTGGTAGTATTAGTACCAAACCCTGTTGTTGATGTGTCATGATGTGTGGTAGTATTAGTACCAAACCCTGTTGTTGATGTGTAATAATGTGTGGTAGTATTAGTACCAAACCCTGTAGTTGATGTGTCATGATGTGTGGTAGTATTAGTACCAAACCCTGTTGTTGATGTGTAATGATGTGTGTGGTAGTATTAGTACCAAACCCTGTTGTTGATGTGTAATGATGTGTGTGGAAGTATTAGTACCAAATCCTGTTGTTGATGTGTCATGATGTGTGTGGTAGTATTAGTACCAAACCCTGTTGTTGATGATGTGTGTGGTAATAATTGTAACAAACCTTGTTATTAATGTCGAATGATGTGTGTGGTTGTATTAGTACCAAACCCTGTTGTTGATGTGTCATGATGTTTGTGGTAGTATTAGTACCAAACCCTGTTGTTGTTGATGTGTGTGGTAATAATTGCACCAAACCCTGTTGTTGATGTCTAATGATGTGTGTGGTAGTATTAGTACCAAACCCTGTTGTTGATGTGTAATGATGTGTGGTAGTATTAGTACCAAACCCTGTTGTTGATGTGTAATGATGTGTGTGGTAGTATTAGTACCAAACCCTGTTGTTGATGTGTAATGATGTCTGTGGTAGAATTAGTACCAAACCCTGTTGTTGATGTGTAATGATCTGTGTGGTAGTATTAGTACCAAACCCTGCTGTTGATGTGTAATGATGTGTGTGGTATTATTAGTACCAAACCCTGTTGTTGATGTGTCATCATGTGTGGTAGTATTAGTGCCAAACCCTGTTGTTGATGTGTAATGATGTGTGGTAGTATTAGTACCAAACCCTGTTGTTGATGTGTAATGATGTGTGTGGTAGTATTACTACCAAACCCTGTTGTTGATGTGTAATGATGTGTGGTAGTATTAGTACCAAACCCTGTTGTTGATGTGTCATGATGTGTGGTAGTATTAGTACCAAACCCTGTTGTTGATGTGTAATAATGTGTGGTAGTATTAGTACCAAACCCTGTAGTTGATGTGTCATGATGTGTGGTAGTATTAGTACCAAACCCTGTTGTTGATGTGTAATGATGTGTGTGGTAGTATTAGTACCAAACCCTGTTGTTGATGTGTAATGATGTGTGTGGTAGTATTAGTACCAAATCCTGTTGTTGATGTGTCATGATGTGTGTGGTAGTATTAGTACCAAACCCTGTTGTTGATGATGTGTGTGGTAATAATTGTAACAAACCTTGTTATTAATGTCGAATGATGTGTGTGGTTGTATTAGTACCAAACCCTGTTGTTGATGTGTCATGATGTTTGTGGTAGTATTAGTACCAAACCCTGTTGTTGTTGATCAAATCAAATCAAATCAAATTTATTTATATAGCCCTTCGTACATCAGCTGAAATCTCAAAGTGCTGTACAGAAACCCAGCCTAAAACCCCAAACAGCAAGCAATGCATGTGAAAGAAGCACGGTGGCTGGGAAAAACTCCCTAGGAAAAACTCCTGAGAAAGGCCAAAAACCTAGGAAGAAACCTAGAGAGGAACCAGGCTATGAGGGGTGGCCAGTCCTCTTCTGGCTGTGCCGGGTGGATATTATAACAGAACATGGTCAAGATGTTAAAATGTTCGTAAATGACCAGCATGGTCAAATAATAATAATCATAGTAATTGTCGAGGGTGCAACAAGCACGTCCGGTGAACAGGTCAGGGTTCCGTAGCCGCAGGCAGAACAGTTGAAACTGGAGCAGCAGCATGGCCAGGTGGACTGGGGACAGCAGGAGTCATCATGCCAGGTAGTCCTAGGGCTCAGGTCCTCCGAGAGAAAGAAAGAAAGAAAGATGTGTGTGGTAATAATTGCACCAAACCCTGTTGTTGATGTCTAATGATGTGTGTGGTAGTATTAGTACCAAACCCTAATGTTGATGTGTAATGATGTGTGGTAGTATTAGTACCAAACCCTGTTGTTGATGTGTAATGATGTGTGTGGTAGTATTAGTACCAAACCCTGTTGTTGATGTGTAATGATGTCTGTGGTAGAATTAGTACCAAACCCTGTTGTTGATGGGTAATGATCTGTGTGGTAGTATTAGTACCAAACCCTGCTGTTGATGTGTAATGATGTGTGTGGTAGTATTAGTACCAAACCCTGTTGTTGATGTGTCATCATGTGTGGTAGTATTAGTGCCAAACCCTGTTGTTGATGTGTAATGATGTGTGGTAGTTTTAGTACCAAACCCTGTTGTTGGTGTGTGTTTTAGGTGAGTTATTTGATACAACCCCATGGAGAATAACCTCTATTGTGTTATGCTGTTTGGTAGCCGTCACTGTGATTGGGTCAGCTCTGACTATTTACCGCATACGCAATAAGAAAGGTAATGTAGCGATGATATGAATGTTGAATTGTTAGAATGAAATTTCTGCAATGCTTATGTAAGCCTCAACACATTCACAGTGGTTGTATTCTATATATACAGGATTATATACTACACCTGCAGGTGATTAACATGTTAACACTGATGACTGATTTTAACCTACAGGTGATTAACATGTTAACACTGATGACTGATTTTAATCTGCAGGTGATTAACATGTTAACATTGATGACTGATTTTAACCTGCAGGTGATTAATATGTTGACACTGATGACTGATTTTAATCTGCAGGTGATTAACATGTTAACACTGATGACTGATTTTAATCTGCAGGTGATTAACATGTTAACACTGATGACTGATTTTAATCTGCAGGTGATTAACATGTTAACACTGATGACTGATTTTAATCTGTAGGTGATTAACATGTTGACACTGATGACTGATTTTAATCTACAGGTGTGATAATAGATCAACTCAAACCGCTCGGGGTAGTAGTGGTTTTATTGTCCCTAACCCATATTACACACGACTGTAAATATTCACTAATCAGACTACGGTTTCTAATTTTCACGTTTATTGAATGACATTAAGAGGTGGTAGTAGGGTAGAATGTTTTCATCGGAGAAGTTGTCTCACAGAGGTACTCTGGACTCATTTAGGTGGTGGAACTCAATTAGGATTTGTGACTTTAGAGAAGTGATATGAGACAAGGAGTCCCAGAGAGAGACTACATCTTCTAGTGTTCATGTTAATGATGTTCTCACTGTCTTCCATCTCTACATGTTTACAGAGGTCCTCACTGGGAAGATAGGTAAGTAGTGTCTTCAGATCATCACTTTGATAACATTATATCAAACATTTTATGTTTATTTTATTTATATAATCTTAATTGTAATCTAGGTCATTTGATTCTGCTATATAATTAAGCACAGGGATATTCACATTAATCTGTTGGCTAAATAAACAACATATCTGACATTTTATTCCCTTTTGACCTTTGCTGTGCTTTAAATGAGTTGAAACCACGGGTATAGGTATTAGATGTGTGACAATTTCCACTGGAATTTGGTTGTGCTTTTAGATGGTTGAAAGCTTAGGGATAACACATTGGAAATTCAACTAACTTCTGGCTGTATTTTTAGATGGGTGAATATACTGTAGGTTGTAATCTCATTAATCAACGTCTCAACCAAATATTACCCAGTTATCCACGTTGAAATGATGTAGTGTGTCCAGTGGGTAGTTTCTGATACACCTGGATCACTGATGGACCAGTCACATTTATTTAATTAAGAAGTGGTGGTAGGGTAGAATATCTTCATTGAGAAGTTGTCTCACAGAGGTACGCTGGACTCATTTAGGTGGTGGAACTCAATTAGGATTTGTGACATCAGAGAAGTGATATGAGACAAGGAGTCCCAGAGAGAGACTACATCTTCTAGTGTTCATGTTAATGATGTTCTCACTGTCTTCCATCTACTCTACATGTTTACAGTTGACCTCAAGAAACTCTGGAACCAGAATAGTAAGTAGTGTCTTCAGATCATCACTTTGTTAACATTATGTAAACCACAAAAGCTACATTTTCTCTAATTTACAGACTAAGTAAGAAAACATTTTAAGAAGGTTATTTTGAGCACATTGAAGATGTTGCTTCTGATGTTGGAACATTGATATGAGACAAGGAGTCCCAGAGAGAGACTACATCTTCTAGTGTTCATGTTAATGATGTTCTCACTGTCTTCCATCTACTCTACATATTTACAGAGTACATCACTGAGCAGCTAAGTAAGTAGTGTCTTCAGAGTATCACTTCACTAACATTATGTTAACCAATATATATTCTATGTACCTTCTAAAGAAGTAGAAAACACATCATGTTGTTCACATTAATGTTTCCTGACTTCTATCTTCTTATATATGTCTACAGAAGAGGTTGAAAAGAATCTCACTCGTCAACTGGGTAAGTCGTGTCCTTCATATCCCAGTGTCTTCAGACCCTAGAATTATGTTCTAGAACAGGATGTGTTGAGGCTGTAGAGGACCACTAGACTATAGAGACGTAGTCTCTGATAGACCTGGATCACTAATGGACCAATCACATTAATGTTGATGTTCTAGAACAAGATGTGTTGAGGCTGTAGAGGACCACTAGACTAGAGAGAGGTAGTCTCTGATACACCTGGATCACTAATGGACCAATCACATTAATGTTGATGTTCTATAACAGGATGTGATGAGGCTGTAGAGGACCACTAGACTAGAGAGAGGTAGTCTCTGATACTCCTGGATCACTAATGGACAAATCACATTAATATTGATGTTCTAGGTAGTCTCTGATACCAGTCACATTTATTGAATGAAACTAAGAGCTAATGATAATGTGGGAGCTCTTTATTGGAGAAAGGATGTCTCACCCACAATTTAGATTTATCCCATAGTGTGACATTAGAGAAGTGATATGAGACAAGTAGTCCCAGAGAGAGACTACATCTTCTAGTGTTCATGTTAATGATGTTCTCACTGTCTTCCATCTACTCTACATGTTTACAGGGGACATCAAGAAGGAGTTGGGTAAGTAGTGTCTTCAGATCATTCCTGCTAGATTTACATGAACCATTTTATGTAGATTTTTTGTGGTTGAGCACAAAAAGGCAATTGGTAATTGCTATATTCATTTTTGGACTTATAAATGAATTATATGTACCCACTGATTCTTGAAGAATATAACTTATAAATGATTAAAGAGATTAGTTTAACTGTTGTACCCCATCATAACCCAAAATATAACCGTGTTTTATCTCAATGCTTGTAAACAAAGTAAATGTTAACAAACACTATACAGTATAAAACATATAAAACTATAATGTTGGCATCATGGATGGTCAGTCCTTGCATCCATAGTTCTGTCTATGAATTTGAGAGTGTTATTATTTCTCCAGACCCTCCCTCAGCTTTTTACCAAAACAACAGTGTCTGGGAACACGCTTTGTTATTGTTTCAACTTCTGATTGGCCCTAAGTGTTCCTTCTGATGTTAGATCAGTGGTATGAGACAAGGGCTGCGATTCAATTCAAGGCACTATCATGACACAAGGCGAGACCCCGATGCAGACACAGGTGGCAGGTGGTTGGAGTCTTACAATATTTATTAATCCAATTGGGTAAGGCAAGAGTATGGTCGTAGACAGGCAAAGGGGTCAAAACTAGTTCAGAGTCCAAAAGGTACCGAAGGGCAGTGTCGTGTCTTTGGGCATCATTAACTTGAAGACATGTTTATCAAATAACTCTCTGTAATTATTATTATGCGATTAACTGATTAATCGTGTAACTGCAATTAACTAGGAGGTAGGGGCACCAAGGAAAATATTCAGATTACACAGTTATAATTTTCCTAATATAACTGTCAGATATTATAACATTATATATTATATTATAAGATCTGATCTATTATCTTCTTGTTTTAATGATGTGTTATTACCTCGCATCCAGTCTCATTCCAAACGTCGTAAATTGTTGTTATCTGCACGAACCCAGTCTTCACTAAGTCATCCATACATCAATTGTCTTAAAATCATTTATTTACTAAACTAAGTAATTCACAGAAAGCATACAAAACAGTAGGTATCGTTACAAAGCAATGATAAAGGAATGTGCCCTGGTGGGCTAAACCGGCATGTTAAACAAAGGGTGATAAGGGTCAGCTGAGACGGCACAACAGAGTTGATAAATATTAACAATTGATATGCTAATCCTTTGCACATGAACACTCACTCATTCAGAAACATTTGCAAACAATATATATATCTACGCTCAGTGTGTCGTCGTGATCTTTGTTGGAGAGTTTCGTCCTCTCGCTCTCTTGGTTAGAATGGATCTTTCAAGCGACATTCATTAATGTCGTTATAGAATAGATGTTTCGTCGGTGTTCGCGTTCAATTATACCGAATTTCTAGCTGCAGACTAGTAATTACTATCAAAGACTTGTTATTATTCTGTTGGTATCGATAGTCTAAAAGTTTAACCACGTGGTATGGTTAAAATTCAGTAGAGGAATGCATGGTCAAACCTTGGCTCTCTCTGTTCGAGGTAAGCTGGTCTGAAGAAAGAAACCCTGTGTGGGGGTTCATATACTGAACATAGAAAAGGCTGTCACATGATGCCTTGTCCTGTCTGTGTCCCTGGGGGCGTGCCGGTGACTTGGTAAAACTTTAAGTAGAAAATACAATTCTCTCACATTAACATCTTACAAGCATCTCAACATATTCCAAATAGCTTTATCCTTATTCATACATTTTATACAACCATTAGATGTAAGTCTCATCGCTGAGGCTAGTATATAAACCTTAGTATGGTAATATGGCCATATTGTCTCTAATGAGTTTCACAAAATTGTACCAAGCGGACCAGTTCGTAGCTGGATTCTTCACCGATCTTTTATACCTTCTCCAGAACATAAATGTTGTTTGGTTCCCCCGTCCGGTGAGGTGGAAGAATTCCTTTGTCTCTCTATGAAACCACTCTGTTTCAAAACTGTGGCCTGTGAGGCAGGACATTCCCTTTGGAATTTACGACCGCCTTCTGACCACAGCAGCCTTGGTAGGGGGAGGTAGGTAGGGGGATGGTGCATAAAAAAGGCCTGGTGCAGAGGGGGGGGGGGGTTAACTGTGCTCGCTGTACCCAAAGAGGGCAACGTCATGACAGCAGGCAGAATCAAGGTCAGAGTAGGCAGGATGATCAGGCAGGTGGGAAAGTAGTCGAGAGTCAGGCAGGGGTCAAAACCGGGAAGACTAGCAAAAGTAGTATGGGAAAAACACACTGGTTGACTTGCCTAACACACAAGACGAACTGGTACAAAGAGACAGGAAACACAGGGACAAATACACTGGTGAAAACAAGCAACACCTGGAGGGGGTGGAGACAATAACAAGGACAGGTGAAACAGATCAGGGTGTGACAGGCACATTGTGACAGGCACATTTTTACACAGCACACTATAACAGACTTTTAAATGTATTTTACACTTAAGAGGACAGTGTTTACCATGACTGTGATCTCCGTGAATGCTTCTGGCTGTCTTTTTAGATGGGTGAATATACTGTAGGTTGTCATCTCATTGATCAATGTCTCAAGCAAATATTACCCAGTTATCCACGTTGAAATGACGTAGTGTGCCCAGTGGGTAGTTTCTGATACACCTGGATCACTGAATGACCAGTCACATTTATTTAATTCAATTAAGAAGTGGTGGTAGGAATATCTTTATTGAAGAAGTTGTCTCACAGAGGTACGCTGGACTCATTTAGGGGTGTGGGACTCATTTAGGATTTGTGATGTTAGAGAAGTGATAGGAGTCCCAGAGAGAGACTACATCTTCTAGTGTTCATGTTAATGATGTTCTCACTGTCTTCCATCTACTCTACATGTTTACAGATGGCATCACTGGGAAGATTGGTAAGTAATGTCTTCAGATCACCACTTTACTGGAATTATGTCAACCATTTTAAGGTTTACTTTTTCTTTGAGAACATTAGATGTTCCTTCTGATGTTAGAACAGTGGTATGAGACAAGGGCTGGGATTCATTTCAAGGTGCATTATAACACAGCACACTATAACAGACTTCTAAAGGTATTTTACAATTGAGTTGTTGTGCAGTGTTTTCCATGAATGTGATCTCTGCAAATGCTGGTGGAAAAAGCCTTGAAAAGTGAATTGTCAGCTGTGAAGTAACCTGCGGTATACTGCACATTGGATTGAATCCCGACCAAGGAGTCCCAGAGAGACTACATCTTCTAGTGTTCATGTTATTGATGTTCTCACTGTCTTCCATCTACTCTACATGATTACAGAGGACCCCAGGGAGGATAAGTAGTTGTTAAAGGAATTGTATATCTAGTTGATAATAATCAATAATCAATTCGCCTTGACTAATGCCCAAGGTTTGTAAGACAATGGGTTAAAATAATTAGGCAAGGACTCAGCTTTCTGCAAATGGTTTCTGTAGCTTTATTCATGAGAACGTTCTGAGGTCAGGATAACAAAACAGTCATTTTATAGTTCTTGCTTACTTACGCACATGCATTTACACACAATCTGTTGGTGACCTGCAACCTCCATTGACTTCTTACGCTGTTTATCACATTCTAGCTCAGCCTGTTCCTTTCCTTCAAGGTTAGGAACTCTTTGAAGAGTTACTTCCTTTACCATCTGCCATTGACTCTATACTAATTGCATATACACACATTTATTTCCCTCTCCAGTGGTTCCTGGACTTTCTGTGACTAATCAGACCAATCGATCACTACATTGATCAGCACATTGATTATTCATTAACCATGCTGTATGACTAATAATTCATCATGGTTTATTGATTCATTTACCTTTATTAGATAATTCTCTTATCAATTCCATCCTTAAAACCTGTTGGGGATAGGGGGCAGTATTTGCATGTTCGGATAAAAAACGTACCCGATTTAATCTGGTTACTACTCCTGCCCAGTAACTAGAATATGCATATAATTTAAAGTTTGATTTGGATAGAAAACACCCTAAAGTTTCTAAAACTGTTTGAATGGTGTCTGTGAGTATAACAGAACTCCTATGGCAGGCAAAACCTGAGAAGGTTTCATGCAGGAAGTACCCTGTCTGACAAGGTGTTGTTGTTCTTGCTTCTGTTTATTGAAGAGTCAGGATCTTAGCTGTAACGTGACAATTCCTAGGGCTCCAATAGGCTCTCAGAACCCGGGAAAAACCTGAACGATGACGAGGCAGCCTCAGGCTGAAACACATTATCTCCTTTTCCAAGTGTCCCATCAGTGGACAATAGAATTAGGCGCGTGCGTGATTCGCCCCCGTGGAGTATTTTCATTCGGCTGTTTAGCTAATTGCAGATTCCCGGTCGGAATATTATCGCTTTTCTACGAGATAAATTGCATAAAAATTGATTTTAAACAGCAGTTGACATGCTTCGAAGTACGGTAATGGAATATTTAGAATTTTTTTGTCACGTTCTGCGCCATGCGCACGACCGTGATTTAGCGCACGAACAAAACGCCGCTGTTTGGATATAACGATGGATTATTTGGGACCAAACCTACATTTGTTATTGAAGTAGAAGTCCTGGGAGTGCATTCTGACGAAGAACAGGAAAGGTAAGACCATTTTTCTTATAGGAAATATGATTTTGATGAAGGCTAAACTTGCCGGGTGTCTAAATAGCTAGCCCGTGATGGCTGGGCTATGTACTTAGAATATTGCAAAATGTGCTTCATCCGAAAAGCTATTTTAAAATCGGACATATCGAGTGCATAGAGGAGTAATGTATCTATAATTCTTAAAATAATTGTTATGCTTTTTGTGAACGTTTATCGTGAGTAATTTAGCAAATTGTTAGTAAATTCCCCGGAAGTTTGCGGGGGGTATGCTTTTTCTGAACGTCACATGTTATGTTTGAGAAATTGAAGTAATAGTATTTCTAACGATTCAAAAATCGCGCCACTGGAATTTCAGTAGCTGTTACGTAGGTGGGACGAAATCGTCCCACATACCCGAGAGAGGTTAAGTAATTATCCTCTAGGCCATCACTCTTTCCTAACTACTCTACTATACTTCCCTCCCCTTGATACATTGCTTAGCTTATGTATCAATATTGCTGCGTATCCATACAATGTCTTTGGTAGGATAAGTAAATTATCCTTATGTCAGACCTTCTATTGTAGGATGCCTCCTTTCATTTTCCACATGTCCAATTCTCCCTGGGGCCTTCATCCTCGGCTATTCTGTAACAATTCTCTGTCAAGTGTTTTATCTTCTTTAAGATTTATCTGCGCTGTTTTGTATGGTTTTAAATGTCTATGTGCTTGTCTGTGTAAATAGTAACTTTTCTCTCCTTTCTTATTTCACCGGTTCTAGTCAATGCTACTATTTCGGCCTACTGTGCAGAATAGTGTCTGGGCAATGGTTCAGTGTCTAACACCTGAAACCAACTAAGCTTTCATTGCCCTTTTAGTTAGGGTAACAATTACTTTCAACAAAATTATCATATCTCCTCCTAGCGAATTTACCAAACATAAACTTAAAATCAAAACTAAAATACATGCCTGCCAACGGAGCCGATAGTCTCTCCATGAATTAATATCCTAAAGCTAAGTGAACCAAATTCTCTTCCTATCTACTCCTGCTGGCCCCCCTTCTTTCTTCCTGCTACTCCCCAACCCTCAAGGTTTCAGCAGTGCAGGGTAGGATCTCTCTGTCTGCCCTTCTATCTGTCTCCAGCTTTTTCTCATAACAGAAAGTATCAAATATGGGTTGTTTCCAAATATTGACTAAATGTCTCATTGTCTCCTTGGTTGCACTCCTGAACTTTAGAAAAATCAACCTGTCTAGATATTGCATATCTACTTAAATTTATCTCGATACCCTCAATAATCCTGGATCACCTACAGATGTCATATATCCCTGTCCTGTTGACATAAGTCTACCATTATTAAACTTATTCACAACAAAATATAGTAATACTATTATATCAATTCCACAGCCTTGTTGTGTTAAATCTCTTACACTAAATTCAACAACAGCTGACTTCCTAAGGGAAAATAAACTTATCTAGCTCATGTAAAAAATACCCCTGCTACTGGTCAAAATATTTTCAAATCACATAATCAGATCAAAATGACTAATCTGATTTACTCCACCAAGAAAAATTATTTTACCCTTATTGTTCTAGGAAAATAGACTTAAAGAAGCCTAACCTTAGTCTAAGGCTTTGCCCTTTTAGTCTTTTCATTGGTTCAAATTATCAATTGTGTCTAAGAACTTTAACTCCATCATAATTATCAGTTCTCCAAATTCCCTTAAAATCAGTATCACCAATGACCTTAAATTCACCATCCAAATGGCTTTTCAATGTGGCTGATCAGACCACACAGGAAAAGTCACCAGAGGGGTCAAAGTCATACCACCCTTTCAGAACCGTGTTTCTTACTACATTAAACAAATTAAGGCTAAGAACTTTATCTACATTTTGTATCCCAGGTTCCCAGAACATTCCCTATCAAAAGAATTTCACGTGTTTAATTAAACTAAGAAAACAAAACTTCCAAAATGCCATGTGTGTATACCCCTTTAAGATATCATGTCCCTAGGAATTTTTTATTTGTATTTTTTTTCCAAAGAGAGCTAAACGCTTCTTTTTCCATAAAATAACCACTTGGTCAGCGTTTCATCCTACCACACTGATTCAAAAACCCCAAAGTTGACTATAAACAAAACCTAATAATACTTATAATTCCATTGTACTCCCCCCCATCATTAGTTTTAAACTTCCTCAATGGTTTATGTGATTGAACATGCCTTTCTGTGGGCGCCTGACCTTCTTCTCTTTGTATCTGTCTCTACTCCCTCTCTGGCCTTGCTTGTCTCTCTTTTTGTTACAATCTCTACCAGAATGGTTTCCCTCCCTGCAGCGGTTACACGGTGCTTTACACTGTCTTGCAAGGTGTCCTAGCTTGTGACAATTGAAACACTGCTTCTCTCCGTCTCTGTCAGCGTGTCTCCCTGTTTTTCCCCTTCTGTCTACAGAGTCTCTGCTCCTCCCCGCTATTTCTCCTAGGGTTGCTATCAGGTACTCTGTTACCCCGACAGTTACTGTTAGATGCTCTATCGCAACCGATTCACTCTTTTTACAGTTTCAACCTATTTTATTGCAGTGTTTACACAGAACCTCACATTCTCTAGCAAAATGACCCAGTTTGTTACAGTTAAAGCATCCATCTCCCCCTTTCTTTTGTCTATTCCTATCCGGACTTTGGTTATGGTAAACGAGTCTACTGAGGGCTCTGGGTTGTGCAGCACCACCAACACGCTCTCTTCCCCTAGTTCTCATCTTTCTCTCTACCTCCGTTTCTATCCACTTTTTCAATAAAGCGGCTAAATCCTGTCCTCCTCCCTGTGTCTCTTCCTCTCTACCTCCCTCGGCTCCCTGAGGACCAGCATATGGGGGAGGGGGTATTGGTACGGGCGGCACTTGATGTGGTTGCCTCCGTCTCACTACCACCACCTCGTTATCTGGGTTCTCTCGCCACCCCTGGTCAGCCAGGGAGGGGTATAATTCGGGTTTAGATGGTGTCTCTGTGGGAGCCGTGGGAGTCCTCTCTGTCTGCTCCTGGCAACCCAAACATTCATTCTTAGTAACTCCCTTACTCTTGGCCCCCTCCGCTCTCTTCCTAGCTTCTGCCAGCCAGACACGAGCAGTGTCAAGGCCTTCTGTGCACTGCTTTTCTGTCTTATCCCCACAGACCCTATGTATTTGTTTTACCATTAATTCCAATCTTTCAACATTTAAACATCCATCAAAATCATATTTCTTCCTCCATTTCGGGCCAAAATAAATGTTCCTCTTATCTTTTCCCAGCATAAAACGTTCATCTCCCGTCAATACCGGGATCTCCTTAGAGGATTTACTACCCATGTTGTTAAAGTACACTCGTATTTATTCTGCTTCTTCTCCCAATCTAGAATTTTAGAAGGATTATTCGTAAGAACCTTAAACTATCTTTTATTCTATGTGCTTTAATTTATAAAACTCTGATTCAATTACAATCTGTGTGTACTTGCTATTGATCTCTATGTGTGTGCTGTATTTTCCTTTGTCCATGTCCTACTGGTAATTTCCTCTAGGGTCCCAGAATAATTTCTTTCATGACTTTTGATAGATCCATTAGGTCTCACATGTATATGGCTTTTGACCCTCTTATCCATCTCACACGCAATTATCCTCTTACCCCTGTGGAAACTTCCCAATGTGTCTATGTGTTATACAATCTATGTGTCTATTAATCTCTATGTGTGTGCTGTATTTTCCTGTGTCCATGTCCTATTGGTAATTTCCTCTAGGGTCCCAGAATAATTTCTTTCATGACTTTTGATAGATCCATTATCCATCTCACACGCAATTATCCTCTTACCCCTGTGGAAACTTCCCAATGTGTCTATGTGTTATACAATCTATGTGTCTATTAATCTCTATGTGTGTGCTGTATTTTCCTGTGTCCATGTCCTATTGGTAATTTCCTCTAGGGTCCCAGAATAATTTCTTTCATGACTTTTGATAGATCCATTATCCATCTCACACGGAATTATCCTCTTACCCCTGTGGAAACTTCCCAATGTGTCTATGTGTTGTATAATCTATTTGTATCTCTTTCTTGAAACTTTATCTATAGCGGTGACTTTTGATCGGACATTAGGTCGCATACGTATGCAACTATAAACTATTTTCCAGGGGTCGTATAGCCCTAGTTAACAGCCTATTTATCTGTTGCTTCATGTAATTGACAATAATATCTGTATCTCACTCCGCCATATTAGGTCTCCCTTCTCCCATGGATAATCAGACCTAGGTTGCGCCTCTGGAAGATCTGACCATCCCCTCCTAGACGTATTTAGACAAGCGACCTATATTAATGTAATCATGTCTCTGACCTCCTCCCTCACAATTATATTACTATATTTCGCCTTCCAATTTACGTTTCCGGCCAATGTCTTTCCACCAATTTTACGTTTTAGGTACTCAACATTTAGCTAATTTATATTGGTAGTGGCCACAGATACCATGGAGTCATTTCAGACCCCTCCTCCTCCTGTTTGAACTTATACCCGATTCCTATCTTCCATTTGCACAGAATACTTGGTTCCCTTTAAAACATTTTTCTCCACACAAACTTATAAAGACAGGTCACCAGATACAAACTCCCTTCCGGATAGTTCCAGCGTCTAACACCCAGAGTACATTAAAATCCTCTACTTGCTCCCGCCTTTCACTCTCACATCAATCGCTTTTGCCTTTCACTCTCACATCAATCGTTTCCTCATTTAATGCCAACACCCAATTGTGTCCCTTATTCCATCATGCAATGCAGACATACCGGTGTATTCCTCATTTCATCATGTAATGCAGACCTACAGGTGTATCACTCATCATGCAACGCAGACACACAGGTGTATTTCTCATTCCTTATTTAATGTAATCATGCAGGTGCTATTCCCCAAAACAATGAATAAAGCTTACTAACCTTGTTATTTGCAGCTGAGTTTTTCAATGTTCGTTGAATCTCGTCACCACCTCTGTCGCGTACCAGTTTGCCACCGGCCTGTAAAGAACCCACAGTAAAGGGCCAGGTCTTTGATTTACGGTGCACGGTTTTGGTGTCTCCTTGGAACGACAGCGGCAGTTTTTGAGATCCCGGTCGAAGGACCAATTGTTAAATGAATTTTATATCTAGTTGATAATAATCAATAATCAATTCGCCTTGACTAATGCCCAAGGTTTGTAAGACAATGGGTTAAAATAATTAGGCAAGGACTCAGCTTTCTGTAAAAGGTTTCTGTAGCTTTATTCATGAGAACGTTCTGAGGTCAGGATAACAAAACAGTCATTTTATAGTTCTTGCTTACTTACGCACATGCATTTACACACTATCTGTTGGTGACCTGCAACCTCCATTGACTTCTCACGCTGTTTATCACATTCTAGCTCAGCCTGTTCCTTTCCTTCAAGGTTAGGAACTCTTTGAAGAGTTACTCCCTTTACCATCTGCCATTGACTCTATACTAATTGCATACACACACATTTCTTTCCCTCTCCAGTGGTTCCTGGACTTTCTGTGACTAATCAGACCAATCGATCAGTGCATTGATCATTACATTGATTATTCATTAACCATGCTGTAGACTAATAATTCATCATGGTTTATTGATTCATTTACCTTTATTAGATAATTAACCTCTCTGGCGCATGTGGGACGAATTCGTCCCACCTACGTAACAGCCACTTCAATCCAGTGGCGCGATTTTTGAATCGTTTGAAATACTATTACTTCAATTTCTCAAACATATGACTATTTTACAGCTATTTAAAGACAAGAATCTCGTTAATCTAACCACACTGTCCGATTTCAAAAAGGCTTTACAACAAAACATTAGATTATGTCAGGAGAGTGCCCAGCCAGAAATAATCAGACACCCATTTTTCAAGCTAGCATATCATGTCACATAAACCCAAACCACAGCTAAATGCAGCACTAACCTTTTATGATCTTCATCAGATGACACACCTAGGACATTATGTTATACAATACATGCATGTCTGTTCAATCAAGTTCATATTTATATCAAAAACCAGCTTTTTACATTAGCATGTGACGTTCAGAAAAAGCATACCCCCCGCAAACTTCCGGGGAATTTACTAACAATTTGCTAAATTACTCACGATAAACGTTCACAAAAAGCATAACAATTATTTTAAGAATTATAGATACATTACTCCTCTATGCACTCGATATGTCCGATTTTAAAATAGCTTTTCGGATGAAGCACATTTTGCAATATTCTAAGTACATAGCCCGGCATCACGGGCTAGCTATTTAGACACCCACCCAGTTCAGCCTTCACCAAAATCACATTTCCTATAAGAAAAATGTTCTTACCTTTCCTGTTCTTCGTCAGAATACACTGCCAGGACTTCTACTTCAATAACAAATGTAGGTTTGGTCCCAAATAATCCATCGTTATATCCAAACAGTGACGTTTTGTTCGTGAGTTCTAGACACTATCAGAATGCTACATCACGGTCACGAGCATGGCGCATGGCGTGACAAAAAATGTCTAAATATTCCATTACCGTACTTCGAAGCATGTCAACCGCTGTTTAAAACCAATTTTTATGCCATTTATCTCGTAGAAAAGTGATAATATTCCGACCGGGAATCTGCAATGAGCCTAAACAGCCGAATAAAATTTCGCCACGGGGGCGAATCGTGCACGCGCCTCCTTCAATGGTCCTCTGATCGGCCACTTACCAAAGGCGATAATCTGTTTCAGCCAGAGGCCGCCTCGTCATCCTTCAGGTTTTTCCCGGGTTCTGAGAGCCTATTGGAGCCCTAGGAATTGTCACGTTACAGCTAAGATCCTTACTTTTCAATAAACAGATGCAAGACGCACGACTCCTTGTCAGACAGGCCACTTCCTGCATGAAACCTTGTCAGGTTTTTGCCTGCCATATGAGTTCTGTTATACTCACAGACACCATTCAAACAGTTTTAGAAACTTTAGGGTGTTTTCTATCCAAACCTGAACAATAATATGCATATTCTAGCTTCTGAGTTGGTGTAGGAGGCAGTTAAAAATGGGCACATATTTTTTCCAAAATTCTCAATACTGCCCCCTAGCCCAAACAGGTTATCTTATCAGTAGTGTCTTCAGATCATCACTTTATTATGGTCAACCACTTTATGTTTATTTATTTTTATTTAATCTCAACTGTAATCCAGCTCATTTGATTCTGCTATTAGATGAAGCAGAGGAATATTCACATTCATCTGTTGGATAAATAAACAAAATATCTGACTTTGTGTTCCCATTTCAACTTTGCTGTGATTTAAATGAGTTGAAAGCGCAGGTATAGATTTTTGGGTGCAAACAAAACCAAATATCAAAAATAGTTTTTCCACTGGAATTTGGTTGTGCTATTAGATGGTTGAAAGCATAGGGTTAACACATTGGAAATTCAATTAACTTCTGTCTGTCTTTTTGAGTGGGTGAATATACTGTAGGTTGTAAACTCATTAATCAACGTCTCAACCAAATATTACCCAGTTATCCACGTTGAAATGATGTAGTGTGCCTAGTGGGTAGTTTCTGATACACCTGGATCAGTGATGGACCAGTCCCATTTATTTAATTAATTTACGGCGGCGGCTCTGGTGCGGGACATGGACCCCGCTCCACCTCAGGCTTGGCCCAGTTAGGTGGCGCCTCTGGAGTGGGGACCCTCGCCGCCGACCCCGGACTGGGGACCCTCGCAGCGGGCCCTGGACAGGCGGGCGACTCTGGCCGCTCCGGACAGGTGGGCGACTCTGGCGGCTCCGGGCAGGCGGGCGACTCTGGACTCGCAGCGGGCCCTGGACAGGCGGGCGACTCTGGCCGCTCCGGACAGGCAGGCGACTCTGGCCTCTCCGAACAGGCGGGCGACTCTGGCCGCTCCGGACAGGCGGGCGACTCTGGCTGCTCCGGACAGGCGGGCGACTCTGGCCGCTCCGGGCAGGCGGGCGACTCTGGCCGCTCCGGGCAGGCGGGCTACTCTGGCCGCTCCGGACAGGCGGGCGACTCTGGCCGCTCCGGACAGGCGGGCGACTCTGGCCGCTCCGGACAGGCGGGCGACTCTGGCCGCTCCGGACAGGGGTCAGGCACAGGACTCACCAGGCTGGGGAGACATGCAGGAGGCCTGGCTCTGGGAGCAGGCACAGGACTCACCAGGCTGGGGAGACATGCAGGAGGCCTGGCTCTGGGAGCAGGCACAGGACTCACCAGGCTGGGGAGACATGCAGGAGGCCTGGCTCTGGGAGCAGGTACAGGATTCACCAGGCTGGGGAGACATGCAGGAGGCCTGGCTCTGGGAGTAGGCACAGGACTCACCAGGCTGGGGAGACATGCAGGAGGCCTGGCTCAGGGAGCAGGCACAGGATAGACCGGGCTGTGGGGGAGCACTGGAGATCTGGTGCGTAGGCTTGACACCACACTTCCAGGCTGAATGGCCACTTTCGCCCGGCATGGGCGGAGCGCAGGCATAGGACGAACTGAGCCCTCCCAGCGCCCCGGAGACACAGTACGCAGATCCGGCGCAGGATACCCTGGGCCGAAACGGCGCACTGGAGACCAGACGCACTGAGCATGGCACTTGTGGGGGGCTGGCATATAGCACTCCGGGCTATGAGCGCGTACTGGAGACATCGTGCGCTTTACCGCATAACATGGTGCCTGACCAGTACCACGCTGCTTCCGGTAAGCACGGGGAGTTGGCTCAGGTCTATTGCCTGACTCCGCCAATCTCCCCGTGTGCCCCCCCCCCCTCAATTTTTTGGGGGGTCTGCCTCTCGTGCCTGCTGCGCTGCCTTGCCGCATATCGCCGCCTCTCAGCTTTCGTTGCCTCTAGTTCCTCCTTCGGGCGGCGATACTCCGCAGCCTGTCTCCAGGGTCCCTTTCCGTCCAAAATCTCCTCCCAAGTCCAGGAGTCCTGAACCCTCTGCTCCTCCATACCATGCTGCTTGGTCCGTTGGTGGTGGGTAGTTCTGTAACAATATTCATTGTCTGAAGATGAATCATCGGACCAAAACGCAGCGTGGTAAGTGTTCAAGTTTATTTTAATAACTGAACACTAAAACAAAAATAACAAAGAGAATACTGAAACAGTTCCATAAGGTGCAAACACTAAACCAAAATTATCTACCCACAAAAACCCTGTGGGAAAAGGCTACCTAAGTATGGTTTCCAATCAGAGACAACGATAGACAGGTGTCCCTGATTGAGAACCATACCCGGCCAAAACAAAGAAATACACAAAACATAGAAAAGGGCACATAGAATGCCCACCCTAGTCACACCCTAGCCTAACCAAAATATAGAACAAAACCCTCTCCATGGCCAGGGTGTGACAATGTGTAATCCAATTAAAAATGTACCTTGAGGCCACAGGTATGTGATGCGGACGTCAGACACGCTTCCAACCACAAAACAGGGATCCCAAAGCTCCGATAGTGTAAAAACAAACAGAAATGCATTTGCCAGACTAAGGCCCCACGTTTCCAAAACACAGGTAATTTCATAGGCTACAGAGTCCATTGATGATCAAAGCAAAAATCGTATTTAAACAGAAAACAAAGCCTGAGTCCTAGCTGACCCATAATGCCAAAACCCTAAATTGGGACTGAAAGACAGAAAGTAATGAAATTTCGCTCCAACACATTTCATTTACTTATTT
Source organism: Salmo trutta (assembly GCF_901001165.1). Classification (NCBI taxonomy): domain Eukaryota; kingdom Metazoa; phylum Chordata; class Actinopteri; order Salmoniformes; family Salmonidae; genus Salmo; species Salmo trutta. The sequence continues at coordinate 4,398,469 of NC_042974.1, read as the reverse complement.
TTTTTAAAGCACATTAAAGGGGCAATCAGCAGTTGCTACATCCATCTTGAAGAATGTAAATGATTAATGAGCTTAGTTTAACTGTAGTACCCCATCAGAATCCAAAATATAAGCTTGTTTTACTTCAATGTTTGTAATCAAAGTAAATGTAAACAAACACTGAACAGTGTCAAAACATGGTTAAATCTACAATTTTTATATCATGGATGGTCAGTCCTTGCATCCATAGTTCCGTCTGAATTTGTGAGTGGTTACATTTGTCCAGCCCCTCCCTCAGCTTTCTACCAAAACAGTGGCTGGGATGACTCATTGTTATTGTTTCAGCTGCTGATTGGCCATTTAAAGGTGTTCCTTCTGATGTTAGATCAGTGGTACGAGACCAGGGCACGGATTCATTTCAAGGTGCATTATAGCGCAGCGCACTATAACAGACTTTTAAAGGTATTTTACGGTTGAGTTGACATGTGTAGTGTTTACCATGAATTCGTTAAGGCGAAAACAAAAAGAGTGTGGTTTAGCAACCCAACGATTGGATATTCGAATCTCATCACGGACAACTTTAGCATTTTATCTACTTTGCATCTACTTAGCATGTTAGCTAACCCTTCCCTGACCCTAACCTTAACCATTTAACCTAACTCCGAACCTTAACACTAACCATAACCCCTATACCCTAGAGCTAGCTAACGTTAGTGTTAGCCACCTAGCTAATGTTAGCCACATCAAATTGGATTAAGTAATATATCATATGTTTTTGGAAACAATAGTGATATTGATGTCATTATGTCAGTGTATTATACCACTGATGATGTCATTGTGTTTTCCATAGTGTATTATACCACTGATGTTGATGTCATTGTGTTTACCATAGTGTATTATACCACTGATGTTGATGTCATTGTGTTTACCATAGTGTATTATACCACTGATGTTGATGTCATTGTGTTTACCATAGTGTATTATACCACTGATGTTGATGTCATTGTGTTTACCATAGTGTATTATACCACTGATGTTGATGTCACGATGTCATTGTGTTTACCATAGTGTATTATACCACTGATGTTGATGTCATTGTGTTTACCATAGTGTATTATACCACTGATGTTGATGTCATTGTGTTTACCATAGTGTATTATACCACTGATGATGATGTCATCATGTCATTGTGTTTACCATAGTGTATTATACCACTGATGTTGATGTCATTGTGTTTACCATAGTGTATTATACCACTGATGTTGATGTCATGATGTCATTGTGTTTACCATAGTGTATTATACCAATGATGATGTCATTGTGTCATTGTGTTTACAATAATGTATGTTTCTCTCCACAGCTCCAGTGATTGCAGACACAGAGTACTCCCCCCCCGGACGCTGAAGACGATGATTACGATTATGGCAGCCCCCCCGCATCTCTCGCATTTGGAACGGTTTTGTTAAATGCTGAAGACACATTTCAGTTGAATGTATTCAGTTGTACAACTGACTAGTATCTTCTCTTTCCCTTTCTCAAAGTACTATTTGAGACGGTCCGGTGACACATATTTCCTAGGTGGCAAAGGATCAGGTGGATAATCAGCGTAGTATCAACCCCCCACCTCACAACCCCACGCAAACTGTTCACACCCCTCTTGTTGGCCAAGAGAACAGGTTGCTGTTTTATTGCTAATTCCCTGCAATTCTCCAGTCTTCCATGTCTTATGTGAGTTTATATGATACCAGGGGTCGAAGGTCGACCTAGTAAAAAAAAATAGCCCAGTCTGCTCCTTCACTGAAACTCTCCATTCTTCAGCCCTGGTATTATTGATAGTATCTCAGTGGTCATCTGTCCTGTAGATGTCACTGACTGACTGTTTTACATCAAACAAGGCAGGTATAAAAAGTTAGCAAAACATGCAATAGGAGAGAGTTCATGTACATGAGTTCTCAGATTTCCTGTCAATCTTTTTTGTTGATGTTGTCGTGGGCCAGTTTACTGTTTATTGGATAGGACAGAGAGGTAAAGGTAGGAATGTTGAAAGAGCTATGGGTTGGATCTGAACCCATTCTGGTACTGGACATCCCAGACCACTGATTTCTTGTCAATGTTTGACTAATCTTTGTGTCTTTCACCCATCCCTTGGACTGTTCTGTCTTGAGGAGAATGTGCTATATATTTTTATTCTCTGTGTTTTCTAACAGTATTTGTTCTGTATCCATTCTGCTGTGTGCTTCTATATTTAGTTAAGAATGTAGCAGCAACACAAAATACATGTTTAGAAATGTATAATTTGATTTGAACATTTTCCAAATAAAGTGTTTTATCTTCATCAGAATACTGTACTACCACATCCCTAGTCTCAAGTGGCCATATCTAATCTCATGTGGCCATCCTTACAAATCCCATCTCATTCACTATTAAAATATGGAGAACTTCAGTTTTGCATTTTGAGTTTCAATGGGAGTGCTGGCATTCACCACTGGCAGACACGGCTTTGATCCCATCAGGAGAGACATTTCCTTGTTTTTCTTTCTTTTTTTCTTGTGTTGTCCGTGTCTTGCTTCATATGTTTCAGTAGCCTATGCAACATTAACTTAGTCTCTAGCATGCTAGCTTGTTGCAAGTGATTCTTTTTTTGTTGAAACGCTGGATATTTGAAACTCCAACGATGCAAGATACTTGATTGGTTTGATAAGTGGCCACTCGTCACTAGTTTTCATCTAGACTCTGCTGTACTCCCCCCTTTTGATCTTCTTCTTTCCTAGGTTTCCAATGGTACACTACATGACCAAAAGTATATGGACACCTGCCCATTGAACATCTCATTCCAAAATCCTAGGCATTAATATGGAGTTGGTCCCCCGTTCTGCTGCTACAACAGCCTCGATTCTTCTGTGAGGGCTTTCCACTAGATGTTAGAACGTTGCTGCATCAAAGTAGACGTCTCGCAAAACTCCAAATCCCTGAAAGCTCCAGCTTGTCATCTTTAGCTGAAACCTTTGATAAACAGGTATTGTTTCAATTTAAATCTTGCACAAGACAGTCCACAGAATTGTCAATTTAAAGACATTTAGCTAATTTATTAATTACTACATTTAACTGACATTAGATAGTTAATCCAGAGATTCTTACCCTTTGCCTAGAATTCGTCAGTCTCATCTAGATCACCATGGTATTTGCAGTTCTTTATGATAGCCACATTAGCAGCTAATTAGTATTACATTTTTTTTTAGCAAATACAGGTGAATATATTGCTAAACGTCACATTGTCCTAGAGAGATTTACACGGTTATAAAAATGTCAAGCCAGGGTAAGCCTACACGAAACAGCCATTATTTTAAGTGTTTCTAAAATCCACTATGGGAAAAGTTAAAGGTGGAAAATTGCTTTTGATAAAAACACTTTATCTGCCTTCCCAATGACAATTCTAACATATTCTATGGAAAAGAGATGTATATTTCTGGACGATGCGACTAAATGACAAAGCCCTCAGATTACTGTTCCATTTGAGAGGGCGCTCGTCCCTCACCGCTTTTGCCTGTTCAGGTCACCGGCCATAGACCAGTGCCCCGCGGCTCAGCATAATGGCATCCGCCCATTCAGAGATGTGCACAAAGCTGGGCTGACTGGAGTGGTAAGATCAGAGAAGGAGGGAGGATCGAAGGTGGAGTAACAGGGAGGAGGGAAGGAGAGAGAGTGAGGGAAGGAGAGAGAGAGTGAGGGAAGGAGGAGAGCGCAGTGCAGGCCTGCTGTAAACTTTCCTTCTCTCTGACTCTGCCTGTTCTCTGGCCCTCTCCAATGGGTTCTTCATTTTTTACTTTTGAGTCATTTAGCAGACGCTCTTATCTGACCAGTGCATTAACCTCAGTGGATAAATCAATAACATAATATCAAGATCATAACCCTCTTTGAAATAGTCGCTATCTGTGAAAATCAGTGTTGATAAGAGTCAAGGAATGCATCCCAATAATATCGCCTTTCTCCTAAAGTGTGTGTTCATTCACTCCCCATCAAATGTAAAAGCATTGGTGTTGGTGTTGGCATTGGCTAGACAGAGTTTATATACACCAGTAATATGCTTTCAATCCCACGAAGGGAAGTAAACAAGTACACACTTTGGGAGAAAGAAGAGATACTTGGGACATAGACAAGGAAAACAAAGTACAACAGATAAGCTACTTATCTTTAGGCTACTGTAGCCTCAGCCACACAGAGACAAAGACAGAGGGCTAAAAATAGCCCCTACCCTCAGCCACTACTGTAACCGTAGAGACAGCCCCTACCCTCAGTCACTACTGTAACCCCAGAGATAGCCCCTACCCTCAGCCACTACTGTAACCCCAGAGACAGCCCCTACCCTCAGCCACTACTGTAACCCTAGAGACATCCCCTACCCTCAGTCACTACTGTAACCCCAGAGACAGCCCCTACCCTCAGTCACTACTGTAACTCTAGAGACAGCCCCTACCCTCAGCCACTACTGTAACCCCAGAGACAGCCCCTACCCTCAGCCACTACTGTAGCCCCAGAGACAGCCCCTACCCTCAGCCACTACTGTAGCCCCAGAGACAGCCCCTATCCTCAATCACTACTGTAGCCCCAGAGGCAGCCCCTACCCTCAATCACTACTGTAACCCCAGAGACAGCCCCTACCCTCAGTCACTACTGTAACCCTAGAGACAGCCCCTACCCTCAGTCACTACTGTAACCCCAGAGACAGACCTTACCCTCAGTAACTACTGTAACCCTAGAGACAGCCCCTACCCTCAGTCACTACTGTAGCCCCAGAGACAGCCCCTACATGTTGGTCTGTCTAGTCCTTTATACACTGGTACATGTTGGTCTGTCTAGTCCTTATGTACCAGTGTATAGTCAGTCTTTCTAGTGCTGCTGACTACATTGCAGATGCATGCCAGATCTCATAACGCCTAGATATTTAAATACATATCAACTAACCACATCATATGATATAGCCATCTGATGATCTATTTAACATATCATCTAACCACATCATATGATATAACGATCTGATGATGTATTTAACATATCAACTAACCACATCATATGATATAACCATCTGATGATCTATTTAACATATCATCTAACCACATCATATGATATAGCCATCTGATGATGTATTTAACATATCATCTAACCACATCATATGATATAGCCATCTGATGATGTATTTAACATATCAACTAACCACATCATATGATATAGCCATCTGATGATCTATTTAACATATCATCTAACCACATCATATGATATAGCCATCTGATGATGTATTTAACATATCAACTAACCACATCATATGATATAACCATCTGATGATCTATTTAACATATCATCTAACCACATCATATAATATAGCCATCTGATGATCTATTTATCATATCATCTAACCACATCATATGATATAGCTATCTGATGATGTATTTAACATATCAACTAACCACATCATATGATATAGCCATCTGATGCCCTACTACAGTCGATGACGTGGCACACAACCATTGGTTGATGAAATGCAACGCCTGCACATCTAGTCAGGCAGGAACTCAACCAGAGGGTTCCCGCTGTAAGGGAGGCAGACTGCGACTAACTCGACGAGAGAGCATAGAAATATAACTTATAGAGCTGATATTGTCACGTCCTGACCATAGTAAGTTGTTATTTTCCTTTTGACAGCCGTGACAGAATAACCCACCACCAAAGGACCAAGCAGCATGGTATGGATCAGCAGGACAAATGGACTTGGGAGGAGTTATTGGACGGTAAAGGACCCTGGAGGCAGGCTGGGGAGTATCGCCGTCCTAAGGAGGAGATCGAGGCAGCAAGAGCAGAGCGGCGATACTACGAGGCACTATATCCACCAAGAGGCAAGTGCGAGAGGCACCTCCAAAATATTTGTTTTTGGGGGGCGGGGCACACGGGGAGATTGGCAGAGTCAGGTTGGAGACCTGAGCCAACTCCCCGTGCTTACCGTGGGGAGCTAGTGACCGAGCAAGCACCGTGTTATGCGGTGATGCGCACTGTGTCGCCAGTGCGTACTCACAGCCCGGTGCGCTCGGTGCAAGCTCCTCACCGTTGTCGTGATAGAGTTGGCTGTCAGCCAGGAAGAAGTGCGAATAAAGCCTCCAGTGATAATCTATGGTCCGAAGTCTGTAGAGATGTTTCATGGCACGAAGTATCCACTGATGATCCATGGCCCGGAGCCTGTAAGGATAATCCATGCCACAAAGCCTGTATGGATAATCCATGGCCCGGCACCTGTAGAGATGATCCGTGGCACGAATCCTCCAGTGATGATCCATGGCACGGAACCTGCATTGATGATCCAAGGCATGGAGCCTGCAACAACGGTCCCTAGTCCGGAACCTACAACGACTCTCTCCAGTCCGGAGCCTCCGGCGACGTTTCTCAGTCCAGAGCCTCCAATGACGCTCCCCAGTCCGGAGCCTCCAGCGACGCTCCCCAGTCCGGAGCCTCCAGCGACGCTCCCCAGTCCGGAGCCTCCAGCGACGGTCTGCAGCCCAGAGTCTTCAGCGACGGTCTGCAGGCCAGAGTCTTCAGCGGTGGTCTGCACCCCAGAGTCTTCAGCGGCGGTCTGCAGCCCAGAGTCTTCAGCGGCGGTCTACAGCCCAGAGTCTTCAGCGGCGGTCTGCAGCCCAGAGTCTTCAGCGGCGGTCTGCAGCCCAGAGTCTTCAGCGGTGGTCTGCACCCCAGAGTCTTCAGCGGCGGTCTGCAGCCCAGAGTCTTCAGCGGCGGTCTGCAGCCCAGAGTCTTCAGCGGCGGTCTGCAGCCCAGAACCTACAGCGGCGGCCTGCAACCCAGAGCCTCCGGCGATGAGCTACAGTCCAGTGGTACAGAAGCAGAGGGATCAGCGGGTGGAGCGGGGGTTACGCCCTCCACGGGGGGATGCGCTGGATAACAAGGTTCTGGGTACTGCACCATAGACATTAGTCCCCCACCCTACCCTCCATTTGTGTTTTTGTTTTGGTGGGGGGGGTTTGTTGTTGTTTTGTGTAGGTGCGGTCGGAGTCCGCACCTACACCAAATGAAGTTACAAATGAAGGATACACCTATCCATTTATTTTATATAGTATATTCTACAGTCCACAACTCCATTCATGTATTTGACAGGGTTGGGGTCAATTCCATTTCAATTCCAGTAAATTCATTGACTTCTCTCTCTGACAGGTACGTTGGTAATACTGCAAAGAAAAAGGCACAGATCCAAGGTCTGTGAAAAATAGCATTGGAAAAGGGTGCCATTTGGGATATAGAACAGTCTTTTCCAGTGGATCGCCACAACACATAGCCCTCTACATATGGCCTGACTACACTTTAAACAACGGGTCCAAGTCTACACCGTCATAACAAAATATCACTTTAAACAACGGGTCCAAGTCTACACCGTCATAACAAAATATCACTTTAAACAACGGGTCCAAGTCTACACAGTCATTATAAAGTCTAACTTTAAACAACGGGTCCAAGTCTACACAGTCATTATAAAGTATAACTTTTAACAACAGGTCCAAGTCTACACAGTCATTATAAAGTATAACTTTTAACAACGGGTCCAAGTCTACACAGTCATTATAAAATATCACTTTAAACAACGGGTCCAAGTCTACACAGTCATTATAAAATATCACTTGTAACAACAACCAGTGACTCAAACCCAAGTGTTAGAAAGTCTTCCTTCCATGTACACATTACTTTTGGTATTGAGGGTCTAAAGTAGGCTTTGGAGTCTGACATCAGAGGGTGAAGAAAGATAAGTAGACAGTGCAGTCTGACGTCAGAGGTTGTAGTGAGTAAAGTAAGTTTCGTACTGCTGCGCGAACCTTGCCCTTGCACACAAACAGAAAAACAACAACAAATGAAAGAAATTGCCAAAAACATTTTGCCAAACATTTTCCATTTGGTTTGCTATGGCGTGCATTAATGAACACACCTCAGATTAAATAGGGTTGGCAGTGTTGACCCTTAGCGGGCGAAGACGCCATCTCAAATCAAGAAACCAAGATAATTTATAGTGATAGACATGACTTTCCCATCAAATTCCATATAGGCTTAATAGCGTACATTACCTACCACACATTCTGAACACTTATAATACAATACAGACGTTAGCTACACATCAAAATAAATATATTTACACAAAGAAATTCTGAATAAATAACTTACAAACAAATCACTTAAAGTCTTAATTACAAATGATAGTTATGACCTGAAAACGTTGTTCGCCTCTCTCTCTCACACCTCACACTGACTGGGATGGGTGTTAGAAATACCAATAATCTCAGAAACACACAACTAAAATCTCAAATCTTGTGTCAGATGTTCAATTATGTTCTAGAGAGAGATTTTAAGAGAAACATACTGATCTGACTTAAGTCTTCACCCCCCTAAACAGAAACTCACTGCAAGTTTCAGGCCAGTCTGTGCTAAATGTCCCCTCACCTGTAAAATCGTCCAAATGATCAGAGACGAGAAATCTGTGTCATGGAACAAAGTTCCTCGTTAGTTTTCACATCCCACAGCTTGTTGACAGACGCCACGATATCAGTTATATTACATGCGTCTGTCCACGAGAGATTATAAATACCATTGTTCCCAGTTTGAGATCTATGACGATGGTTAACCCTGTCCTAATCTGAACTGGGGAGAGGACTGGGGACCAGTGATGGAATCTATGTCCCAAATGGCACCCTATTCCCTATGTAGTACACTACTTTTGACCAAAGCCCTCTCTGGTCAAAAGTAGGGAGCTACATAGAAAATAGGTGCCATTTTGCGATGTACCCAGAGTCTCTTGTTATCTTGTCTCTTCCTAGTGACAGTTTGATAGTCTCTATGACTTGGTTCATACAGGTGGTACCCAGAGTCTCTTGTTATCTTGTCTCTTCCTAGTGACAGTTTGATAGTCTCTATGACTTGGTTCATACAGGTGGTACCTAGAGTCTCTTGTTATCTTGTCTCTTCCTAGTGACAGTTTGATCGTCTCTATGACTTGGTTCATACAGGTGGTACCCAGAGTCTCTTGTTATCTTGTCTCTTCCTAGTGACAGTTTGATCGTCTCTATGACTTGGTTCATACAGGTGGTACCCAGAGTCTCTTGTTATCTTGTCTCTTCCTAGTGACAGTTTGATCGTCTCTGTGACTTGGTTCATACAGGTGGTACCTAGAGTCTCTTGTTATCTTGTCTCTTCCTAGTGACAGTTTGATCGTCTCTATGACTTGGTTCATACAGGTGGTACCCAGAGTCTCTTGTTATCTCTTGTTACCTGGAGCGCGTGCTACAGGTGGGTGCTAGTGATAGTTTGATCGTCTCTATGACTTGGTTCATACAGGTGGTACCTAGAGTCTCTTGTTATCTTGTCTCTTCCTAGTGACAGTTTGATCGTCTCTATGACTTGGTTCATACAGGTGGTACCTAGAGTCTCTTGTTATCTCTTGTTACCTGGAGCGCGTGCTACAGGTGGGTGCTAGTGATAGTTTGATTGTCTCTATGACTTGGTTCATACAGGTGGTACCTAGAGTCTCTTGTTATCTTGTCTCTTCCTAGTGACAGTTTGATCGTCTCTATGACTTGGTTCATACAGGTGGTACCTAGAGTCTCTTGTTATCTCTTGTTACCTGGAGCGCGTGCTACAGGTGGGTGCTAGTGATAGTTTGATCGTCTCTATGACTTGGTTCATACAGGTGGTACCCAGAGTCTCTTGTTATCTCTTGTTACCTGGAGCGCGTGCTACAGGTGGGTGCTAGTGATAGTTTGATTGTCTCTATGACTTGGTTCATACAGGTGGTACCCAGAGTCTCTTGTTATCTTGTCTCTTCCTAGTGACAGTTTGGTCGTCTCTGTGACTTGGTTCATACAGGTGGTACCTAGAGTCTCTTGTTATCTTGTCTCTTCCTAGTGACAGTTTGATCGTCTCTATGACTTGGTTCATACAGGTGGTACCTAGAGTCTCTTGTTATCTCTTGTTACCTGGAGCGCGTGCTACAGGTGGGTGCTAGTGATAGTTTGATTGTCTCTATGACTTGGTTCATACAGGTGGTACCTAGAGTCTCTTGTTATCTTGTCTCTTCCTAGTGACAGTTTGATCGTCTCTATGACTTGGTTCATACAGGTGGTACCTGCACTGGATTTTAGAACTCTGGCGGCTGGTGCAGGATGGAATGAGCGGGCCCTGATCGATCACTACAGGTGTGGTTTGCGAGAGGACGTTCGTAGGGAGCTAGCCTGCAGGGACACCACCATCCACCTGGACCAGCTGATGGACTTATCTATCCAGCTGGATAACCTGCTGGCCTCCCGCGGACGTCCGGATCGGGGTCCGTTGGTTCCATCCTCCAGTCCCTTAGACCCAACACCAATGGAGTTGGGTGGGGCTGGTACTAGGGAGACCGGAGGGGAAACCGTTCCATGCACCAGAGGTGACCGCAGAGGACACACTGCTGGTCGGTGCTGGGGAGGTTTTCCAGGTAGTCGAGGTGGTAGGCGGAACACTGGTGGTTCATCTCAGGTGAGTAGGCACACGACTCACCCAGACCCCCCTGTTGCTCACATGTGGTTATCTATAAGATTTCCGGGGTTTTCCCCGCATTCCCAGCATAAGGCGCTAGTAGATTCAGGCGCAGCTGGGAACTTTATAGATCGGTCTTTGGCCAATAGATTAGGGATTCCTATTGTTCCCGTTGATGTTCCCTTCCCTATACATTCCCTAGATAGTCGTCCTTTGGGGTCTGGGCTGATTAGGGAGGTCACAGTTCCAATTGCTATGGTGACGCAGGAGAGTCATGAAGAGAGTATTAGTCTCTTTCTGATTGACGCTCCTGCGTTTCCCGTTGTATTGGGGCTTCCCTGGTTGGCTTCTCATGATCCTATTATTTTGTGGCAACAGAGGGTTCTCAAGGGATGGTCCTGTCAGTGTTCAGGGAGGTGTTTAGGTGTTTCCTTAGGTGCCACTACGGTGGAGAGTCCAAACCAGGTTTCCACCATGCACATTCCCCCCGAATATGCCGATTTGGCAATCGCCTTCTGTAAAAGGAAGGCGACTCAATTACCACCCCATCGACCGGGGGATTGTGCGATAAATCTCCTGGAGGGTGCTGCACTTCCCAGGAGTCACGTGTATCCTCTGTCACAGGAGAAGACGGCGGCTATGGAAACATATGTCACTGAATCTCTGGGACAGGGATACATTCGGCCCTCCATTTCACCTGTCTCCTCGAGCTTCTTTTTTGTGAAGAAGAAGGATGGAGGTTTACGCTCGTGCATTGACTATCGAGGTTTGAACCAGATTACTGTGAAATACAGTTACCCGCTACCTCTGATCGCCAGTATGACAGAGTCATTGCTCGGGGCGCGCTTCTTCACAAAATTGGACTTCAGGAGCGCGTACAATCTGGTGCGTATCAGGGGAGGGGATGAGTGGAAGACGGCATTTAGCACTACATCTGGGCACTATGAGTACCTCGTCATGCCGTATGGGTTAATGAATGCTCCATCCGTCTTCCAATCATTTGTGGATGAGATCTTCAGGGACCTGCATGGGCGGGGTGTAGTGGTGTATATAGATGATATTCTCATATACTCCACCACCCGCGCTGAGCATGTGTCCCTTGTACGTACGGTGCTTGGTCGACTGTTGGAGCATGACCTTTACGTCAAGGCGGAGAAATGTCTGTTCTTTCAACAGTCCGTCTCCTTCCTTGGGCACCGTTTGTCCGCATCAGGGGTGGAGATGGAGACTGATCGCATTTCAGCCGTGCGTAATTGGCCGACTCCAACCACGGTAAAGGAGGTGCAGCGGTTTTTAGGGTTTGCCAACTACTACCGGAGGTTTATCTGGGGCTTTGGCCAGGTGGCGGCTCCCATTACCTCCTTACTGAAGGGGGGACCGGTGCGGTTGCGGTGGTCGGCTGAGGCGGACAGAGCTTTTGGTAACCTGAAGGCTCTGTTTACCACGGCTCCAGTGCTGGCGCATCCTGATCCCTCCTTAGCGTTCATAGTTGAGGTGGATGCATCCGAGGCTGGAATAGGGGCTGTGCTATCTCAGCGCTCGGGTGACCCACCAAAACTCCGCCCCTGTGCTTTCTTTTCGAAGAAGCTCAGCCCGGCGGAGCGAAATTATGACGTGGGGGATAGGGAGTTGTTAGCTGTTGTCGGGGCTCTGAAAGCGTGGAGACATTGGCTTGAGGGGGCTAGACACCCTTTCCTCATTTGGACTGACCACCGAAATCTGGAGTATATTCGGGCAGCGAGGAGACTGAAACCTCGCCAGGCGAGGTGGGCTATGTTTTTCACACGCTTTTCTTTCACTCTTTCTTATAAACCAGGTTCCCAGAACGTCAAGGCAGATGCACTGTCCCGGCTGTATGATACAGAGGAGCGGTCCACAGAGCCCACTCCCATAATTCCAGCCTCATGCCTGGTGGCACCGGTGGTATGGGAGGTGGACGCGGACATCGAACGGGCGTCACGTGCAGAACCCACTCCCTCCCAGTGTCCCGTTGGGCGCGTGTAGGTGCCGTTTGATGTTCGCGATCGTTTGATCTGTTGGGCCCACACATCACCCTCCTCTGGTCATCCTGGTATAGGTCGGACGGTGCGCTGCCTTACGGGGAAGTACTGGTGGCCCACGTTAGCCAAGGACGTGAGGGTTTATGTCTCCTCCTGTTCGGTATGCGCACAGTGCAAGGCACCTAGACATCTGCCCAGAGGGAAATTACAACCCCTTCCCGTTCCACAACGACCGTGGTCACACCTATCGGTGGATTTCGTGACGGATCTTCCCCCGTCACGGGGGAACACCACGATCCTGGTCGTTGTGGATCGGTTTTCTAAGTCCTGCCGTCTCCTTCCTTTGCCCGGTCTCCCTACGGCCCTACAGACTGCGGAGGCCCTATTTACCCATGTATTCCGGCACTACGGGGTGCCTGAGGATATAGTCTCTGATCGGGGTCCCCAATTTACGTCTAGAGTCTGGAGGGCGTTTATGGAACGCCTGGGGGTCTCGGTCAGTCTTACCTCAGGGTTCCACCCCGAGAGTAATGGGCAGGTGGAAACAGTCAACCAAGAGGTGGGTAGGTTTCTGCGGTCCTATTGCCAGGACCGGCCGGGAGAGTGGGCATCATTTATCCCTTGGGTGGAGATGGCCCAAAATTCCTTATGCCACTCTTCCACTAACCTTACCCTAGCACACACTGAAAAGGGGTATCAGCCAGTCCTGGCACCATGGCATCAAAGCCAGAACGAGGCTCCTGCGGTGGATGAATGGTTTCGGCACTCGGAGGAGACATGGAACGCTGCCCATGTACGTCTTCAACAAGCCATCAATCGGCAAAAGGTGAGTGTCGAAAGCCACCGCAGTGAGGCCCCGGTTTATGCACCGGGGGATCGGGTCTGGCTCTCGACCCGAAACCTGCCCCTTCACCTGCCCTGCCGGAAGCTGGGTCCGCGGTTTGTGGGGCCATTTAAAGTCCTGAGGAGATTGAACGAGGTTTGTTATAGGTTACAACTTCCCCCTGATTATCATATTAACCCCTCGTTCCATGTGTCTCTCCTCAGGCCGGTGGTAACTGGTCCGCTCCAGCAGTCGGAGGTACGGGAGGTTCCTCCGCCCCCTCTGGACATCGAGGGGGCCCCGGCATATACCGTACGAGCCATTATGGACTCCAGGCGTAGGGCGAGGGGCCTTCAGTACCTCGTGGAGTGGGAGGGGTATGGCCCGGAGGAGCGAAGCTGGGTACCGGCGGAAGACATCCTGGATCCATCGTTAATCCAGGATTTTCATCGCTTCCGTCCGGATCGCCCTGCTCCCCGTCGTCACCGAGGCCGGTGTCGGCGCGCTGCTGGAGCCGCACGTCAGGGGGGGGGTACTGTCACGACTCCCGCCGAAGTCGACCCCTCTCCTTGTTCGGGCGGCGTTCGGCGGTCGACGTCACCGGCTTACTTGTTGCCACCGATTGATGTTTCACTGTTCGTTTGGTTTTGTCTTTATTGTGTACACCTGTTTTGAGTTTCCCTAATTATGTTCATTATTTAAACCTCTGCATTTCCTGTTTGTCTTGTTGGTGATTGTTTGTCTGTTTTGTGTAGTTGGAGGTGTTTCTCCTAACTATGTATTTTTATGAGAAGATGGATTGATAAATTTTAGTAAACACGTTTTGTTTACCTTCATCCCTGTGTCCTGCGCCTGACTCCTCCACTTCTCTAAGAAAATCCATTACAGCTTTTTGTTCTTGTAAAGCTATTGTAGTAGACTCAGGCCAGTGGCACATATTTACTGACTATATAAATGTATCAGAAAAAGTAAAATAAAAAGGTCAATTCAATACGGAGACCAACTTTGTGATGGTTTTAAATGGAGATTCTTTTAGATGAGATCACACCATGTTCATTGTATTTACGAAAACTGCACCCATACACAGTGTACAGTACCATTGCTACCTACTGGCCTTTCTTGGTATTGCTGGTTGTAAATACAAACACCTGCATACATACTGGACTGAGAAGGAACACTGCTATAACTATTATTAGTAGTAGTATTATAATGATTTAAACATTTGAACAAGTTGGGACAACCCTTCAGTTAACTAGTGTACCCATCAATTATCCATTTGTAGTAATTATGGTTCCTCAATGTACGTTTAACATATTACAACGTAGGATATGTGTTACAGCACTACTTTTGGTGTCCCCCTCAGGAATTGCTCTTGAGAAAATGTCATGTAATTGTCCCCTCCAAAGTTGATATCAGATTTTCGCCCCTGCCGCAGGGCAATTCACAGCTGACAAAGCACTTTTTAAAGGAATTTTCCACCGGCACCCTCAGAGATCGCATTCATGGTAAACACTGCACGTCGACTCAAGTGTAAAATACCTTTAAAAGTCTGTTATAGTGTGCTGTGGTATAATGAGCCATGAATTTGTTGGGGAAATTTCCAGCTCTGTGGTAATTTTCCAGTACCCATGTTGGAGAGTGTGGTGGATGAATCAGAATTAGTTGGATAACATAGATAATGAAGATGTCTGATCTGCATAATATGCTTATGTGATATACTTGTTATTAGAATGTATCCCTTCGGACTCTGGTGTTGGCAGTTGCACTTCTTCCCTCAGCTGGGGCTCAGTGTCACGTCCTGACCAGTATTAGGGATTATTTGTAATTGTAGTTTGGTCAGGACGTGGCAGAGGGTATTTGTTCTGTGTGGTCCGGGGGTTATGTGTAGGTTAGAGGGGTGTTATATTTATGTGTTCTGGGGTTTGGGTGTATGTTCTGGTTTTTGGTTTTCTAGGGGTTTTCTGGTTTGTGTAATTCTTTGTTGTCTGTGTGGCTCTCGATCAGGAACAGCTGTACTTCGTTGTTCCTGATTGAGAGTCATATATTAGGAGCTTGTTTTCACCTGGGGTTTTGTGGGTAGTTTCTTTTGCACTGCTGTGATATAGCCTGTAAAACTGTTGGTTTGTCCTTCGTTGTTTTCTTGTTTTTCCGTGTTCTCATTATTTAAATAAATATGATGTTGAGCACGCAACTGCTGCGCCTTGGTCTCTACGACAACCGTGACACTCAGTCACCTGGGGCCCAGAGAGGGGAGAGGTCAGGCTTGTCTTTTACATGTCCCTGGTGCTATGCAGAATATCAGAAAGGGAACAGGACAGGAGGGAACATTGTCTTCATATGTGAATGTCTCTTTACCTATTCTAAACCGTGTGAAGGGATGGCGTGATTAATGGGGAACAAATTACTGGTTTCCACAATGTTTGTGTGCCAGTCACTCTCCTTTGGCCTTGGGGGATGTGTGTGGTAGTGTCTGGAGTTGACAATTGATTTATGCCATTGGTCGAGTTGGTGTTTATGTGCTAGGAGTAACAGGAACGAGATAGGAACCTCGTCTTAGGGACCAAACTGAACGGTAATTTATAGCGAATGCTATCTGCCTACGGGATACTCCTTTCTCATTTAAAAAGTCTCACCTTGTGACCCATTCTATATATCTGTTGTTCGTCATGTAGGTTGAAAGGGGTGTAT
Source organism: Salmo trutta (assembly GCF_901001165.1). Classification (NCBI taxonomy): domain Eukaryota; kingdom Metazoa; phylum Chordata; class Actinopteri; order Salmoniformes; family Salmonidae; genus Salmo; species Salmo trutta. The sequence continues at coordinate 4,382,431 of NC_042974.1, read as the reverse complement.
CTTGGCTATAAAAGACCTTTGTACTTTTGTCTCGCCACTCTCACCGGATCATTAGAAAATGGTGAATTGTTGACAAGTCATTGCTATTGCAAAGCTCTCATTATTAAACATTTAGTTTAAGTATAACTCTGACTTGTGTGATAAGTTTGTCTCTCCTCATTTGATGGTAAAGAAATGAACCACCACAAGAGTCTCCAGTCACCTGGTGATTTTCCAGTACCTATACTATTTCCTTTGAAGTAGGAAGAAGAAGCAATATGAGGTTAAACATTAGACATGTGTAAACAGAATAAAGGTTGAAACAATGTGAATGTGCAGGAGTGGTCCAACATAGAGTTAACCAGTAGACATGAAGAAACATGACTAAGAAGTATCAATGTGAATAAGCTAAGCTGAACTAACATAGACCAGACTGTCTGGGGCCACATAGAATCTAGTCAAGGTTACTAGACAGGTACATGGGTTAATCATTTCCAAGTGACACAGACCTGAACTGGTATGGGACAGTGACTATGCATTTTTACCAACCAATACAGAGGCCACAAGCTATGTATATGTATTGGGAAGACATGGTTGTATTAATTAAAAACTATTGGAAATGTACTTATAATTGTATGAAATGTATGCATTCACTACTGTAAGTCGCTCTGGATAAGAGCGTCTGCTAAATGACTAAAATGTAAATGTAAATATATATGTAATAAATGTCTAAATGTTTTTATAGTAAACCTGTGGTGGCGCCACCAATATAATCTAAACTGAGTCAGATGTAAACAAGCCAGAATTAAAACAGAAAGATAACGGTTTGGTAGAAATGTATAAATACTGATTGTTTGAACAAGAGAAGTCAGTCATTCCATGGAATTTCTCAGCTACTGTTACTTTGGTTATAAAGTCTTTTTGAATTTACAAGTTCCGGTATCTAAGAAATATTTGATTCAATATTTCTACGACAAATTGCATCCGGCCCTTGACTCATACCACTGTTCTAACATCAGAAGGAACATCTAGGGCCAATCAGAAGTTGAAACAATAACAAAGCGTGATCCCAACCACTGTTGTTTTGGTAGAAAGCTGAGGGAGGGTCTGGAGAAATAATATCACTCTCAAATTCATAGACAGAACTATGGATGCAAGCACTGACCATCCATGATACTGTTTCAACATTATAGTTTTAAATATGTTTTACACTGTATAGTGTTTCTTGCGTTTACTTAGATGACAAGCATTGAGATAATAGATCCAGGTCTCAGTCTGTTTTCCCTGTTAAAATAAAGATTACATTTTTTTTATTTTATTTTTTTAAATACAAGGTTTTATTTTGGATTCTGATGGGGTACAACAGTTAAACGCAGCTCTTTAATAATGTATATGTTTATTCTTCAAGATTCAATGGGTACATATAATTCATACATGTCCAAAAATGAATGAATGTAGCATACTGGTTGCCACTTGGTGCTCAGCAAAAAAAAGAAACACAAAATGGTTGACATAAATCTAGCAAAGTGATGATCTGAAGACACCCCTCTCTTTCTGTAAATATGTAGAGTAGATGGAAGACAGAACATCATAAACATGAACACTAGAAGATGTAGTCTCTCTCTGGGATTCCTCAAATCACTACTTTAATGTCGCAAATCCTAATTGACTTCCAAGCACCTAAATGAGTCCAGCGTACCTCTGTGAGACAACTTCTACAATGAAGATATTCTACCCTACCACCACTTCTTAATTTAATTAAATAAATGTGACTGGTCCATCAGTGATCCAGGTGTATCAGAGACTACCTCTCTCTAGTCTAGTGGTCCTCTACAGTCTCAACACATCCTGTTCTAGAACATCAACATTAATGTGACTGGTCCATCAGTGATCCAGGTGTATCAGAGACTACCTCTCTCTAGTCTAGTGGTCCTCTACAGTCTCAACACATCCTGTTCTAGAACATCAACATTAATGTGACTGGTCCATCAGTGATCCAGGTGTATCAGAGACTACCTCTCTGTAGTCTAGTGGTCCTCTACAGTCTCAACACATCCTGTTGTAGAACATCAACATTAATGTGACTGGTCCATCAGTGATCCAGGTGTATCAGAGACTACCTCTCTCTAGTCTAGTGGTCCTCTACAGTCTCAACACATCCTGTTCTAGAACATAATGGGCTCTATTTTAGGCTGGTGTTAAGGCAGCGCTAGTGTCAAATGCACATTAGTTTGCAATTTCGTCATGTAAAAACTGGCGCACTGGCATTTTCCAGCCCTAATGGCAGGTTCGGCATTTATACAGTAAGCTTCCGCTCAGATGGGCGGAGTGAAAATATTTGAGGTGTGTCCTTAAAAACATGATCCAGTGTGCTAATTTCAGGCAGCGCTGAAATGTAATATTTAATATTTAATATTATTTAAGACCAACCAAAAGCTGATTTCAGCGGTAACGCAGTTGGTTATGCCATGAATTTAGCGGTAACGCAGTTGGTTATGCCATGAATTTAGCGGATACGCAGCCTATTCAGTCGTGACACATACTGCCCATATGTGCATGGAACAAGAGTAATGTGCTTTTGGTGCCTGTATACTTCGGTTTTAGAAACATAAAAAAACTAACGTTTTTTTCCCATTTCGTTTTATTTTCCCATCCTCTCAATTAAGCCTTTTTTTGTCTGCCCAATGCAATAGCAAAGTAGTCAAGACTGTCGATAAAGGGTATGGCACCTGAAACCTCTTGGAAATAAATGTTAATCACCAAAGCTTTATTAAAATATCAAGTTTGAGAGGAGTAAAACAGTGAGCCGACATTCCCTTCTTATCTATGCATTGTAGGCAGGCCCACATACTTTGAGCCGTGCTGGTCCCGTTTTGGACGTGCGTAAAACCCCCTCCATGATGTAGGCTACGTGTCCAAGCCCATGATGTAGGCTACGTGTCCAAGCCCATGATGTAGGCTACGTGTCCAAGCCCATCATGAAATGAGAGATGAGAAACTCTGGGAATACCGGTGAACCTCATATTTAGAAGTTTTCTGTAACATGTAAAAATGTCTTCTTTTCCGCTTCATATATTCAAAACCCAAGCCCTCCCTCAGGTCTACTGTAACGAAGGCTGGTTCAACAGCAAAGCATGTCTTTTTTTATCCTGGCCGTTTTATGATGTCATTACATTTTACATTTGTTTATTGTTGTTCTTGTATTTTAAAAACTGATAGCTTGTTTTTCGTTTAATTTTACTACAACCAGACTTATCAGAATGATTCACCTTCCTGTCACGTCCTGACCAGTAAAGGGGTCTATTTGTTATTGTAGTTTGGTCAGGACGTGACAGAGGGTATTTGTTTTCATGGTTTTGTGTATGTGTTTAGATAGAGGGATATTTTGTGTAGAGTGTTTCTGGGGTTTATTGGTGTGTCGATGTAGAGGGGGTAGTTGATTTAGGTGGCTCGGGGTGTGTGTGTATTGTAGAGGGGTATTTGATTTATGTGTTCCGGGGTGTTGGGTATGTTCTTGTATTTGTATTTCTAAGGGGCTGTTCTAGTTTTGTATTTCTGTATTGGCCTGGTATGACTCTCAATCAGGAACAGCTGTACATCGTTGTTGCTGATTGAGAGTCATACTTAGGGAGCCTGTTTTCACCTGTCACTTTGTGGGAGGTTATTTCCGTGTTTAGCGTTATGCCTTACAGGACTGTCTATTGTCGGTGTGTTTTTTGTATACGTGTTTGTTTTGGTTTCCCTTCTTTGTCCTAATAAAAGAAGATGAGTGTACATATACCCGCAGCGTTTTGGTCTCAACCCTACGACTACCGTGACACTTCCCGGTGTTATGGTGACATCGTTAGTGGTGTGCTTGCAATGCAACTTCTGGAGATGTGTGAATGAGAAAACAGTTTGGATGTGCATAAAACCCTCCATAGTCTGTGTTGTTTTAATATTTCATGCCCACAGGGAGACATTATGTAAGTGTGACAGCCTATTTAAAACAAGTTGTTGTTTTGTTTAGAATTTTATTAGAATTATTCGTTCTCTTTTTAGGCCTTATTATTAATAATTAATTTAATCTTGCTTATTGACAATGTTTGGCATTTCCATGCTCAGCCATAATGTAATTTACATAAAAGACCTTTGTACTTTTGTCTCGCCACTCTCACCGGATCATTAGAAAATGGTAGGCCTAGCCCCTATATCAGTGTGAATGCTATTGAAGACGCAATTACTTAGAACAATGTGGACTGCAAATGGGTTCAAGTTAACGCATTTACAAAGATACAGTAGGTCTACATTTTGTTATTTTGTTTCTGTTTGACATTTAACTAACTATGACGGACTAACATTGGAATTGGAGTTGATTCCAAGGCAAAACATAAAAGACTGTAAATACACAACTTGAAACAACCACATATATAACCATGGAGCACATTCTGATTGGCCAGTGAGGGGCCAAACCTTGACACACCTACAACATGTTTATTAATCAAGATCCAGCCGTTTGGCGCCAACACCAGCCACTACACTGATAACTGTGAAACTATTTCTGACACCCCCCTGAACCTGTAGCTCTACTGCCTGCGCTGAGATGGACCACTGCTGTAGGTTTGTTAAATAGAGCCCACTGTGTGACTTCTACTTCTCTTGAAGTTAGTGCCTTCAGAAAGTAATCACACCCCTTGACTTTTTCTACATTTTGTTGTGTTACAGCCTGAATTTAAAATTGATTCAATTTAGATTGTGTGTCACTGGCCTACACACAATACTCCATAATGTCAATGTGTAATCATGTTTATAGAATTTTTTACTAATGAATTAAAAATGTCTTTAGTCAATAAGTATTCAACCCATTTGTCATGGCAAGCTTACATACTTTCAGGAGTGCTTAACAAGTCACATAAGTTGCATGAACTCACTCTGTGTGAAATACTAGTGTTTAAAATGATTTTTGAGTGACTACCTCAGCTCTGTACCCCACACATACAGTGCATTCAGAAAGTATTCAGACCCCTTGACTTTTTCCACATTTTGTTACATTACAGCCTTATTCTAACATGGATTAAATAGTTTTTTTCCTCATCAATCTACACACAATACCCCATAATGAAAAAGCAAAAACAGGGTTTTAGAAATGATACATTTCCATAAGTATTCAAACCCTTTACTCATTACTTTGTTGAAGCACCTTTGGCAGCGATTACAGCCTCGAGTCTTCTTGGGTTACAAGCTTGGCACACCTGTATTTTGGGAGTTTCTCCCATTCTTTTCTGCAGATCCTCTCAAGCTCTGTCAGGTTGGATGTGAAGTGTCGCTGCACAGCTATTTTCAGGTCTCTCCAGAGATGTTCGATCCAGGCTCTGGCCCACTCAAGGACATTCAGAGACTTGTCACAAAGCCACTCATGCGTTGTCTTGGCTGTGTCATTGTCCTGTTGGAAGGTGAACCTTCACCCCAGTCTGAGGTCCTGAGCACCCTGGAGCAGGTTTTCATCAAGGATCTTTCTGTACTTTTCTCCGTTCATCTTTCCCTCAACCCTGACTAGTCTCCCAGTCCCTGCCACTGAAAAACATACACACAGCATGATGCTGCCACCACCATGCTTCACCGTAGGGATGGTGCCAAGCTTCCTTCAGATGTGACGCTTGACATTCTGACCATTCTGATCTTGTTTCTCATGGTCTGAGAGTCCTTTAAGTGCATTTTTGCCAACTTCAAGTGGGCTGTCATGTGCCTTTTACTGAGGAGTGGCTTCTGTCTGGCCACTCTACAATAAAGGCATGATTGGTGGAGTGCTGCAGAGATGGTTGTCCTTCTGGAAGGTTCTCCCGATTGCTCATTTTGGCCAGTCAGCCAGCTCTAGGAAGAGTCTTGGTGGTTCCAAACTTCTTCCATTTAAGAATGATGGAAGCCACTGTGTTCTTGGGGAGCTTCAATGCTGCAGAAATGTTTTGGTACCCTTACCCAGATCTGTGCCTCGACACAATCCTGTCTCGGAGCTCTACGGACAATTCCTTTGACCTCATGGCTTGTTTTTTTCTCTGACATATTACCATTTTAATCCAACCTCTTAACACAACAAAAGGTGGGAAAAATCAAGAGGTGTGAATACTTTCTGAAGGCACTGTAGCAAAGTGATGATCTGAAGACACGATTTACCTCGCTGCTCAGTGAGGCAAACTGTAAACATGTAGAGTAGATGGAAGACAGTGAGAACATCATTAACATGAACACTAGAAGATGTAGTCTCTCTCTGGGACTCCTTGTCTCATATCAATTCACTAATGTCACAAACCCTAATTGAGTTCCACCACCTAAATGAGTCCAGCGTACCTCAGTGAGACAACTTCTACAACGAAGATATTCTACCCTACCACCACTTCTTAATTTAATTAAATAAATGTGACTGGTCCATCAGTGATCCAGGTGTATCAGAGACTACCTCTCTCTAGTCTAGTGGTCCTCTACAGTCTCAACACATCCTGTTCTAGAACATCAACATTAAATGTGACTGGTCCATCAGTGATCCAGGTGGATCAGAGACTACCTCTCTCTAGTCTAGTGGACCTCTACAGTCTCAACACATCCTGTTCTAGAACATCAACATTAATGTGACTGGTCCATCAGTGATCCAGGTGTATCAGAAACTACCCACTGGACACACTACGTCATTTCAACGTGGATAATTGGGTAATATTTGGTTGAGACGTTGATCAATGAGATTACAACCTATATTCACCCACTAAAAAAGACAGCCAAAAGTTAGTTGAATTTCTAATGTTATCACTATGCTTTAAAACCATCTAAAAGCACAACCAAATTCCAATGGAAAAACAATGTTTGATTTTTGGTTTTGTTGTCACCCAAATGTCTATCACTGCGCTTTGAACTAATTTAAAGCACAGCAAAGTTCAAATGGGAATACAACATCAGATATGTTGTTTATTTATAGAACAGATTAATGTGAATATCCCTGTGCTTCATCTAATAGCAGAACCAAATAACCTGGATTACAGTTGAGATTACATGAAAAGTACATGGTGCAAGTAATCAATGTCGTTCAAGATTCTGACAGATTATAACAGCAATGGTGAAGATCTCCACAGACCTGCGATGACCTATGCATGCTATCTTGAACATGCGCGCTTTATATGATTACATTAGAAGAAATGTATCAACATTTAAAGGAGATGTATCTACTGCTTGGATAGTTACATCTGAGACACTGGCTTAATCCCATTCTTTAACTTTGATTTTTGGGTGAGTTGGAGACACAAATTCAACATCTAATTTGTCAACAAGTTAATAGGCTATTTCTTGTATTTCAAAAGTGATATTGAATTGTGTTTGGTTGGCAACGCAACTAAAACTCAACATTTGAAGGAGATGTATATCCTGCTAGGATTGGTCGCTCTGTGCCACTGTTTCAGTTTGTCTACAAATGAATAATATTGTAATGACCCGGCTGGGTCATAAAAGGAAAAGAGACGGACTCCAGGTGTGCAGATTAGAACACAGGTTTATTCCTAAACTGGGCTATTGTTCAGGCCACAGCCCACGCCGCTAAATGCCGAACGTACACAATTATACCATGTCGGGTTAAGGGTCACCCCCATAAGAACAGATCAAGGCCCGAACAGAAAGAGAGAGAGAGATGAGACAGCAATCCCTATTTATGCATTTCCAAATCCCGCGGGATTACCCATCATACCCCCCACCCTTTCCCTCTGTCCTGACACATTCAACCCCTGCTAGTAGCCATGAGAACCATAACACACCCACGAACACAGAACACAATACCGGGTCGTTACAATATGTTGGATTCACGTCTCCATCTCAGCCAAAAATGTAAAGTATATAAATCACCTTGATTTAGCACCTGTGTGTTTTATCAGTTTCTTTATGAACATATTTAGCGAACTCCATAACTGTAGCTAAAGCAAGGGGCTATAGACAGCAGCACACGAGTAGACTACAAATGCATGCTGGGCCGGGCTACTGAGCTACTGGAGTGAAATTGGAGCTAAAAGGCCGATGCTCCAGTCTTTGGGAATCTCGCTCTCTACACTCCAGTCAGCTCCTCGCTCCACTCCACTCATACTCTGCCTTAGCCCATCCATACTACACACAGTGTGCGGTGCTGTTCCGTGCCTGTGCATCTTCAGCGTTATTAAACCACCTCAACTGGAATCCTACCTGTATGACATCTGTACCTTTACTAGCAAACGGGAGAGAACACATGAAGTAAAATCTAACCTGAAGAATATACAGTCCACCAAGTCCTCACTTACAACTCATAACCTAACCATTACGATACTTCAAATAAGCCTCACGTGTAACAAAATAGCAATTGATGTTAATCTTGACTAGCCTGCATTCGACACTCTCGTATCGCCTCCATACAAAACTCATCACCTCCTTAATTAATAATTAAGTATCTGCTTAACATCGACAGATTTTTGGCAGAGATAGTTCTGAAAGAGCGGCGCCTCCTATTGGAGCGGCCGTTACTAGTTACCACAGCCACAAAGTCAAACCCCACGCATATTTCTACAATTTATCTTCTTAAAATGTGATTTTATACCAAACCTTAACCTCACTTCATAACCTTATTTCTAACTCTAACCTCAAATTAAGGCCAAAAAGCAAATAGTTTATATATATATATATATATATACATTTTCAAGATAGCCCAGCCACAAAGTCAAAATTGGCCTATCTAGTTGAAACCGTGCTTCGAGGACTAAAAGGCTAATTTCATTTTCACTCTCCACACCCTTTTCTTTTCCGACACGCTGTAAAGACAGTAAAGATAATTGTAAATACAGTTAAAAGCAGTTTATGATAAGGATTTCCTTGTCAGCAATGCTTAAAAAAATAAATAATAATTAAGCAGAGCTCTATTGCATAGTTAGGCCAATCATAGTTGATCATGAAAGTTAAACATCCTGTGAAATGGCAAACTGTAAATTGGCATGTTGTCTTTTCTAAGGTATTCATCTAATCATGTTAAAAGATGTCCTACCAAACCACTTCAAATGTTTTCTTTTTTTTTATAGACAAAGAAATATTAATTGGAATTAGCCTACTGTATAATCACTCTACTCTAATCTGTTGATTTTAGATGAAATGGACCATAGTACTGAAGTCAGGTCTACTGGTTAATATCTGTTTTTGAACCATCAACCTTATCAAATCACCTTTGAAGAACCATATTTTCTAACAGTACAATGTTACAGTTGGTGGCCTACCTGTAAAAAGGCCTTCCTTCTCCTCTCCACCTAACTACCCCTTACAGTCTTATCTGAGTTATCTCTCAGAGCCCTACCATTCCCAACCAATCAGAGCGTTTGGAAATGCATATCTGAACACTGCACCTGCCCACTCAGGTCAGAGTGTTATCATCATGTTTCTGAGGACTTTTTATTGTCGATAGTAACACGAACGTCTGAACGCTGTGCGTGCATCGAAATGTAAGTTGTAGGGTGGGGGAGTTATTGGGGTTTTACATGCTGTGTAATAATAGGTAATTACCACTAATTACTTCATGTTACTTTGATTAGTTTCAGCCAAATCAAAATCTAATTGTATTGGTCACATACACATATTTAGCAGATGTTATTGCAGGTGTAGCGAAATGATTGTGTTCCAACTGTATCTCCAACAGTGCAGTAGTATTTAACAATTCACAACAATACACACAAATCTAAAAGTAAAAGAATAGAATTAAGAAATATATTGATATTAGGATGAGCAATGTCGGAGTGGCATCGACTAAAATATAGTAGATTAGAATACAGTACATAGATATGAAATGAGTAAAGCAGTATGCAAACATTATTAAAGTTGACTTGTGTTCCATTATTAAATTAACCAGTGATTCCATGTCTATGTATATGGGGCAGCAGCCTCTAAGGTGCTGGGTTGAGTAACCGGGTGGTAGCCAGCTAGTGATGGCTATTTAACAGTCTGATGGCCTTGAGATAGAAGCTGTTATTCAGTCTTTCGGTCCAGCTTTGATGCATCTGTACTGACCTCGCCTTCTGGATGACAGCGGGGTGAACAGGCAGTAGCTCGGGTGGTTGATGTCCTTGATGATCTTTTTGGCCTTCCTGTGACATTGGGTGGTGTAGGTGTCTTGGAGGGCAGGCAGTGTGCCCCCGGTGATGCGTTGGGCAGACCTCACCACCCTCTGGAGAGCCACTGCGGTTGCGTGCAGTGCAGTTGTCGTACCAGGTGGTGGTCCAGCCCGACAGGATGCTCTCAATTGTGCATCTGTAAAAGTTTGTAAGGGTCTTAGGGGCCAAGATTAATTTCTTCAGCCTCCTGAGGTTGAAGAGGTGCAGTTGCACCTTCTTCACGACACTATCTGTTAGGGATGCCCTATTCATTATATATACTGCACTACTATGGGCTCTGGTCAAAAGTAGTGCACAAAATAGGGAATTGGGTACCATTTGGGATAGAGATGCACGATATATCGGTAAGCATATCGGATGTCTAGTTTAATGCTGATGTGCAAAACCGATGTCAAAGCTGACGTGCACACAGAACAAAAGCAGAAAAATACTAAGCGCACACTTCCAACAACTGAACAAGTTCAAGTCCAGCAGTCATTTGAAAGAGTAAGAACATTTCAGCGAGACAACTCAAATGTGAAATCCATTAACACCAAGATAATGGAATTCATTGCCCTTGACAATCAACCGTCCTCTGTCGTGGATGATGTTGGCTTTCACCGACTGGTCGAGCCCCGGTACACACTATTTTTTAGATGTTTCCCTACCGGAGTTACACAGTATTGTTGAAACTCACATCCATGAGCGTCACTGCTGTTAGCTTCACGACTGACATTTGGACCAGCGATGTCAGCCCCATGAGCATTATGAGTCTGACAGCACAGTGGGTCCACAAGGATTTCCTACTGAGGAAAGCCGTATTGCATGCTCAAGAATATACGGGTTCTCATACCGCTGCTGCCATTTCAACGGCATTTGAGAACATGTTTTGAAACTTGGAAACATGAACTCTCCTAGCTCCATTCGAATAACTGACTCGAGACCTGATACCTTCTGTCATGGCATTGAAACGCCTGCTCAGCAAAAGTACCAGCACAGACCGTGGGGTTAAAACTTACAAAAGTACTTGCGATTTGGTAGCATTCTCTCTGAGCCTCTTTACTGTGTTGCCACCATGCTCGATGCTAGGTACAAGGACCGATACTTCGATGCAGACAAGAAACAGGGTTTACGTGAAATGTTACCAACACAGCTGGACAAGATGGAAACTGACACAGTGACAGTCCGCACCGAGGAAGAGAGGCCACGGACAGACAGAGCTGAAACTTCACTGTTTGACATGCATGATGAAATCCGGCCAATTCCGGCCAAACCCAGACGGCGCTGGACCAATTGTGCGCCGTCCTGTGGGACTCCCAATCATGGCCGGATATGATACGGCCTGTATTTGAACCAGTGACTGTAGTGATGCCTCTTGCTGCGTCCATGATTGTGTGTGTGTGGTAACTATTTAACTTTACTAGAATTCTTAAAAGGCAGCAGAAATTGTAAATATCGGTATTGGTATCTGTTTTTTTGGGCAAGGAAAACATTGGATATTGGTATCGACCAAAAATGTCATATCGGTGCATCCCTAATCAGTAGGTGCTCTGTAAATGTGTTCTGAAAATGAGCCATGTTGTGATACAGTCACTAAAGTGGTATACTTCATAAGAGCAAAATCTTTAAATCACAGACAGTTTGTCTCACTGTTGGAAGAGACAGTCGGGTCATGCAGATCTCCCCTACCACACGAACGTGAGATGGCTGAGTTTGGGAAAGGTGCTTAAAAGGGTGTGGGACCTGAAGTCGGAGATTTAATTTGCTGAGATTTTGCTAAATAAAGGAAATATGTGGACTTCCTTCAACTGCAAGATAAAGAATGGTTGGCTGATTTTGCCTTCACCGTGGACATCATGGCCCTCATGAATGAACTTAATTACAAACTACAAGGGAAGGGCCTTTTTGCACATTAGATGTACAGCCTTGTCAAAGCCTTCAAGGGAAAATTACTCCTCCTGACCCGCCAAGTAGAAGTCAACAATCTCACCCACCTTCCGACACTACTAGTCTGTTCCCTATCAGATGACCAGCGGGAGAAGTATACATCGCTGCTGCCTGCTTTGAACTGAGAGTTTTCTCGTCGTTTTGAGGATTTCAAAGTGTTGGAAAATGACATGGTGTTGGTTTCCTCTGCTTTCACCTTCAATGTGGATAATGCTCCCACTGACCTGCAACTTGAGCTTATCGATCTACAGTCTGATGCAGTGATTGGAGAACTATTCTAAACAAGGTCACAGATGAGGTTCTATGCATCTCTCGATGAACAAAACTTTCCGAAGATTAGGAGTCATGCTCAGAAGATGTTTGTACTGTTTGGGTCAACCTATGTATGTAAACTGACATGTTCACTGATGAAATATAACAAGTCATGGCACAGATCATCTCTTACTGACGCTCACCTCTCAGCAATCCTGCGCATAGCGACATCAGAAACTATACCAGACTTCACTGCTCTAGTGAATGCCCATCAGAGACTTCACTCCTCACACTGATTGAGTGGTTTAAATGTAATGTTGAGCTTTCTCTCTTTCTTGTGTTTTTGTGCATACCCGTTAACAAGAGTTCTGTCCATGGTGCTGAATGCACAGTGTACTTTTCCTCTCTGTGTAGTTCATTGCATGTTTAATATTTCAAATATCTACCAAAAGGAGAACATGGATGTGGTTTATTTCTGTGCATGTTAAAACCTCTTAGGGATAGGGGGCAGTATTTTCTCGTCTGGATAAAAATGTGCCCAGAGTAAACTTCCTGCTACTCGGGCCCAGAAGGTAGGATATGCATATTATTAGTCGATTTGGATAGAAAACACTCTGAAGATTCTAAAACTGTTTGAATGATGTGGCAGGCAAAAACCTGAGAAAAATCCAAACAGGAAGTGGGAAATCTGAGGTTTGTAGTTTTTCAAGTCCTGGCCTATCCAGTATACAGTGGCTTAGGGTTCATTTTGCACTTCCTAAGGCTTCCACTAGATGTCAACAGTCTTTAGAACCTTGTTTCATGCTTTTACCTTGAAAATGGAGCAAATAAGAGCTGCGGTAAACTGGTGTCCCAGAATAAGGCATGAGTTCAGTCACGCGCGCCAGCTTGGGAGCGAGCTGAGTTCATATTCATTCCTAAAGAGAACGGATTTGTCCGGTTGGAATATTTTGGAAGATTTATGTTAAAAACATCCTAAATATTGACGCTATACGTCGTTTGACATGTTTCTATGAACGTAAATATAACTTTTTTTGACTTTTCCTCGTGTCATTTTCCGCGCTCTTCCATCATTTGGAGTAGTGGACAGAACACGCAAACAAAATGGAGGTATTTGGACATAAACTTTATCGAACATTTATTGTGGAGCTGGGATCCCTGGGAGTGCATTCTGATAAAGATTTTCAAAGGTAAGTGAATATTTATAATACTATTTCTTAGTTTTATTCACTCCAAGATGGCGGGTTTCTGTTTGCCTTGTTGTTGGTGTCTGAGGGCTGTACTCAGATTATTGCTAATTGTGCTTTCGCCGTGAAGCTTTTTTGAAATCTGACACAGCGGTTGCATTAAGGAGAAGTGTATCTATAATTCTGTGCATAACACTTGTATCTTGTCAAAGTTTATGATGAGTATTTCTGTAATATGTGTGCTCATTGTGCTCATTCACCGGGGGTTTAGGAGGGAAAACATTTCTGAACATTACGCGCCAATGTAAAATGGGGTTTTTGGATATAAATATGAACGTTATCGAGCAAAACATACATGTATTGTGTAACATGAAGTCCTATGAGTGCCATCTGATGAAGATCATCAAAGGTTAGTGTTTAATTTTAGCTGTATTTCTGGTTTTTGTGACGCCTCTCTTTGCTTTGAAAATGGCTGTGTGGCTTTTCTTGTTTAGGTGGTGTCCTAACATAATCTAATCTTTTGCTTTCGCCGTAAAGCCTTTTTGAAATCGGACACTGTGGTTGGATTAAGGAGAATCTTATCTTTAAAAGGGTGTATAATACTTGTATGTGTGAGAAATTTGAATTATGAGATTGTTGTTGTTTTGAATTTGGCGCTCTGATTTTTCACTGGCTGTTGTCAAAATCAATCCCTCTAACGGGATCCGAGTGTTAAGGGGTCTCTAAGAGGTTAAAAAAGTAAAATAAGTAGTATATATCTGGACGTGATTTACAGTAAATATGTCTGTCAACACAGTCATACACATGATGTATAGTCCTGTAATATGATTCTGGCCCACGATGGCAAAAATATATTCTAATGTGGCCCTCCATGGAAATAATTGCCCAGGCCTGTTCTAGAATCATCCCAGACAGTTCTTGGACCTAGCTCATGCACAAATTAATTTACGACTCTGTGGCGCCAGGGCAGATCTGATAAGATCTCAGCCTGGCAGATTCTCACACAAGGCTTTAGAGAGAGGGTGACATAAATCTTGACACTTTGTCAATCCAAGTAATTTGTTTCTCTCTTTCTCCAAGAGGTGAATGTTTATGTTTATATTGATGCTGTGTTTATAGCCCTGTTATAATTTTAATGCCATTTGCTATTTATTCATGTACATATGTTTATACTACGCTGATTGGTTAAAACCGCATTCCAGCCAGTGTCTATTCCACAAGTTTTCACAGGCTAAATCTATGATGTTAAAATGCCTATTTACTCATTTCCATCTGACTGAGCAATCCACTGTCTCATCAGCCCAGCCAGGCAGTGTTGCTGGCTAGCTCCTCTGAACAACATTGTCCTGACAAGTGAGCACAGGTGAAATCGCGCCCCATTAGCTCACTGTTACGGATGTATCCACATAAATATCACTAGAAAACAGATTAAACAAATGCAGCTACTTTGACGTTATTCTGGCTGCACTTTTTTGACATGACTGTAAGGTATTCATAGTTGGGTAGCTAGCAAGCAAGGGATAAGAACGTTGACAACCAGTATGGCAATGGAACATTTAGAAAGAATGACTGGGTCGCGTCCATAGATACAGAACAAAAAGACTGGACGACTGGGTCGAGTCCATAGATACAGAACAAAAAGACTGAACGACTGGGTCGAGTCCATAGATACAGAACAAAGATTTGTTTCAAGACTATATCTTGTGGATGGATGAAATAGTAACTCTTTGTATAAAAGTGATAATGCCCTTGAAGCCGGTGTTTGGAGGACATATTGGCACAGTTTGACGGATCTCGACTTCATCTCGGGCCTAACAACACCTGTGCAATATATCCTCCAACTACCGTTGGGCATTATCACTTAAATATAGTGTAGTTATAACCCTTAATTAATACTGTTTACATGTGTGCATATCTTTGTCTTATAGAACCACAACAATAAGATTCCAAGTCATTCAGATTACCTAAATCATATAAACATCCTCAAATGGAAACAGCTGTGTGGGTGTGTGTCTGTGTGGTAGTGACTATTAATTAAGGTTATAGTGATGGACCTCAACATCATGTTCTAACTGGACGGCACTATAGAGGTGTCGGGTCTTTGGCTATGCCGGATTAAGTGATATGACATGCTAACCTATAAAATTCTTTCTCTGTAATTAATATTACCTGATTAAGCTAATCATGTAAATGTAATTAACTAGAAAGTCGGGGCACCACGGAATAACTTTTATAGAGCTGTTATCTTCCGAATAAACTCTTAAAATACTTAGTAATATTTTACATCGATAGCAGTCAATATTAACCCTTATCTTATTTTCAGTCTCATAATGAAAGTTGTAAATTCTTGGCTATCTTCACGAACCCTGGCTAACAAGTTGAATCAGCAATACAAAATTGGGTTTAATTATTTATTTACTAAATACCTAAATTAATCACACAGAATTACAAATACACAGAATACAAATGATGTCATACATGATGGCTGGTTACACAAAGGAAAGGGGGTTGGGCTTGAATGAAAGAGCGGGAAGATTTAGGAACAAAGAAACAGCAGCTATGCTATCGTAAATACATTATCTTATGCATTACCAAATTACCGCCCATTTGGAAAAGGAAAATGCAATAAATATTTACTCTGAGCTGCGCTTCGGTATATTGGTCGTAGATGCTGGCCGGGTTGGCCAACAGATCTTCCTGTCCTCGGAAGAATGTCTCTGGTGGTAAATTGGATACGTGGTGGTATCTTCGTCCGTCTGTTAGGCTGGATCCGTTGTCCGTCCTTTCCTAGCCCACGTCTACAGCGGCCGCTGCTAACTCAACGGCTAGGAAGTATCACTTCTGTAGTGAATAAGCTCAAAGTTCATACCATTCGCCACCAAAGCTCACGCCGAGGTTGGCTTAGTTCTGTACTTGACATGTGTGTCCTTCTAACGTAGAGGCTGCAGACCTCACGTACTGGAACAACGTGGTTATCTTTTCGTCAAAGGCTTATATAGTGGAGAGGGGGGAAGGATGTGTTTCATCGTTTATAACCCCTCCTCTTCACAGGGGTGGGCCACTGATCAAGCAGGGCACTTTCCTTATGAAAACCCAAATCTCTCATTTGGAAGCTAAAATTACAATTAATCTCCTAACAAACAATTTCAATATCAAACCTTTCAATTGCATAACAATTCCATGTTACTCTGATAACTAGAGGGTGTATACTTTCTCAGGTACAGTTTATGTCGTCCTGTCATCAGTCATAATGTTTCAGATGACAACCGAACTGACATCCAACGTCATGACAGAGGGCAGAACCAAACCAATCAGTTTTAAGTATACAGCGGGTGAGGGCATTCACAGCAGACCGCTCAGACGGGTGAGGGCATTCACAGCAGACCGCTCAGACGGGTGAGGGCATTCACAGCAGACCGCTCAGACGGGTGAGGGCATTCACAGCAGACCGCTCAGACGGGTGAGGGCATTCACAGCAGAACGCTCAGATGGGTGAGGGCATTCACAGCAGACCGCTCAGACGGGTGAGGGCATTCACAGCCGACCGCTCAGACGGGTAAGGGCATTCACAGCAGACCGCTCAGACGGGTGAGGGCATTCACAGCCGACCGCTCAGACGGGTGAGGGCATTCACAGCAGACCGCTCAGACGGGTGAGGGCATTCACAGCAGACCGCTCAGACGGGTGAGGGCATTCACAGCAGACCGCTCAGACGGGTGAAGGCATTCACAGCAGACCGCTCAGACGGGTGAGGGCGTTCACAGCAGACCGCTCAGACGGGTGAGGGCATTCACAGCAGACCGCTCAGACGGGTGAGGGCGTTCACAGCAGACCGCTCAGACGGGTGAGGGCATTCACAGCAGACCGCTCAGACGGGTGAGGGCGTTCACAGCAGACCGCTCAGACGGGTGAGGGCATTCACAGCAGACCGCTCAGACGGGTTAGGGCGTTCACAGCAGACCGCTCAGACGGGTGAGGGCGTTCACAGCAGACCGCTCAGACGGTTGAGGGCATTCACAGCAGACCGCTCAGACGGGTGAGGGCATTCACAGCCGACCGCTCAGACGGGTGAGGGCATTCACAGCCGACCGCTCAGACGGGTGAGGGCATTCACAGCAGACCGCTCAGACGGGTGAGGGCATTCACAGCCGACCGCTCAGACGGGTGAGGGCATTCACAGCCGACCGCTCAGACGGGTGAGGGCATTCACAGCAGACCGCTCAGACGGGTGAGGGCATTCACAGCCGACCGCTCAGACGGGTGAGGGCATTCACAGCAGACCGCTCAGACGGGTGAGGGCATTCACAGCCGACCGCTCAGACGGGTGAGGGCATTCACAGCCGACCGCTCAGACGGGTGAGGGCATTCACAGCAGACCGCTCAGACGGGTGTTACGACTCTGTGGCACTTATAATGGATGATTTGATCAATTTGGGCTCCCTTCAATGTGCAAATACGCAAGTCCTCAGTGTCAATATGAGACATAGAGATGAATGTTACAGGTTATAACAGATAGACCAATATTATTTATACAAAAAGTGAAGAGTGAACCTTTCCTAATATTGAAGGGGCCTACATTTGATACTGTCAGTAACACACATTGTGTCCTGTCAGATTGATAGTTATTGAACCACATGCAAGATGCCTGATCTAGGCCTATTTCAGACAACCTTTCAACAATGAACTGTATATATACTGTTACAGTAGGTAGCCTACCTAGACTCACCAGACAGTTTATTAGGTACACCCATCTAGTACCGGGTCGGACCCCCATTTACCTCCTGAACAGCCTGAATTCTGGTGTGGGAAACATTCTACAGGGATGTTGGTACATGCTGATGTGATGTCATCACTCAGTTGCTGGAGATTGATCAGCCTGAATTCTGGTGTGGGAAACATTCCACAGGGATGTTGGTACATGCTGATGTGATGTCATCACTCAGTTGCTGCAGATTGAACAGCCTGAATTCTGGTGTGGGAAACATTCCACAGGGATGTTGGTACATGCTGATGTGATGGCATCATTCAGTTGCTGCAGATTGAACAGCCTGAATTCTGGTGTGGATGTTGGTACATGCTGATGTGATGGCATCACTCAGTTGCTGCAGATTGAACAGCCCGTTCCGTCTCATCCCAAAGATGCTCTATAGGGTTGAGGTCTGGGGACTGTGCTGGACGCTCAAACTGAACTCACTGTCATGTTCCAGGTGATGTTTTTCGTCTCCTCAGTTGTCCAGTGGTGGTGAT
This sequence comes from Salmo trutta, assembly GCF_901001165.1. Taxonomy (NCBI): domain Eukaryota; kingdom Metazoa; phylum Chordata; class Actinopteri; order Salmoniformes; family Salmonidae; genus Salmo; species Salmo trutta. Next base: position 4,363,710 of record NC_042974.1, on the reverse strand, counting down.
GGTGTGCCCTCTGGAGCAGCTCCTTCTTGTTTTTATCTGATAGGAGTGGAACCCGGTGTGGTCGTCCGCTGCAATAGCTCATCCATGACAAGGACTAACGAGTTGTATGTTTCTGAGATGCCGTTCTGCACACCACTGTGTTGTACTGCGCTGTTATTTGACTGTTGGCCTTTTTGCCTGTTAAACATCCTCCAATGGAAACAGCTGTGTTTGTGGTGGTGACTATCAAGTCTACAGTTATGGACCTGAACATCGTGTTGTAACTAGAAAGCACTATAGAGGAGAATGTGACGACCCTCCCACTCTGTCTGCTGTGACGACCCTCCCACTCTGTCTGCTGTGACGACCCTCCCACTCTGTCTGCTGTGACGACCCTCCCACTCTGTCTGCTGTGACGACCCTCCCACTCTGTCTGCTGTGACGACCCTCCCACTCTGTCTGCTGTGACGACCCTCCCACTCTGTCTGCTGTGACGACCCTCCCACTCTGTCTGCTGTGACGACCCTCCCACTCTGTCTGCTTGTTTTCATTAATAGGATGTCGGTGGGCGGAGCCGGGAGGATCGTCAGCGAAATGGGACACACCTGGGCTCGGGGATAAATACACCTCTTCCTCATTCATTGAGGAGACTCTCCATGCAGACACAGTGTTAGATTTAGGTTGTGGCATTTTTGTGTGTGTTTTTTGTTTGCTTTTGCACCTTTCAACACTCCTCATCATCACATCTATGCACACGACCACTCACTTACACTACTGACTACACACACCGCTACTTGTTTATAGTTTACTTTAGTTAATAAATATAATTTTGTTATTCCTTGATCTCCATGTTGTCTCTCTTTTTGTTACGGGCTACGAGCCGGTTCGACAACAGAACCAAACCAATCTGTTAAAAGTACATAGCAGGTGAGGGCATTCACAGCAGACTTCTCAGACGGGGAAGGCCATACCAGCCAACAGTTTTTACATGGTCCTTCCAGCCTTATTTAGTGACCAAAAGTTTTTTACACGGTCCGTCATTTCTCTGGATTTAGCGACCAATAGTTTTTACACTACCATTAATCAGTAGGCCTATAGTGTAATCTATTGACTTTAGCTGAAATGAGCCATAGTAAGATCCTGAAGGTCTATTGGTTTTAGCTGAAAGGAGCCATAGTAAGATACTGAAGGTCTATTGGTTTTAACTGAAAGGAGCCATAGTAAGATACTGAAGGTCTACTGGTTTTAACTGAAAGGAGCCATAGTAAGATACTGAAGGTCTATTGGTTTTATCTGATAGGAGCCATAGTAAGATACTGAAGGTCTACTGGTTGATATCTGGTTCTGATCTTTATAATTGATGTTTATTTGTTAGACCAATTGTCTCTTTCAGGAATAATGGAGACTGGACCAGACAGTCTGTTTGTGACTCTCCTGTTTCTCCTCCACAGTTCACACTCTGAGTCTGGTAACTACAGTGTTAATTCCCTTTGTGTGTGGTGGCTCATGCAGCAACTAGTGCTTCCTATTTGTGGGTGTGTGTGTGTGTGTGTGTGTGTGTGTGTGTGTGTGGTGTGTGTGCATTATTGCATAGATTTTTGGACGTTTTTGAATGGGATGTTTCTATCAATTACATTTGACAGTCTGTGTGTCTTTAGTGATGGGTAATGTCCTAAATGCTCCTTCCTTTCTGTCTGTTCTTTTCAGAGAAGTTTGAGGTTCTTGGTCCAACTGATCCTATTGTTGCTGTAGCTGGTGATGACATCATTCTGCCCTGTTACCTCAAACCCAACATCAGTGCTGAGGACATGACAGTGGACTGGCTGAACCTGGACTTCAAAGATGGTCGGGTCTATCGCTACCAAAACAGAAAAATCATACGAGAGGATCAGATTCCCTCCTACATTGGAAGAACTTCACTGTTTAAAGAGGAACTGTGGAGGGGAAACACCTCTTTAAAACTGACCAGGGTACAAGGCACTGATGAGGGACGTTACAAATGTTTTATTAAGGCACTGAGCTGGTATGATGATTTCACTATTCAAGTCCTCGTTAAAGGTGAGGTTTATTTTCATGTTATTGTAATAATCTAACTACAGTACAATGACATCACCTCTTTCCTTCATATTACTGGATACAGTATGTGTCTATTTGTTCACAGCCTGTCACCAGTTAACATCCAGTCTATATGTGTGTCTGTAGCTGTAGGATCCAAGCCAGTGGTGTCCATTGAGGGACACAGAGAGGGAGGGATGGGTCTGCTGTGTGAATCAGAAGGCTGGCACCCTGAGCCTGAGCTGGCGTGGCTGGACAGTAAAGGAGTCCATCTCTCTGCTGGACCTCCTGAGACACACAGAGACTTCAAGGGATTCTACAGAGTGAAACAACATGTCATTGTCCAGGAGACTAACACCAACCGCTTTACCTGCAGAGTCCAACAGAGCCGGATCAATGAAAAGATGGAGACAGAGGTTCACCTCCCTAGTGAGTAACAACATAATATTATTTAGACATGAAACACTAGAGATATTGATGTGTTAATGTCCAGTATATGTTTTAACCAAAGGCTTTGAGACAACAATACAAAAGATTACTGTTTATTATGATACACTCCACTACTCTTGTTGGTAGTATTAGTACCAAACCCTGTTGTTGATGTGTGGTAGTATTAGGACCAAACCCTGTTGTTGATATGTAATGATGTGTAGTAGTATTAGTACCAAACCCTGTTGTTGATGTGTAATGATGTGTGATAGTATTAGTACCAAACCCTGTTGTTGATGTGTGGTAGTATTAGTACCAAACCCTGTTGTTGATGTGTAATGATGTGTGTGATAGTATTAGTACCAAACCCTGTTGTTGATGTGTGATGATGTGTGTGGTAGTATTGGTACCAAACCCTGTTGTTGATGTGTAATGATGTGTGGTAGTATTAGTACCAAACCCTGTTGTTGATGTGTAATGATGTGTGTGGTAGTATTAGTACCAAACCCTGTTGTTGATGTGTAATGATGTGTGGTAGTATTAGTACCAAACCCTGTTGTTGATGTGTAATGATGTGTGGTAGTATTAGTACCAAACCCTGTTGTTGATGTGTAATGATGTGTGTGGTAGTATTAGTACCAAACCCTGTTGTTGATGTGTGGTAGTATTAGTACCAAACCCTGTTGTTGATGTGTAATGATGTGTGGTAGTGTTAGTACCAAACCCTGTTGTTGATGTGTAATGATGTGTGGGGTAGTATTTGTACCAAACCCTGTTGTTGATGTGTAATGATGTGTGGTAGTATTAGTACCAAACCCTGTTGTTGATGTGTGGTAGTATTAGTACCAAACCCTGTTGTTGATGTGTAATGATGTGTGGTAGTATTAGTACCAAACCCTGTTGTTGATGTGTAATGATGTGTGTGGTAGTATTAGTACCAAACCCTGTTGTTGATGTGTGGTAGTATTAGTACCAAACCCTGTTGTTGATGTGTAATGATGTGTGGTAGTATTAGTACCAAACCCTGTTGTTGATGTGTAATGATGTGTGTGGTAGTATTAGTACCAAACCCTGTTGTTGATATGTGGTAGTATTAGTACGAAACCCTGTTGTTGATGTGTAATGATGTGTGGTAGTATTAGAACCAAACCCTGTTGTTGATGTGTGTGGTAGTATTAGTACCAAACCCTGTTGTTGATGTGTAATGATGTGTGTGTTTTAGGTGAGTTATTTGATACAACCCCATGGAGAATATCCTTCATTGTGTTATCCTGTCTGGGAGCCATCACTGTGATTGGTTTATCTCTGGCTATCTACTGCATATGCATTAAGAAAGGTAATGGAGAGATGATATGAATGTTTCATTGTTAGAAATAAATGTCTGCAATGGTTTTTTCATCCTCAACACATTCACAGTGGTTGTATTCTATGGATACAGGATAATATACTACACCTGCAGGTGATTCACATGTTGACACTGATGACTGATTTTAACCTGCAGGTGATTAACATGTTAACACTGATGACTGATTTTAATCTGCAGGTGATTAACATGTTAACACTGATGACTGATTTTAACCTGCAGGTGATTAACATGTTGACACTGATGACTGATTTTAATCTGCAGGTGATTAACATGTTAACACTGATGACTGATTTTAACCTGCAGGTGATTAACATGTTAACACTGATGACTGATTTTAATCTGCAGGTGATTCACATGTTAACACTGATGACTGATTTTAACCTGCAGGTGTTTAACATGTTAACACTGATGACTGATTTTAATCTGCAGGTGATTAACATGTTAACACTGATGACTGATTTTAACCTGCAGGTGATTAACATGTTGACACTGATGACTCATTTTAATCTGCAGGTGATTCACATGTTAACACTGATGACTGATTTTAACCTGCAGGTGATTAACATGTTAACACTGATGACTGATTTTAATCTGCAGGTGATTCACATGTTAACACTGATGACTGATTTTAACCTGCAGGTGTTTAACATGTTAACACTGATGACTGATTTTAACCTGCAGGTGATTAACATGTTAACACTGATGACTGATTTTAATCTGCAGGTGATTCACATGTTAACACTGATGACTGATTTTAACCTGCAGGTGATTAACATGTTAACACTGATGACTGATTTTAATCTGCAGGTGATTCACATGTTAACACTGATGACTGATTTTAACCTGCAGGTGTTTAACATGTTAACACTGATGACTGATTTTAACCTGCAGGTGATTAACATGTTAACACTGATGACTGATTTTAACCTGCAGGTGATTAACATGTTAACACTGATGACTGATTTTAACCTGCAGGTGATTAACATGTTAACACTGATGACTGATTTTAATCTGCAGGTGATTCACATGTTAACACTGATGACTGATTTTAACCTGCAGGTGTTTAACATGTTAACACTGATGACTGATTTTAACCTGCAGGTGATTAACATGTTAACACTGATGACTGATTTTAACCTGCAGGTGATTAACATGTTAACACTGATGACTGATTTTAACCTGCAGGTGATTAACATGTCAACACTGATGACTGATTTTAACCTGCAGGTGTGATAATAGATCAACTCAAACTGCAGTGGAGTAAGTAGTGGTGTTATTGTCCCTAACTCAGATTACACACGACTGTAAAGACTCACTAAGCAGACTACACCTTGTAAGTTACATGTTTATTGAATGACATTAAGAAGTGTTTATAGGGTAGAATATCTTTATTGTAGAAGTTGTCTCAGAGGTACGCTGGACTCATTTAGGTGGTGGAACTCTATTAGGATTTGTGACGTTAGAGAAGTGATATGAGACAAGGAGTCCCAGAGAGAGACTACATCTTCTAGTGTTCATGTTAATGATGTTCTCACTGTCTTCCATCTACTCTACATGTTTACAGAGGACATCACTGAGAAGCTAGGTAAGTAGTGTCTTCAGAGTATCACTTTAATAACAACATTATGTGAGCCAATGTCTCTTCTATAACTTCTAGGGAAGTAGAAAACACATTAATGTTGATGTTCTACAACAGGATGTGTTGAGGCTGTAGAGGACCACTAGACTAGAGAGAGGTAGTCTCTGATACACCTGGATCACTGATGGACCAGTCACATTTTTATTCTATTTATTTATTTCACCTTTATTTAACAAGGTAGGCTTGTTGAGAACAAGTTCTCATTTACAACTGCGACCTGGCCAAGGTAAATTACAGCAGTTCGACACAAACAACAACACAGAGTTACACATGGAATAAACAAACATACAGTCAATAATACAGTAGAAAAATAGTCTAAATATAGTATGTGCAAATGAGGTAAGATAAGGGAGGTAAGGCAATAAATAGGCCATGGTGGCGAAGTAATTACAATATAGCAATTAAACACTGGATGAATGTGCAAAGGAGCAAGATAAATAAATACATACAGTATGGGGATGAGGTAGTTGGATGGGCTGTTTACAGATGGGCTATGTACAGGTGCAGTGATCTGTGAGCTGCTCTGATAGCTGGTGCTTAGAGCTAGTGAGGGAGATATGAGTCTCCAGCTTCAGTGATTTTTAGAGATCGTTCCAGTCAATGGCAGCAGAGAACTGGAAGGAAAGGCGGCCAAACAAGGAATTGGCTTTGGGGGTGACCAGTGAGATATACCTGCTGGAGCGCGTGCTACGGGTGTGTGCCGCTATGGTGACCAGTGAGCTGAGATAAGGCGGGGCTTTACCTAGCAGAGACTTGTAGATGACCTGGAGCTAGTGGGTTTGGCGACGAGTATGAAGCAAGGGCCAGCCAATGAGAGCATACAGGTCGCAGTGGTGGGTAGTATATGGGGCTTTGGTGACAATACGGATGGCACTGTGATAGACTGCATCCAATTTGTTAAATAGAGTGTTGGAGGCTATTTTATAAATGACATCGCCGAAGTCGAGGATCGGTAGGATGGTCAGTTTTACGAGGGTATGTTTGGCACCATGAGTGATGGATGATTTGTTTCGAAATAGGAAGCCCATTCTAGATTTAATTTTGGATTGGAGATGCTTAATGTAGAGAGTCTGGAAGGAGAGTTTACAGTCTAACCAGACACCTAGGTATTTGTAGTTGTCCACATATTCTAAGTCAGAACCGTCCAGGGTAGTGATGTTGGACGGGCGGGCAGGTGCGGGAAGTGATCGGTTGAAGAGCATGCATTTAGTATTACTTGCATTTAAGAGCAGTTGGAGGCCACCGAAGGAGAGTTGTATGGCATTGAAGCTTGTTTGGAGGTTAGTTAACACAGTGTCCAGAGAAGGGCCAGAAGTATACAGAATGGTGTCGTCTGCGTAGCGGTGGATCAGAGAATCGCCAGCAGCAAGAGCGACATCATTGATGTATACAGAGAAGTAGTTGGTGAACCAGGCGAGGGAATCATTTGAGAAACCAAGGCTGTTGAGTCTGCCAATAAGAATGTGGTGATTGACAGAGTCAAAAGCCTTGGCCTGGTCAATGAATACGGATGCACAGTAATGTCTCTTATCGATGGCGGTTATGATATCGTTTAGGACCATTAGCGTGGCTGAGGTGCATCCATGACTAGCTCTGAAACTGGATTGCATAGCGGAGAAGGTACGGTGGGATTCGAAATGGTCGGTAATCTCTTTGTTAACTTGGCTTTCGAAGACCTTAGAAAGGCAGGGTAGGATAGATATAGGTCTGTAGCAGTTTGGGTCTAGAGTGTCTCCCCCTTTGAAGAGGGGGATGACCGCGGCAGCTTTCCAATCTTTGGGATTCTCAGATGATACGAAAGAGAGGTTGAACAGGCTTGTAATAGGGGTTGCAACAATTTCGTCATATAATTTTACAAAGAGAGGGTCCAGATTGTCTAGCCCGGCTGATTTGTAGGAATCCAGATTTTGCCGCTCTTTCAGAACATCAGCTATCTGGATTTGGGTGAAGGAGAAATGGGGGAGGCTTGGGCAAGTTGCTGTGGGGAGTGCAGGGCTGTTGACCGGGGTAGGGGTAGCCAGGTGGAAAGCATGGCCAGCCGTAGAAAAGTGCTTATTGAAATTCTCAATTATAGTGGATTTATCAGTGGTGGCAGTGTTTCCTAACCTCAGTGCAGTGGGCAGCTGGGAGGAGGTGCTCTTATTCTCCATGGACTTTACAGTGTCCCAGAACTTTTTTGAGTTTGTGCCACAGGATGCAAATTTCTGTTTGAAAAAGCTAGCCTTAGCTTTCCTAACTGCCTGTGTATATTAGTTCCTAACTTCCCTGAAAAGTTGAATACCGCGGGGGCTATTCGATGCTAATGCAGAACGCCACAGTATGTTTTTGTGCTGGTCAAGGGCAGTCAGATCTGGAGAGAACCAAGGGCTGTATCTGTTCCTGGTTAAAAAAAATTGAAAGGGGCATACTTATTTAAGATGGTGAGGAAGGCACTTTTAATTAAAGAATGACCAGGCATCCTCTACTGACGGGTTGAGATCAATATCTTTCCAGGATACCCCGGCCAGGTCAATTAGAAAGGCCTGCTCGGTGAAGTGTTTTAGGGAGCGTTTGACAGTGATGAGGGGTGGCCGTTTGATCGCAGACCCATTACGGATGCAGGCAATGAGGCAGTGATCGCTGAGATCTTGGTTGAAAACAGCAGAGGTGTATTTGGAGGGCAGGTTGGTTAGGATGATATCTTTGAGGGTGCCCATGTTTACGGATTTGGGGTTATATCTGGTGGCTTCATTGATCATTTGTGTGAGATTGAGGGCATCAAGCTTAGATTGTAGGATAACCGGGGTATTAAGCATATCCCAGTTTAGGTCACCTAGGAGCACAAGCTCTGAAGATAGATGGGGACAATCAGTTCACATATGGTGTCCAGAGCACAGCTGGGGGCAGAGGGTGGTCTATAGCAGGCGGCAACGGTGAGAGACTTGTTTCTGTAAAGGAGGATTTTTAAAAGTAGAAGCTCGAACTGTTTGGGTACAGACCTGGATAGTAAGACAGAACTCTGCATGCTATCTCTGCAGTAGATTGCAACTGTCACGTCCTGGCCAGTATAAAGGTTAATTGGTATTGTAGTTTGGTCAGGACGTGGCAGAGGGTATTCGTTTTATGTGGTTCGGGGTGGTGTGTTTGTTGAAGGGGCATTTGATTTAAGTATTCCGGGGTTTTTTGGGCACTGTTTGGTTTTCATGTATTCTATGTTTAGTCTAGTGTGTGTGGTTCTATGTTGAGTTAATTGGGGTTGGACTTCCAATTGAAGGCAGCTGTTTGGTGTTGCCTTTGATTGGAAGTCCTATATTAGTTGGGTGTGTTTGTCTTGTATTTTGTGGGAGATTGTTCTGTGTTGAGCCTTATGCTTTGCCAGACTGTTTGTTGTTATTCGTTCATTTCGTTCGTTCTCGTGGTTTTGTTATTTTGATATTCATTTTGAAAGTAAATAAACATCAAGATGAGCATACACATACCTGCTGCGTTTTGGTCCTCCATTACCGACGACGACCGTGACAGCAACACTTTGGCAGTTCTATCTTGTCTGAAAATGTTATAGTTAGGGATGGAAATTTCAGGGTTTTTGGTGGTCTTCCTGAGCCACAATTCAGACACGGCTAGGACATCCGGGTTGGCAGAGTGTGCTAGGGCAGTGAATAAAAGAAACTTAGGGAGGAGGCTTCTAATATTAACATGCATGAAACCAAGGCTATTACGGTTACAGAAGTCAACAAATGATAGCGCCTGGGGAATGGGAGTGGAGCTAGGCACTGCAGGGCCTGGATTCACCTCCACATCACCAGAGGAACAGAGGAGGAGTAGGATGAGGGTACGGCTAAAGGTTAAAAGAACTGGTCGTCTAGTACGATCAGAACAGAGTAAAAGGAGCATATTTCTGGGCATGGTAGAAAAGATTCAAGGCATAATGTACGGTATGGTAGGATGTGAGTACAGTGAGGGTAAACCTGTGCATAGAGTGACGATGAAAGAGATATTGTCTCTAGAAATATCATTTAAGCCAGGTGATGTCACCGCATGTGTGGTAGGGTGAACTAAAGTGTTAAATAAGGCATACTGAGCAGGGCGAGAGGCTCTACAATGAAATAAGGCAATAATTACTAACCCAAACAGCAATGAACGAGGCATATTGACGTTAGCAACAGGCATGCATAACCGAGTGAACACAGGAGTCCAGTGAGTGGCTTTAGGCAGCTAGCGACCGGGGCTAGCAAAAGGGCCTTGGAGGGGTGTTGCGACGAAAGAAAGTCTGTTGTGGCCCCTCGTGCTTTACAAAGGCAGACAGATCAGCAGGGCTCCGTGTGGTAAACCAGGCCAATTGGCATAAAAAAATAGGAGTAGTGGCCAAAGAATTTGTCCGATGGGCATCTTAAGCTAACAGTCCGATGTGCTCTGGATAGCTAGCAGGCCGCGGCTAATATGCTAGCGGATGGGCATTCAGGGGAGAACGCGACGGCGGAGCCAGTTGAGAGAAACCCCCTCGGGCGAAACTCGTCGGTGGTCCACTTGTGATGGGTCGGCGGGGGTCCAAAAATGGTATTGTAGCCCAAAGAGTGGCTGATGGACCTCTTTGGCTCGCCGGGAGATGGGCCTAGCAGATGGGCCTAGCAAGGCTAGCGCCAGGCTAATTGGTTCTTGCTTCGGGACAGATGTTAGCCAGGAGTGGCCACTCGGATAGCAGCCAGCTAGCTGCGATGATCCAGGTGAGAAAAGGTCGGCGCTTGCTGTAGGAATCCGGAGATATGGAGAAAAATAAGTCCGATCTGCTCTGGTTTGGGTCGCGCTGTGCAGACTGGCGAGTTGTCCGTGCTAGAGGTAGCTGATGACCGCTAGCAATGGCTAGCTGACTACTAGCTAGTTAGCTGGCTAGCTTCTGTTGGAGTTCCGGTTCAGAAGACGGATCAGCAGGGCTCCGTGTGGTAAAACCGGGCCAATTGGCAAACTAGGTATAGTGGCCAAAGAATTTGTCCGATGGGCCTCTTAAGCTGACAGTCCGATGTGTTCTAGACAGTAGCGGGCCGCAGTTTGCTAGTAGCCAGTTAGCTGGTAGCAAGTTAGCTGGCTAGCTTTTGATGGGAGATCCGGAGTCTTAAGTATAAAATAGCAGATCTGTATCACATTGGGTGAGGCGGGTTGCAGGAGAGTATACTCAGTCCGTAGATGGAAAGTGATAATAAAATGTTTTTAAAATATACACGAAAAAAACAATAGCACAAGTCCGACTGCTACGCCATCTTGGATCATAATGTTAATGTTGATGTTCTAGAACAGGATGTGTTGAGTCTGTAGAGGACCACTAGACTAGAGAGAGGTAGTCTCTGATACACCTGGATCACTGATGGACCAGTCACATTAATGTTGATGTTCTAGAACAGGATGTGTTGAGACTGTAGAGGACCACTAGACTAGAGAGAGGTAGTCTCTGATACACCTGGATCACTGATGGACCAGTCACATTAATGTTGATGTTCTAGAACAGGATGTGTTGAGGCTGTAGAGGACCACTAGACTAGAGAGAGAGGTAGTCTCTGATACACCTGGATCACTGATGGACCAGTCACAGAGAAACACATGTTAAACTGACACTATTACAGGAACAGGCATAAGCCATTATATAGATGCCTCACCTGTCTGCATAGACTCTAGACTTGCTGACTTCCACAGATTCACATGCACATAAAGTATGATCTATTAAGTTAGATGATGGAAATTATTAGATATGATTAGAGCAAGATTAATCATCATTGGAGAATGAAGTCAAGAGGTGGTAGGGAGGATCATCTTTATTGGATCAGTCTCACCTCACTGGGAAGCTAGTTAAGTAGTGTCTTCAGATCATCACTTTACTAACATTATGTTAACCAATATATATTCTATGTAACTTCTAAAGAAGTAGAAAACACATCATGAAATTAACATGAATGTTTTCTGACTTGTATCTTATTATCTATGTCTACAGATGAGGTTGAAAAGAATCTCACTAGTCAACCGGGTAAGTTGTGTCCTTCATATCCCAGTGTCTTCAGACCATAGAATGTTCTACAACAGGATGTGTTGAGGCTGTAGAGGACCACTAGACTAGAGAGAGGTAGTCTCTGATACACCTGGATCACTGATGGACCAGTCACATTAATGTTGATGTTCTAGAACAGGATGTGTTGAGACTGTAGAGGACCACTAGACTAGAGAGAGGTAGTCTCTGATACACCTGGATCACTGATGGACCAGTCACATTAATGTTGATGTTCTAGAACGGGATGTGTTGAGGCTGTAGAGGACCACTAGACTAGAGAGAGGTAGTCTCTGATACACCTGGATCACTGACAGACCAGTCACATTTAATGAATGAAATTAAGAAGTGGTGGTAGGGTAGAGTATCTTTATTGTAGATGTTGTCTCACAGAGGTACGCTGGACTCATTTAGGTGGTGGACCTCAATTAGGATTTGTGATATGAGACAAGGAGTCTCAGAGAGAGACTACATCTTCTAGTGTTCATGTTAATGATGTTCTCATTGTCTTCCATCTACTCTACATATTTACAGATGAACTCAGGAAGGAGAGGGGTAAGTAGTGTCTTCAGATCATCACTTTCATAACATATAAACAAACCAATGTATCTTCTATAGATGTAACATCTAGTGAAGTAGTAAACACATTGTTATGCATATTAATGTTCCCTGACTTATATCTGATGTTAGAACATTGGTATGAGACAAGGAGTCCCAGAGAGAGACTACATCTTCTAGTGTTCATGTTAATGATGTTCTCACTGTCTTCCATCTACTCTACATGTTTACAGATGAACTCAGGAAGGAGAGGGGTAAGTAGTGTCTTCAGATCATCACTTTGCTGGATTTACGTAAACCATTTTATGTTTATTTTTTGTAGTTGAGCACAAAAAGTCAATTGGTAATTGATATATCCATTTTTGGACTTATAAATGTATTACATGTACCCATTGATTCTTGAAGAATATAACTTATACATTATTAAAGAGTTTAGTTTAAATGTCGTACTCCATCAGAACCCATAATATAACCTTATTTCATCTCAATGCTTGTATACAAAGTAAATATAAGAAACACTATAGTCTAAAACATACATAAAACTATAATGTTGGCATCATGGATGGTCAGTCCTTGCATCCATAGTTCTGTCTATGAATTTGAGAGTGATATTATTTCTCCAGACCCTCCCTCAGCTTTCTACCAAAACAACAGTGGCTGGGATCACGCTTTGTTATTGTTTCAGCTTCTGATTGACCCTAGATGTTCCTTCTGATGTTAGAACAGTGGTATGAGACGAGGGCTGGGATTCAATCCAAGGTGCATTAGAACACAACACACTATAACAGACTTTTAAAGGTATTTTATACTTGAGTCGACATGTGCAGCGTTTACCATGAATGCGATCTCTGTGAATGCCAGTGGAAAATACCTTTAAAAAGTGCATTGTCAGCTGTGAAGTGCCCTGCGGTATAACGCACAATGGATTGAATCCCAACCAAGGAGTCCCAGAGAGAGACAACATCTTCTAGTGTTCATGTTAATGATGTTCTCACTGTCTTCCATCTACTCTACATATTTACAGATGACCTCAAGAAGGACAAGTGTAAGTATTGTCTTCAGATCATTACTTTGATATATCTATAGTCGTGGCCAAAAGTTTTGAGAATGACACAAATATTAATTTCCACAAAGTTTGCTGCTTCAGTGTCTTTAGATATTTTTGTCTGATGTTACTATGGAATACTGAAGTATAATTACAAGCATTTCATAAGTGTCAAAGGCTTTTATTGACAATTACATGAAGTTGATGCAAAGAGTCAATATTTGTAGTGTTGACCCTTCTTTTTCAAGACCTCTGCAATCCGCCCTGGCATGCTGTCAATTAACTTCTGGGCCACATCCTGACTGATGGCAGCCCATTCTTGCATAATCAATGCTTGGAGTTTGTCAGAATTTGTGGGTTTTTGTTTGTCCACCCGCCTCTTGAGGATTGACCACAAATTCTCAATGGGATTAAGGTCTGGGGAATATCCTGGCCGTGGACCCAAAATATCGATGTTTTGTTCCCCGAGCCACTTAGTTATCTTGCCTTATGGCAAGGTGCTCCATCATGCTGGAAAAGGCATTGTTCGTCACCAAACTGTTCCTGGATGGTTGGGAGAAGTTGCTCTCGGAGGATGTGTTGGTACCATTCTTTATTCATGGCTGTGTTCTTAGGCAAAATTGTGAGTGAGCTTACTCCCTTGGCTGAGAAGCAACCCCACACATGAATGGTCTCAGGATGCTTTACTGTTGGCATGACACAGGACTGATGGTAGCGCTCACCTTGTCTTCTCCGGACAAGCTTTTTTCCGGATGCCCCAAACAATCGGAAAGGGGATTCATCAGAGAAAATGACTTTACCCCAGTCCTCAGCAGTCTAATCCCTGTACCTTTTGCAGAATATTAGTCTGTCCCTGATGTTTTTTCCTGGAGAGAAGTGGCTTCTTTGCTGCCCTTCTTGACACCAGGCCATCCTCCAAAAGTCTTCGCCTCACTGTGCGTGCCGATGCACTCACACCTGCCTGCTGCCATTCCTGAGCAAGCTCTGTGCTGGTGGTGCCCCGATCCCGCAGCTGAATCAACATTAGGAGACGGTCCTGGCGCTTGCTGGACTTTCTTGGGCGCCCTGAAGCCTTCTTCACAACAATTGAACCGCTCTTCTTGAAGTTCTTGATGATCCGATAAATGGTTGATTTAGGTGCAATCTTACTGGCAGCAATATCCTTGCCTGTGAAGCCCTTTTTGTGCAAAGCAATGATGACGGCACGTGTTTCCTTGCAGGTAACCAACCATGTTTGACAGAGGAAGAACAATGATTCCAAGCACCACCCTCCTTTTGAAGCTTCCAGTCTGTTATTCGAACTCAATCAGCATGACAGAGTGATCTCCAGCCTTGTCCTCGTCAACACTCACACCTGTGTTAACGAGAGAATCACTGACATGATGTCAGCTGGTCCTTTTGTGGCAGGGCTGAAATGCAGTGGAAATGTTTTTGGGGAATTCAGTTAATTTGCATGGCAAAGAGGTACTTTTCAATTAATTGCAATTCATCTGATCACTCTTCACAACATTCTGGAGTATATGCAAATTGCCATCATACAAACTGAAACAGCAGACTTTGTGAAAATTAATATTTGTGTCATTCTCAAAACCTTTGGCCACGACTGTACATCTTCTAGTGTTCATGTTAATGATGTTCTCACTGTCTTCCATCGAATCTACATGTTTACAGGTAACCTCGAGAACCTCTGGAAGCAGAATAGTAAGTACTATATTCAGATGATCATTTTGCTAACATTATGTAAACCACAAAAGTAAAATTTTCTCATATTTACAGACTTTAAGTAAGAAAACATTTAAGGATGCTTTTCTTAGCATCTATAAGACGTTACTTCTGATGATGGAACATTGATATGAGACAAGGAGTCCCAGAGAGAGACTACATCTTCTAGTGTTCATGTTAATGGTGTTCTCACTGTCTTCCATCTACTCTACATGTTTACAGATGAACTCACTAGGAAGCTAGGTAAGTAGTGTCTTCAGATCATCACTTTACTAGAATTATGTCAACCATTTTATGTTTATTTTATTTATATAATCTCACCTGTTATCCAGGTCATTTGGTTCTGCTATTAGCTGAAGCACAGGGATATTCACATTAATCTGTGTATAAATAAACAACATATCTAACATTGTGTTCCCATTTGAACTTTGCTGTGCTTTACATTAGTTGAAAGCGCAGGTATAGATATTAGATGGGTGACGACAAAACCAAAAATCAAGCATTGTTTTTCACTGGAATTTGGTTGTGCTTTTAGATGGTTAAAAGCATAGGGAAAAAACACTGGAAATTCGGCTGACTTCTGGCTGTCTTTTTAGATGGGTGAATATACTGTAAGTTGTAATCTCATTGATCAACGTCTCAACCAAATATTACCCAGTTATCCACGTTGAAATGACGTAGTGTGTCCAGTGGTTCGTCTCTGATACACCTGGATCACTGATGGACCAGTCACATTTATTTAATGAAATTAAGAAGTGGTGGTAGAGTAGAATATCTTCATTGGAGAAGTTGTCTCACAGAGGTACGCTGGACTCATTTAGGTGGTGGAACTCAATTAGGATTTGTGACGTTAGAGAAGTGATATGAGACAAGGAGTCCCAGAGAGAGACTACATCTTCTAGTGTTCATGTTAATGATGTTCTCACTGTCTTCCATCTACTCTACATGTTTACAGAGGACTTCTGCAACCATAAAAGTAAGTAGTGTCTTCAGATCATCACTTTACTAACATTATGTTAACCAATGTCTCTTCTATGTAACTTCTAAGTAGAAAACACAATGTTGTTTACATTAATGTTTCCTGACTTATCTTATTATCTTTGTCTACAGATGAAGTTGAAAAGAATCTCACTGAAAAACTGGGTAAGTTGTGTCCTTCATATCTCTGATACCCCTGGATCACTGATGGACCAGTCACATTAATGTTGATGTTCTAGAACAGGATGTGTTGAGACTGTAGAGGACCACTAGCCTAGAGAGAGGTAGTCTCTGATACCCCTGGATCACTGATGGACCAGTCACATTAATGTTGATGTTCTAGAACAGGATGTGTTGAGGCTGTAGAGGACCACTAGACTAGAGAGAGGTAGTCTCTGATACACCTGGATCACTGATGGACCAGTCACATTAATGTTGATGTTCTAGAACAGGATGTGTTGAGGCTGTAGAGGACCACTAGACTAGAGAGAGGTAGTCTCTGATACACCTGGATCACTGATGGACCAGTCACATTAATGTTGATGTTCTAGAACAGGATGTGTTGAGGCTGTAGAGGACCACTAGACTAGAGAGAGAGGTAGTCTCTGATACACCTGGATCACTGATGGACCAGTCACAGAGAAACACATGTTAAACTGACACTATTACAGGAACAGGCATAAGCCATTATATAGATGCCTCACCTGTCTGCATAGACTCTAGACTTGCTGACTTCCACAGATTCACATGCACATAAAGTATGATCTATTAAGTTAGATGATGGAAATTATTAGATATGATTAGAGCAAGATTAATCATCATTGGAGAATGAAGTCAAGAGGTGGTAGGGAGGATCATCTTTATTGGATCAGTCTCACCTCACTGGGAAGCTAGTTAAGTAGTGTCTTCAGATCATCACTTTACTAACATTATGTTAACCAATATATATTCTATGTAACTTCTAAAGAAGTAGAAAACACATCATGAAATTAACATGAATGTTTTCTGACTTGTATCTTATTATCTATGTCTACAGATGAGGTTGAAAAGAATCTCACTAGTCAACCGGGTAAGTTGTGTCCTTCATATCCCAGTGTCTTCAGACCATAGAATGTTCTACAACAGGATGTGTTGAGGCTGTAGAGGACCACTAGACTAGAGAGAGGTAGTCTCTGATACACCTGGATCACTGATGGACCAGTCACATTAATGTTGATGTTCTAGAACAGGATGTGTTGAGACTGTAGAGGACCACTAGACTAGAGAGAGGTAGTCTCTGATACACCTGGATCACTGATGGACCAGTCACATTAATGTTGATGTTCTAGAACGGGATGTGTTGAGGCTGTAGAGGACCACTAGACTAGAGAGAGGTAGTCTCTGATACACCTGGATCACTGACAGACCAGTCACATTTAATGAATGAAATTAAGAAGTGGTGGTAGGGTAGAGTATCTTTATTGTAGATGTTGTCTCACAGAGGTACGCTGGACTCATTTAGGTGGTGGACCTCAATTAGGATTTGTGATATGAGACAAGGAGTCTCAGAGAGAGACTACATCTTCTAGTGTTCATGTTAATGATGTTCTCATTGTCTTCCATCTACTCTACATATTTACAGATGAACTCAGGAAGGAGAGGGGTAAGTAGTGTCTTCAGATCATCACTTTCATAACATATAAATAAACCAATGTATCTTCTATAGATGTAACATCTAGTGAAGTAGTAAACACATTGTTGTGCATATTAATGTTCCCTGACTTATATCTGATGTTAGAACATTGGTATGAGACAAGGAGTCCCAGAGAGAGACTACATCTTCTAGTGTTCATGTTAATGATGTTCTCACTGTCTTCCATCTACTCTACATGTTTACAGATGAACTCAGGAAGGAGAGGGGTAAGTAGTGTCTTCAGATCATCACTTTGCTGGATTTACGTAAACCATTTTATGTTTATTTTTTGTAGTTGAGCACAAAAAGTCAATTGGTAATTGATATATCCATTTTTGGACTTATAAATGTATTACATGTACCCATTGATTCTTGAAGAATATAACTTATACATTATTAAAGAGTTTAGTTTAAATGTCGTACTCCATCAGAACCCATAATATAACCTTATTTCATCTCAATGCTTGTATACAAAGTAAATATAAGAAACACTATAGTCTAAAACATACATAAAACTATAATGTTGGCATCATGGATGGTCAGTCCTTGCATCCATAGTTCTGTCTATGAATTTGAGAGTGATATTATTTCTCCAGACCCTCCCTCAGCTTTCTACCAAAACAACAGTGGCTGGGATCACGCTTTGTTATTGTTTCAGCTTCTGATTGACCCTAGATGTTCCTTCTGATGTTAGAACAGTGGTATGAGACGAGGGCTGGGATTCAATCCAAGGTGCATTAGAACACAACACACTATAACAGACTTTTAAAGGTATTTTATACTTGAGTCGACATGTGCAGCGTTTACCATGAATGCGATCTCTGTGAATGCCAGTGGAAAATACCTTTAAAAAGTGCATTGTCAGCTGTGAAGTGCCCTGCGGTATAACGCACAATGGATTGAATCCCAACCAAGGAGTCCCAGAGAGAGACAACATCTTCTAGTGTTCATGTTAATGATGTTCTCACTGTCTTCCATCTACTCTACATATTTACAGATGACCTCAAGAAGGACAAGTGTAAGTATTGTCTTCAGATCATTACTTTGATATATCTATAGTCGTGGCCAAAAGTTTTGAGAATGACACAAATATTAATTTCCACAAAGTTTGCTGCTTCAGTGTCTTTAGATATTTTTGTCTGATGTTACTATGGAATACTGAAGTATAATTACAAGCATTTCATAAGTGTCAAAGGCTTTTATTGACAATTACATGAAGTTGATGCAAAGAGTCAATATTTGTAGTGTTGACCCTTCTTTTTCAAGACCTCTGCAATCCGCCCTGGCATGCTGTCAATTAACTTCTGGGCCACATCCTGACTGATGGCAGCCCATTCTTGCATAATCAATGCTTGGAGTTTGTCAGAATTTGTGGGTTTTTGTTTGTCCACCCGCCTCTTGAGGATTGACCACAAATTCTCAATGGGATTAAGGTCTGGGGAATATCCTGGCCGTGGACCCAAAATATCGATGTTTTGTTCCCCGAGCCACTTAGTTATCTTGCCTTATGGCAAGGTGCTCCATCATGCTGGAAAAGGCATTGTTCGTCACCAAACTGTTCCTGGATGGTTGGGAGAAGTTGCTCTCGGAGGATGTGTTGGTACCATTCTTTATTCATGGCTGTGTTCTTAGGCAAAATTGTGAGTGAGCCCACTCCCTTGGCTGAGAAGCAACCCCACACATGAATGGTCTCAGGATGCTTTACTGTTGGCATGACACAGGACCGATGGTAGCGCTCACCTTGTCTTCTCCGGACAAGCTTTTTTCCGGATGCCCCAAACAATCGGAAAGGGGATTCATCAGAGAAAATGACTTTACCCCAGTCCTCAGCAGTCTAATCCCTGTACCTTTTGCAGAATATTAGTCTGTCCCTGATGTTTTTTCCTGGAGAGAAGTGGCTTCTTTGCTGCCCTTCTTGACACCAGGCCATCCTCCAAAAGTCTTCGCCTCACTGTGCGTGCCGATGCACTCACACCTGCCTGCTGCCATTCCTGAGCAAGCTCTGTGCTGGTGGTGCCCCGATCCCGCAGCTGAATCAACATTAGGAGACGGTCCTGGCGCTTGCTGGACTTTCTTGGGCGCCCTGAAGCCTTCTTCACAACAATTGAACCGCTCTTCTTGAAGTTCTTGATGATCCGATAAATGGTTGATTTAGGTGCAATCTTACTGGCAGCAATATCCTTGCCTGTGAAGCCCTTTTTGTGCAAAGCAATGATGACGGCACGTGTTTCCTTGCAGGTAACCAACCATGTTTGACAGAGGAAGAACAATGATTCCAAGCACCACCCTCCTTTTGAAGCTTCCAGTCTGTTATTCGAACTCAATCAGCATGACAGAGTGATCTCCAGCCTTGTTCTCGTCAACACTCACACCTGTGTTAACGAGAGAATCACTGACATGATGTCAGCTGGTCCTTTTGTGGCAGGGCTGAAATGCAGTGGAAATGTTTTTGGGGAATTCAGTTAATTTGCATGGCAAAGAGGTACTTTTCAATTAATTGCAATTCATCTGATCACTCTTCACAACATTCTGGAGTATATGCAAATTGCCATCATACAAACTGAAACAGCAGACTTTGTGAAAATTAATATTTGTGTCATTCTCAAAACCTTTGGCCACGACTGTACATCTTCTAGTGTTCATGTTAATGATGTTCTCACTGTCTTCCATCGAATCTACATGTTTACAGGTAACCTCGAGAACCTCTGGAAGCAGATTAGTAAGTACTATATTCAGATGATCATTTTGCTAACATTATGTAAACCACAAAAGTAAAATTTTCTCATATTTACAGACTTTAAGTAAGAAAACATTTAAGGATGCTTTTCTTAGCATCTATAAGACGTTACTTCTGATGATGGAACATTGATATGAGACAAGGAGTCCCAGAGAGAGACTACATCTTCTAGTGTTCATGTTAATGGTGTTCTCACTGTCTTCCATCTACTCTACATGTTTACAGATGAACTCACTAGGAAGCTAGGTAAGTAGTGTCTTCAGATCATCACTTTACTAGAATTATGTCAACCATTTTATGTTTATTTTATTTATATAATCTCACCTGTTATCCAGGTCATTTGGTTCTGCTATTAGCTGAAGCACAGGGATATTCACATTAATCTGTGTATAAATAAACAACATATCTAACATTGTGTTCCCATTTGAACTTTGCTGTGCTTTACATTAGTTGAAAGCGCAGGTATAGATATTAGATGGGTGACGACAAAACCAAAAATCAAGCATTGTTTTTCACTGGAATTTGGTTGTGCTTTTAGATGGTTAAAAGCATAGGGAAAAAACACTGGAAATTCGGCTGACTTCTGGCTGTCTTTTTAGATGGGTGAATATACTGTAAGTTGTAATCTCATTGATCAACGTCTCAACCAAATATTACCCAGTTATCCACGTTGAAATGACGTAGTGTGTCCAGTGGTTCGTCTCTGATACACCTGGATCACTGATGGACCAGTCACATTTATTTAATGAAATTAAGAAGTGGTGGTAGAGTAGAATATCTTCATTGGAGAAGTTGTCTCACAGAGGTACGCTGGACTCATTTAGGTGGTGGAACTCAATTAGGATTTGTGACGTTAGAGAAGTGATATGAGACAAGGAGTCCCAGAGAGAGACTACATCTTCTAGTGTTCATGTTAATGATGTTCTCACTGTCTTCCATCTACTCTACATGTTTACAGATGTTTTCATGAAGGAGAGAGGTAAGTCGTGTCTTCAGATCATCACTTTATTATGTCAACCATTTTATGTTTATTGATTTTAACTTAATCTCAACTGTTATCCATGTCATGTGATTTTTGCTGTGCTTTAAATTAGTTGAAAGCGCAGTGATAGACATTTGGGTGACAACAAAATCAAAAATCAAACATTGTTTATCGACTGGAAATTGGTTGTGCTTTTAGATGGTTGAAAACATAGCTACTAATTGAACTAACTTCTGTCTGTCTTTTTGAGTGGGTGAATATACTGTAGGTTGTAATCTCAATCAACGTCTCAACCAAATATTACCCAGTTATCCACGTTGAAATGACGTAGTGTGTCCAGTGGGTAGTTTCTGATATACCTGGATCACTGATGGACCAGACACATTTATTTAATTAAGAAGTGGTAGAAAACACATAATATTAATGTTCCCTGACTTTTATCTGATGTTGGAACATTGATATGAGACAAGGAGTCCCAGATCATCACTTTGAAAGGTTTATGTGAACTATTTTATAAAGGCAATGTGTAATCCAATTCAATAATTACCTTGAGGCCACAGGTATGTGATGCCCACGTCAGACACGCTTCCAACCACAAAACAGGGAACCGAAAGCTCTGATAGTGTAAAAACAAACAGAAATGTATTTGCCAGACTAAGGCTCCACATTTCCAAAACACAGGTAATTTCATAGGCTACAGAGTCCATCGATGATCAAAGCAGAAATGATCAGATTTAAATAGAAAACAAAAGGGTATATAGTAGCAGCTTTATTAGTTCATGTAATAATGATTAAAAACTATGGTAACTCCATACCTGAGTCCTAGCTGACCCATAATGTATGGTAACTCCATACCGGAGTCCTAGCTGACCCATAATGTATGGTAACTCCATACCTGAGTCCTATAGCACAGCACACTATAACAGACTTTTAAAGGTATTTTACACTTGAGTCGATGTGCAGTGTTACCATGAATGTGATCTCTGTGAATGCCGGTGAAAATGCCTTTAAAAACTGAATTGTCAGCTGTGAAGTACCCTGCGGTATACTGCACATTGCATTGAATCCCGACCAAGGAGTCCCAGAGAGAGACTACATCTTCTAGTGCTCATGTTAATGATGTTCTCACTGTCTTCCATCTGCTCTACATATTTAGAGGGGCCTCGTTAAGGAGAGGGGTAAGTACAGTAGATACATACAAATATGATATCCCACCGTCTTATCATTCTCAATGTCTACAGACCATATAGAACAGGATGTGTTGAGACTGTAGAGGACCACTAGACTAGAGAGAGGTAGTCTCTGATACACCTGGATCACTGATGGACCAGTCACATTAATGTTGATGTTCTAGAACAGGATGTGTTGAGGCTGTAGAGGACCACTAGACTAGAGAGAGGTAGTCTCTGATACACCTGGATCACTGATGGACCAGTCACATTAATGTTGATGTTCTAGAACAGGATGTGTTGAGGCTGTAGAGGACCACTAGACTAGAGAGAGGTAGTCTCTGATACACCTGGATCACTGATGGACCAGTCACATTAATGTTGATGTTCTAGAACAGGATGTGTTGAGGCTGTAGAGGACCACTAGACTAGAGAGAGGTAGTCTCTGATACACCTGGATCACTGATGGACCAGTCACATTAATGTTGATGTTCTAGAACAGGATGTGTTGGGGCTGTAGAGGACCACTAGACTAGAGAGAGGTAGTCTCTGATACACCTGGATCACTGATGGACCAGTCACATTAATGTTGATGTTCTAGAACAGGATGTGTTGAGGCTGTAGAGGACCACTAAACTAGAGAGAGGTAGTCTCTGATACACCTGGATCACTGATGGACCAGTCACATTAATGTTGATGTTCTAGAACAGGATGTGTTGAGGCTGTAGAGGACCACTAGACTAGAGAGAGGTAGTCTCTGATACACCTGTATCACTGATGGACCAGTCACATTAATGTTGATGTTCTAGAACAGGATGTGTTGAGACTGTAGAGGACCACTAGACTAGAGAGAGGTAGTCTCTGATACACCTGGATCACTGATGGACCAGTCACATTAATGTTGATGTTCTAGAACAGGATGTGTTGAGACTGTAGAGGACCACTAGACTAGAGAGAGGTAGTCTCTGATACACCTGGATCACTGATGGACCAGTCACATTAATGTTGATGTTCTAGAACAGGATGTGTTGAGACTGTAGAGGACCACTAGACTAGAGAGAGGTAGTCTCTGATACACCTGGATCACTGATGGCCCAGTCACATTAATGTTGATGTTCTAGAACAGGATGTGTTGAGACTGTAGAGGACCACTAGACTAGAGAGAGGTAGTCTCTGATACACCTGGATCACTGATGGACCAGTAACATTAATGTTGATGTTCTAGAACAGGATGTGTTGAGGCTGTAGAGGACCACTAGACTAGAGAGAGGTAGTCTCTGATACACCTGGATCACTGATGGACCAGTCACATTAATGTTGATGTTCTAGAACAGGATGTGTTGAGACTGTAGAGGACCACTAGACTAGAGAGAGGTAGTCTCTGATACACCTGGATCACTGATGGACCAGTCACATTAATGTTGATGTTCTAGAACAGGATGTGTTGAGGCTGTAGAGGACCACTAGACTAGAGAGAGGTAGTCTCTGATACACCTGGATCACTGATGGACCAGTCACATTAATGTTGATGTTCTAGAACAGGATGTGTTGAGGCTGTAGAGGACCACTAGACTAGAGAGAGGTAGTCTCTGATACACCTGGATCACTGATGGACCAGTCACATTAATGTTGATGTTCTAGAACAGGATGTGTTGGGGCTGTAGAGGACCACTAGACTAGAGAGAGGTAGTCTCTGATACACCTGGATCACTGATGGACCAGTCACATTAATGTTGATGTTCTAGAACAGGATGTGTTGAGGCTGTAGAGGACCACTAGACTAGAGAGAGGTAGTCTCTGATACACCTGGATCACTGATGGCCCAGTCACATTAATGTTGATGTTCTAGAACAGGATGTGTTGAGGCTGTAGAGGACCACTAGACTAGAGAGAGGTAGTCTCTGATACACCTGGATCACTGATGGACCAGTCATATTAATGTTGATGTTCTAGAACAGGATGTGTTGAGGCTGTAGAGGACCACTAGACTAGAGAGAGGTAGTCTCTGATACACCTGGATCACTGATGGACCAGTCACATTAATGTTGATGTTCTAGAACAGGATGTGTTGAGACTGTAGAGGACCACTAGACTAGAGAGAGGTAGTCTCTGATACACCTGGATCACTGATGGACCAGTCACATTAATGTTGATGTTCTAGAACAGGATGTGTTGAGACTGTAGAGGACCACTAGACTAGAGAGAGGTAGTCTCTGATACACCTGGATCACTGATGGACCAGTCACATGAATGTTGATGTTCTAGAACAGGATGTGTTGAGACTGTAGAGGACCACTAGACTAGAGAGAGGTAGTCTCTGATACACCTGGATCACTGATGGACCAGTCACATTAATGTTGATGTTCTAGAACAGGATGTGTTGAGACTGTAGAGGACCACTAGACTAGAGAGAGGTAGTCTCTGATACACCTGGATCACTGATGGACCAGTCACATTAATGTTGATGTTCTAGAACAGGATGTGTTGAGGCTGTAGAGGACCACTAGACTAGAGAGAGGTAGTCTCTGATACACCTGGATCACTGATGGACCAGTCACATTAATGTTGATGTTCTAGAACAGGATGTGTTGAGACTGTAGAGGACCACTAGACTAGAGAGAGGTAGTCTCTGATACACCTGGATCACTGATGGACCAGTCACATTAATGTTGATGTTCTAGAACAGGATGTGTTGAGACTGTAGAGGACCACTAGACTAGAGAGAGGTAGTCTCTGATACACCTGGATCACTGATGGACCAGTCACATTAATGTTGATGTTTTAGAACAGGATGTGTTGAGGCTGTAGAGGACCACTAGACTAGAGAGAGGTAGTCTCTGATACACCTGGATCACTGATGGACCAGTCACATTAATGTTGATGTTCTAGAACAGGATGTGTTGAGGGTGTAGAGGACCACTAGACTAGAGAGAGGTAGTCTCTGATACACCTGGATCACTGATGGACCAGTCACATTAATGTTGATGTTCTAGAACAGGATGTGTTGAGACTGTAGAGGACCACTAGACTAGAGAGAGGTAGTCTCTGATACACCTGGATCACTGATGGACCAGTCACATTAATGTTGATGTTCTAGAACAGGATGTGTTGAGGCTGTAGAGGACCACTAGCCTAGAGAGAGGTAGTCTCTGATACACCTGGATCACTGATGGACCAGTCACATTAATGTTGATGTTCTAGAACAGGATGTGTTGAGACTGTAGAGGACCACTAGACTAGAGAGAGGTAGTCTCTGATACACCTGGATCACTGATGGACCAGTCACATGAATGTTGATGTTCTAGAACAGGATGTGTTGAGACTGTAGAGGACCACTAGACTAGAGAGAGGTAGTCTCTGATACACCTGGATCACTGATGGACCAGTCACATTAATGTTGATGTTCTAGAACAGGATGTGTTGAAACTGTAGAGGACCACTAGACTAGAGAGAGGTAGTCTCTGATACACCTGGATCACTGATGGACCAGTCACATTAATGTTGATGTTCTAGAACAGGATGTGTTGAGGCTGTAGAGGACCACTAGACTAGAGAGAGGTAGTCTCTGATACACCTGGATCACTGATGGACCAGTCACATTAATGTTGATGTTCTAGAACAGGATGTGTTGAGACTGTAGAGGACCACTAGACTAGAGAGAGGTAGTCTCTGATACACCTGGATCACTGATGGACCAGTCACATTAATGTTGATGTTCTAGAACAGGATGTGTTGAGACTGTAGAGGACCACTAGACTAGAGAGAGGTAGTCTCTGATACACCTGGATCACTGATGGACCAGTCACATTAATGTTGATGTTTTAGAACAGGATGTGTTGAGGCTGTAGAGGACCACTAGACTAGAGAGAGGTAGTCTCTGATACACCTGGATCACTGATGGACCAGTCACATTAATGTTGATGTTCTAGAACAGGATGTGTTGAGGGTGTAGAGGACCACTAGACTAGAGAGAGGTAGTCTCTGATACACCTGGATCACTGATGGACCAGTCACATTAATGTTGATGTTCTAGAACAGGATGTGTTGAGACTGTAGAGGACCACTAGACTAGAGAGAGGTAGTCTCTGATACACCTGGATCACTGATGGACCAGTCACATTAATGTTGATGTTCTAGAACAGGATGTGTTGAGGCTGTAGAGGACCACTAGACTAGAGAGAGGTAGTCTCTGATACACCTGGATCACTGATGGACCAGTCACATTAATGTTGATGTTCTAGAACAGGATGTGTTGAGACTGTAGAGGACCACTAGACTAGAGAGAGGTAGTCTCTGATACACCTGGATCACTGATGGACCAGTCACATTAATGTTGATGTTTTAGAACAGGATGTGTTGAGGCTGTAGAGGACCACTAGACTAGAGAGAGGTAGTCTCTGATACACCTGGATCACTGATGGACCAGTCACATTAATGTTGATGTTCTAGAACAGGATGTGTTGAGGGTGTAGAGGACCACTAGACTAGAGAGAGGTAGTCTCTGATACACCTAGATCACTGATGGACCAGTCACATTAATGTTGATGTTCTAGAACAGGATGTGTTGAGACTGTAGAGGACCACTAGACTAGAGAGAGGTAGTCTCTGATACACCTGGATCACTGATGGACCAGTCACATTAATGTTGATGTTCTAGAACAGGATGTGTTGAGACTGTAGAGGACCACTAGACTAGAGAGAGGTAGTCTCTGATACACCTGGATCACTGATGGACCAGTCACATTAATGTTGATGTTCTAGAACAGGATGTGTTGAGACTGTAGAGGACCACTAGACTAGAGAGAGGTAGTCTCTGATACACCTGGATCACTGATGGACCAGTCACATTAATGTTGATGTTCTAGAACAGGATGTGTTGAGACTGTAGAGGACCACTAGACTAGAGAGAGGTAGTCTCTGATACACCTGGATCACTGATGGACCAGTCACATTAATGTTGATGTTCTAGAACAGGATGTGTTGAGACTGTAGAGGACCACTAGACTAGAGAGAGGTAGTCTCTGATACACCTGGATCACTGATGGACCAGTCACATTAATGTTGATGTTCTACAACAGGATGTGTTGAGACTGTAGAGGACCACTAGACTCTAGAAAGTAAATTATCCTGGAGGCACCTTTAGGGGTTCCTCAGATTGCAACACCGGCGGAACCCCTAAAGGTGCTTCCAGGAACCTTTTCCCTAGGGAACCTTTTAAAAAGGTTCCTCAAATAACCTTTTAGGGTATTAAGGTTCCTGTAGGAACCTTTAATGTCCCATGTATTCTATTATTAATAATACAAGATTGTAACTTTACAAGTAAAGTTGTGGGGCTTGCTAAAGCTCTTTAAATAGTATTTGTGTGATAGTCGTAGAAGTTTAAAACATTTTACTTGACTATTTAAAGCGAAACCGTTTTAAAGTATGTGTGGTTATGAAAAACTTTATAGTAGTGTTGACAGTAGTCATTGTGTAGACTGGTTATAGTTGAAAAAGTGGGTAGATGAAAGTTAGAATAGCCTGAGAATATGAAACATCGTTTGCTATATCTAGCTTGAACAGTTCAAGAGTTACTGTTGGTGGGTTTTTTTATTCTGATGTATGGTCATGTGGAGTGATTGGTTAATTTGAAGTTAGCATAGCCTGAACATGTGAAAGTGGGTTTTAGTATCTCTTGCTTGAATGGTTCAAGAGTTACTGTTGGTGGGTTATTTTATGGAAATGTTTGCA
Organism: Salmo trutta; assembly: GCF_901001165.1. NCBI lineage: Eukaryota > Metazoa > Chordata > Actinopteri > Salmoniformes > Salmonidae > Salmo > Salmo trutta. The sequence continues at coordinate 4,335,639 of NC_042974.1, read as the reverse complement.
ACATTATATAGGATAGACTGAACATGTGAACGTTGGATTGGTGTATGTTTGCACCTGGAACAATTTAAGAGTTACTGTTGCTGGGTTATGTTATGCTACTTTATGCACATAAATATGCACAATAAAGTTATTATAGGTCTGCATAGTTTGAGGTCTGGATTGAACAACACAAATGTCCACTTACAGTAGTTTGTGATATCCATCAGTATGTTGCTCATTTTCATAACCAACAGTTTCTTCCTCCATATTTCAGGTGTTGAAACCATCAGAAGACATGCAGGTGTGTTTTATACTATGTGACTCTAGCTGTATTTTAGGAAGGAATAGTGTCCTCACTGTCCTGTTGATCTGCTCCAAACTCATCAATACTCTACAAGCCAGAGTATTAGCCTGACATAACTATCATGTATTTACTGTGACAGCTGTAATTATGGGCAAGTAAGGCTGAGACAAAGATTCAATCAGATCAAACGTTAACCAGCGATAGCAGACACCCACATGGGAGACATTGTGGTGGTGCTCCAATGCAGGTGGAGCTGTCAATCGGTGAGCAGCTGCTCTTGATAATTTTGAAGATGCCCGCCCCACGCACTTTAGAAGTTCAGAAAGAGAAAGTGTTGGCTATACAGAAATAATTGCGCTCAAATTGAAAAAACATCCCAAAGAATAATGAGGATTTCTTTCATCCTAATGAAGGTTTAGATCACATCTCACATGCCAATGTTTGAATTTATAAACAAGGCTGCATGGGATTTCTGTTAATGCAACCTGTTAAATGTAATGGCAAAATGTAGATTTCGGACTAAATAGACATACCTAAAAGTAACTGCTGTTCATGTGTAACTACATGATTCTGACGTGCCAAAACTTGGTATATTTGGAAAGGAGACATCTGGAGATTGAGGAAATGATCAGAAGATAGGAGTTACATAGTTCAGAATACACCAAATCAAGCACACACAAAATAACCGTTTTTTTTATTTTGAAAGTCATCTGTCATTGACAAACTATAAGTGAATTATTGATGACTAAAGCTGGAAACACATCAGATGGCTTCCACAACATGTGAACAATATCAGGAGAGAAAAAAGGGGATTGATAGATCTAACAACTAGAAATGGGCAGATGTTTTAGTAAGTGTGGTCACGGGACGCTAACAAGTGTCCCTTCACATTACGCATAAAAGGTTCTAGGTCCCACCCAGGTCAACTGCATATCCCTGGAAAGCTTATCTCATTGGCTACAAGACTGTCAAGGTGCCATCTTAGCCAATCTCCTGTGTAATTAGATGCCTACAGCGCGTAAGCAGGCAACATCATATTCTGTAAGGCTCGGGCGTAGTGGAGGAGGAAACAGACGCAGGAAGCAGCGAGAAGGGTTATAGCTTTTAATGCTCGAAATGCAAAACACCTGCCAACCCAACATGCAAACTTAGCTCACACAAAATGAAAGTGCCCCAAACACAGGGGACAAAATACAGTGAGCGCAACACGATGCACTAGCGCAAACTACAGACAGCGCTTACCCAAGCCACACAGAGGAAACAATCCCGCACAAAGAGCAGGCGGGCCAGCTAGCTCATATAGCCCCGCTAATCAACCCAACTATGGACAGGTGCAAACAATAACAGAAAGGGGGAAAACAAAAAGGAATCAATGGCAGCTAGTAGGCCGGTGACGACGACCGCCGAGCGCCACCCGAGCAGGAGGGGGCGCCACCTTCGGTGGGAGTCGTGACATATTCATACCCCCATGTAGCTATAGCTCAAACACAGATCAAATTGAAGCTTACCTTGTAAGATGTTTGGTGAAAACGTTGTGTAAAATAAACATTTGGTGATCAATAACGGTAGGTCACAGGTAGACAAATAAGATATCCTCATGATATGTGGAGTCCCGGCTTTTGGTGTGTATCAACGTTTTCCATGTTTATTTTGTTTATACTTCACAACGCTAACTGAAATGTAGGTAGCAGCCATCTTGATATGAGGTCATCGGCTCAGCCTGCTCTTATATTAAATTCTATATTAAATTCTTAAATTCGTATGCCCATATATGGTAGTAAGTCACATCAAAGATTTGAAGGCACCGATCAATAGCCAAGATACTCAGCTTTCCGCAGACACCCTGCTTTTGCAGATAGGGGCTATCGTTCTCATACCAGACTGAATTGAATAAAACATAAATAAATAGGGCCCCGAAATATGCAGTGGTGGAAATGTACCCAACTGTCATACTTGAGTAAAGTAATGATGCCTTAATAGAAAATTACTCAAGTAAAAGTCACCCAGTAAAATTCAATGTGAGTAAAAGTATTTGGTCTAAAATATACTTAAGTATCAAAAGTAAAAGTATAAATCATTTAAAATTCCTTATATTAAGCAAACCAGATGCCACCATTTTTATTTTTTATTTACGGAAAGCAATGGGCACACTCCAATATTCAGACATCATTTACAAACGAAGCACGTGTGTTTAGTGAGTCCGCCAGATCAGAGGCAGTAGGGATGACCAGGGATGTTTGGTTGATAAGTGTGTGAATTTGACAATATTCCTGTCCTGCTAAGCCTTCAAAATGTAATGAGTACTTTTCGGCGTCAAGGAAAATGTATGGACTAAAAATACAATATTTTCTTAAGGAATGTAGTGAAGTAAAAGTAGTAAAAAATATAAATAGTAAAGTACAAATACCCCAAAACACTACTTAAATAGTACTTTAAAGTACTTTTACTTAAGTACTTTACACCACTGCAAATATGGGGACTTTACATTTATGTATAATGCCAGGAGCCACTTGTGGATTCACACTGGTCTCATAGACTAGATGTAACATAGTAAAGGTAAACCTGGGACACTGAAATTAGTATATGTTTGGTATGATTACATAAGATAGGTTACTTAAGGCAAAAACAGAAGGAGGGTGGTTGGTCAGGCTGTGTGGGCATATAATGCAAACGTCTAGCGGTTTGAATCTCATCACGGACAACTTTAGCATTTTAGCTCATTTACAACTATTTAGCTACTTTGTAATTCCTTAGGTTAAACGGGAAGGGTTAGCTAACTCCTAACCCTAACCATTACCCCTAAACCCTAGAGCTAGCTAACGCTAGCATTAACCACCTAGCTACCATTAGCCACAACAAATTGGAATTCGTAACATATCATACGTTTTACAAATTTGTAACATATTTTACAATCTGGAAATTTCAACATTGTCCATTTTGGAAACTCGTAACATATAGTACTAATTGCCATTCGTAACATATCATACAAAATGGGTTATAGACATCCACAAATGAATACATACCTTATGAAACGTAACGTATCATATCATATCACACTAAATGGAGTGTTTCAGATTTAATTACAGAATAATAGCAAATACTTTGAGACCACTTTGGTGGATTTGTCAGCTCTAATGCAGTTCTACCTCCGACACTGTCAAAACAACTGCTATGTTGGATAAAACAGATCTGATTGAATCCAGCCCTAAATCATGTATTAACAGTAGTTTAGAGGTTCTCACCCATGACCTAATGAAAACTGCTACCGGATGTCCTGTTCTCTCTACCTCAGTCACACATGGACCACTTATAGAGGAAGACAGTATGATGTGTCAGAGATCAATACAGTAACATGTTGTCCTCCACCTGTATTATACCAACTGATGTCATGATGTCATTGTGTTTACCATAGTGTATTATACCACTGATGTTGATGTCATGACGTCATTGTGTTTACCATAGTGTATTATACCACTGATGTTGATGTCATTATGTCATTGTGTTTACCATAGTGTATTATACCACTGATGTTGATGTCATGATGTCATTGTGTTTACCATAGTGTATTATACCACTGATGTTGATGTCATGATGTCATTGTGTTTACCATAGTGTATTATACCACTGATGTTGATGTCATCATGTCATTGTGTTTACCGTAGCGTATTATACCACTGATGTTGATGTCATTGTGTTTACCATAGCGTATTATACCACTGATGTTGATGTCATTGTGTTTACCATAGTGTATTATACCACTGATGTTGATGTCATGATGTCATTGTGTTTACCATAGTGTATTATACCACTGATGTTGATGTCATGATGTCATTGTGTTTACCATAGTGTATTATACCACTGATGTTGATGTCATTGTGTTTACCATAGTGTATTATACCACTGATGTCATGATGTCATTGTGTTTACCATAGTGTATTATACCACTGATGATGATGTCATTGTGTTTACCATAGTGTATTATACCACTGATGTTGATGTCATTGTGTTTACCATAGTGTATTATACCACTGATGTTGATGTCATTGTGTTTACCATAGTGTATTATACCACTGATGTTGATGTCATGATGTCATTGTGTTTACCATAGTGTATTATACCACTGATGTTGATGTCATTGTGTTTACCATAGGGTATTATACCACTGATGTCATGATGTCATTGTGTTTACCATAGTGTATTATACCACTGATGTTGATGTCATTGTGTTTACCATAGTGTATTATACCACTCATGTTGATGTCATTGTGTTTACCATAGTGTATTATACCCTCTGATGTCATGATGTCATTGTGTTTACCATAGTGTATTATACCACTGATGATGATGTCATTGTGTTTACCATAGTGTATTATACCCACTGATGATGATGTCATTGTGTTTACCATAGTGTATTATACCACTGATGTTGATGTCATTGTGTTTACCATAGTGTATTATACCACTGATGTTGATGTCATTGTGTTTACCATAGTGTATTATACCACTGATGTTGATGTCATGATGTCATTGTGTTTACCGTAGTGTATTATACCACTGATGTTGATGTCATTGTGTTTACCGTAGTGTATTATACCACTGATGATGATGTCATTGTGTTTACTATAGTGTAATATACCACTGATGTTGATGTCATCATGTCATTGTGTTTGCAATAATGTATGTTTCTCTCCACAGTGGATGTGACTCCAGACCAGGGGTGGTCAAGTCCTATTTGAGACGGTCCGGTGACACATATTTTCTAGGTGGCAAAGGATCAGATGGATAATCAGCGTAGTATCAACCCCTCACCTCACAACCCCACGCAAACTGTTCACACCCCTCTTGTTGGCCAAGAGAAAATGTTGCTGTTTTAAAGCTCATTTCCTGCAATTCTCCAGTCTTCCATGTCTTATGTGAGTTTATATGATACCAGGGGTCGAAGGTCGAACTAGTAAATAAAAAGAGCCCATTCTGCTCCTTCACTGAGAAACTCTCCATTCTTCAGCCCTGGTATTATTGATAGTATCTCAGTGGTCATCTGTCCTGTAGATGTCACTGACTGACTGTTTTAAAACAAACAAGGCAGGTATAAACAGTTAATAAAAGCATGTAATAGGAGAGTTCATGTACATGAGTTCTCAGATTTCCTATCAGTCTATTTTGTTGTTGTAGAGTGGGCCAGTTTACTGTTTATTGGATAGGACAGAGAGGTAAAGGTAGGAATGTTGAAAGAGCAATGGGTTGGATCTGAACCCATTCTGGTACTGGACCATCCCAGACCACTGATTTCTAGTTAATGTTTGACGAATCTTTGACGTGTCTTTCACCCATCACTTGGACTGTTCTGTCTTGAGTAGAATGTGCTATATATCAAATTGCATTTGTCACATGCGCCAAATACAACAGGTTTATACCTTACCGTGAAATGCTTACTTACAAGCCCTTAACCAACAATGCTTTAATAAGTTTTAAGAAAAATAAATAAGTAAAACATAAAAAAACAATTCTGTGTTTTTTAACAGTATTTGTGTATCCATTCAACTTTGTGCTTATTTGACCATGCTGGTCATTTATGAACATTTGAACATCTTGGCCGTGTTCTGTTATAATCTCCACCCGGCACAGCCAGAAGAGGACTGGCCACCCCTCATAGCCTGGTTCCTCTCTAGGTTTCTTCCTAGGTTTTGTCCTTTCTAGGGAGTTTTTCCTAGCCACCGTGCTTCTACACCTGCATTGCTTGCTGTTTGGGGTTTTAGGCTGGGTTTCTGTACAGCACTTTGAGATATCAGCTGATGTAAGAAGGGCTATATAAATACATTTGATTTGATTTGATAAAAGGCCACAATAAATGTGCAGTTTTGTAACACAACACAATGCCACCGATGTTTAGAGTTTTTAGGGAGTGTGCAATTGGCATGCTGACTGCAGGAATGTCCACCAGAGCTGTTGCCAGAGAAATTAATGTTAATTTCTCTACCACAAGCCACCTCCATTTGGCAGTACGTCCAACCAGCCTCACAACCGCAGACCACGTGTAACCATGAAAGCCCAGGTCTTCCACATCCATATTCTTTACCTCATCTGTCATATCTATCACAAAACATTATCTTTGGTTTCATTTATTTATTTTTTACTTCAGCTGGAGTCTTCACCCGGTAAGGGTTCGATTCCCACGGGGGGCCAGTACAAACCTTTTTTTTTTAATTTAAAAAATGCATGAAATGTATGCATTCACTACTGTAAGTCGCTCTGGATAAGAGCGTCTGCTAAATGACAAAAAATATATATATATACAAATTAGGAGGCCTGTGTCTTGTGACCGTAGCGTATGTGTAGGTATGTACAGCAGGACCAAATCGGAAATATAGGTAGGAGCAAGCCCATGTAATGCTTTGTAGGTTAGCAGTAAAACCTTGAGATCAGCCCTTGCCTTAACAGGAAGCCAGTGTAGGGAGGCTAGCACTGGAGTAATATGATACATTTTTTGGGTTCTAGTCAGGATTCTAGCAGCCGTATTTAGCACTAACTGAAGTTTATTTAGTGCTTTATCCGGGTAGCCAGAAAGTAGAGCATTGCAGTAATCCAACCTAGAAGTAACAAAAGCATGGATTAATTTTTCTGCATCATTTTTGGACAGAAAGTTTCTGATTTTTGCAATGTTACGTAGATGGAAAAAAGCTGTCCTTGAAACAGTCTTGATATGTTCCTCAAAATAGAGATCAGGGTCCAGAGTAATGCCGAGGTCCTTCACAGTCTTTATTGTCCTCAGCACAGGTAGGTGTGCCTGTGTAATGATCATGCTGTTTGAACAGCTTCTTGATATGCCACACCTGTCAGGTGGATAGATTATCTTGGCAAAGGAGAAATGCTCAATAACAGGGATCATGTAGGTTGTTTACGCGTATGGAATATTTCTGGGATCCTTTATTTCAGGTCATGACACATGAGACCAACACTTTACATTTTGCATTTATATTTTTGTTCAGTATATATTATTCACCAGTTAATGTACATGGTGAACTCGTACACATCGTAAATATTAAAATAGAACACAGAACTTCAGAACATGTCAATATCAGATTGGGAAAAATGTATGTTCTGCAAGCATAGCCAAAGACATGACCCCTTATTGACATCTGACTTAAACCAACCAAATAGAATAAATAAACATTAAATACACATTTCTGCAGTGGCAAGTGGAAACATAACTAACCACGTCACATTCTCTCCTGCTGAATTCCACTTGCACACTATAAACAACATATGAGGAATGCAATACCTTGCAGTGTATGTCCCCAAATATTCCAGACTATAGACAATTCTCTAAAGAGAACTAGGGGAATTGAAAGACCCCACAGGAAAACATGCCTGTTACATGTTATGTACACTCCGTGACACTGGTTACTCCATATAATTTTTTTTTAAACCTGGGCCGACTTGACCTCTGACCCATTAACCCAGTAGGGCCCTTCTGAAAGCAAAAAACAAAAACAAGCAGCAATATGTAACTTGTTGTATTTTTTTATGTTCAAAAGCTCCAAAAGGTTGCTGGTGGTCATCCAATGTGATGCAACAGTAACAACAGTGTGCCCCTAGCCTGCCTGAGAACCGCTATATTCACTGGTATTCATTTTCTATAAATCTAAATATATATATATTTTTTCCTCTCTGTGTATTCATAATTTTCCTTCAGTTTGCGAGTGGCTGAATCTCACCGGAGAAATCAACGCCCCTCTATCTCAATTTGTGTTCCTCATGTATATGATGCTGTCTGGACCAAAAGAGTATAACATGTTGCCGCCATAGCATTTGATTGATTGATGCCGGCAAGCATTTGACCTCCCTTGATAAATAATGAGCTAATCAGTGTTGAGCTGAGCTCCTCAAGGGAGGCCAGTTTGGATTTGTCTTCACACCAATCAAATCTCATCCTAACCAAAATGTCATTTTTAGAAAAACTTGTCTGTTTCTGGTCTGCTTGTGTTGATGTCCTGCAGTAGCTAGCTTGCTAAATTGGCCATTTCCTAAGCCATGTATGGAGTTGGGGATTTGACCTTGTGGTTATGACTTACAGGCCAATGACTATGACGGCAATCTTTACCCAGTAAATTACTGTGAGTTTATATATATAGAGTGTGAAACTCTTTATTTTTATGGCAATTCTGATCTAACCATAAATACATATGTTGTGCCACTGGCCTGAAACGATTGACGTTCAATATGTAGCCTAGTAGGCTCACGTTAACTAGCTAGGTACTTAGCTGATTCATTGTTGCCCATGCGAGGAAGTTCGGCTAGCAAGCATTTTAGCGAGGTAGCCTATGACAACAAAAACTACAAGCATACTGTATGACAGAGCCAAAGACCGTTTTGCAAACATAAAAGAGAGGAGGATGGCATTGGTGTTCAACTAGTCTACAAGTAGGGTGAGTCAAAAAAACACGTTTTACTTGCGCACGCACAAACACACACACACACACAGACACACAGACATCAGTACCATGGACAGCCACATGATATTTAGCAACATTGACTGGACTAAATAGTTGTTGGTATCTTTAAGTTTGTTTTCAGTGTATTGAACTAAGCATATATAGCCTTCTTGATGTGAGGGGTTTACATGTTTAAGTGTAAATGGTGCTGGGTTAGCGGAGGCAGTGCTTCTGTTGTCTTTGTGCTGACTTGCTGTAACGCCATGTTTCTAAATCAGTGGTTGTTAGTAAACTGTGGAAAACATTAACTTGCTTGACCTTACTGCAGGTCATATAACTGTTTGTTACATGCAATATTTGCTTTGTGGACTTCACCAGACAGATGTTGCTCTCCGGTTTTGTGATGAAAGAAACATATGTGTAGTTGAATTTATTCCTCCACTGTCTGACTGTTGTCTTTTTGTTGTCACTGCCTTATTGTATATCATGGTGGCATATGAATGAATGGGTTATAGAGCAAACAATGCAATTATCACTATATACAGTAGGTTGTAATATGGCTTTATTTACTGGCTTGACTTGACTTTCTCAGTGATTTTTCCAACGCACCTCTACTGGTCATAACTAGCTAACTGATGTATAATGTTACTTGTCCTTGTGTTAGATTACTGATGTCTATGGTCTGAAACCATGCTGATATTGGCTGGCTAGCTACTTGCACCAAGATGGCTGCTGTAGAAGGAATCTGACATGCACCAAGAAGGCTGCTGTGGCATGGATCTGACATGCACCAAGATTGCGGCTGTGGCATGGATCTGACATGCACCAAGATGGCTGCTGTAGCATGGATCTGACATGCACCAAGATGGCTGCTGTAGCATGGATCTGACATGAACCAAGATGGCTGCTGTAGCATGGATCTGACATGCACCAAGATGGCTGCTGTAGAATGACTCTGACATGCACCAAGATGGCTGCTGTTGCATGGATCTGACATGTGTTTGAATGTTAAATGACGAGACAGAGGCATTGATGCGAGTAACCAGTCTTGTTCAGTATATTGCAATACATCCGGGTACTTCAAGCACACCGGTAAAAACACTGGAGTTGCAGTAATTAACATTTACCAACAGATGGCATCACTGTGCCATCTTACACCCATAACATCTTTCCTTTTATAAAATAGGACAGGAGCTGTCAATTCACTAACAAAACAAACCTAGTAATAATTTCCAACATGAACAGTTTAGTTATTTTATTTTTATTTTTTTCAGGTAACAACTTAACACATTTTGATACTCTCTTCACTTTTATCTCTGTCTGTCAACAATCCCTAATGGGAAACCTACAGATTAAGTCTTTTTGGTGGCTGGGACAGACGCCCACAGCGTGAAAAGACAGGGGGCTTGTCTGCGAGGACTGCAGGTTCCCGCACAGGCGTGTCACCTGACTGTCTAAGGGGAGTATTGATGGGCGAGGGAGCGGCCGACCTGTGATCCCCTGGCTCTTCGCCCAGTGCCTCAGGCCCCATGTGACTTGCTGGGGTTCTGTCTTTTGTCATGCGACCCCTTCGACCATCAGGGTTCTGAGTAGGTGTTGGCTCAGCAATCCGAAGGTCAACCCTGTTACGACGGTACAGTGATCCATTCACCTCAACCAAGTAGGAGCGTGGTGCCACTTTCTGTACACAGGATCCGAGTCTCCAGAGGCCAGTCCGGTCCCCTGGTAGTGGCTTCATCTGCACCGTTTCACCCACCCTGAGCTCAGGTAAGTCTTTTGCTGATTTGTCATAGATGAACTTGGAGACCTGTCTTCTGTGACGTAGCTTCACCAGCACGTCTGTCACCACACATGGCTCCAGGAGAGTGCTGGCTACTGGCAGAGCTGCTTTTAAGCGCCGTGCCATGAGGCGCTGGGCCGGGCTGCTATCCATGCCCTCTGTCGGGGTATTGCGCCACTGCAGGATTGCTTTCCAGGCATCTTTGCCCTCTCGCAGAGATTTTTTGCAGAGGTTCTTTGCGATTCTGACTGCTGACTCAGCCTTCCCATTAGCTTTTGGGTGTCGTGGTGATGAAGTGACGTGCTCGAATTCCCAATCTGCAGCAAATTTTCGGAACTCAACTCCGGAGAATTGGGGTCCATTGTCTGAAATTACCCTATCTGGCTGGCCATAGCGGGCAAACTGAGCCTTGCAGCGTTTGATTGTTGTCTCTGCTGAGAGGTCGGGGAGGAGGTCAATCTCCCAGAAGTCTGAGTAATGATCGACTACCAGCAGAAAGTCTTTGCCACTGTGCTGGAAGAGATCTAGACTTACTATCTGCCAGGGGCGCATCGGTAGCTCGTGGGACATCATCGTCTCTCTCTGTTGCTCAATGGCATATTCATTGCAGATTGTGCATTTACTGACATAGTCTTTGATTTCACTCTGCATTCCTGGCCAATACAGTGTGTCATGTGCTTGTCTGTAACAGGCCTCACCTCCTATGTGACTTGAGTGCACGCGCGCCAACATCTCAGGGCGCAGAGACCGGGAATAACGACTCTCTGACCCTTGAATATTACTCCGTTTTGAACACTGAGCTCCTCTTTGACTGGCCAATAATCTCTGACGGCTAAAGCAGTTTCTTCCTTGCAGTCGGGCCAGCCCATCAGAATCACAGACCTCAATGCCTGGAGTTGCTCGTCCCTGTCTGTGTGCTGTCTGATTTATATAAGGCGCTGGTCCGTGACATTGAGGTAGTCAGCCTGGTTGATGTGTTCAACATCCACTTGCTCTGTTTGTAAGCTGCACACTGCGTGTCGTTCATGCATGGAGCGTGTGTGAGTGCCTGATGCAGTAGCCCTGCTGAGCGTGTCACTCACATACATCTCTGGCCCTGGCTTGTACACCACCTTGAGGTTGTAGTTTTGTAGGGCCAGTAGCATGCTCTGCAGTCGTTTCGGGGCATTCAGGAGAGGCTTGCTGAATATAGCAATAAGGGGCTTGTGATCTGTCTCTGCAGTAATATTGTCGCGCCCGTACAGGTAGTGGTGGAAGCGTTGGCATGCAAACACAATGCTGAGGCACTCCTTCTCTATCTGGGCATAGTTCTGCTCTGTTGGGGTGAGTGCACTAGAGGTGAATGCCACAGGCTGGCCATCCTGCATGAGTCAACAGCCAAGTCCATACTGGCTTGAGTCACTCTGAATCGTGACAGGTTTTGACACATCGTAGTATCGCAGTACAGGTGTCTGGGTGACCAGTTGTTTTATTTCCCTCACCGCTGCGTCATGTTTTGGGAGCCAATGCCAGATGGTGTCCTTGTCCATGAGCCTCCTTAGTGGCTCACACACTTCAGAGAGCCGCGGTAGGAACTTGGCCAGGTAGGTGACGAAGCCGACGAAGCGCTGCACTGCCTTCACGTCAGATGGGTGGGGCATTTCCAAGACAGCCTTCACTTTTTCAGGATCCGCCTTCAATCCAGTGGAGAACAAGATGTGCCCATGAAAGCGGACCTCTGGCACTTTAAACTGAAGCTTTTTTATGCTTAGCCTTAGCTTGACCTGTCTGCATCTGACCATCAGGGCCAGCAGCTTGGCGTCATGGTCACATTCTGCCTCCTAATCACTGTCCCCACAGCCCACTACGAGGATGTCATCTGCTATGGGTTCCACGCCACTGACTCCCATCAACAGCTCATGCTGTTTCCGCTGATACACCTCTGGAGCCACGGAGACTCCAAAACGGGAGCTTCAACCACCTCTTCCTGCCCCAGGGTGTCCAAAAGGTGGTCATGTAGCTGCTGGGCTCGTCGAGCTTGCACTGCAGGAAGGCATCTCTGGCGTCCACGAGCGTGAAGACTCTGGCCTTTGGGAGCTTGTAAAGAACATCCTCCAACGTGGGCATAATGTAATGTGAGCGTCTCAGAGCCGGTTGAGGTGTTTAGGATCAATGCATATCCGTAGCTTGTCTGGTTTCTTGACGTTGACCATATTACTTATCCAGTCTGTAGGCTCGGTGATGGATATCATGTGGCCATCTGCTTCGTATTTGTCAAGCTGAGCCTTTGTAGCTGCTTTCATGGCCACTGGTACATTGCGGGGTGCATACTGGACAGGCTGGATTGCTGCGTCCAACTCAAAGTGGACTTCGCCGGGAACTGACTCGACCGGTGCGTTGAAGACATCATGGTACTTGCTTAGGAGTGTCTCCTTGCTCAGGGGCCCAGCCTGGACATTGTCTATAATGTTAAGATCAGCTGGGATGGTGAAGTTAATAAGTCCAAGGCGCTCGCATGTAGAACCTGACAGTAATGGCTGTTGACTAGCCTCAACTATTTCAAACTCAAGGGTGTGTTTCTGGCCACGTAAAACACACTCTGTCACAAACAGGCCTAAAGAGGTCATGAACTGTCCTGAATACAGTTTCAGCTTGGTGCTACTCTGTGTGAGTTTGTCTCTGGGCGCGAGCCTCCTTTTGTCTTTAAGGCTCATAACGTTACATGTGGCCCCTGAATCTAGCTGGCATTGCTGTGGTTTATTATTAAGTAGCAGAGTGACAAACCACTTTTGTCATTTTGCCCTCACTGCCCCTATGCACTCGCTAGCATATACATCCTCTGTGCTGTTGTTCCCTTCATCTGTGTTTGTTTCAATGGAGTGCACTTTACCCTTCTTTCTCTTGCTTTTCATGCAGACCCTTGCGAAGTGATTAGCTGTACCAAAGGATTTGCATATTTTTCCATAGGCTGAGCAGTATTCTTTTCCTCGTCCATGAGAAATGCCACAATATCGGCACGTATTGGGGTTGTCTGCTGCAGTGTTGGCTGTAGTATTAGCATTAGCTGTGGCAAAGGGGAATTTCTTTACTGGCTGCCTGAATGTAGCATTGACATTGTCCATATGTTGTCTTTCTAGTTCCATGGACCTTATCCGTATATCAGTAAGCTCTGCTGCACGGCATGTCTCCACTGCCAAGACCAGCGTCAGGTCAAGTTCTCTCAGCAAACGTCTGTGGGTGCCCTCATCAGTTATGCCAAGCACTAGCTTATCTCTGATCAGTTCATCTCTTAAAGCGCCATAGTCACATGTAGCTGCCTTTTCCCTTAGCCTAGTGACAAAGCTGTCAATGGACTCCCCGTCCTCCTGTTTGCAACAACCGAAAACATAACGCTCGTAGATAACGTTCTTTGCTGGCTTAAAGTGATGTTCAAGAGCATGAAGAATAGCTGTAGCGTTACCTTGCTGAGCTGCTGTTAGGTTCAGGTTGTGTTTGTATACGTGTCGGCATTCTGTTCCCATTATAGTCCTCAAAGTGGCAGCCACTACCTCATCGTCCTTTTCCTGAAGTCCCGTTGCTAGTGCATGGTCCTCCCATTCACCTCTAAACGTATCCCAGTTTGTGCTCCAGTCTCCGCTGAGCTTCATAACGGCGGGAGGGGGAATGTTCGCTGCCATGTCTAACCGGTGCTAACAACACTGAAGCTAACTAGCAAACTCACTCTAGCTAAGGACAATTCCGGCATCCGGCGAAGTTTTACTCAAATAAGCATTTTTTAGGGGGTAAACCAGAACAGGTTGCTCTAATTTGCGGAAAGCATGGTTAGTTATCCCACTTCTGACACCATGTTTGAATGTTAAATGACGAGACAGAGGCATTGATGCGAGTAACCAGTCTTGTTCAGTATATTGCAATACATCCGGGTACTTCAAGCACACCGGTAAAAACACTGGAGTTGCAGTAATTAACATTTACCAACAGATGGCATCACTGTGCCATCTTACACCCATAACAACATGCACCAAGATGGCTGCTGTTGCATGGATCTGACATGCACCAAGATGGCTGCTGTAGCATGGATCTGACATGCACCAAGATGGCTGCTGTAGCATGGATCTGCAGCAGGGAGAAACAACCATGTATGAGTCACATGCTAAATGCCACCACCATTACTTCAATAGAGCATGCTAGCTAATCGCTCATACAGCAATAATATCAAAGTGCATGGCTAGAATTACATCAAACTCTAACAGGATACTGTACATATAGCTAATATACATGGTGAACTCGTACACATCGTAAATATTAAAATAGAACACAGCACTTCAGAACATGACCTACCGCTTGCATGTCAATATCAGACTGGGAAACATATATGTTTGCGATCTCACCCTATCTGCAACCATAGCCAATGGCATTACCCCTTATTTATATCTGACTTAGAATAAATAAATATTAAATACACATTTCTGCTTTGGCATGGGGAACATAACTAACCACGTTACACAAGCCTGATACATTTATGGATTTTTTAAAGTTCCTTTTCTCCGTACCTCTTGACTAGGTCGCTCAGTGTTGGGTTAAGGTCGCTGCAATATTAATCACACATGCTCTTCTGTAAGCCTTTATAAAGACTTCATAACTGGCAGTGGAAATGCACAAACTTTAATTAACATAACCATAGACCACTTAAACCCTTCCACTCGCCACAGCCCCACTAAGCCACGCCTCCAATGATTGTACTTCTATATTCAAAATATTGGGTACAACAATTTATCATTTGGTATTTTATTAGGATCCCCATTGGCTGTTGTGAAAGCAGCAGCTACTCTTCCTGGGGTCCACACAAAACATGACACATGACATAATACAGAACATTAATAGACAAGAGCTCAAGGACAGGACTACATCAATTTAAAAAAGGCACAAATAGCCTACATATCAATATATACACACAAACTATCTAGGTCAAATAGGGGAGAGGCGTTGTGCCGTGAGGTGTTGCTTTATCTGTTTTTTTAAACCATTATGCTACATTATCCACACACGTACCCTTAAAGGTACTAAACAGTACCAAGTTAGATCATGTGTACATCTGAAGGTACATGATGTGTATTTTGATCTTTTTTCACCCCAGGGAACAATACTGTACCTTAACCTGGGGTGGACTTAGTGATTTGGAGGCCCAAGGCAGAGTCGAGTCTGAGGCCTTCACCGGACAAAGCATCTGAGCGAGCGAAACAGCGCCACTCTTTACTAAATAAATGCATTATCTATTAACTGAGTAAATTCCTGTAACGTATATTGCATTATTCTTGTTAAACTGTTCAGGTATGTTTTGTTTTTCTGGACTTTTTAATCATATACAGTACCTGTCAAAAGTTTGGACACACCTACTCATTCAAGGGTTTTTCTTTATTTTTACTATTTTCTACATTGTAGAATACTAGTGAAGACATCAGAACTGAAATAAAACATATGGAATCATGTAATAACCAAAAAATGTCAAAATATATTTTATATTTGAGATTCTTCAAAGTAGCCACCCTTTGCCTTGATGACAGCTTTGCTCACTCTTGGCCTACTCTCAAAAAGTTTCATGAGGTAGTCACCTAGAATGCATTTCAATTACAAGGTAGGGGTGGTATACAGAAGATAGCCCTATTTGGTAAAAGGCTGTCCATATTATGGCAAGAACAGCTCAAATATGCAAAGAGAAACGACAGTCCATCATTACTTTAATAACCTCTTCGCTATAGGGGGCAGTATTTTCACGGCCGGATGAAAAACTACCCAAATTAAACGGCCTACTACTCGGGCCCAGAGTCAAATATTTGCATATTAGTAGTATATTTCGATAGAAAACTGTTCTGATTCTAAAACTGTTTGAATGATGTCTGTGAGTATAACAGAACTCATATGGCAGGCAAAAACCTGAGAAAAATCCAACCAGGAAGTGGAAAGTCTGAGACTTGTAGTCTTTCAGACCATTTTCTATTGAAACTACAGTGTCTCTGGGGTCAACTTGCACTTCCCAAGGCTTCCACTAGATGTCAACAGTCTTTACAAAGTTGTTTCAAATCAAATCAAATTTATTTATATAGCCCTTCGTACATCAGCTGAAATCTCAAAGTGCTGTACAGAAACCCAGCCTAAAACCCCAAACAGCAAGCAATGCATGTGAAAGAAGCACGGTGGCTGGGAAAAACTCCCTAGGAAAAACTCCTGAGAAAGGCCAAAAACCTAGGAAGAAACCTAGAGAGGAACCAGGCTATGAGGGGTGGCCAGTCCTCTTCTGGCTGTGCCGGGTGGATATTATAACAGAACATGGTCAAGATGTTAAAATGTTCGTAAATGACCAGCATGGTCAAATAATAATAATCATAGTAATTGTCGAGGGTGCAACAAGCACGTCCGGTGAACAGGTCAGGGTTCCGTAGCCGCAGGCAGAACAGTTGAAACTGGAGCAGCAGCATGGCCAGGTGGACTGGGGACAGCAAGGAGTCATCATGCCAGGTAGTCCTGAGGCATGGTCCTAGGGCTCAGGTCCTCCGAGAGAAAGAAAGAAAGAGAGAAAGAGAGAATTAGAGAGAGCATATTTACATTCACACAGGACACCGGATAAGACAAGAGAATACTCCAGATGTAACAGACTGACCCTAGCCCCCCGACACAAACTACTGCAGCATAAATACTGGAGGCTGAGACAGGAGGGATCAGAAGACACTGTGGCCCCATGCGATGATACCCCCGGACAGGGCCAAACAGGCAGGATATAACCCCACCCACTTTGCCAAAGCACAGCCCCCACACCACTAGAGGGATATCTACAACCACCAACTTACCGTCCGAAGACAAGGCCGAGTATAGCCCACAAAGATCTCCGCCACGGCACAACCCAAGGGGGGGCGCCAACCCAGACAGGAAGACCACGTCAGTGGCTCAACCTACTCAAGTGACGCACCCCTCCCATGGACGGCATGGAAGAACACCAGTAAGTCAGTGACTCAGCCCCTGTAAAAGGGTTAGAGGCAGAGAATCCCAGTGGGAAGAGGGGAACCGACAAGGCAGAGACAGCAAGGGCGGTTCGTTGCTCCAGCCTTTCCGTTCACCTTCACACTCCTGGGCCAGACTATACTTAATCATAGGACCTACTGAAGAGATAAGTCTTCAGTAAAGACTTAAAGGTTGAGACTGAGTCTGCGTCTCTCACATGGGTAGGCAGACCATTCCATAAAAATGGAGCTCTATAGGAGAAAGCCCTACCTCCAGCCGTTTGCTTAGAAATTCTAGGGACAATTAGGAGGCCTGCGTCTTGTGACCGTAGCGTACGTGTAGGTATGTACGGCAGGACCAAATCGGAAAGATAGGTAGGAGCAAGCCCATGTAATGCTTTGTAGGTTAGCAGTAAAACCTTGAAATCAGCCCTTGCCTTAACAGGAAGCCAGTGTAGGGAGGCTAGCACTGGAGTAATATGATCAAATTTTTTGGTTCTAGTCGGGATTCTAGCAGCCGTATTTAGCACTAACTGAAGTTTGTTTAGTGCTTTATCCGGGTAGCCGGAAAGTAGAGCATTGCAGTAGTCGAGCCTAGAAGTAACAAAAGCATGGATTAATTTTTCTGCGTCATTTTTGGACAGAAAGTTTCTGATTTTTGCAATGTTACGTAGATGGAAAAAAGCTGTCCTTGAAGCAGTCTTGATATGTTCTTCAAAAGAGAGATCAGGGTCCAGAGTAACGCCGAGGTCCTTCACAGTTTTATTTGAGACGACTGTACAACCATCCAGATTAATTGTCAGATTCAACAGAAGATCTCTTTGTTTCTTGGGACCTAGGACAAGCATCTCTGTTTTGTCCGAGTTTAAAAGTAGAACATTTGCAGCCATCCACTTCCTTATGTCTGAAACACAGGCTTCTAGCGAGGGCAATTTTGGGGCTTCACCATGTTTCATTGAAATGTACAGCTGTGTGTCGTCCGCATAGCAGTGAAATTTAACATTATGTTTTCGAATGACATCCCCAAGAGGTAAAATATATAGTGAAAACAATAGTGGTCCTAGAACGGAACCTTGAGGAACACCGAAATTTACAATTGATTTGTCAGAGGACGAACCATTCACAGAGACAAACTGATATCTTTCCGACAGATAAGATCTAAACCAGGCCAGAACTTGTCCATGTAGACCAATTTGGGTTTCCAATCTCTCCAAAAGAATGTGGTGATCGATGGTATCAAAAGCGGCACTAAGATCTAGGAGCATGAGGACAGATGCAGAGCCTCGGTCTGACGTCATTAAAAGGTCATTTACCACCTTCACAAGTGCAGTCTCAGTGCTATGATGGGGTCTAAAACCAGACTGAAGCGTTTCGTATACATTGTTTGTCTTCAGGGAGGCAGTGAGTTGCTGTTTGAGTCTTCTATGGTGAATTTTGACCGAATAACAGCCGGTTCAAGCAGTGTATTGTCTGAGGTCATGTAGTTACTTCATGCGCATTCACGCATGGATAGCATTTTTATTTTTCTTCTGTAATGAATACGCTATTGTCCGGTTGGAATATTATCGATTGTTTATGTTAAAAACACCCTAAGGTTTGATTGGAAACAGCATTTGACATGTTTCTACAAACGGTAATGGAACTTTTGAGCTTTTCGTCTATTGATTTGCGCCCGTCTCGTGCCTTTGGAATAGTGTTCTGGACGCGCCAAAAAAACGGAGGTATTTGGACATAAATTATGGACTTTATCAAACAAATGAACATTTCTTGTAGGAGTCCTTCCGAGTGCATTCCGCCGAAGATCAGCAAAGGTAAGAAAATATTTATAACAGTATTTTAGAGTTTTGACAACGCCGTGGCTTGACGGCTAACTGTATAGCTTGCATTGATGGCGGAGCTCTGTACACAGAATTTTGAAAAATGTGCTTTCTCCGTAAAGTTATTTTGAAATCTGACACAGCGGTTGCATTAAGAGGTAGTATATCAATAATTCTTTAAATAATTGTTATATATTTTGTCAACGTTTATGATGAGTATTTCTGTAAATGAATGTGCACATTCACCGGAAGTTTTGGAGGCAAATCATTTTCTGAACATCACGCGCCAATGTAAAATGCTGTTTTTGGATATAAATATGATCTTGATCGAACAAAACATACATGTATTGTGTAACATGATGTCCTAGGAGTGCCATCTGATGAAGATCATGAAAGGTTAGTGCTTCATTTTAGCTGGATTTTGGCTTTTTGTGACACATCTCCTTGCTAGAAAAATGGCTGTGTGGCTTTTCTTGTTTAGGTGGTGTCCTAACATAATCTAATGTTTTGCTTTCGCTGTAAAGCCTTTTTGAAATCGGACAACGTAGTTGGATTCAAGAGAAGTGTATCTTTAAAATGGTGTAAAATAGTCATATGTTTGAGAAATTGAAATTATTCGATTTTTGATGTTTTGAATTTTGCGCCCTGCTGTTCCATTGGCTGTTGGCTAAGGGTCCCGCTGGCGGAACGGGGTTCCGCTAGCGGAACGCCTAGATGCAAGAATTAAGATGTGAAGGTCAGTCAATTAGGACAATTTCAAGAACTTTGAAAGTTTCTTCAAGTGCAGTCGCAAAAACATCAAACGCTATGATGTTTCTCATGAGGATCGCCACAGGAAAGGAAGACCCAGAGTTACCTTTGCTGCAGAGGATAAGTTCATTAGAGTTACCAGCCTCAGAAATGGCAGCCCAAATAAAAGCTTCACAGAGTTCAAGTAACAGATGCATCTCAACAACAACAACTGTTCGGAGGAGACTGCATGAATGAGGCCTTCATGGTCGAATTTCTGCAAAGAAACCACTACTAAAGGACACCAATAATAAGACGAGACTTGCTTGGGCTGAGAAACACTAGCAATGGGAAAGGGAAAGAGGGATACCTAGTCAGTTGAACAACTGAATGCATTCAACTGAAATGTCTTCCGCATTTAGCCCAACCCCTATGAATCAGAGAGGTGCGGGGGCTGCCTTAATCGACATCCACGTCTTCGGCGCCAGGGGAACAGTGGGTTAACTGCCTTGCTCAGGGGCAGAATGACAGATTTTTACCTTGTCAGCTTCGGGGACATTAGACCAGTGGAAATCTGTCCTTTGGTCTGATGAGTCCAAATTTGCGATTTTTGGTTCCAACCTCCGTGTCTTTGTGAGACGCAGAGTAGGTGAACGGATTATCTCCGCATGTGTGGTTCCCCCGTGAAGGATGGAGGAGGAGGTGTGATGGGGTGGCGGTGCTTTGCTGGTGACACTGTCAGTGATTTATTTAGAATTCAAATCGAACTTGTCATGTTGTGTTGCTACTATGCTGTGTTGTCATATGTTACTACCATGCTATGTTGTTATCTTAGGTCTCTCTTTATGTAGTGTTGTCTCTCTTGTCGTGATGTGTGTTTTGTCCTATATTTGTATTTCTTTTTTTATTCATCAGGACTCAGTGTAATCCTCCCTGTATTCTCCATCCCACAGCCATACAGTCTAGTATAGGACTCAGTGTAATCCTCCCTGTACTCTCCATCCCACAGCCATACAGTCTAGTATCCATCATCAGGACTCAGTGTAATCCTCCCTGTACTCTCCATCCCACAGCCATACAGTCTAGTATCCATCATCAGGACTCAGTGTAATCCTCCCTGTACTCTCCATCCCACAGCCATACAGTCTAGTATAGGACTCAGTGTAATCCTCCCTGTACTCTCCATCCCACAGCCATACAGTCTAGTATCCATCATCAGGACTCAGTGTAATCCTCCCTGTACTCTCCATCCCACAGCCATACAGTCTAGTATCCATCGTCAGGACTCAGTGTAATCCTCCCTGTACTCTCCAACCCACAGCCATATCATAGCATACTCATTTGAGTGTTCCGGATTTACGTTTACTATATTACGTTTAGTCTATGAGACCAGTCTGAATACACAAGTGACTCCTGGCATTATACCTAAAGCGGACAATGCAATTGGCTGCACTTGCATTAACAGAAATCCCATGCAGCCTTGTTTACAAATTGGAACACTGGAATGGGAGATGTAATCTACACCTTCATTAGGATGATAGAAATCCTCATTATTTTCTTGAATGTTTTTTTCAATTTGAGCGCAATTATTTCTGTATTGCCTTCACTTTCTCTTTCTGAACTTTTTTAGTGATTGACATGGGTGGGGCTTCGTGACAATGATCAAGAGCATCTGCTCACCGATTGACACCTACAATGCAGTTCCACCTCAAACACCACCAAAATATCCCCTATGTAGTCTGCTATCTGGTTAATGCTTGATCTGATTGAATCTTTGTCTCAGCCTTACTTTCCCATAATTACTGCTGTCAAAGACACATGGCTGGTGATCAAAGTACATACATGATAGTTATGCCACGATAATACTCTGGCTTGTAGAGTATTGATGAGTTTGGACCAGATCAACAGGACAGTGAGGACACTATTCCAGTTGTGGAAAAAGTACCCAATTGTCATACTTAAGGCATCTTTAAAAAAGTAAAGATACCTTAATAGAAAATGACTCAAGTAAAAGTACAAGTCACCCAGTAAAATGATACTTGAGTAAAAGTTTAAAAGTATATGGTTTAAAATATACTTAAGTATAAAAAAAGTAAACGTAATTGCTGAAATATACTTGAAAGTATAAATAATTTCAAATTCCGTATATACAATAGTCTGTCTGATAAAGTAGTCTCATACAGTAGTCTGATACAAAAGTCTGTCTGAAACAGTAGTCTGTCTGATACAGTAGTCTGATACAGTAGTCTGTCTGATACAGTAGTCTGTCTGATACAGTAATCTGAAACTTGTCTGTCTGACACAGTAGTCTGATACAGTAATCTGATACAATCAATTAATAAATCAAATGTATTCATAAAGCCCTTTTTACATCAGCCGATGTCAAAGTGCTATACAGAAACCCAGCCTAAAACCCCAAACATCAAGCAATGTAGTTGTAGAAGCACAGTATTCTGTCTGATACATTAGTCTGTCTGATACAGTAGTCTGATGGGGTAGTCTGTCGTATACAGTAGTCTGTCTGAAACAGTAGTCTGTCTGATGACAATGATGGAGCTAAAACTATTTTTAAACACTCTTTCAGAACATTTTATTATCAAATGACCAATATGTAAAACACATGTATTTTGTGCTGCTGCTACATTGTTACCTACATGTAGGAGCACACAGCAGAAAGGATACACAACCAGTTGTGATTTTAGCATGTAAATCTTGTGCACGCCAGCAAAGCCACTACACAACACAACACAAAACAATACATTAATTGCACTTTAACGGTTACAAACAGTGCCCACAAACTGTTAGGGCCTACATAAAGCTGTCCCAACAGCAAAGTCCCAACAGCAGTCCCAACACCTTACCACTGCTACACCTGGCTATCAGTGGAGCCATGTCTGGCAGCGAAACAGTTAATTCAGCCTCATTTACCGCCTTCTTAAAAAATATAGCTGATATGGCTGACTTGTTTAAACAAATGTGGTTTCTACTGACAATTGAGATGTACAAACGATGGCATAAGGGAACGACGAGCGGATAAGAGACAATCCGTCATTTCGATTAAGACATAAATGAGCGAGCTAGGATGGACGTTGTCAATATAACTACTTGTTCAGCACTTTTGAAATATACAGCAACAGAATTCAGAATATGGGCTGTTCTAACAGTATTCTCTCTGTACACCAAGTCAGAACCGTAGGATAAATAACGGGGGCATATAAGCAGAAAATGAAAACTCAGTACAGGAGGGGAAAAGGGACCAAATTATTAGCATGAGGCACATGGGCTACTAACAGCTTACTACACGACATATATTTAGTATTACTTTCTTAGCTACAGTACACGTATCTCCCTGGGATATTACATCATTTATGCAGCAGCATACAAAGCATTTTTGGACTCACCTTGTTGTGCTGTGAGCACTTCCTTCCAAACCACTCATTGTTGAATTTGCGATGTCTAACTTGTTGTGTAATGTTTATGTCCAATGGCCGATAAACACCGATACGTTTTAGCTATAATTTCACTCCATTATTTATCTTCATATGACAAGGATTAAAAAGGATTTGCCAGTAGATTGTCGACTTGATTCATGATATTGACTTCTAGCTAAGATGTTGAAAGTATGATGTTGACATGATCAGTCCAATCAAAGCTACTCTACATGTAACGTGATTTGATGTCATTTTATCTGTGGCCAATGACCTTCTTGGATGGGCACTTCTAATGTAACTCTATGGCATCACCCAAAGGGCTAGAATTTTGGAAGTCTACCCTTTCACTTCGCCGTGACGAAGTGTCCCCATGAGAGACAGAACACAGCCAATCACGGCGCTAGGCTCCATATTTTCTGCTGGCTTGCCCCACCACCACAGAAAGCACTACTTTTAGAAAACACAGAGAATAAAAATATATAGCACACTCTCCTGAAGACAGAACAGTCCAAGGGATTGGTGAAAGACACATCAAAGATTAGTCAAATAATCAGTGGTCTGGGATGGTCCAGTACCAGAATGGGTTCAGATCCAACCCATTGCTCTTTCAACATTCCTACCTTCACTCTTTACCTTTCTGTCCTATCCAATAAACAATATACTGTTCCACTCTACTACAACAACAAAGACTGACAGGAAATCTATAACTTAGAACTCATGTACATTAAGTCTCTCAATAGGAGTTACTGCTGTTTATACTGTATCTGCCTTGTTTGATTTAAAACAGTCAGTCAGTGACATCTACAGGACAGATGACCAGTAAGACAGAATGTTCCACACAATGCCCTCAATGGAGAAAGCTAGAAAAACAACGCCCCTCTAATTTAAAAAAAAATGCATTATCTATTAACTAAGTCAACTTATGTAACAAATATTGCATTATTCTTGTCAAACTGTTTTGGTTTGTTTTTCCTACTTAAAAAAAATTATATATAGTATATTTACTGCACATTAGCAAAATAACAAGCATTTCACAAATAACAATTGCACCTTGTTGGATTTAAAACAGTCAGTCAGTGGCATCTACAGGACAGATGACCAGTGAAATACTATCTGAACCACCAGGGTTGAAGAATGGATAGAGTTGCTTAGTGAAGGTGCAGCCAGTGAAAGAGTAGATATGACACCTGTCCTCCACATTGTAGAAGGAGACCTGACACTTCTCATAATCCACAAATACCCCCACCTTCTGGGGCTTCTCTCTCAGTAAGAGGTTGACAGGGGAATCCGCATGAGCTGTGTACTTTCCATCCTTCAGCTCCACAGTCCAGTATCCTTTATTAGGGATCGGTCTTAAACTTTCATTCATATTGATGGACTTTCTGACCACTCCCAAAGTCCACTCAGTCTTCCCCTCCACCTTCACCTCATAATAGAACTTCCCTGAGAAGCCCACATTTCCGAGGACACAGGACCAATTTGTAAACCTCTTCCCGTTGTCAGAGAGAACTTGATTTAGTTCTCCATGTCTCACTTGTTTCCCGTCCTGAGACAGGATGAGTTTACAATGTGCAGTATCAGGGTCTAGAGTCACATTCACTGTGGAGAGAAACATATGGTAAAGACAATGACATCATGACATCAACATCAGTGGTATAAAACACTATGGTAAACACAATGACATCATGACATCATTATCAGTGGTATAATATGCTATGGTAAACACAATGACATCATCAGTGGTATAATACACTATGGTAAACACAATGACATCAACATCAGTGGTATAATACACTATGGTAAACACAATGACATCATGACATCAACATCAGTGGTATATACACTATGGTAAACACAATGACATCATCATCAGTGGTATAATACGCTATGGTAAACACAATGACATCATCATCAGTGGTATAATACACTATGGTAAACACAATGACATCATGACATCAACATCAGTGGTATAATACGCTATGGTAAACACAATGACATCATGACATCAGTGGTATAATACACTATGGTAAAAACAATGACATCATCATCAGTGGTATAATACACTATGGTAAACACAATGACATCAACATCAGTGGTATAATACACTATGGTAAACACAATGACATCAACATCAGTGGTATAATACACTATGGTAAACACAATGACATGATGACATCATGACATCAGAGGGTATAATACACTATGGTAAACACAATGACATCAACATCAGTGGTATAATACACTATGGTAAACACAATGACATCATCATCAGTGGTATAATACACTATGGTAAACACAATGACATCATCATCAGTGGTATAATACACTATGGTAAACACAATGACATCATCATCAGTGGTATAATACACTATGGTAAACACAATGACATCATGACATCAGAGGGTATAATACACTATGGTAAACATAATGACATCATCAGAGGGTATAATACTAGTGGAAGACAACATGTTACTGTATTGATCTCTGACACATCATACTGTCTTCCTCTATTAGTGGTCCATGTGTGACTGAGGTAGAGAGAACAGGACATCCTGTAGCAGTTTTCATTAGGTCATGGGTGAGAACCTGTAAACTAATGTTAATACATGATTTATGGCTGGATTCAATCAGATCTGTTTTATCCAACATAGCAGTTGTTTTGACAGTGTCAGAGGTGGAACTGCATTAAGAGCTGTCAAATCCAGCAAAGTGGTCTCAAAGCATTTGCTATTATTCTGTAAGATTATACGAGACAATCCATTTAGTATGATATGTTACGTTTCGTATGGTATGTATTCATTTGTGGATGTCCATAACCCATTTTGTATGATACCTTACGAGTTACAATTTGTATGGTAAGTTATGAATTGCAATTTGTACAATATGTTATGAATTTCCAACATGTACAATGTTACACATTTTCAAAACGTATGATATGTTACGAATTCTAATTCGTTGTGGGTAAAGTTAGCTAGGTGGCTAATGTGAGCTAGCTCTAGGGTTTAGGAGATGGGTTAAGTTTAGGGGAAAGGTTAGCTAAAATGGTTAAGGTTTGAGTTAAGGAAAGGTTAGCTAAAAGGGTTAAGGTCAGGGTTAGCTAACATGCTAAGCAGTTGCAAAGTAGCTAAAAAGTAGCAGCCAAGAAAGTTGCTAAAATGCTAAAGTTGTCTGTGATGAGATTGGAACATCAACCTTTGGGTTGCTAGACGTTTACATTATACGCCCACACAGTCTGACCAGCCACCCTTTTGTTTTAGCCTTAAGTAACCTTCTATCTTATGTAATCATACCAAACATAACAAATCATACTAATTTCAGTGTACCGGATTCACATTTACTATGTTACATCTAGTCTATGAGACCAGGCTGAATACACAAATGGCTCCTTGCATTATGAGACCAGGCTGAATACACAAGTGACTCCTGGCAT
Organism: Salmo trutta; assembly: GCF_901001165.1. NCBI lineage: Eukaryota > Metazoa > Chordata > Actinopteri > Salmoniformes > Salmonidae > Salmo > Salmo trutta. Next base: position 4,308,763 of record NC_042974.1, on the reverse strand, counting down.
TATACAAAAAGCGGACATTTCCATTGGCTGCACTTGCATTACCAGAAATGCAGCCTTGTTTACAAGTTGGAACACTGGAATATGAGATGTAATCTACCCCTTCATTAGGATGATAGAAATCGTGCAATTTGATCGCAATTATTTCTGTACAGCCTACACCTTCTCTTTCTGAACTTCTAAAGCCAGTAGGGCAGGTGGGGCTTCGTGACATCAATCAAGAGCAGCTCACACAATGCAGTTCCACCTCACCAAAATATCCCCTATGTGGGTGTCTGCTATCGCTGGTTAACGCTTGATCTGATTGAATCTTGGCCTCAGCCTTACTTGCCCATGTTTACAGCTGTCACAGTAAATACATGATAGTTACGTCAGGCTAATACTCTGGCTTGTAGAGTATTGATGAGTTTGGACCAGATCAACAGGACAGTGAGGACACTATTCCTCCCTAAAATACAGCTCGAGTCACATAGTATAAAACACACCTGCATGTCTTCTGATGGTTTCAACACCTGAAATATAGAGGAAGAGACTGTTGGTTATGAAAATGAGCAACATACTGATGGATATCACAAACTACTGTAAGTGGACATTTGTGTTGTTCAATCCAGACCTCAAACTATGCAGACTTATAATAACTTTAATCTTAGTGGACATATGGGGAGAAACACTGGCATACCTGACACCCCCGCTGCCCCGGCAAGGTGGGGACCACAAGAGACCATTTAATTTATACATATATATAATAAATCATTTTGACAGTAACCCTCCAAAGAGTCATTCATAAACCTTTTTCATTTCCAAATGTACCAGGAAGCTAAATGTAGTTTTTGGGCTTCAGGAATGTGACTGAAAAAGTGAAAAAGAAACTGATTGATAGTATGAGGGGATAGTCAGTGAACAAATGCTGTTGTCAAGGCTACGACAGCACCAGTGCAATGAGTGGAGATTACTTAGGTGTTCAAAAACTCAAACCGAGTGCCTAATGCTTCTTAGATAGTTCTTTATGAGTTTTAGTTTAGAAAATGATATCTCTGCAGAAGCAACAGTTACATTGTGTCACGTCCTGACCAGTATAAGGGTTATTTGTTATTGTAGTTTGGTCAGGACGTGGCAGAGGGTATTTTGTTCATGTGGTTCTGGGTGGTGATTTATGTAGTAGGGTGTTTGATTTATTATTTCCGGGTTTTGGTCTATGTTCTTTCTGGTTTGTGGTATTTCTATGTGTAGGTTAATGGGGGGGTTGGACTCTCAATTGGAGGCAGGTGCTTTCTCGTTGCCTCTGATTGAGAGTCCTATATATGGGTAATTGTTTGGTGTAGTGTTGTGGGAGATTGTTTCTTGTTTTGCCTGTGTGAGCATGACAAGACTTTTGTTGTTAGTTTGGTGTTCTCTTTATTTAAAAATAAATAACAAGATGAGCATCCACATTCCTGCTGCGTTTTGGTCCTCCATTCCTGACGACAACCGTTACAGAATCTCCCATCAAATAAGGACCAAGCAGCGGAGGAAGGAGCAACGGAGGGACGATCTTGAGAAGTGGACGTGGGAGGAGATTATGGCCGGAGAAGGTCCATGGAGGAAGTGGAGCGAAGACCGGGAACGCTACAGGGGAACACGACTGGCGTTTAAGCCCGAGAGGCAGCCCCAATAATTTTTTTTGGGGGTGGGCACACAGGTAGTTTGGCTGGGCGAGGATTGAGCCCCAGGCCAAATCCCCGTACCTTTTTTGGGTAACCAGTGACTGGACAGGTCCCGTGCTTCGGGGCAATGGGTACTGTGGTGAGGCCAAGTATTTTTAGGCCGGTACGCGCAGTACCAGCGCCCCGCATTTGCCAGGGGGAAGTGGGCATCCAGCCAGTAAGAGCGATGCCAGTTCTGCGCTCGAGACCGCCAGTACGCCTCTACGGTCCAGTGCGTCAGCCCAGTCCGACTCGTTCTGTTCCCGCTCCCCGCACTAGCCCTGAGGTGCGTGTTCCCAGGCTGATACCTCCAGTACCAGCACCACGCATCAGGCTTCCAGTGCGTCAGCCCAGCCTCGAGAGTTCGGCACCAGTGTGCAGTCCAGAGTATCCGCCAACAGTGTCTAGTCCGGGACCGAGGGAATCTGCCTGCGACCCGGGACCGAGGGAATCTGCCTGCGACCCGGGACCGAGGGAATCTGCCTATGACCCGGAACCAAGGGAGTCTATCAGCAACCCGGAACTGAGTAAGTCTGTTGACGATCCGGAACTAAATATGATTAACTGTGTATCAAATGAGTCTGCCTACAGTGTGGAACGGAAGAGGTCTGCCTACGATCCGGAACGATGGGAGTCTGCCTATGGCCCGAAACTGAGCAAGTCTGTCTGCATTCTGGAGGACAGTAGGCCAGAACCACCTCCTGTATAGTTGGTGGGGGGGTGTAGAACAAGTGCCGTCGGTGACGGCAGCCAACCTCCCTTTAGTTTAGGGGGATTTTTTTGTTTGAGGTGCATCCGGGGTCTGCACCTTTAAGGGGGGGGGGGGGTACTGTCACGTCCTGGCCAGTATAAGGGTTATTTGTTATTGTAGTTTGGTCAGGACGTGGCAGAGGGTATTTTGTTCATGTGGTGATTTATGTAGTAGGGTGTTATTATTTCCAGGTTTTGGTCTGTTCTTTCTGGTTTGTGGTATTTCTATGTAGGTTAATGGAGGGGTTGGACTCTCAATTGGAGGCAGGTGCTTTCTCGTTGCCTCTGATTGAGAGTCCTATATATGGGTAATTGTTTGGTGTAGTGTTGTGGGAGATTGTTTCTTGTTTTGCCTGTGTGAGCATGACAAGACTTGTTTGTGCGTTCTTCGTTTGTTATTTTGGTGTTCTCTTTATTTAAAAATAAATAAGATGAGCATCCACATTCCTGCTGCGTTTTGGTCCTCCATTCCCGACGACAACCGTTACACATTGATGTAAGAACAGCTTGAGTTGCCATAGCAACAGCAGTGAAACTGAGCAGAAGGGAGTTGTTACTGAACTGCTGTATTTGAAGTACATGTTTAATTCATGTTTATTTAAACTACGCAACTTAGTTAAGAAACAATTTATTTTACAATGATGGCCAAACCTTCCCCTAACCCCGACGACACTGTGCCAATTGTGTGCCACCCTACAGGACTCCCGATCACAGCCGGTTGTGATATTGCCCGGGATCAAACCAGGGTCTGTACTGACGCCGCTAGCACTGAGATGCAGTGCCTTATACCTCTGCGCCACTCGGGAGCCCACAAGCTGACAGTCCCCGAAATCAGGCACTAGCATTACTTAATATGTTGATGTTTACATGACTTTGTTTGATTACCCACCGTTTTATAAGTCAGAAGACTATCCAGACCTTACTAGGACCATGTCAACGTCCTCTGTCGAATAAACGTATTTGCCTCCCTCTGGTGGTTGAAAGTATCACTACATCAATTGATTTTACTTCACTGCAACGTTACGTCAAAGGGGCAGTCCTTGGAAAACGTTTATTCAGCTCGACTGCTTCAAGGCACAGACATGGAAAATCAGTCCGAATTTGTATCGAGGCAGGCAGATCTAAATACATACCTTTCATTGCTCTACAATAATGAATGCGACCTACACACTTCCTTAAACCTAAAATAAGTAAAGTAATTTCGTGTGGAAGTCAAACATTCCTCTAGGCTCAGATAAAAAATGACAGGAGTGGCTATAGAGTCAGCTACCATCCTCAGTAGCTTTCCATCTAAGTTGTCAATGCCAGGAGGTTTGTCATTATTGATCGTTAACAATAATTTTTCCTCCACTCCCACACTAACTTTACAAAATTCAAATTGCACTGCTTTTTTTATGCATGAATATAATTGCTCACTGTTTGTCGTGGGCATTTCCTGCCTAAATTAGCCCACTTTGCCAATGAAATAATGATTGGCTTATTCAAAGCCATCTAAGTCAATGAAAGATTTGAATTTGTCTTTCTGCCCATAATTTCATTTAAAGTACTTAAGTTCTTTATCATTGATCTTGGCTTCATAATAAAAATTCTTTATGTTGAGTTTAGTCACTTAATTTCTCAATTTGCAGTAAGTAAGCCAGTCAGATGTACAGCCAGACTTACCCATTCCTTTTGCCCCAGTTTCTTAACAAGTGCATGTTTATCAATAATTGTAAGAAGCAATTTCATAAAGCATCAAGTGCAGAGGCTGGATGCTCCTCATTAATCACATCAGACCAACAAATATTTAACATCCACAGCAAAATCTTTTGTATGATCTCTTACAGTGCCTTGCAAAAGTATTCATCCACCTTGGTGTTTGTCCTATTTTGTTGCATTACAACCTGTAATTTAAATTGATTTTTATTTGAATTTCCTGTAATGGACATACACAAAATAGGTGAAGTGAAATGTAAAAATTCTTGTTTCAAAGAAATTTAAAATGGAAAAGTGGTGCGTGCATTGGTATTCACCCCTTTGCTATGAAGCCCCTTAATTAGATCTGGTGCAATTAATTACCTTCAGAAGTCACACAATTAGTTATAAAGTCCACCTGTGTGCAATCTAAGTGTCACATGATCTGATATATACACACTCTGAAAGGCCCCAGTCTGCAACACCACTAAACAAGGGATACCACCAAGCAAGCAGCACCATGAAGACCAAGGAGCTTTCCTAACAGGTCAGGGACAAAGTTGTGGAGAGGTACAGATCAGGGTTGGTTATAAAAAATATCAGAAACTCTGAACATCCCACAGAGCACCATTATATCCATTATTAGAAATGGAAAGAATATGGCACCACAACAAACCTGTCAAGAGGGCCACCCACCAAAACTCACAGACCAGGCAAGGAGAGCATTAATCAGAGGCAACAAAGAGACCAAAGAACCCTGAAGGAGCTGCAAAGCTCCACAGCGGAGACTGGAGTATCTGTCCATAGGACCACTTTAAGCCGCACACGCCACAGAGCTGGGCTTTACGGAAGAGTGGCCAGAAAAAATACATTGCTTAAAGAAAAAAATAAGCAAACACGTTTAGGGTTCGCCAAAAGGCATGTGGGAGACTCCCCAAACATATGGAAGACGGTACTCTGGTCAGATGAGACTAAAATTTTGCTTTATTGGCCATCAAGGAAAACACTGTCTGGCACAAACCACACACACACACACCAAGAACACCATTCCCACAGTGAAGCAGTGGTGGCAGCATCATGCTGTGGGGATGTTTTTCCATCGACAGGGACTGGGAAACTGGTCAGAATTGAAGGAATTATGGATGGAGCCAAATACAGGGAAATTGTTGAGGGAAACCTGTTACAGTCTTCGAGACTTGAGACTGGGACGGAGGTTCACCTTCCCGCAAGACAATGACCCTAAGCATACTGCTAAAGCAACACTCGAACCTGTTATGGACAGGACCCCTAGCCAACAGAATAGCAGGGCGCAAAATACAAAACAAAAATACCATAATACAATTTCCTCAAACAATCAACTATTTTACACCATTTTAAAGATAAGACTAGTTAATCCAACCACATTGTCCAATTTCAAAAGGCTTTACGGCGACAGCATAACATTAGATTGTTATGACATCAATTTGACAAGAAAACCACACAGCCATTTTCCAAGCAAGGAGAGGCATCACAAAAACCAGAAATACAGCTAAAATGAATCACTAACCTTTGACAATTTATCAGATGACACTCCCAGGACTCAATGTTAACCTGTTATGGCTAGGGGGCAGTATTTTCACAGCCGGATAAAAAAACGTACCCGATTTAATCTGATTATTACTCCTGCCCAGAAACTAGAATATGCATATCATTATTGGCTTTGGATAGAAAACACCCTAAAGTTTCTAAAACTGTTTGAATGGTGTCTGTGAGTATAACAGAACTCATATGGCAGGCAAAAACCAGAGAAGATTCCAAACAGGAAGTACCCTCTCTGACCATTCCTTGAGCTTCTTGGCTCTGTTTAAAGAAAATTTAGGATCTTTGCTGTAACGTGACACTTCCTACGGCTCCCATAGGCTCTCAGAACCCGGGAAAAAGCTCAATGATGTAATTCCAGCCGCTGGCTGAAAAACTTTAGCGCGTTTGGATGGTGGTCGATCAGAGGGCCATCAGACTGAGGCTCGTGCACGAGGGGACCCCATGTTTTTATTTTCTCTCTTTGTACAAAAAAACGATTTCCCGGTCGGAATATTATCGCTTTTTTACGAGAAAAATGGCATAAAAATTGATTTTAAACAGCCGTTGACATGCTTCGAAGAACGGTAATGGAATATTTAGAATTTTTTTGTCACGAAATGCGTCGTGCACGTCACCCTTCTTTACCATTCGGATAGTGTCTAGAACGCACGAACAAAACAGAGGATATTTGAAAATAACTACGGATTATTTTGAACCAAACCAACATTTGTTATTGAAGTAGAAGCCCTGGGAGTGCATTCTGACGAAGACAGCAAAGGTAATAACATTTTTCTTATAGTAAATCTGACTTTGGTCAGGGCTAAACTTGGTCGGTGTCTAAATGGCTAGCCCTGTGATGCCGGGCTATCTACTGAGAATATTGCAAAATGTGCTTTCACCGAAAAGCTATTTTAAAAATCGGACATATCGAGTGCATAGAGGAGTTCTGTATCTGTATCTATAATTCTTAAAATAATGTTTTTTTGTGAACGTTTATCGTGAGTAATTTAGTAAATTCACCGGAAGTTTGCGAGGGGTATGCTAGTTCTGAACGTCACATGCTAATGTAAAAAGCTGGTTTTTGATATAAATATGAACTTGATTGAACAAAACATGCATGTATTGTATAACATAATGTCCTAGGGGTGTCATCTGATGAAGATCAAAGGTTAGTGCTGCATTTAGCTGTGGTTTGGATTTATGTGACATTATATGCTAGCTTGAAAATGGGTGTCTGATTATTTCTGGCTGGGTACTCTGCTGACATAATCTAACGTTTTGCTTTCGCTGTAAAGCCTTTTTGAAAATCAGACAGTGTGGTTAGATAAAGGAGAGTCTTGTCTTTAAAAATGGTGTAAAATAGTCATATGTTTGAAAAATTGAAATTTTTGGATTTTCGAGGACTTTGTATTTCGCGCCACGCCCATCATTGGATATTGGAGCAGGTGTTCCGCTAGCGGAACGTCTAGATGTAAGAGTTAATGCAACCACTGAAATCTGACACAAAATAGCTTTATGGCGAAAGCACATTTTTCAATATACTGAGTACAGAGCTCAGCCATCAAAGCAAGCTATACAGTTACCCGCCAAGTTATGGAGTCAACTAAACTCAGAAAAAGTATTATAAATCTTCCCTTACCTTTGCTGATCTTTGTCGGAATGCACTCCCAGGACTCCCACAAGAAATGTTATTTTGTTCAAAAAACTTCATATTTATGTCCAAATACCTCCTTTTGTTCACGCGTTCAGATCACTATCCAAGGCAAAATGCGCGAGCGTAAAACCAGAGACAAAAAGTCAAAATGTTACATTACCGTTCGTAGAAACATGTCAAACGATGTTTACAATCAATCCTTAGGGTCTTTTTAACATAAAAATTGAAAACAAACAGCAGGGATCTAGACAGCCACAAACCTGGGACAACCCGCGGTCCCAGCCACAATGGCTAACCGCGTCACGGGCTATGTTCAAGAACACCTCGCTAGCTTGATGTCCAGCTAGTTAACAGCTAGGCTAGCTGCGACACCAAATAGCCCCTCAGACCCGTCCTTGGTCGGCAGGATCACTGGAAAGATACAAGCAGTCCCAGCAACTGATGCCAACTGCGTAGCGGGATGCAACATAAGCTAGGTAGCTACCAAGAACTTTCCAATATACTCTGAAAAAACTAACTTTCCAAACAAAACCGGTGAACCGGAATTTGAGTTGTGTGGTTGTTTTATCAACAGTCCCTTCTGTTATATCTTGGCATGCATCATTCAAGACTAAGTTGAATTGTGTGCAGCACAAAGGATATATAAACACTGTCTCAGGAAAGACTGTCTGGGCTGTCAATGCTCAGTATAGAAAGCAGTCGGACCCGCAACCTGGACCTACAGGCCGTGGTGAAAACTTTTGCACACAAAAAAGGACAACTTCAGGACACCATGGGAGTCTCAAGTTGGATTTCATTTGATTTACCTGGAACATTGCAGCCCATTTGTGTAAACTATTATCCAAACAATAAATAGTGGCTGAATTGACCCTCAAGATGACTACTTTTTCCTTCATTGTTCGGCGATTTGATGTGCATCTTTTATTAAAATTGTATAAATAACAGCTAAATACGGTATATAGCTACATATAGTACACTGCATAATGAAACAATCCCTAGTTAGCGAGTGATTTGAGGGTGGACTGACTTGGCGTTATTAATAGACTGGTTTTACACACAACTTTCTATCCAAGCTGAGAGAGAGCGAGAGGACAGCTCATGTTATGCAGGTTTAGGTATTCTATACAGGACAGTTGTATATTCTGGTAGCTAATTAGTATGCGGTTGCATCAAACATTTATTTTACAATCTGCAATGATTTAATTTACAACTTTAATTACTGAACAAGTAATTATATTATTGCCACCAGCCAATAGTAGAAAATTACGATCAAATAGGCCTGTTTACCAGTTAACATTTATCCATTAGCCAAAGCTAAGCCTTGGCACCACAGAAAGCCTATCATCAATTCGATAGGCATGCAGCCGCATAGACATGTCGCGATTTCAGCACCATGGCCAGCGATCGGTAGTCTATACTTTGATTTTATGGGGTGAACTCCGACCTTGCGGAAGTCCAGAGAAACTGTGTTATGCCAGTGGGGAGATTGATGGACACTTCAGTCAAATTTTGTGCCAAACACACTGACACAATGTAATAAAACATGTACTACATTAATTATCTATCATACTATGACTGCAAACAAGATTCCAGGAATAAGTACATTCAAAATATTAGAAATCAGTTCTTCCTTTACCTGGACTCCAGTTTGTGTTCACAAAATCTGTGGATACATTATTTTTAACCAATATTAATCATTAAGATATACAGTTCTCATCACTGTACACAAACGTTTAGAAATGGTCCATGTATTATTGATGTACTGGAAGCCAGCATATACTGAAGCTATAGTTTAGAACCCTGTAATAAGGATATCTTCCATAGTGAGTTCTAGAGTGATGCACCAAGAAGAGAGTACCGTCACTACATCCAGTCACTCACTAGTCCATACTTGTAAAAATGCCCATTCTTTAATGCTTTCCTTGTACCTATGTTTGTCCTGTATCACTGTGCCTTTTTTGTTTGCTGAAATCCGTAGTTTTGGATAAAAACTGTTATAATCGTAATCCACTGTTTCCAAATGAAGTAAAAAGTTTATGACTTCAAGCAGGCACTATAACACGATGCTTTTATCAATATCCATTATTTAACCTGTTGGATTTACCCTAGGATAGGGGGCGCCACAGCGCATTTTGGAAAAAAATCGTTCCCATTTTCAACGGCCTACTAATCAAAGTCAGAAGCTAAGACATGCATATACTTATTTTATATGGATAGAAAACACCCTAAATTTTCTAAAACTGTTTGAATGGTGTCTGTGAGTATAACAGAACTCGTATGGCAGTCAAAACCCCGAGACCGATTGAACCAGGAAGTGGAAATCTGAATTGTGGACTCGACTTCACAGCCTTACCTATAAATCACAACGTAAAAAAATGAAAATTGAGCACTTTCCAGTGCTTCCACTAGATGTCCCCAGTCTTTACAAAGTGTTTTGAGGGTTCTGCGGTAGAAACTCAGTGAAAGAGACGATGTGGCAATTGGTCAGAGTAGTAGGGCCATGAGCATTGTGACGTCGGCGGCCGTGTCTGCCCCCACCTTTGGAAGCCTTTTGAAACACAATGACATCGTCCCACTCGAATCTGATTGGCTCTCTTGTTGAAACAGGCCCTGACGATTACTTGATACAACGTTTGACATGTTTGAACGACCCTAACTTACCGTAAACAGTCATTTTGCGTTAGACAGGTGCCGCGCACGGAACAACATTTGATTACAGCCTTAGGACGCGCTAACGACAGGAAGCTAATGGAACATAAAGCATGGACTTTTTCGACCGAAAATACATTTGTCATGGACCTGGGACATCGGGAAGTGTTTTCTGATGAAGACAACTAAAGGTGAGGGATTATTGGCGATATTATACAATATCAGATGTTACTTGCTCAAATGTTCAAAGATGGCGCCGAGCTAGGTTTTCGAGCTCAATTTCTGGGTATCGCATCCCATTTGATCTCAAAGTGTGATTACCCTGTAAAGTTAATTTAAAATCTGTTTTGACAGGTGTTTTCAAGAGATATTCATCTATAAATCTTAGATTGACAATATATATTAAAAAAATCGTTTTCGAATAGTAATTTATAAAATTGTAGCACTGTTTCCCGGGACGCATTATATGGGAAAATAGTTAGTCAACCTCAGGTGCCGATGTAAAATGCTGTTTTTATATAGAAATATGACCTTTATTGAATAAAAGATTGCATGCTGTGTGTAACATGATGTCCTAGGTGTGTCATCTGATGAAGTTTGTAAAAGGTTAGTGCTGCATTTAGCTGTTTTTTGGTTATATGTGATGGGTGTGCTTGCTCGGAAAATTCATATGATGCGACTTTTACAATGTACTCCTCTAACATAATCTAATATTGTGCTTTTCCTGTAAAACCTTTTTGAAATCGGACAACGAGGGTCGATTCAAGAGAGGTGTATCTATAAAACGATATGAGACAGCCCTATATTTGAAAAAAAAAAAAAATATTGAATTTCGTTATGCTAATGTCGCTAGGAGTTTTCGCTGGAAAATGATCCCGCTAACGGGATGGTAGGCTGAAGAAGTTTGGCGTACTGTGTAGCTGTGCTTATCCTGATTGTTATAGCGTTGTCAGTTGGACTGGAAATCCATAGTTTCATAAAACATTTAATTCTAGGCTTCCCCTGCCAAAACAAACAAAAAAAATTAAAAATGTAAATAAATCAGCCGTGCAATGACGGGCTGCCCCCTCACCGTTAACAAACAACGTCTCCTTTGGCAGAGGTCACGTAAAATTCTACTTTAATAAACTATGGATTTCAGCATACAAAGTCACAATTACACAGGACAAACAGGTACAAGAGTTTAAGAATGGACATTGTGTCGCCTGATAGGGACTTGATGTAGTCGGAGGTACAGTCCCCACACTCATCACAACTCCATTGACAAAGCTAACATATACAGTATAAAGCCATCATATACAGTAGGTAACAAAGCCTTAATACTTACCCAGCTGAGAAGCCAGTATTTCTACAGATAAACAGATGCATATAGTCAATTAGACACATCAGTGGTGTCCAAGGGGGAATCAACATGTGTTTTGTATTAGCTACCTCTCTAGTCTACACTGTAAAAATAAAAAGGTTCCTGTAGGATCTTTTAGGATATTGTAAGGTTAAAAAAAATTACCTTAAGGTTCATTTAAGAACACACATATATACACACACACACGTTTGTTTTTTAACCTTTGTAGACTTAAGGGGTACTTTGAAGAACCTTTTCAAATGAGGGGTTCGTTTTGGAAACAGTAAGTGAGTAAAGGGCACTCGTTCATATTCAAATTGAGAACGTTTGCATTATGGGTCAGCTAGGACTCAGGTATGGAGTTACCATACATTATGGGTCAGCTAGGACTCAGGTATGGCGTTACCATACATTATGGGTCAGCTAGGACTCAGGTATGGAGTTACCATACATTATGGGTCAGCTAGGACTCAGGTATGGCGTTACCATACATTATGGGTCAGCTAGGACTCAGGTATGGAGTTACCATACATTATGGGTCAGCTAGGACTCAGGTATGGAGTTACCTTAGTTTTTTAATCATTATTACATGAACTAAGAAAGTTGCTACTATATACCCTTTTGTTTTATGTTTAAATCTGATACTTTGTTTTTATCATGGACTCTGTATCCTATGAAATTACCTGTTTTGGAAACGTGGAGCCTGTGTCTGGCAAATACATTTGTTTGTTGTTACACTATACTGCCCTACCAAGCAAAAGGCAGTAACTGCTCATGGTGTGGAACTGACAAAAATGGCTTTTATTTACCTTGGTTTCACAGTAACTTTATGCAGTTACTGCTAACATGACCCCAATATTCTCCTAAACACAATGGAGGCAGGATACTTGTCCACATGATTAAGCATGTATTTAATGATTCAAAAATTACGTTAACTAATTCGACCAAATTAGCAGTTGCTGCCTTTTTGCTTGGTAGAGCAGAATAGGAGCGTTGGATTCCCTGTTTTGTGGTTACTTTGGAAGCGCGTCTGACGGCGACATCACATGACTGGATTACGAATTGCCTTTAAATTTGAAAACAACGTCGCTGAATGGAACGCTGACGACCGGAGGTAAAGAGTCGAACATTTCATCTGACCAAAGTAAAACTAGTGTAACTCCTCAACTGTAAATGGATGTTCCCAGTGACAGTGTTAGAAGTGACTGATGCTATTGAAGCTCTGTGACTGTTTGATTTGAGCTATTCACTGTGAATAGAGGGGAGAGGATTGTGGTTGTTCTTCCGTTTTGGCTCTGCTCTATATGTTGGATGAATTCGTGGAACTTGTAAGCTTGGAATCGTGCGTGTCTTTTGTTGTTGGATTTGCGCGCTGAGTCGAGAAATCATTGTGGAGCGGCGAAAAGCAGACTGTTACGGATACAGTTATCCTGTAGGTATCCTGTATGTATCCTGTGTGTGTTTTCGTTTCTCTCCCCTTCTCCCCTCACAGGTGAATCACTCCCCAATCACTCATCAGTCCCCAAACAGAAGACACCTGTTCCTTTTCCCTCAACCAATCACATCCCTTTCCCTTGGTTTAAAAACCCAGTCAGTTGTTTTCTCCCCAGATCAATCTTTGTGTTCATTCTCTCAATCTCTCTGTGTCCCTCTCGCTATATTGATCTCTTTTGTTTTTGCAACTACATGTCACATTTGTCCGGTAATCCTGTGAGTATTGTTTTGTTGTTTGACTGTTTGGTTAGTTAGAACTGGGCGGACCACCCACTGTATTTTTGGTTAGTTAGCTAACTGTTCTTGAAATAGGCTAGTCTAGTTTAGGGGTGTTTTTGGCTTATTGTTTCTTTGCTTGGGTCCAGCTCAGCCCCTTTTCTCACATCCCTTTACCGTGTGTTTAAAATAAACCTTTTGAGTTTGACGGTAGTATACATTCACTACTGTAAGTCGCTCTGGATAAGAGCGTCTGCTAAATGACTAAAATGTAAATGTAATGGGCAGGGACTCTGCTGTCCTAGCTTCAGGGGGAAGCTGGTTCCACCATTGGGGTGCCAGGACAGAGAAGGACTGGGATGGGAGGGCCAATAGACCAGATGTGGCAGAATGAAGTGCTTGGGTGTAGGGTTTGAGAATAGCTTGACGGTAGGGAAGGGCAAATCCTCTTGCTGCTATGTAGGTAAGCACCCTGGTCTTCTAGAGGATGCGAGCTTCAACTGGAAGCCAGTGGAGTGTGCTGATGAGCAGGGTGACATGGGAGAACTTGGGAAGGTTGTAAACCAGGTGGGCTGCAGCGTTCTGGTTTAGTTGCAGGGGTTTGATGGCAAGAGCAGAGAGCCCAGCCAACAGCGAGTTGTAGTAGTCCAGGGAGATGACAAGTGCCTAGATTAGGACCAGCGGCACTTCCTGTGTGAGGTAGGGTCGTACGGATGTTGTAGAGCATGAACCTGCAGCAGCAAGTCACTGCTTTGATGTTTGCAGAGAACGACTGTTGTCCAGGATCACGTTTAGGTTCTTTGCACTCTGGGAGGGCGACACTGACGTTGTCAACCGTGATGGAGAAGAGTGAGGGTATTATGGAACCAAGTGACTTGGTGTATAGAGAGAAGAGGAGAGGGCCTAGAACCGAGCCCTGGGGGACACCAGTAGTGAGAGAACGTGGTGCAGACCCAGATCCTCTCTACTGATGGTTTCCAGTGTCAAAGGTAGTGGATAGATCTAGGAGGATGAGAACAGATGAGTCTGCTTTGGCAGTGCGGAGAGCCTCTGACACAGAAGAGCAGTCTCGGTTGAGTCACCAGTCTTGAAGCCTGACTGATTAAGGTCAAGTCGTTCTGAGAGAGAAAGTTGATCAAAGACGGCACATTCAATTGTTTTGTAAAGAAAATAAAAGGGATAAAAGGTCTATAGATTTTGACGTCAGATGAGTTGAGTGTTGATTTCTCAACAGTTTCCTGTGTGTATCAAGAATGGTCCACCGCCCAAAGGAGATCCAGCCAACTTGACACAACTGTGGAAAGCATTGGAGTCAACATGGGCCAGTATCCCTGTGGAACGCTTTTGACACCTTGTAGAGTCCATGCCCCGACAAATTGAGGCCGTTTCAAGGGCAAAAAGGGTTGCAACTCAATATTAGGACGGTGTTCCTAATGTTTCGTAACCTAGCGCATGTCAGACTTGATCTGGAAGAAGTGGACCAAAGATAATCTTACTGAGTTGCAAGAGACAGACATTGACAAGAAAGAGTAGAAACTTTGTCTGGGGACATGGTTCTCATCGGGATGACTCTGGTCTTTGTGCGAAGTGTTGATGGGTTAAAGGTACTGAACTGTCTGTTCAAGCAGTTGGCACACAGTTAGGACACTCATCGCTACCACACAAGACAAGCAGCAGAGGTCTCTTCACAGTCCCCAGGTCCAGAACACCTTACGGCATAACGAGGACTGTGAAGAGACAGACTTTATATATTTTGTATTGTATTATGTAGTGTTATAGTATTTATTTTATTGTTTTGTTTCCTGTTTGGACCCCAGGAAGAGAAGCCGTTGCCTAAATACTAAACTTGTGGCTTATGGGGGCAAGTCACACAAACCACCCAGACTCCAGAGGGCTGGTTATGCAAATGCAGGTGAGAACTCAGACCACCACAGGTTGAAGGCCCTTCACCAAGTTATAACATTTGTTTGTTACACGATCGGAGCTTTGGATTCCCTGTTTTGTGGTTACTTTAAAAGCGTGTCTGACGTCGGAATCGCAAACCTGTGGCCTCATGGTAAGTTTTGAATTGGATTAGGAATTGCCTTTATAAAATGGTTCACATTATTCTTTCAAAGTGATGATCTGGGACTCCTTGTCTCATATCACAAATCCTAATTGAGTTCCACGCACCTAAACGAATCCAGCGTACCTCTGAGACAACTTCTCCAATGAAGATATTCTACCCTACCACCACTTCTTAATTTCAGTCATTAAATGTGACTGGTCCATCAGTGATCCAGGTGTATCAGAGACTACCTCTCTCTAGTCTAGTGGTCCTCTACAGCCTCAACACATCCTGTTCTAGAACATTATTCTAGGGTCTGAAGACACTGGGATATGAAGGACACTACTTACCCAGTTGACTTTTGAGGTCCTTTTCAACCTTAGCTGTAGACATAGATAATAAGATAGAAGTCAGGAAACGTTAATGTGAACAACATTATGTGTGTTCTACTTCACTAGAAGTTACATCTATTGAAGAGACATTTGGTTTAAATGTTAGTAAAGTGAATATCTGAAGACAATACTTTCTATTCTGGGCCCCAGAGGTCCTCTGTAAACATGTAGAATAGATGGAAGATAGTGAGAACATCATTAACATGAACACTAGAAGATGTAGTCTCTCTCTGGGACTCCTTGTCTCATATCACAAACCCTAATTGAGTTCCACCACCTAAATGAGTCCAGCATACCTCTGTGAGACAACTTCTACAATGAAGATATTCCTACCACCACTTCTTAATTTAATTAAATAAATGTGACTGGTCCATCAGTGATCCAGGTGTATCAGAGACTACCTCTCTCTAGTCTAGTGGTCCTCTACAGCCTCAACACATCCTGTTCTAGAACATCAACATTAATGTGACTGGTCCATCAGTGATCCAGGTGTATCAGAGACTACCTCTCTAGTCTAGTGGTCCTCTACACCCTCAACACATCCTGTTCTAGAACATCAACATTAATGTGACTGGTCCATCAGTGATCCAGGTGTATCAGAGACTACCCACTGGGCACACTACGTCATTTCAATGTTGATAACAGGTTAATATTAGATTGAGACGCTGAGCAATGAGATTACAACCGACAGTATATACACCCACTCAAAGACGGCAATAAGTGATTTACATTTCCAATGTGTTTTCCCTATGCTTTAAAACCATCTAAAAGCACAACCAAATTCCAGTGGAAAAACAATGTTTGATTTTTGGTTTTGTTGTCACCCAAATGTGTATCACTGCGCTTTGAACTAATTTAAAGCACAGCAAAGTTCAAATGGGAATACAATGTCAGATATGTTTATTTATATAACAGATTAATGTGAATATCCCTGTGCTTCATCTAATAGCAGAATCACATGACCTGGACTGTAGTTCAAATTAAAACATCTAAAATGGTTGACAATTCTAGTGGTTCTAATAATGTTATCAAAGTGAATATCTGAAGACACTACTTACCTAGCTTCCCATTGTGGTCATCTGTAAAAATGCAGAGTAGATGGAAGACAATGAGAACATCATTAAAATGAACACTAGAAGATGTAGTTGTCACGGCTGTTTGAAGGAGCGGACCAAAATGCAGCGTGTTTGTAGTTCCACATATTTATTAAACGTGAAACTGCAATACACTTAAATACTTGAAAACACACAAACAACAAACCGTGGCAGAGAGGACAACACACTACTCAAAAGAGAATAACCCACAAACAACAATGAGGAAAAACCCCTACTTAAATATGATCTCTAATCAGAGGCAATGAGGATCAGCTGCCTCCAGTTAGAGATCAACCCCAAACAATCCCAACATAGAAATAGAAAACATAGAACAACCCAAAACACAACCTGTCACGCCCTGCCCTACTCTACTATAGAAAATGACATCTTACTAGGGTCAGGACGTGACAGTAGTTTCTCTCTGGGACTCCTTGTCTCATATCAATGTTCCAACATCAGAAGGAGCATCCTCAATGAGCTCAAAATTACCTTCTTTAAAGTGTTTTCCTAATTAAAATTGTTAAATTAAAGAAAATTGTACTTTTGTGGTTGTAGTGATGTTAGTAAAGTGATGATCTGAAGACAGTACTTACTATTCTGCTCCCAGAGGTCAACTGTAAATATGTAGAGTAGATGGAAGACAGTGAGAACATCATTAACATGAACACTAGAAGATGTAGTCTCTCTCTGGGACTCCTTGGTTGGGATTCAATCCATTGTGCGTTATACCGCAGGGCACATCACAGCTGACAAAATACTTTTTAAAGGCATTTTCCACTGGCATTCGCGGAGATCGCATTCATGGTTAACACTGCACATGTCAACTCAAGCCTAAAATAATTTTAAATTATTTTAAAGGTCTGTTATAGTGTGCTGTGTGATAATGCGCCCTGCAGTGAATCCCGGACCTTGTCTCATACCACTGTTCCAACAGAAGGAACACCTATGGCCAATCAGAAGTTGGCCATAGCCAATAACAAAAGGTGATGGCACAAAAGGCACTGTTGATTTGGTAAAAAGCTGAGGGAGGGTCTTTAGAAATAATATCACTCTCAAATGCAAGGATGTATGGAGGCTGTACAGAGTTTGCTTACATTTACTTTGTTTACAATCAGTGAGATTAAACAAGGTTATATTTTGGGTTCTGATGGGGTACAACAGTTAAACTAATCTCTTTAATCATTAATAAGTTATATTCTCCAAGATTCAATGGGTACAAAATGTATTTATAACAACAACAAAATGGATGTAGCAACTACCGATTGCCACTGTGCTGAAAAAAATACAGAATGGTTTACATAAATCTAGTAAAGTGATGATCTGAAGACACGACTTACCTCTCTCCTTCTTGAGGTCATCTGTAAACATGTAGAGTAGATGGAAGACAGTGAGAACATCATTAACATGAACACTAGAAGATGTAGTCTCTCTCTGGGACGCCTTGTCTCATATCAATGTTCCATCATCAGATAAAAGTCAGGGAACATTAATATGCACAACATGTGTTTTCTACTTCAATAGAAGTTACATCTATAGAAGAGACATTGGTTTATATGTTATCAATGTGATGATCTGAAGACACAACTTACCTCTCTCCTTCTTGAGGTCATCTGTAAACATGTAGAGTAGATGGAAGACAGTGAGAACATCATTAACATGAACACTAGAAGATGTAGTCTCTCTCTGGGACTCCTTGTCTCATATCACTTCTCTGACGTCACAAATCCTAATTGAGTTCCACCACCTAAATGAGTCCAGCGTACCTCTGTGAGACAACTTCTCCAGTAAAGATATTCTACCCTACCACCACTTCTTAATTTAATTATATAAATGTGACTGGTCCATCAGTGACCCAGGTGTATCAGAGACTACCTCTCTCTAGTCTAGTGGTCCTCTACAGTCTCAACACATCCTGTTCTAGAACATCAACATTTATGTGACTGGTCCATCAGTGATCCAGGTGTATCAGAGACTACCTCTCTCTAGTCTAGTGGTCCTCTACAGCCTCAACACATCCTGTTCTATGAAATCATTCCAATTTCAGAAGGAACATCTTTAATGTGCTCCAAAAACAAAATGGTTGACATAATTGTAGCAAAGTGATGATCTGAAGACACTACTTACCCCCCTCCTTTGATTGGTCAGCTGTAAATATGTAGAGTAGATGGAAGACAGTGACAACATCATTAACATGTAAATTAGAAGCTGTAGTCTGTTTAGTGAATCTTTACACTCATGTGTGTAATCTTTGTTAAGGACAATTAAACCACTACTTACCCCGCTGCAGTTTGAGTTGATCTATTATCACACCTGCAGATGAAAAATAACAATCAGTCATCAGTGTCAACATGTTAATCACCTGCAGGTGTCGTATATTATCCTGTATCCATAGAATACAACCACTGTGAATGTGTTGAGGTTGAAAAAAGCATTGCAGACATTTATTTCTAACAATTAAACATTCATATCATCTCTCCATTACCTTTCTTAATGCATATGCAGTAGATAGCCAGAGATAAACCAATCACAGTGACGGCTCCCAGACAGCATAACACAATGAAGGCCATTCTCAATGGGGTTGCGTAATCAAATAACTCACCTAAAACACACACATCATTACACATCAACAACAGGGTTTGGTACTAATATTACCACACACATCATTACACATCAACAACAGGGTTTGGTACTAATACTACCACACATCATTACACATCAACAACAGGGTTTGGTATTAATACTACCACACACATCATTACACATCAACAACAGGGTTTGGTACTAATACTACCACACATCATTACACATCAACAACAGGGTTTGGTACTAATACTACCACAGACATCATTACACATCAACAACAGGGTTTGGTACTAATACTACCACACATCAGTACATATCAACAACAGGGTTTGGTACTAATACTACCACACATCATTACACATCAACAACAGGGTTTGGTACTAATACTACCACACATCAACAACAGAGTTTGGTACTAATACTACCACACATCAACAACAGGGTTTGGTACTAATACTACCACACACATCATTACACATCAGCAACAGGGTTTGGTACTAATACTACCACACACATCATTACATATCAACAACAGGGTTTGGTACTAATACTACCACACATCAACAACAGGGTTTGGTACTAATACTACCACACACATCATTACACATCAACAACAGGGTTTGGTACTAATACTACCACACACATCATTACATATCAACAACAGGGTTTGGTACTAATACTACCACACATCATTACATATCAACAACAGGGTTTGGTACTAATACTACCACACATCATTACACATCAACAACAGGGTTTGGTACTAATACTACCACACATCAACAACAGGGTTTGGTACTAATACTACCACACACATCATTACACATCAGCAACAGGGTTTGGTACTAATACTACCACACACATCATTACATATCAACAACAGGGTTTGGTACTAATACTACCACACACATCATTACACATCAGCAACAGGGTTTGGTACTAATACTACCACACACATCATTACATATCAACAACAGGGTTTGGTACTAATACTACCACACACATCATTACACATCAGCAACAGGGTTTGGTACTAATACTACCACACACATCATTACATATCAACAACAGGGTTTGGTACTAATACTATCACACATCAACAACAGGGTTTGGTACTAATACTACCACACATCATTACACTCAACAACAGGGTTTGGTACTAATACTATCACACACATCATTACACATCAACAACAGGGTTTGGTACTAATACTACCACACATCATTACACATCAACCACAGGGTTTGGTACTAATACTACCACACATCATTACACATCAACAACAGGGTTTGGTACTAATACTACCACACATCATTACACATCAACAACAGGGTTTGGTACTAATACTACCACACATCATTACACATCAACAACAGGGTTTGGTACTAATACTACCACACACATCATTACACATTACAACAGGGTTTGGTACTAATACTACCACACATCATTACACATCAACAACAGGGTTTGGTACTAATACTACCACACATCATTACACATTAACAACAGGGTTTGGTACTAATACTACCACACACATCATTACACGTCAACAACAGGGTTTGGTACTAATACTACCACACATCAATACACATCAACAACAGGGTTTGGTACTAATACTACCACACATCATTACACATCAACAACAGGGTTTGGTACTAATACTACCACACATCAACAACAGGGTTTGGTACTAATACTACCACACACATCATTACACATCAGCAACAGGGTTTGGTACTAATACTACCACACACATCATTACATATCAACAACAGGGTTTGGTACTAATACTACCACACATCAACAACAGGGTTTGGTACTAATACTACCACACATCAACAACAGGGTTTGGTACTAATACTACCACACATCATTACACTCAACAACAGGGTTTGGTACTAATACTACCACACATCATTACACATCAACAACAGGGTTTGGTACTAATACTACCACACACATCATTACACGTCAACAACAGGGTTTGGTACTAATACTACCACACATCAATACACATCAACAACAGGGTTTGGTACTTATACTACCAACAAGAGTAGTGGAGTGTATCATAATAAACACTAATCTTTTGTATTGTTGTCTCAAAGCCTTTGGTTAAAACACATACTGTACATTAACACATCAATATCTCTAGTGTTTCATGTCTAAATAATATTATGTTGTTACTCACTAGGGAGGTGAACCTCTGTCTCTATCTTCTCATTGATCCGGCTCTGTTGGACTCTGCAGGTAAAGCGGTTGGTGTTAGTCTCCTGGACAATGACATGTTGTTTCACTGTGTAGAATCCCTTGAAGTCTCTGTGTGTTTCAGGAGGTCCAGCAGAGAGATGGACTCCTTCACTGTCCAGCCACAGCAGCTCAGGCTGAGGGTGCCAGCCTTCTGATTCACACAGCAAACCCATCCCTCCCTCTCTGTGTCCCTCAATGGACACCACTGGCTTGGATCCTACAGCTACAGACACACAGATAGACTGGATGTTACCTGGTGACAGGCTGTGAACAAATAGACACATACTGTATCCAGTAATATGAAGGAAAGAGGTGATGTCATTGTACTGTAGTTAGATTATTACATTAACATGAAAATAAACCTCACCTTTAACGAGGACTTGAATAGTGAAATCATCATACCAGCTCTTTGCCTTAATAAAACATTTGTAACGTCCCTCATCAGTGCCTTGTACCCTGGTCAGTTTCAAAGAGGTGTTTCCCCTCCACAGTTCCTCTTTAAACAGTGACGTTCTTCCAATGTAGGAGGGAATCTGATCCTCTCGTATGATTCTGTGGTTTTGGTAACGAAAGACACGACCGTCTATGAAGTCCAGGTTCAGCCAGTCCACTGTCATGTCCTCAGCACTGATGTTGGGTTTGAGGTAACAGGGCAGAATGATGTCATCACCAGCTACAGCAACAATAGGATCAGTTGGACCAAGAACCTCAAACTTCTCTGAAGAGAAAAGACGGAGTAACAGTTTAAAGTGTTCTCCTCTGTCATCTGCACTGAACTGAAATACACTGTAGTATATATAGTAGTACTATACTCTGTAGTATATATAGTAGTACTATACTACTATACACTGTAGTGTATATATAGTAGTACTATACTACTATACACTGTAGTATATATATATATATAGTAGTACTATACACTGGAGTATATATCATAGCCCTAGACACTGTAGTATATATAGTAGTACTGTACACTGTAGTGTATATATAGTAGTACTATACTACTATACACTGTAGTATATATAGTAGTACTATACTACTATGCACTGTAGTATATATCGTAGTACTATACTACTATACACTGTAGTATATATAGTAGCACTATACTACTATACACTGTAGTATATATAGTAGCACTATACTACTATACACTTTAGTATATATAGTAGTACTATACACTGTAGTATATATATGGTAGTACTATACTACTATACACTTTAGTATATATAGTAGTACTATACACTGTAGTATATATAGTAGTACTATACTACTATACACTGTAGTATATATCATAGTCCTAGACACTGTAGTATATATAGTAGTACTGTAAACTGTAGTATATATAGTACTACTATACTACTATGCACTGTAGTATATATCGTTGTACTATACTACTATACACTGTAGTATATATAGTAGTACTATACTACTATACACTGTAGTATATATCATAGTACTATACACTGTTGTATATATAGTAGTACTATACTACTATATACTGTAGTATATATCGTAGTACTATACACTGTAGTATATATAGTAGTACTATACTACTATACACTGCAGTTTATATCGTGGACCCTTTAGTATATATAGTAGTACTATACTACTATAAACTGTAGTATATATCATAGTACTAGACACTGTAGTATATATAGTAGTACTATACTATATATCGTAGTACTGTACTACTGTACTCTACTACTATACACTGTAGTATATATCGTAGTACTATACACTGTAGTGTATATAGTAGTACTATACTACTGTACACTGTAGTGTATATATAGTAGTACTATACTACTGTACACTGTAGTGTATATATAGTAGTACTATACTACTATACACTGTAGTATATATTGTAGTACTATACTACTATACGATGTAGTATATATAGAAGTACTATACTACTATAAACTGTAGTATATATCATAGTACTAGACACTGTAGTATATATAGTAGTACTATACTATATGTCGTAGTAATGTAGTACTGTACTCTACTACTATACACTGTAGTATATATAGTGGTACTATACTACTGTACACTGTAGTGTATATATAGTAGTACTATACTACTATACACTGTAGTATATATTGTAGTACTATACTACTATACGCTGTAGTATATATTGTAGTACTACACTACTATACACTGTAGTGTGTATATATATAGTAGTACTAGACACTGTAGTGTGTGTATATATATAGTACTAGACACTGTTGTGTGTATATATAGTAGTACTAGACACTGTAGTGTATATATAGTAGTACTAGACACTGTAGTATATATAGTAGTCCTAGACCCTGTAGTATATGTAGTAGTCCTATACACAGTAGTATATGTAGTAGTCCTATACACTGTAGTATATATAGTAGTCCTATACACTGTAGTGTATATATAGTAGTACATTACTACTATACACTGTAGTATATATAGTAGTACTATACACTGTAGTATATATAGTAGTACTTTACATTGTAATATATATAGTAGTACTATAGGGTGGATGTCTACAGAAGAGTTGCATTCACCTTTAGTTGAGTTTTTACATCAGTGCAGAGGAAGGAAAGGAGACTAGGAGAGGAAATCACCTCAGGCCAGACACCCTAAAGGGATCTCCACAGTTTACCCAACGGAGCCGACTGACAAAAGTACGTAGAACTATGTAGACAGAGAAGCAAAAGGACCTCCGTCGGCTCCGTTTGTTTAGACTGTGTAGAACCCTTAAGACCACAATAGTGACTAAAGACACAATGAGATCATATTAATCACACACACAGAGGTATTAAAGGCAGTGAGATATTAAATGTGTATTCTACTGTACCAGAGCCTGCTGTGTGTAGGAGATGTAGAAGAATCACACACAGACAGTCCAGTTGAGTCACCTTCATTCCTGAAGAAGACAATTACATTCATCATAAAGAGAAAGACTAACATAAGTTGAAACCAGGAAAGCAATACTGTAGCATTAATTCTACAATAACAATGGATAACATAGTATAAGACATTTCAAAAGACAGCTAGCTGATACATTTACCTGGTTGAATCAGTGCTATTGAGGCACTGCAGCCTTGTCTGATAAATGTACTAGTGTTCTGTGATCAAACTATTGTGATGTGATCAAACTACCTTCTTATTCTTTCTATTCCTTGGAACAAGAACCTGTTCAACTGCATAGCTGCACACAACTGTTGCATAGTGAGCTCAGAATCAGATAACATGGGTGTGAACTGTGGTGGTAAGTTTTGGTTGTGGATTCCAAGCCTGGCTGATGTCAGGACCATGTGACACAGAGAGGTCTGGAACCCAAGTAAAACATATTATAGTTTACTTAAATCTGTGCCACTCCATTCATATAGTATGATATGTTTATGTTAGGTTACATTACTAGACTAGATGTAATTTAGTAAACGTAAATCCAGAACACTCAAATTTGTATAAATTACGTTTGGTTTGGTTACATAAGGCAACACTGAAAAGAGGGTGGTTGGTCGAGGTGGACGTATAACGTAAACATCTAGTGTAATAATCTAGTGTTAACGTGTTTGAATCTCACCACGGACAAACACACGTTCACACATGTACCTCTTAAATCATTTCCATTTGAATGTACATTAAAAGGAACAGCCAAGGAGCGCAAGGCATTCAAACCTTTCTATAGGCTCTTTAATG
Source organism: Salmo trutta (assembly GCF_901001165.1). Lineage (NCBI taxonomy): Eukaryota > Metazoa > Chordata > Actinopteri > Salmoniformes > Salmonidae > Salmo > Salmo trutta. The sequence continues at coordinate 4,283,703 of NC_042974.1, read as the reverse complement.
TCTAATGTTTTTCCATAGAAAGTCCCTTACATTTTACAGTCCATAGTTTTCCTCCACAGATGTTATTATTAAGCACCAGTTAACTATAGGTCACATTCATTTCATATCTTTAGAATGTGCAAAGGCATCCTTGAAAATGTATACAGGCAGTGGGAACAGGTTTGAGAAAAAACTGTCACAAACCCAAATATCAAACACACAAAACGGAAATAAGAAATCAAATCAAATACATTTCCACAAACACTCATCCCTCTTTACCGGTGAGCATCACTATCCCATTATCCTTAAAGGGGCAATCTGGGATTCAAATAACTAAACGGCCTCCCGTCACTTTGTTTGGTAAACAGCTGAGGGATTGAGCTGAAGAAATGAAACCACACAAATTCATAAGGTGAGCTTTGGATGCAAGGACTGACCATACATGAAATTACAGTTTTAACTATGTTTTGAGGCTATACAGAGTTTGTTTACAAATACAAATATGGAGTAAAATAAGCTTGTATTTTGGGTTCTAATGGGGTTCTAATGGGATACGTTGTACTAAGCTCCAGATGCATTTATAAGTTATATTCTTCAGGAATCAATGGGTATATATCGTTAATTTAAAAGCGCACAAATGTATGTACCAAACGCAGATTGTCCCTTTAAGATATTTTCCTACATGTGGTTCTAATCATATTAGCAAATTGATGAACTGGATAAAATAAAATAATTTATACTGAACATCTCAGACATGGAATGCAACGCAATGTGCTTTACAGTAACAAATAAATTAAAAACGATGAAAATAAAAGCTGAAATATCTACTAGACAACAAACATCAGATACAAAAAACAAAAGAATTACACAAAGTGAACAACTAAAAAGCAGACTGAGGAAAAGAAAAGCTAAAAATGTGTTTTAAATAATGTCCACAGTTTAGGCCCCCCTCAGGTTCTCTGGCAGGCTATTCCAGAGGCTGGGGGCATAATAACTAAAGGCTGCCTCTACATGTCTCTTGGTCCCCCTCAGGTTCTCTGGCAGGCTATTCCAGAGGCTGGGGGCATAATAACTAAAGGCTGCCTCTACATGTCTCTTGGTCCCCCTCAGGTTCTCTGGCAGGCTATTCCAGAGGCTGGGGGCATAATAACTAAAGGCTGCCTCTACATGTCTCTTGGTCCCCCTCAGGTTCTCTGGCAGGCTATTCCAGAGGCTGGGGGCATAATAACTAAAGGCTGCCTCTACATGTCTCTTGGTCCCCCCTCAGGTTCTCTGGCAGGTTATTCCAGAGGCTGGGGGCATAATAACTAAAGGCTGGGGGCATAATAACTAAAGGCTGTCTCTACATGTCTCTTGGTCCCCCTCAGGTTCTCTGGCAGGCTATTCCAGAGGCTGGGGGCATAATAACTAAAGGCTGCCTCTACATGTCTCTTGGTCCCCCTCAGGTTCTCTGGCAGGCTGTTCCAGAGGCTGGGGGCATAATAACTAAAGGCTGCCTCTACATGTCTCTTGGTCCCCCTCAGGTTCTCTGGCAGGCTATTCCAGAGGCTGGGGGCATAATAACTAAAGGCTGCCTCTACATGTCTCTTGGTCCCCCTCAGGTTCTCTGGCAGGCTATTCCAGAGGCTGGGGGCATAATAACTAAAGGCTGCCTCTACATGTCTCTTGGTCCCCCTCAGGTTCTCTGGCAGGCTATTCCAGAGGCTGGGGGCATAATAACTAAAGGCTGCCTCTACATGTCTCTTGGTCCCCCTCAGGTTCTCTGGCAGGCTGTTCCAGAGGCTGGGGGCATAATAACTAAAGGCTGCCTCTACATGTCTCTTGGTCCCCCTCAGGTTCTCTGGCAGGCTATTCCAGAGGCTGGGGGCATAATAACTAAAGGCTGCCTCTACATGTCTCTTGGTCCCCCTCAGGTTCTCTGGCAGGCTATTCCAGAGGCTGGGGGCATAATAACTAAAGGCTGCCTCTACATGTCTCTTGGTCCCCCTCAGGTTCTCTGGCAGGCTATTCCAGAGGCTGGGGGCATAATAACTAAAGGCTGCCTCTACATGTCTCTTGGTCCCTCTCGGCTTTGGAATAGTTAAAAGGCCAGTGCCAGAGGACCTAAGGGAACCTACTGGGTACATAACTTAAAAGCATGTCTGACATGTATTGGGGTGCACAACCGTGGATTGATTTAAAAACAGGTGGTTAAAAGCTATATTTTGGTCACATTCCTGGTGTGTGATTCAACATTTATTTCAGAATCTAAAATAACACCAAGGTTTTTTACCTGGTGTTTTATCTTTATTGCCTGTGAATTAAAATGTGCGACTAGATTCTCTCTCTGTGCTTTGACTCCAACAATAAGTACCTCTGTCTAGTCTTGATTTAGCTGGAGAAAGTCGAAGCATTTAAATCACTAATATAGTCTAATCATTTATCCTTGGAGCTAAAATACTCTGGTGACACAGAAATGTGTAGTTGTGTATCGTCTGCGTAGCAGTGAAAATCAATGCTGTGCTTTCTGATAACGCTGTCAAGGGGTAACATATATAATCTGAACAGTACCGGACCCAAAATCGAACCTTGTGGAACGCCACATGTGATGTGTATTTTCTCTGAGTTATGTTCACCGAGGGTGACAAAAAACTCTCGACCGGTTAAATACGTTTGGACTAGAGAGACCAACCCACATCTCCAGTCTGTCCAGAAGGACATCATGGTCGACAGTGTCAAATGCAGCACTTAAATCTAAGAGTACAAGGACAGAGAGCTGTTTGGCATCTGTGCTGGCTCTAAGATCATTTACCTCGTTAACTAAGGCTGTCTCTGTGCTGTGGTGGGCACGGAAACCATATTAGAGCACGTCGTCATCCACATCGACGGGGCCGCAGTTGAGCAGGTCGAGAGCTTCAAGTTTATTTGGTGTCCAAATCACTAAAGACTTAAAATGGTCCAAACACACACGTATAGTCAAGAAGAAGGCACGACATAGCCTCTTCCCCCTAGGGAGGTTGAAAAAGTTTGGTACGGGCCATAAAATCTTCAAAAAGTTATACAGCTGTACCATTGAGAGCATTTTGACTGGCTGGTTGGACCCTGTATATAGTATGGTACTGGAACTGACCCTGTATATAGTATGGTACTGGAACTGACCCTGTATATAGTATGGTACTGGAACTGACCCTGTATATAGTATGGTATTGAACTGACCCTGTATATAGTATGGTATTGAACTGACCCTGTATATAGTATGGTATTAAACTGACCCTGTATATAGTATGGTGTTGAACTGACCCTGTATATTGTATGGTATTGAACTGACCCTGTATATAGTATGGTATTGAACTGACCCTGTATATAGTATGGTGTTGAACTGACCCTGTATATAGTATGGTATTGAACTGACCCTGTATATAGTATGGTATTGAACTGACCCTGTATATAGTATGTTATTGGAACTGACCCTGTATATAGTATGGTATTGAACTGACCCTGTATATAGTATGGTATTGGAACTGACCCTGTATATAGTATGGTATTGAACTGACCCTGTATATAGTATGGTATTAAACTGACCCTGTATATAGTATGGTATTGAACTGACCCTGTATATAGTATGGTATTGAACTGACCCTGTATATAGTATGGTACTGGAACTGACCCTGTATATAGTATGGTATTGAACTGACCCTGTATATAGTATGGTATTGGAACTGACCCTGTATATAGTATGGTATTGAACTGACCCTGTATATAGTATGGTATTAAACTGACCCTGTATATAGTATGGTATTGAACTGACCCTATATATAGTATGGTATTGAACTGACCCTGTATATAGTATGGTATTAACTGACCCTGTATATAGTATGGTATTAAACCGACACTGTATATAGTATGGTATTAAACCGACACTGTATATAGTATGGTATTGAACTGACCCTATATATAGTATGGTATTGAACTGACCCTGTATATAGTATGGTATTAACTGACCCTGTATATAGTATGGTATTAAACCGACACTGTATATAGTATGGTATTGAACGGACCATGTATATAGTATGGTACTGGAACTGACCCTGTATATAGTATGGTATTGAACTGACCCTGTATATAGTATGGTATTAAACCGACACTGTATATAGTATGTTACTGGAACTGATCCTGTATATAGTACGGTATTAAACTGACCCTGTATATAGTATGGTATTAAACCGACACTGTATATAGTATGGTACTGGAACTGACCCTGTATATTGTGTCGTGTCTTTGGCTATGCCGGATTAAGTGATATGACATGCTAACCTATAAAATTCTTTCTCTGTAATTAATATTACTTGATTAAGCTAATCATGTAAATGTAATTAACTAGAAAGTCGGGGCACCACGGAAGAACGTTTATAGAGCTGGTATCTTCCGAATAAACTCTTAAAATACTTAGTAATATTTTACATCGATAGCAGTCAATATTAACCCTCATCTTATTTTCAGTCTCATAATGAAAGTTGTAAATTCTTGGCTATCTTCACGAACCCTGGCTAACAAGTTGAATCAGCAATACAAAATTGGGTTTAATTATTTATTTACTAAATATCTAAACTAATCACACAGAATTACATATACACAGAATACAAATGATGTCATACAGAAAACGTCCCGGTGGACGGAACCTGGTTACACAAAGGAAAGGGGGTTGGGCTTGAATGAAAGAGCGGGAAGACTTAGGAACCACAAACAGCAGCTATGCTATCGTAAATACATTATCTTATGCATTCTAAATTACCGCCCATTTGGAAAAGGAAAATGCAATAAATATTTACTCTGAGCTGCGCTTCGGTAGATTGGTCGTAGATGCTGGCCGGGTTGGCCAACAGATCTTCCTGTACTCGGAACAATGTCTCTGGTGGTAAATTAGATACGTGGTGGTATCTTCGTCTGTTTGTTAGACTGGATCCGTCGTCCGTCCTTTCCTAGCCCACGTCTACAGCGGCCGCTGCTAACTCAACGGCTAGGAAGTATCACTTCTGTAGTGAATAAGCTCAAAGTTCATGCCAGTTCATACCATAGCTCACGCCGAGGTTGGCTTAGTTCTGTCCTTGACATGTGTGTCCTTCTAACGTAGAGGCTGCAGACCTCCCGTACTGGAACAACGTGGTTATCTTTTCGTCAAAGGCTTATATAGTGGAGAGGGGGGAAGGATGTGTTTCATCGTTTATAACCCCTCCTCTTCACAGGGGTGGGCCACTGATCAAGCAGGGCATTTTCCTTATGAAAACCCAAATCTCTCATTTGGAAGCTAAAATTACATTTCATCTCCTAACAAACAATTTCAATATCAAGCATTTCAATTGCATAACAATTCCATGTGACTCTGATAACTAGAGGGTGGATACTTTCCCAGGTACAGTTTATGTCGTCCTGTCATCAGTCATAATGTCTCAGATGACAACTGAACTGACCTACATACTCATTACGTTCCAAAGCATATTTCCAACTGGTTTTATTACCAAAATATGGTTCCTTTCCCCATTTGTTTGATGTTCCCAGACTTTCTATATTTAACAGGACAGCAGTCCTTCAGTAGGGTCAGAGAGGAAGGGAGAAAGGTATTTATGGGGGGGGGGTCATAAACCTTACCCACAAGCCAACGTCATGACATTAGTATGTTATTGGAACTGACCCTGTATATAGTATGGTATTGAACTGACCCTGTATATAGTATGGTACTGGAACTGACCCTGTATATAGTATGGTATTGGAACTGACCCTGTATATAGTATGGTATTGAACTGACCCTGTATATAGTATGGTATTGAACTGACCCTGTATATAGTATGGTACTGGAACTGACCCTGTATATAGTATGGTATTGAACTGACCCTGTATATAGTATGGTACTGGAACTGACCCTGTATATAGTATGGTATTGAACTGACTCTGTATATAGTATGGTACTGGAACTGACTCTGTATATAGTATTGTATTGAACTGATAGGAAGCCCAATAGCCATCATCACTGTTACATCCTCAGAAAGCATGAGCTCCTGAGTTGGGAAAATCTGGTGCAATACACCGACGCATGTCTTGTATTCAAGATCCTAAATGGCCTAGCTCCCCCTCCACTCAGTACTTTTGTTAAACAGAAAATCCAAACATATGGCAGCAGATCCACAAGGTCTGCCATGAGAGGTGACTGTATAGTTCCCTTAAGGAAAAGCACCTTTAGTAAATCCGCTTTCTCTGTGAGAGCGTCCCATGTCTGGAATACACTGCCATCAGACACACATAACTGCACCACATATCACACTTTCACAAAATGCATGAAGACATGGCTAAAGGTCAATCAGATTTGTGAACATAATCCCTAGCTGTGTATTGCCGCTTTCCATGTTGTCTGTTGTCTGTAGCTTGTGAGGTGTGGAAACACTTTGTTTTTATGGATTTTGTCTTGTTGCTTTTTGTTCTGTTGCTCTGTCTGTATGCTACATCTTGCTTGTCCTATGTTGCTCTGTCTTTATGCTGTCTATGCTGTCTTGCTTGTCCTATGTTACTCTGCGTGTGCTCACTGTTCTATGATTGTCTATATTGTAATTGTTTTTATTAACCTGCCCAGGGACTGCGGTTGAAAATTAGCCGGCTGGCTAAAACCGGCACTTTTACTGAAACGTTGATTAATGTGCACTGTCCCTGTAAAAATAAAATAAACTCAAACTCAGACCCTGTATATAGTATGGTATTGAACTGACCCTGTATATAGTATGGTATTGAACTGACCCTGTATATAGTATGGTATTGAACTGACCCTGTATATAGTATGGTATTGAACTGACCCTGTATATAGTATGGTATTGAACTGACCCTGTATATAGCATTGTCACTATACAGCCAACAATGCACATGTTTTCCCCGACGTTCGCGTAAATTGCATTCATGGTGAATGCACATCGACTCAAGCATAAAATACCTTTAAAAGTCTGTTATAGTGTGCTGTGTTATAATGCGCCTTGCATTGAATCCCGGCTCTTGTCTCATACCACTGTTCCAACATCAGAAGGAACACCTTTAATGTGCTCCAAAAATAAACAAATGAACAAAATGGTTCACATAATTGTAGCAAAGTGATGATCTGAAGACACTACTTACCCCTGTCCTTTGTCAAGTCATCTGTAAATATGTAGAGTAGATGGAAGACAATGAGAACATCATTAACATGTTAATTAGGAGATTAGAAGTCTGTTAAGTGAATATTTACAGGCGTGTGTAATCTGGGTTAGGGACAATTAAACCACTACTTACCCCTCTGCAGTTTGAGTTGATCTATTATCACACCTGCAGATTAAAAAGAAAAGTCAGTCATCAGTGTCAACATGTTAATCAACAGCAGATTTTAATATACTTAGGGTTGCAGAATTCTGGGAACATTCAATAAATGACCTGGTATTCCAGAAATCCTGGTTGGAGGATTCTAGGATTTCCTGCTTATTCCCTCCGGATTCTAGGAATCTTCCGTCACACTTCCACCACCATGCTTGACCGTTGGTGTAAGGTTCTGACTGTGGAATGCAGTGTTTGGTTTTCGCCAGACATAATGGGACGCATGTCGTCCGAAAACGTTATACTTTTGACTCGTCTGTCCATAGAACATTCTTCCAAGAGTCTTGATGATCATCCAGGTGCTTCCTGGCAAACTTGAGTCAACTTGCTGGATGAGATGGGTCCGATTCTGTCTGGCGAAAACCTAACACTGCATTCCACAGTAAGAATCTCATACCAACGGTCAAGCATTGTGGTGGTAGTGTGATGGTTTTGGAATGCTTTGCTGCCTCAGGACCTGGAGGACATGCCTTAATGAAAGGAACCAGGAATTCTGCTCTGTATCAGATCATTCTACAGGAGAATGTCAGGCCATCCATCTGTGAGGTGAAGCTGAAGCGTAGGTGGGTCATGCAGCAAGACAATGATCCAAAACACAAGTCTACATGAACATGGCTAAAAAGCAACACGTTTAAACTTTTGGAATGAGATGTTGTGGCAGGATTTCAAACAAGCAGTTCATGCTTCAAAACACACATATGTCACGAGTTAAACCAGTTCTGCATGCAAGAGTGGGCCAAAATTCCTCCACAGCGATGTGAAAGACTGATCAACAACTACAGGAAGCATTTGGTTGCAGTCATCGGTGCTAATGGTGGCACAACCACTTATTGAGTGTAAAGGACCAACTACATTTTCACACTGGGGAATTGGGTTTTGCATAACAGTTAAATAATTAAATAAGTAGACTATAATTTTTTCATTTATATTTGTAAACTCAGGTTCCCTTTATCTAATATTAAGTTTTGGTTGAAGATCTGATTACATTCAGTATTAAAAATATGCAAAAATAGAGAAAATCCGAAACGGGGAAAATACCTTTTTCACAGACTGTAGGTACATTACCCACCACTAAAGACACACAGACTGTAGGTACATTACCCACCACTAAAGATACACAGACTGTAGGTACATTACCCACCACTAAAGACACACAGACTGTAGGTACATTACCCACCACTAAAGACACACAGACTGTAGGTACATTACCCACCACTAAAGACACACAGACTGTAGGTACATTACCCACCACTAAAGACACACAGACTGTAGGTACATTACCCATCACTAAAGATACACAGACTGTAGGTACATTACCCACCACTAAAGACACACAGACTGTAGGTACATTACCCACCACTAAAGACACACAGACTGTAGGTACATTACCCACCACTAAAGATACACAGACTGTAGGTACATTACCCACCACTAAAGATACACAGACTGTAGGTACATTACCCACCACTAAAGACACACAGACTGTAGGTACATTACCCACCACTAAAGACACACAGACTGTAGGTACATTACCCACCACTAAAGACACACAGACTGTAGGTACATTACCACCACTAAAGACACACAGACTGTAGGTACATTACCCACCACTAAAGATACACAGACTGTAGGTACATTACCCACCACTAAAGACACACAGACTGTAGGTACATTACCCACCACTAAAGACACACAGACTGTAGGTACATTATCCACCAATAAAGACACAGACTGTAGGTACATTACCCACCACTAAAGACACACAGACTGTAGGTACATTACCCACCACTAAAGACACACAGACTGTAGGTACATTACCCACCAATAAAGACACAGACTGTAGGTACATTACCACCACTAAAGACACACAGACTGTAGGTACATTACCCACCAATAAAGACACAGACTCTAGGTACATTACTCACCACTAAAGACACACAGACTGTAGGTACATTACCCACCACTAAAGACACACAGACTGTAGGTACATTACCCACCACTAAAGATACACAGACTGTAGGTGCATTACCCACCACTAAAGATACACAGACTGTAGGTACATTACCCACCACTAAAGACACACAGACTGTAGGTACATTACCCACCACTAAAGATACACAGACTGTAGGTACATTACCCACCACTAAAGACACACAGACTGTAGGTACATTACCCACCACTAAAGACACACAGACTGTAGGTACATTACCCACCACTAAAGACACACAGACTGTAGGTACATTACCCACCACTAAAGATACACAGACTGTAGGTACATTACCCACCACTAAAGACACACAGACTGTAGGTACATTACCCACCACTGAAGACACACAGACTGTAGGTACATTACCCACCACTAAAGACACACAGACTGTAGGTACATTACCCACCACTAAAGACACACAAATTGTGAGACTTAATTTATTTGAATGTGCATTCAAAACATTGAACAAAAAATGCAAGTGTCGCACGCTCACACACACAGGGAATACGTATTGTAGTTACCAGACACACAGGGAATACGTATTGTAGTTACCAGACTCAGAGGGAATTAGCAGTGTAGTTACCAGACAGAGGGAATTAGCAGTGTAGTTACCAGACACAGAGGGAATTAGCAGTGTAGTTACCAGACTCAGAGGGAATTAGCAGTGTAGTTACCAGACTCAGAGGGAATTAGCAGTGTAGTTACCAGACACAGAGGGAATTAGCAGTGTAGTTACCAGACAGAGGGAATTAGCAGTGTAGTTACCAGACTCAGAGGGAATTAGCAGTGTAGTTACCAGACAGAGGGAATTAGCAGTGTAGTTACCAGACAGAGGGAATTAGCAGTGTAGTTACCAGACAGAGGGAATTAGCAGTGTAGTTACCAGACAGAGGGAATTAGCAGTGTAGTTACCAGACTCAGAGGGAATTAGCAGTGTAGTTACCAGACAGAGGGAATTGGCATTGTAGTTACCAGACAGAGAGAATTAGCAGTGTAGTTACCAGACAGAGGGAATTAGCAGTGTAGTTACCAGACACAGAGGGAATTAGCAGTGTAGTTACCAGACAGAGGGAATTAGCAGTGTAGTTACCAGACTCAGAGGGAATTGGCAGTGTAGTTACACGACTCAGAGGGAATTAGCAGTGTAGTTACCAGACTCAGAGGGAATTAGCAGTGTAGTTACCAGACAGAGGGAATTAGCAGTGTAGTTACCAGACTCAGAGGGAATTGGCAGTGTAGTTACCAGACAGAGGGAATTAGCAGTGTAGTTACCAGACAGAGGGAATTAGCAGTGTAGTTACCAGACACAGGGAATTAGCAGTGTAGTTACCAGACAGAGGGAATTAGCAGTGTAGTTACCAGACACAGAGGGAATTAGCAGTGTAGTTACCAGACACAGAGGGAATTGGCAGTGTAGTTACCAGACTCAGAGGGAATTAGCAGTGTAGTTACCAGACAGAGGGAATTAGCAGTGTAGTTACCAGACAGAGAGGGAATTAGCAGTGTAGTTACCAGACAGAGGGAATTAGCAGTGTAGTTACCAGACAGAGGGAATTAGCAGTGTAGTTACCAGACTCAGAGGGAATTAGCAGTGTAGTTACCAGACAGAGAGGGAATTAGCAGTGTAGTTACCAGACAGAGGGAATTAGCAGTGTAGTTACCAGACTCAGAGGGAATTAGCAGTGTAGTTACCAGACAGAGGGAATTAACACTGTAGTTACCAGACAGAGGGAATTAGCAGTGTAGTTACCAGACACAGAGGGAATTAGCAGTGTAGTTACCAGACAGAGGGAATTAACACTGTAGTTACCAGACTCAGAGGGAATTGGCAGTGTAGTTACCAGACACAGGGAATTAGCAGTGTAGTTACCAGACAGAGGGAATTAGCAGTGTAGTTACCAGACACAGGGAATTAGCAGTGTAGTTACCAGACACAGGGAATTAGCAGTGTAGTTACCAGACACAGAGGGAATTAGCAGTGTAGTTACCAGACACAGAGGGAATTAGAAGTATAGTTACCAGACAGCGGAAATTAGCAGTGTAGTTACCAGACAGAGGGAATTAGCAGTGTAGTTACCAGACAGAGGGAATTAGCAGTGTAGTTACCAGACTCAGAGGTAATTAGCAGTGTAGTTACCAGACACAGAGGGAATTAGCAGTGTAGTTACCAGACAGAGGGAATTAGCAGTGTAGTTACCAGACAGAGGGAATTAGCAGTGTAGTTACCAGACTCAGATGGAATTAGCAGTGTAGTTACCAGACAGAGGGAATTAGCAGTGTAGTTACCAGACACAGAGGGAATTAGCAGTGTAGTTACCACACAGAGGGAATTAGCAGTGTAGTTACCAGACACAGAGGGAATTAGCAGTGTAGTTACCAGACAGAGGGAATTAGCAGTGTAGTTACCAGACAGAGGGAATTAGCAGTGTAGTTACCAGACTCAGATGGAATTAGCAGTGTAGTTACCAGACAGAGGGAATTAGCAGTGTAGTTACCAGACACAGAGGGAATTAGCAGTGTAGTTACCACACAGAGGGAATTAGCAGTGTAGTTACCAGACACAGAGGGAATTAGCAGTGTAGTTACCAGACACAGAGGGAATTAGCAGTGTAGTTACCAGACAGAGGAAATTAGCAGTGTAGTTACCAGACAGAGGGAATTAGCAGTGTAGTTACCAGACAGAGGGAATTAGCAGTGTAGTTACCAGACTCAGAGGGAATTAGCAGTGTAGTTACCAGACACAGAGGGAATTAGCAGTGTAGTTACCAGACAGAGGGAATTAGCAGTGTAGTTACCAGACAGAGGGAATTAGCAGTGTAGTTACCAGACACAGAGGGAATTAACACTGTAGTTACCAGACAGAGGGAATTAACACTGTAGTTACCAGACAGAGGGAATTAACACTGTAGTTACCAGACAGAGGGAATTAGCAGTGTAGTTACCAGACAGAGGGAATTAGCAGTGTAGTTACCAGACACAGAGGGAATTAACACTGTAGTTACCAGACAGAGGGAATTAACACTGTAGTTACCAGACAGAGGGAATTAACACTGTAGTTACCAGACAGAGGGAATAAACACTGTAGTTACCAGACTCAGAGTGTGAACTGTGGAGGAGAAACAGGAGGGTCACAAACAGACTGTCTGGTCCAGTCTCCATTATTCCTGAAAGAGACAATTGGTCTAACAAAGAAACATCAATTATAAAGATCAGAACCAGATATCAACCAGTAGACCAGCATCTTATTCATTATCACTATGCTATTATAGAGAACACTGCTCTGTCAATCTAGGTGTGTTTTTTAAGAGTAATGGAAAATAAAAGGTTTAATATAACCCACTTAATGTTATTGATAAATATTCTGACCCTCTTTACAGCATGTCAGAAAAGAAAGTGGTGGGGAGAGTGAAAATGTATGAATTAAAAATAGTACAAATGTTGTTTGAGCATTTTGACGATTTAACAAGAGAGAGCAGAGGTCATCCTGGGTGGTTGGGATGATCATTGGTTGTAAGTGTCTGTAACACCTGACATTCACAGAGTACAAAACCACACATTCATGTAACCCTTCTTAAATACATTTTATTTGTATGTACACTAAAATAAATAGCTACATTCACACCAGTTTAAAAAGACCCTAACGAATGTATTGAAACCTTTCCAGAGGCTCTTTAGTGTTTTTCCATAGGAAGTCCCTTACATTTTAGTCCCTTATAGTTTTCCTCCACAGATCTTATTATTATGTACCAGTTAACTATAGGTCACATTCATTTCATATCTTTAGAATGTGCAAAGGCATCCCTGAAAATGTATACAGGCAGCGGGAACAATTGTGAGAAACTGTCACAAACCCAAATATCAAACACACAAAACGGAACAAAAACAATGTATATTGCTCTTTACCTGTGAGCACCACCACATGACCCTTAAAGGGGCAATCTGGGATTCAAACTACTAAATGGCCACCCACCACATTCTTTTGGTAAACAGCTGTGGGATGAAGCTGGGGAAATTAAACCACTCAAATTTAAAGAGCCACGAGATCAAAATGATAGTTTTAACCATTGTCTGAAGCTATACAGCGTTACTTACCAATTACATTATTTACAAGCAATGGGTTCTGATGGGTTCTGATGGGTTCTGATGGGTTCTGATGGGGTAAAACAGTTGAACTGAGCTCATGAGGCATTTATACGTTACATTCTTTAACAATCAATGGCTACATATCATTAATTTAAAGGTGACAAATAATGATGTACCAATAGTGGATTGCCCCTTTAATGGCAGATCATGTGAACACACAGGACTGTTTCCCCCGAGACACTAATCAGAAATAGTAGGGTTCTGGAGGCCCTATTCATTAAGACTTGTGCTATTATATTCTTTAACAGTAGTTAACCCCATGATGATAAGCTTTGTCCCAAATGTTACCCTATCCCCTATGTAGTGCACTACTTTTCACCAGGTCCCATAGGGCTCTGGTCAACAATAGTGCACTATATAGGGAATAGGGTGCCATTTAAGAGGAAATCACACTCTGGATCAACAACACAAACATATATCATATAAATATTGTTATAACCAATCTGTTATGTAAATATTAAATACAATATATTTCCTATGGATTAATGATGAATTTACATGAATAACTATATACACATTAAGAATAAATACATGAAGATAAAATCACCATCTTCAAAAGAGATGTAAGACCACTGGGGGAACGAGGCAGATGGCTGGAGGTAAGTGTGGATCAGTCTCAGACCTCAACCACTGTGTCACAACATAAATACATCAATACATTCAGAACAAAAGACTAACTATTTCAGCATATTCCTGATTATCAACATATTGACTTTGCATTAATGTTCAATCTGGCTTTGAAGCGGAGAAGTCTTCTGTGTTTGTGTCCATCCATGTGTGTATGTATCACTCTAGCAGTGTACCAGAGCCAGCGGCTGGTGTGAGGGTGATGGGGAACATTAGGACCTTAGCCTTCATGAAGGACAGGTCAGCCAGCCCACAGATCACCCTGGCTGCCTCCTCACTCAGCTGGTCCTCCTCATCCCTATGGGGTTTCCTGACACAAACACACACACAACACATTAAGATGGGAAAAACACAGAGGCAACATTTGATTGCAGGTGAGTTTACTCTCTTTCCATGCAAAGCTCTTTCAGACCTGGCAAAGCACGATATAAATCCAATCGATTATGCTTGATTATCAATTATTGATCTCTACGTGTGTCTGTGTGTGTGTGTGTGTGTGTGTGTGTGTGTGTGTGTGTGTCAGTCTGACCTGGTGGAGGTAGTGGTGTTCTCCATAGTAGACATGAGGTGGTTCAGGTTGTCTGCTAGACGGCTGCTTGTGTCACTGTCTAGCTCTGGATCCACCACTTCACACATACACACACACACACACGAAACATTTACATACACACAATACATATGTACACACATTGTACCGACACTGTAGTAACTCTGTAATTACACTGCCCACCAATGTGACTTCCATGTTCATGGATACCAATGTAAACTTGTTTAGTGTGCGCATATCAATGTTCATTTCGTCAACAAAAAGTGACAAAAATATTTATCAAACACCTATTTTTCAGGGGCAATTGTGTGTATGTTTGCATGCATGAGTGGCCCAAAGATATGGAGATTCAGCCCTGAGGGACCTCTGCTCTCTACAGGGACTAGAGGGAGGGAGGTGAAGGGGGTACATAGAACCAGGGTGAAGATGCCCCTAGTTTTATCTTCCACTAATGGTTCAGGTTAGGATTGGGGGAGGGGAAGCTGATCCTAGATCTGTATAGACTGTTACATACTGTACACCTGTGTTTCTCAATCCCTCATCTGTCTATGAACTTCTGGAAGATAGTTAGCTTATGCTAATACAAGTAGCCCTCACATTCTGGACTGTGTTTAGAGTTCAAAACAAAAAGACAACCATAGCACTTCTGTATTTGGTCCAAATCAAGGTGTAAAAACTACTAGCAAGTGGCGAAGAAACCATCAAGCATTTGGTCTTTCAACACAGTGGGTGGCAGTATAGAGCTGGAATAAGAATCTACAGAACAGAGGAAAGCAGCATAGAGTTGGATAGAGTGCTCTTCCTTACATCTTTGCCATACTGGCTTCAGAGACAGCATGGGCAGCAATATTGAGGGCTTTCTCCATTTTACCTCAACTAGTTAATTGGCATTCGGTAAACAAACTGAAAGGGTTTGCATACTGCCTCCTGGAGTGTGTTGTCTGAACAGGCATTAAGGCCAAGGTGGGTGATTTACTGCCACATCCAGGTATGGAATGTTTGCTCAGGAGAATAATTCATTGACAGATCCTTCTTGCTGATCTGGATGGAATTCTGTGATCCTTATTTATCCTATAGAAATTCCCACCCAGTTGACTGCTTCCTAATGGTGAACGGCCTCAATGGCACTGCCCATGTTAAACCAGGATGTGTTACATCTATCCATGTCTACGGAGGAAAGTAGTCAGTGCAGTGATAGAACAGCCAGAGAATACCAAGAGGCAGGACAGCTCAGATAGGTGTAATATATTAGAAAGAGGTTTATTCACGTATTTACAACAGTGTTTATTGCAACCACACTGAAAGAACCTTAAAACACATCATTGGTTGGGGGAATCTAAAAAGAAATATAAAAACATATACAAGCTAAATCAAAATGTATTTTTTTTTTATATATCACAGTGATTGTAAAGATCAGTTTCAGTTTACTGAATATATATGTCCTCTTTATTTTACAAAGAAAATGAAAAGTAAAGATACAGAAGAATATAAGAAAACACAGAATAGCAGCTTAAACAGAAAACAGTAAGAGAATCCTGGCTTTCTCTATCCTGGGTACTAGGAAGAGGATCCTGGCTTTCTCTATCCTGGGTACTAGGAAGAGAATCCTGGCTTTCTCTATCATGGGTACCAGTAAGAGGATCCTGGCTTTCTCTATCCTGGGTACCAGTAAGAGAATCCTGGCTTTCTCTATCCTGGGTACTAGTAAGAGGAACCTGGCTTTCTCTAGTCTGGGTACTAGTAAGAGGATCCTGGCTTTCTCTATCCTGGGTACCAGTAAGAGGAACCTGGCTTTCTCTAGTCTGGATACCAGTAAGAGGATCCTGGCTTTCTCTAGTCTGGATACCAGTAAGAGGAACCTGGCTTTCTCTAGTCTGGATACCAGTAAGAGGATCCTGGCTTTCTCTAGTCTGGATACTAGTAAGAGGAACCTGGCTTTCTCTAGTCTGGATACTAGTAAGAGGATCCTGGCTTTCTCTAGTCTGGGTACTAGTAAGAGGAACCTGGCTTTCTCTAGTCTGGGTACCAGTAAGAGGAACCTGGCTTTCTCTAGTCTGGGTACTAGTAAGAGGAACCTGGCTTTCTCTAGTCTGGATACCAGTCTGTTTGTGCTAATATTCCACTCCATGTCATGCCAAACATCATTTTTGGCATAAGACAAATTACAAGGAGTGGAATGTTAGTACAGAACAGGTCTGGATTTCAGGCTTTTTCACATGAGCTTATTTCTACTACAACTAAAATGCAGCTACTGAAGGGATTCCCTTTAGGCTATGGCCACACATTCATCTATATGGCTTGACTTGTCTTTGCCCCATTCCATCCACTAATACTGAAAGAACTCTCACCCAGTGCAATAAGAAACAGTGTTTGGATCAATGATGAAGGGTAACAACATGTGAGAAACCTCATAAGCATCACTCTATACAGGGCAGATGAGGTAGCCGGTTAAGTTAGACGTATAGAGAGAGAGAGAGCCTTGGGATTCCACAGTATAAGATACAATTAAAGGGAAAGACTGTCATGAAAATGAGTAGTACCATCTAGAGGGAGAGGGGGGAGAGGGGGAGTGATAGAGACTATGTTCCAAAGTCCACACTTGCATACCACTTACTTAGAATGCATGTCCAACACATTGCTTCATTATAAATGGTAGTCTAGTATGTCCAACACATTGCTTCATTATAAATGGTAGTCTAGTATGTCCAACACATTGCTTCATTATAAATGGTAGTCTAGTATGTCCAACACATTGCTTCATTATAAATGGTAGTCTAGTATGTCCAACACATTGCTTCATTATAAATGGTAGTCTAGTATGTCCAACACATTGCTTCATTATAAATGGTAGTCTAGTATGTCCAACACATTGCTTCATTATAAATGGTAGTCTAGTATGTCCAACACATTGCTTCATTATAAATGGTAGTCTAGTGTGTCCAACACATTGCTTCATTATAAATGGTAGTCTAGTGTGTCCAACACATTGCTTCATTATAAATGGTAGTCTAGTATGTCCAACACATTGCTTCATTATAAATGGTAGTCTAGTGTGTCCAACACATTGCTTCATTATAAATGGTAGTCTAGTGTGTCCAACACATTGCTTCATTATAAATGGTAGTCTAGTGTGTCCAACACATTGCTTCATTATAAATGGTAGTCTAGTGTGTCCAACACATTGCTTCATTATAAATGGTAGTCTAGTATGTCCAACACATTGCTTCATTATAAATGGTAGTCTAGTGTGTCCAACACATTGCTTCATTATAAATGGTAGTCTAGTATGTCCAACACATTGCTTCATTATAAATGGTAGTCTAGTGTGTCCAACACATTGCTTCATTATAAATGGTAGTCTAGTGTGTCCAACACATTGCTTCATTATAAATGGTAGTCTAGTATGTCCAACACATTGCTTCATTATAAATGGTAGTCTAGTATGTCCAACACAATGCTTCATTATAAATGGTAGTCTAGTATGTCCAACACAATGCTTCATTATAAATGGTAGTCTAGTATGTCCAACACATTGCTTCATTATAGGTGGTAGTCTAGTATGTCCAACACAATGCTTCATTATAAATGGTAGTCTAGTATGTCCAACACAATGCTTCATTATAAATGGTAGTCTAGTGTGTCCAACACATTGCTTCATTATAAATGGTAGTCTAGTGTGTCCAACACATTGCTTCATTATAAATGGTAGTCTAGTATGTCCAACACATTGCTTCATTATAAATGGTAGTCTAGTATGTTCAACACATTGCTTCATTATAAATGGTAGTCTAGTGTGTCCAACACATTGCTTCATTATAAATGGTAGTCTAGTGTGTCCAACACATTGCTTCATTATAAATGGTAGTCTAGTATGTCCAACACATTGCTTCATTATAAATGGTAGTCTAGTGTGTCCAACACATTGCTTCATTATAGGTGGTAGTCTAGTATGTCCAACACATTGCTTCATTATAAATGGTAGTCTAGTATGTCCAACACATTGCTTCATTATAGGTGGTAGTCTAGTATGCTGGTGTGGACATTGGAACCAAAGAGAGAAACAGGAGTCAGGTAGCAGCAGAGTCGGAGTGGGAGAGTGTGTACAGCAGCCTCATCTCTGGCCCTGTAGGTAGGGGGCTCAGTGGGAGGACGTACCATCCAGACGGTTGACGCCAAGGCCACTGCTGCTCCAGTCAAACTCGGACCAAGGCTGGGGGGCCCCCTGCTGGCGGAAGGAACAAACTGTAGTGAGGCTCAGCAGTGTGCCCTCTGTTCAACAAAGTCTCTTGAAGGCCCATACTTACAAAAGCACGTCAGACCAGGTCCCCCTGGTTCTTGTTATCTTATTGATTTTTAGTTAAAAGACTAGACTGATCCTAGATCAGCACCCCTACTCCGAGACACTTTGTGAATATGGCCAGGTCTTAGTGATGGATAGAGGACAGCACAGAGGAATTGGGAGTTAGTTAGTCCAGGATATTGTCATTATCCTCCTAATGCTAGGATCTGCGGTAAGGATATCTGATCCTAGGTCAGAGTTTAGGGTTAACTTCATTATCAAGGGAGTATAAAATATAGTGCCCAATGTTGCCCTGTTTGTGTTGGGTATACTATGTGAGTCACCGGCTGTCTGGAGACTTTCCCAACTGTCACATCCTAGTCAGACTGTCTGGAAACATTACCAACAGTCACATCCTAGTCAGACTGTCTGGAAACATTACCAACAGTCACATCCTAGTAAGACTGTCTGGAAACATTACCAACAGTCACATCCTAGTCAGACTGTCTGGAGACATTACCAACAGTCACATCCTAGTCAGACTGTCTGGAAACATTACCAACTGTCACATCCTTGCCTCTTCTGTCCTGAATTCAAGGAAAATAACTATTCTTACCTCTCTCAAAATTCATTGGAAGAGAGGATCCAAGGTCCCTCCTCTCAGACCTCCTCCTCCTCCAATGAGCTTTGAGAAAGGGGTGAGGCATTGAGCAAACAAAGACGGAGGAGAGTTTAACAGCTGGTAACATGTTCACACACAGCCGTGGTGTGCCTGTTGCTCCGGGGTGAAGTTTCCCCTAGGTACAGATCTAGGATCTGCTTCACCTACCCCAATTCTAACTGTAACCATTAGCAGGGAAATGCTAAACTGACCCCATATCAACATCTAGGACAACTTCACCCTACACCTGTTTCTGTACCTGTATTGACGAGGTGGTGGTGGTTTCCTGTGACCCAGGAAGTGCTTGTGCTGTGGCAGCAGTCTTCTCCGCAGCTGAAGCTGGTCTCAGCGGCTCTTTGGTGGGCTCTAACATTCCCTGAGAGAGAGAGGAGAGAGGGACAGGGAGAGAGGGCGAGAGAGAGGGGGGTGACGGGTGATAGAGAGAGAGAGATGGGAGAGCGATAGGGAATCAAAGGTGAATGGGAAAGGGAGTGGCAGAGAAAGAAAGAGGTCACCATGGAACACATGTCACATGATGAAAGGTTTGGAGAGGGAGAAAGCAATATGGCCGACAGTCGAGTCATCATCTTATTGCTTTACACATACCCAGTATTTTCAGATCTGTGAACATTAAGGGGCTATCAGCATACAAGGCTAAGGGAATGGAGCCTGGTCCCAGATCTGTTTGTGCTATCATGTCAACTCCTGGTCATGTTTGGCATGAAAACAAGTGGCCAGGAGAGGCATGACGGAACAAACTGACTGGTACCCAGGCTTAGGGGGAGGATCTAGGGACAGAAATGGAACCATGGACTGTGTCCATATGGGCCCTGGTCTAAAGTAGTGCCCTATACAGTGAATAGGGTTCCATTTGGGACACAGAACAGTATCTCCATCAGTCCACTCACCAGGCTGGTTGCAAACACAGGAACTATGACAGGCTGTTTTCTCTGGCCAGTGAACAACTGTGGAGGAGAGAGTGAATCAGAAATCACCAAGTAACTTTACATGTAGCAGGAATTCAAGCTGGTGAAATGGTGCTGCTTTTCCACCAATAAACAGAATATACAGACAGAGTAACATTATATTATAGATGAAGAATTGACATAACCCACATACAGTATGTACACTATAGACACAGCAACAACAGAGCACTTCTACATAGTAAAGGGGATATATAGACACATTTACAGTAGATGATGTACAATATGGTAATATGGGGAGGGAGGGAGGGGCTTACGGACAGACAGACACATTACTTACTACATCGTTGATGTTGTTGTTGTCATAGACAGATGGCTTCATGTTTTATTTAGTTATGTTTCTCTAATGGAAAGTCATTCACTGAGCTCTATACATGTAGATGTTATAAAGTCATGTGAAATGACATCCATCCATTTTCTTACTGTTTGTTTACATCTGCTGTTATTCTGTTGAGGTGGCTGTGGCTCACTCTGCTATGCATGGAGCCATTCACATAATTACTGAGTGTGGCCTTAAACTGAAAAGAGGCCGTTACCATGTTCCTGGTGTCCATCCCCAGACAGCGGAGCAGGGCCCTGTTGCTATGGGAACCACCCCACTGGAACCCCAGGCCCACAGCATCGTGGAGGTCCTGAGGCTGCCGCCACACACCCCTAGGAACCCTGGGTAAAGCAAAACAAGGAGGCGGTCACATACAGCAGAGTAGTGCTTTGGCCAGCCTCCAATGCTATCTGCTGTTATTCCACTGAACCACCATCATCATCATCGTTTTAATCATCTTCATCACTAGAGGTTCTCTCACCAGTGTGTAGTGTGGTTGAGCCCCTTCGACTCCTCTTCCTCAGGCTGGGTGTCTAGAGTCTCTAGCAAAGCCCTGAGGCTGAGTACCTTCAATACCTCCACCCCACTGTCCTCCTCCTCCTCCACCCCCGTCTCCTCCCCTTCCACCCCCGTCCCCGTCCCCTCCCCAGCCACCCCCGTCTCCTCCCCCTCCAGCCCCGTCTCCTCCCCCTCCAGCCCCGTCTCCTCCCCCTCCAGCCCCGTCTCCTCCCCCTCCAACCCAGTCTCCTCCCCCTCCACCCCAGTCTCCTCCCCCTCCACCCCAGTCTCCTCCCTCTCCTGATCCAGTTCTGGGACTGCCACTGCAGGGAAGCTGGTCTGCAGGACTCTCTGTAGCCGGATAGACATGGAGGCCTGAATGGGAGAGACAAGGCTTGTTTGAGATCTACTACAGTGCAGTCTACTACATTGTAATCAAACACAATTAATGGGAAAGATTTGTAAACTAACTATGTCCATCTACCTGATTTTGAAGCGAACTGATGTCTGGCAGGAACTGTCTTATTCCAGCAAACTCATTTTGGGGTGAGCTACCTGTAGGAACTACCTGTAGGCTAACTGCAGTGACAATCTATTGATACAATAATAAAACCCACCTGGGCAGAATTATTCTTGTGGAGTCAGCGGTTATGACAAACATACTACAAATGTCAGAGTGGATTTCTACCAGATGTGGGACAACTAAGTACTGTAGGATGCCTCGTTATCCAGACTCCTGGAGAATCCTGTTGGGAGTCCCAACGCTCTATCACTTTACATTTGAGCATGTGGCAGCTGACCATTCATCTCACCAGTGTCGGCCATGTTGGGGAAATGTGAGGTGTCGGAGCTGGGACTGTCTCTCCGGCGTTACACAATATAAATCCACTCTACTAACTCAGAAGACCACTCACCTGCAGACTGTCCCTTCGTACAGCAGCACCTCCCTGACATCTCTCTCCACTTTTCTTCACCTCCGCCTCTTCTGTCCACCTGGGTCTATCCTCCTCTCCAAACTCTGCCCAGGTCTCCCCCTCTGACAGACCTCTCTGGTCCCCAAACGCCCCCCAGCCCTCCAGGGGAGCAGAGTGGAAGTCTGCAAAGCTGTCGCTGAGGGGAAGGTCTCCATGTCCAACCTCCTCCCCACACGCCTGGGTCGGACCTGGGTCCTCAGAATAGTCCTGGTCAAAGTCGCCGAAGCCCTCCTGTGTTCTGGACTCCGATTGGTTGAAGTCAACAAAGTCCTCCTGGCTAGGGAAGGATCCAGCATCCCTGAAGTTTCCAAAGTCCTCTTCTTCATCTTCCTCCTCCACCATCTTTGTCTTGGTCTCCTCCCTGAGGTCACTCCGCTGCACCTCCTCTTTCTCCTTCTCCTCCTCCCCTATTGACAAGGGAGTGAAGACCGTCTCGCCAAAGTCCCCAAACTCCTCCAAAGCGTCTGACGACACAGCCTCACCAAAGGAGGCAAACTCCTCACTCACTGACCCACTGACTGTGGTGGGGAGAGGAGAGACACTGTCCTCTGTTTCGCTCTCCTTAGCTTCCTCCTCCTCCGCCCTCCTCCCTCCCAGTTCTGGGTCCTGTGTAAGCGTGCTATCCCTGTTGATGCTGGGTGCCCTCTCTCCAGGCTCCTCCAGGCCCTCACCCCTAACACAGAGCACCTCTGTGGTGGCTAAGAGGCCAGAGTCCTGAGGGTGGCCCCTCAGCTTACAGTGTTGCTGGACTCCAGTGCAGTCCCTCTCCCCTTGCTCTGCTAAACATTGAGAGTCAGGCCCGCCAGGCTCTATTCTGGCCATCTGCTCTATGTCCTTCTGGACTGAGTGTGCATTACAGAAACCGTTGGTTAGGTTTGTCCCTTCCGTCCTGCTGTCCTTCCTGTGCTCTGTACTGTGAGTGAAGCCGCAGCACCAGGGCTCCAGCTCCATCTCTGGCTCGGCGAACGCAGAGAAATCTGCAAACCCCTGCTCCTGGCTGGGGGAGCTCTGCCCAGCCGGTACAAGACCTGTGGTGAATGAATTAATACATTTTATTGGAACGTATTTAAAATACGTATAGAGATGCCTCAGCCATTTGAGTTCAACAGTACATATTAAAAATGATCAAGGATTAAAAACACAATACATAAAAAACAAAGACTAAGTTGCTAGGCAACCTCACTAACAACTCCATGACAGCCCTCAGGACTAAAGTTGTTACCTGCAGACATAGTTCCCTGGTGATGTCGATTGGTAAACCCATTGGTGAGAGGGAGGTCAGGGAGGTTGCAATGACAGGGCTGCCCTTTGACCTCCAACCCCAGCCGAACCCTGCCAATCTCTGAGGTCCCAGTATTAGCGGGCTGTGATTGGTCCACCACCGGCGCCCATGGCTTCTTCAGGTCGTCAGCTGCTCGGAACTGTTTTGAGATTCCGTTGCTATGGGTAGTTCCGGCGAAAGAGGAGGAGTTACTAACACTAAAGCGCACCGTTGATGGGGTCGGGGAGGCGGGGTCTGTTATGGAGGGGCACGGCTGGTTGGATGACATTGCCACACCCCCAGAGAAATCCCCAAACTCGTCATCAACCTCCTCTCCCCCTGATTCGTCGTCCAGCGGAGGGGGGGAGGAGGAGTATATGCGCATCACTTCCTGTTCCATGGGAGAGCTCTCATAGATCTGGAAGGAGAACACACAGACAGGTTGAGTACAAAACGGCCTACCAGAAGACAGGTTGAGTACAGAACAGCCTACCAGAAGACAGGTTGAGAACAGAACGGCCTACCAGAAGACAGGTTGAGTACAGAACGGCCTACCAGAAGACAGGTTGAGTACAGAACAGCCTACCAGAAGACAGATTGGCACCTTACTCCCTATATAGTCAAATCTAATTTCATTTGTCACATGCGCCAAATACAACAGGTGTAGACCTTACAGTGAAATGCTTACCTACAAGCCCTTAACTAACAATGCAGTAAAGAAAAAATAAGTGAAGTAAAAAATTGATAAGTAAAAAATAAAAGTAACAAATAATTAAAGAGCAGCAGTAAAATAACAATAGCGAGACTATATACAGGGGTACCGATACAGAGTCAATGTGCGGGGCACCGGTTAGTCGAGGAAATTGAGGTAATATGTACATGTAGGTAGAGTGAAAGTGACCATGCATAGATAATAAACAGAGAGTAGCAGCAGCGTGTGTGTGTGTGTGTGGGGGGGGGGGGCAATGCAAATAGTCTGGGTAGCCATTTGATTAGCTGATCAGGAGTCTTATGACTTGGGGTAGAAGCTGTTAACCTGTCTGGGCTAGGGGGCAGTATTTTCACGGCAGGATGAAAAACGTACCCAAATTAAACAGGTTACTACTCTGGCCCAGAAACTAAAATATGCATATTATTAGTAGATTTGGATAGAAAACACTCTGAAGTTTCTAAAACTGTTTGAATGGTGTCTGTGAGTATAACAGAACTCATATGGCAGGCAAAAACCTGAGAAAAATTCAAGCAGGAAGTGGAAAGTCTGAGAATTGTAGTTCTTCTGATTTTCTATCAAAGCTACAGTGTCTGTGGGGTGACGTTGCACTTCCTAAGGCTTCCATTGGCTGTCTAAAGCCTTCATTAAGTGGTTTGAGCATTTTCCTGTCACTGGGCAGATAATAGGAGCTCAGTTACTGAGTGGTCTGCCTGGCAACAAAGGGATTGGATATGCACGAACAAAACGGAGGTATTTGTACATAAATATGGATTATTTCGAACAAAAACAACATTTCTTGTGGAAGTAGCAGTCCTGGGAGTGCATTCTGACGAAGATCAGCAAAGGTAAGAGAATATTTCGAATACTAATTCTGAGTTTAGGTTGCCCCGAACTCGGCGGGTGTCTGAATAGCTCACCGTGATGGCTGAGCTATGTACTCAAAATATTGAAAAATGTGCTTTCTCCGTAAAGCTATTTTAAAACCTGACACAGCGGTTGCATCCAGGGGTAGTCTATCTATAATTCTTAAAATAATTGTTATATATTTTGTCAACGTTTATGATGACTATTTTTGTAAATTGATGTGCACATTCACCGGACGTTTTGGTGGGAATACATTTTCTGAATATCACGCGCCAAAAATGCTGTTTTTGGATATAAATATGAACTTTATCGAACAAAACATACATGTATTGTGTAACATAATGTCCTAGGAGTGTCATCTGATGAAGATCGTCAAAAGGTTAATGCTTCATTTAGCAGTGTTTTATTGACACATGTCCTTGCTTGGAAAATGGCTGTGTGATTATTTTTGTCTATGTACTCTCCTAACATAATCTAAATGTTTTGCTTTCGCTGTAAAGCCTTTTTGAAATCGGACAATGTGGTTAGATTAACGAGAAGTTTATCTTTAAAATGGTGTAAAATAGTTGCATGTTTGAGAAAGTTGAATTATGACATTTTGTTGTTTTTGAATTTGCCGCCCTGATATTTCACTGGCTGTGTCCCGCAGGTGGGACGCTAGCGTCCCACGTAGCCCATAGAAGTTAAGAAGTCCTTTGGACCAAGACTTGGCGCTCTGGTACCGCTTGCCGTGTGGTAGCAGAGAGAACAGTCTATGACTAGGGTGGCTGGAGTCTTTGACAATTGTTAGGGCCTTCCTCTGACACCACCTGGTATGGAGGTCCTAGATGGCTGGAAGCTTGGCCCCAGTGATGTACTGGGCTCTTTGCACTACCCTCTGTAGCGCCTTGCGGTCATACCAGGCAGTGATGCAACCAGTCAGGATGCTCTCGATGGTGCAGCTGTATAACTTTTTAAGGATCTGAGGCCCCATGCCAAATCTTTTCAGTCTCCTGAGGGGGAATAGGCTTTGTCGTGCCCTCTTCACTACTGTCTTGGTGTGTTTGGACCATGACAGTTTGTTGGTGATTTCGACACCAAGGAACTTGAAGCTCTCAACCTGCTCCACTACAGCCCCGTCGATGAGAATGGGGGCGTGCTCAGTCCTCGTTTTCCTGTATTGATCGTGTTGAGGGAGAGGTTGTTGTCCTGGCACCACATGGCCAGTTCTCTGACCTCCTCCCTATAGGCTGTCTCATTGTTGTTGGTGATCAGGCCTACCACTGCTGTGTCATCTGCAAACTTAATGATGGTGTTGGAGCGTGCCCGGCCATGCAGTCATGAGTGAACAGGAAGTACAGGAGGGGACTGAGCACGCACCCCTGAGGGGTCCTCGTGTTGAGGAACAGTGTGGGGGATGTGTTGTTACCTACCCTTACCACCTGGAGGAGGTCCGTCAGGAAGTCCAGGATCCAGTTGCAGAGGGAGGTATTTAGTCCCAGGGTCCTTAGCTTAGTGATGAGCTTTGAGGGCACCATGGTGTTGAACGCTGAGCTGTAGTCAATGAACAGCATTCTCACATAGCTGCTCCTTTTGTCCAGGTGGGGAAGGGCAGTGTGGAGTGAGAGACTGTTGGGGTGGTATGCAAACTGGAGTGGGTCTAAGGTTTCAGGGATGATGGTGTTGATGTGAGCCATGACCAGTCTTTCAAAGCACTTCACGGCTACAGATGTGATGCACTACTACCCAAGTGCACTATTATGTGGAGCGTGGTAAAAAGTAGTGCACTATATAGGTGAACAGGATGCTATTT
Source organism: Salmo trutta (assembly GCF_901001165.1). Lineage (NCBI taxonomy): Eukaryota > Metazoa > Chordata > Actinopteri > Salmoniformes > Salmonidae > Salmo > Salmo trutta. The sequence goes on along the minus strand of NC_042974.1, from coordinate 4,256,712 downwards.
TGAATGCAGCCTGTGTGTCATTGACTTCCCCATGCGTGACTTTGTGCTCTCACTAAACAGGAACTGCAAACACAAATGTGTTTGGCACGCAAAACAGCAGCAGTGAGATTTGGTTGTTAACTCGGAAATTGGACTATGTTTAGTCTTATCCCTCAGAGGAATGGGTGTTTTATAGGCTAAAGTGGTCCTAGATAACACCAGGTTTGTGGGTTCCCACTACGGTTACCCATTTGGGACAAGGAGAGAATGACAGAGAGATCAAGGTCACGGGGTGATGTATAACGCAGGTCTAACTAGCTACCTACTTCACTCCTCACTGATAGACTAGCTGCATCTTACAGTACACAAACACACTTTCCCCATTACGTGAGCCAATTCAATAATTGAAGAATCTGTTAAATAACCTCAAAGTGAATAATTATTCTTTAGTCTCTTGCTTGCCTGTAATATCAGTTATTCTAGGCTCAAAAGGCCTACTCTCTACCTCCGCCTTAGTTGTTTTCTTGTTGTTGAGGCTATTGGAGTGGAAAGTCTACACAACACCGCCAGTCAGCCAGTCTGTCAACGAGCCAGTCAGTCAGTCAGCCAGTGTAAACTGATCCAGGGAATTGTATCCAGCAGCACCATTGAGCTCTGCTAGTCAGCTCACAGATAGGGAGGATGAGGGCTGCACCTACATAAACAGATTGCGTCTCAAATGGCACCCTATTCCCTATATAGTGCACTACTATTGACCAGGGCCAATAGGGCACTGGACTGTTCAAAAGTAGTGCACTACATAGGGAACAGGGTAGAGCCTCTTCCACCAGAAACTCTGTACTTCATAATATTATCAGCCAGCACACCATTAAAGTCAGACCATTTCTGTGTGTAAACACACAAGCATATCCCTTCACCACTAATTTACTAGGTATCAGTGAGTACATACAGAGATATAGGCGTATCCATAGCTATCCAGCTAATGAAGGAGCCTGTTAGCTAGCTACCTGTAACATGATGCCAATGCACTGCACTGAATATACATTTACGGTCAATGGAAAATGTGAACTACAATCCCAACTCTGTGTTTTAACGTTTAGAAACGTCAAAAAAACACTAGCAGTTTTGCACAGATCTGTACAGCTATGGGCGCCTCGGCCTCCATCCAACAAAACTACACTCCAGCTACACTTCCCGAGTTACGCCTACACGTGTTTGGGGTACGCTAGGTATCTCATTTGCTGTAACATGTAGATATGGCCGTTGGAACACCAACCCTATAAAAAGGTGTGTATCAATTTAACATTATTTCTCCTCTGATATGAAAGATGAAGTTATTGTGCGTCTAAAACCATACCGCAAGCAATGCGTGTTAATGTCCAGCCCGAGTGTTAAGGCTCTTAACAAAACTCCCCCCTACAGAAGACATCTTCCTCCAATGACTCTTATGTGTAATGTAATGGAACTGAGTCATGACCAAGGGTTAGATGTAATGTCATGGAACTGAGTCATGACCAAGGGTTAGATGTAATGGAACTGAGTCATTACCAAGGGTTAGATGTAATGTCATGGAACTGAGTCATTACCAAGGGTTAGATGTAATGTAATGGAACTGAGTCATGACCAAGGGTTAGATGTAATGTAATTGAGTCATTACCAATGGTTAGATGTAATGTAATGGAACTGAGTCATTACCAAGGGTTAGATGTAATGTAATTGAGTCATTACCAATGGTTAGATGTAATGTAATGGAACTGAGTCATTACCAAGGGTTAGATGTAATGTAATGGAACTGAGAGTCATGACCAAGGGTTAGATGTAATGTCATGGAAGTGAGTCATGACCAAGAGTTAGATGTAATGTAATGGAACTGAGTCATTACCAAGGGTTAGATGTAATGTCATGGAACTGAGTCATTACCAAGGGTTAGATGTAATGTCATGGAACTGAGTCATGACCAAGGGTTATATGTAATGGAACTGAGTCATTACCAAGGGTTAGATGTAATGTCATGGAACTGAGTCATTACCAAGGGTTATATGTAATGTCATGGAACTGAGTCATTACCAAGGGTTAGATGTAATGTCATGGAACTGAGTCATTACCAAGGGTTATATGTAATGTCATGGAACTGAGTCATTACCAAGGGTTAGATGTAATGTCATGGAACTGAGTCATTACCAAGGGTTAGATGTAATGTCATGGAACTGAGTCATGACCAAGGGTTATATGTAATGGAACTGAGTCATTACCAAGGGTTAGATGTAATGTCATGGAACTGAGTCATTACCAAGGGTTAGATGTAATGTCATGGAACTGAGTCATTACCAAGGGTTATATGTAATGTCATGGAACTGAGTCATTACCAAGGGTTAGATGTAATGTCATGGAACTGAGTCATTACCAAGGGTTAGATGTAATGTCATGGAACTGAGTCATGACCAAGGGTTAGATGTAATGGAATGGAACTGATAGTCACTAAGGGCTAGTGTTGTTCTAACTAGCTAGATAAACCACTTGACTTTGATACCCTGTAGAAGTGGAAAATGAAGTTGATGTCTGTTGACAGTGAGATGACAACACTGAGCTATGAGAAATAGGTCATGATGAGAAAATATATAACTAGCGAGCTTGTTGAGAAACAAATACAATTTTGCTAGCAACTAACGTTAGCTAGCTTTGAAACAACAGACCCATTTGAGATTAGGCAGGTGTCTTAAACTGGCAGGCTAACTAATGCTGTAATTAGATATCTAGCTAGTAAACTAGATACGTAGATCTTAATAGTTAACGTTAGCAAGTTAACTGTGAGCATAAACAAACGTGTTTGCTTTTGAAAACACCAGAAATGTTTTCTTTAACTAACTCTGGTCCAAGGACACACGTCGGATACAGCCCATATTGCTGAGCTAGCGGGGCGGTAGATAGAGCATACAGAGAAACGTGCGTCAGCACTTCAACAACATATTTACTTAAAGTAGCTATATTGAAACCAGTCACTAAACAACATCGTGTGAAAAAAAAAGTCCTGGATGGATGAATTGAAAGATTCAGGCCATTGAAGAAGGCTCTTGCTGCATAATGCCACACGTAATGCCCTGGACCAGAGCTAACAACTAGCTCGCTAATAGCTAACGTTATTGGCTAGTTATTTCCCTCTTACCTTCAGATGTTGTAGCTATGGCATGTTCATCTCACAACCGGGATGTGCAGATAAACTAAGTTGTACGAAATAAATGTTGATTTTGAGTAAATGCCTGTTATAATTAGCGTAGCAGGTGCCTGGAATGTAGCTAGCTGCACTGCCTCTCTATCAAGCTACTGTTACTGCCTCTCTCTATCAAGCTATACTGCTCTCTATCAAGCTACTGTTACTGCCTCTCTCTATCAAGCTACTGTTACTGCCTCTCTCTATCAAGCTACTGTTACTGCCTCTCTCTATCAAGCTACTGTTACTGCATCTCTCTATCAAGCTACTGTTACTGCCTCTCTCTATCAAGCTACTGTTACTGCCTCTCTCTATCAAGCTACTGTTACTGCCTCTCTCTATCAAGCTACTGTTACTGCCTCTCTCTCTCTATCAAGCTACTGTTACTGCCTCTCTCTATCAAGCTACTGTTACTGCATCTCTCCACCTCACTCTGTTTGCATGATAACAATCAAATTAAACTATTGTGCCGATTCGTTACTTTCTGTAATGCCAGCCCAAATGCTTTTATTTGTAAAATCCTCCTATTATAAGTTTATTTAGCTTAGATTAAATAAGAGTTAGTGTTGATTTACAAACATTTTTTTATTTTTATATATTTACAAAACATGAGAGCTTCTGGGTAAAGTGGGTAGGTAACAATGCTTTCCTGGCATGACATGTAGGTGTAGAGTATATACCAGTGATGCCACATCACTGCTCATATGGAATTGCCACATATCCTTTGTTCATACTGTAATAATGTTAACATAGGTTATAGCCTACTCCAGCGGTGCTGTGCTCACAGACACACCTAGACAAGTGCACATATCAACTACTGGACTGTGATTGAAGGGTGCTCATGCTGCATCTATTTTATTCAGCTGAATATGAGAAATATTGTAATTCAAGTTGAGAGACAAAGAGACAGACAGGCAGAGACAGGCAGACAGACAGGCAGACACACAGACTGGCAGAGAAAGTCAAAGACAGACAGACAGGCTGACAAAAAGTTAGAGTTATAAATATTATTATCATGGGTTATAAGAATCCAATCCATTCACTGAGATTGTTCTTCCATTAAGAACCGTTATGCATGGCCTCTGTAGGCTAAGTGGACTCAACAACACCCACATAGAATAAGTTATTTATCATTTAATGTGTCTGACACATTGTCAACGTCTCAGAGAGATGAGGGTCCTTTTCCGGTCATCTGGCGTCGCTCAGCTGAAGAGGGAAAATACATTTAAGCACATCTATGTTCTTGAAGGTGCCCTCAGCTCCCAGCAAAGGAGACTTGGCTCCACAAGTAATTTATTCCTTGTTATAACAACAGTCATTTTGCATCCCAAATAGCACCCTTATCCCTATGTAGTGCACTAATTTTGACCACAGCTGTTCAAAGGTAGTGCACTATATAGGGAATAGGGTGCCATTTGGGAGACAAACACAATCAGTCCACATTCAATATTGACATCCACAACTCTGGAGCCTGCTATGGCAGCAATACACAGTCATTGAATGAGCCTCAGAACTCTATCTGGCTATCTGTGCTCATGAGACTCAGATTAGGTCGAGCAATCACTCCAACCAGATTATATTACTGAGTAACGTTCAATCATGTCAGATCGTCTCTATAATCTTTTAGGATTACATCACATTATTACCAATGGAGATCATAGAATCACTCAAGTCATATAACAGCTGATGTTTCTACATTATGAAGCAGACACTGTTTCAGTGACAATTAGGGTTAAGTGCCTTGCTCAAGGGCACATCAACAGATTTTTCACCTAGTCTGTACAGAGATTCAAACCGATGACCTTTTGGTTACTGACCCAACACTCAACCACTAGGCTACCTACCGCTACAAAATCACATCTATAAAAGGGCATCTTGAAATCATAAAAAATAAATAAATATAATTTTATGTTGATAAAAAAAGGTGCTAGATCTTATTAATAGAAATGTGATAAGAATGTTACTATTGAACAGTACATTGGCCAACATTCCAGTGGTAACAGTTTGTTATAGAAACAGCAGGGGGCAGTACAGAGCATAAACAACCATCACGAGTCATCCTGAGCATTCCATTGAAAGCCCGACGAAACAAAAACGGACCCTTACCTTAACTCCAACCTTCACCCCTAACCTTTATCTCATTTGAACCATTTTGTTTATTAAATATCAGTTTGTATGTCAGACACATCCCCTTAGTTTTTCCCCGAGGCATCCCAGGCTGAGGAAAGCAGTTTGAACGGGGCAATCTGTGATTGGTACACCCCATTTTGGACTTTTAAATTAATGATAATACCCATTGATTCTTGAAGAATAGAACTTCTAAATGAGCTTATTAGTTCATCTGTCAGAACCCATCAGAACCTAAAATATCAGATAGTTTTACTCAATTGTTTGTAAACAATGCAATTGTAAATCAAAACAGTCATAATTTAAATACTGATCATTTTGATATCATGGATGGCCAGTCCTTAGATCCAAAGCTTGGTCTATGAATTTGAGAGTGGTTACATTTCTGCAGCTCCATCCCTCAGATGTTTATTACCAAAACAGTGGTGGGGTAACCGCTTTGTTATTGCCGATTGCTTCTTTAACCCATTCCACTGCTCCTCCACATAACTGCATAACTTCCTGTCTGTAATCACTCAGTGACTGCGACAAAGGCATTTGTGTCTGTCAGGCAAGACGTCAAATGTCAAACCAGCGGACTCTACCCTATCTCTCCTTCTCACACTGTCTCCATCCCTTCATCTCTCTCTCTCTCTCTCTCTCTCTCTCTCTCTCTCTTGCTCTCCCATACTTATTTTATGCACACACAATCTCCTTCCTTTCCTCCTCCCTCTCTCAGCTTGGCAGGGGCAGGACACAGACTCCCTTGTTTTCCTGATGGCTCGTTGTCAAGAGCTCCATACTGTGGTTCAGGCCTGTCAGAATGAAACACATTGAGCACCGGCACATTCCAAGATGACACGTTTATTGGTCTACAAAGTAGTTGTTTTAACAAAAGCATGGGAAAAGAAAACGTTTGAAGAGGAAGAGAGCACAACTAGTGGAATTACTCCTTTAATGCACACAAACAAAACATGCTCTAATGCAAAATGTTAAAATTCTCCATGAATGACTCAATTTGGTTTCATTCAGTTAGGAAATAGTGTATAATAAGTCTGCGTGTCCCAAATAACACACTATTCCCGACATAGTTCCCTACATTTCACCAGTTGAAAGTAGTGCTCTATATAAAGGAATAGATTGCCCGTTGGTACACAGACAGAGTTGTATTGCTCCTGTGGGACTGGTTATATGCAGGATCCTCTGTTGAAAACCCAGAATAGAGAATGAACCTGTTAACCAGGGATCTTCTTTCCTGAGTCAGTCAGTCAGACAACACTCGCTACATCAGACAGAAACAACCCTTTACATATTGTAGCAGACAGGCTTCTTTTACACTTCATAATAAACAACTGGATTTAGTCAAACTTCTCATCCTAAATCCTCATCGGATGTCAATTGGTGAGAAAACAACTTGGTCAAACCTAACTTTATAGATGTCTTGTAATTCAAAAGCGTTCATCTTTTAGTATTTAATAGGCACTGTTTAAAAAAGAAAATGACCTTGTTATTGACTCTTTATAAATGAAAAGGGAAACCGATTGTACACACACAACAACAGCACAACCTAACCTACATAGGACACTCCATAATAACTACAGTTTGCTTTTCCAAAAAAGCTATAATAATTACTGCATCCCAAATGGCACCCTATTCCCTATGTACCATAGTGCACTACTTTGAACCAGGGCCCATAGAGCTCTGGTCAAAAGAAGTGTCACTTGTAAGGAATAGGGTACCATTTGGTACATAACCATTGACTTGGGCCTTTTCCTTCCAACAGCAGTTTAATGCTTCACTAGGTTATAACACAGCTGGTAGAAAGAACAAAAAGACATCACATATTTTGACAAGTCTTAAAACAAAAACTAGGAAAACCTTTAATCTTGGCTTCTCAGATATACAATATGCTTAGATAGTACTTGTTTTCAACAACCAGACCGGGGTTCAATTACTACTTGAAATCTTTCAAAAACGTTCAGATTTGCTCTAGTCTGCCTGGAGTGCCTGATGGGCGGGGCTTGCAGTCCTTGTGACTATTCTATTGGTTCCGTTGTGCCAGTCGAGCCAAGATAAAGTATTTGAAATGATATCAAATATTATTTCAACCCAGGTCTGTCAACAACACAAGCGTACTGAAACGCTTTGCCTATAAAGCACGTATAGACACATTCTCATGTAAAAACCAAACCAACAAGGCCATGTTCAAAATATGTACAAAGGCCGAAGGCATGTTAACATCATATTATAATCAGGGAGCAATGACATTCAGTTCAAACCAAAAGTCTTCCATGTTTTTCTGCTGTTTTTCTGAGGCCAGTGTAGGTTATAGTGGGTGGAATGGTATTGGTGTTGTGGCAGGCTGCAGCTGTAGAGCCAAGGGCTGAGTTCAAACAAACACTGCAGGTATTTCACATTGTGGAAAAGTCCTGGTAGCTCCTGTGTTCCAGCAATACACCATCTCATTCAAATCACAGTAACTCATTTCAATCAAATCCAAACCTGATTTCTTCCAATTACCATTGACTGATTAATCAGTATTTATGCAGTTTTTTATGGCAAAAGACCAATGTAACATTTTCTGTACTGCATGTTTGCCAGTCCTATTAGAGTAGTTAGGATCATGAGACAGAGTCACAAAACAAGCCTTTCTAGGGGCTTAGTCAGTAGGATGCACCATTTACTAGGCTGTTGCAGATAGAGATATGAAGTAATGACAGGTTACCATTTCCTATTTCACATTAGACAGACATGACTGTTATACACAATGTATTTCTATGTTAACGTTGTTGTGCCCCTCCGGAATAAACCCCGCCCCACGTTGTGAATCAGGAAGTCTGTTATCTCCCTCCCCGTTCTTCCTGGATATACAGCGCCATGGGAGTGAGTGACCTCTCAAGTTGACCCCTGGACCACAACTGACAGGCTGAACCACAGGAGAGATGCTAGAGTGACATGTAACAGGCTGAACCACAGGAGAGATGCTAGAGTGACATGTAACAGGCTGAACCACAGGAGAGATGCTAGAGTGACATGTAACAGGCTGAACCACAGGAGAGATGCTAGAGTGACATGTAACAGGCTGAACCACAGGAGAGATGCTAGAGTGACATGTAACAGGCTGAACCACAGGAGAGATGCTAGAGTGACATGTAACAGGCTGAACCACAGGAGAGATGCTAGAGTGACATGTAACAGGCTGAACCACAGGAGAGATGCTAGAGTGACATGTAACAGGCTGAACCACAGGAGAGATGCTAGAGTGACATGTAACAGGCTGAACCACAGGAGAGATGCTAGAGTGACATGTAACAGGCTGAACCACAGGAGAGATGCTATAGTGACATGTAACAGGCTGAACCACAGGAGAGATGCTAGAGTGACATGTAACAGGCTGAACCACAGGAGAGATGCTATAGTGACATGTAACAGGCTGAACCACAGGAGAGATGCTAGAGTGACATCATGTATGACATTATTAAACACTAGAACACGTCTTTTATTCTGCCTCTTGGTTTTAACCACAATTTGGTCTTTTATACATAGATGTATTATTAGGTTATTAAGTTAGGTCTCTATAAGGATTTCCAATGTGAATTATATAGGTCTACTTATTTTCCCATGGGGCAACTGGATATTTGTTTGTATTTAAAATGAAGTAGTTTCGAGGGATGTTTTCCCACTCACTACAGCCAGAAGTTGTGGTTTCACGAGGGATGTTTTCCAACTCACTACAGCCAGAAGTTGTGGTTTCACGAGGGATGTTTTCCCACTCACTACAGCCAGAAGTTGTGGTTTCACGAGGGATGTTTTCCAACTCACTACAGCCAGAAGTTGTGGTTTCACGAGGGATGTTTTCCCACTCACTACAGCCAGAAGTTGTGGTTTCACGAGGGATGTTTTCCAACTCACTACAGCCAGAAGTTGTGGTTTCACGAGGGATGTTTTCCAACTCACTACAGCCAGAAATTGTGGTTTCACGAGGGACAGTTTCCACTCACTACAGCCAGATCAGCACCGACAATGAAAATCAGCCACCCGAAACACACCCAGACTCAGCCTAATACAACATTAAGGATACAATACTGCTGAGGTCAGTGCATTGGGCTGGTTCATTCTCTCTCTCTGTCTGTCCTCGTATTGCCTTCCTAATAGCCTACTGTAGTTTCCTTACGGAAATGAGTGCCCGTCATGCAAAAATGAGTTCTCTATCTTAGTACCTCAGGAAAACCCTGTGTGACCATCCAGGAGAAAAAGACAGACATTTACATTACATTTTAGTCATTTAGCAGACGCTCTTATCCAGAGCGACTTACATTTTTTTTCCTGGGCTGGCCCCCCGTGGGAATCGAACCCACAACCCTGGCGTTTCAAACACCATGCTCTACCAACTGAGCTACAGGGAAGGCTGTAGGAGGATGTTATTGCTCTCTTACAGAAAAGACCTGTGGATATGTAGCCTACTGAACATCCCACAGAATATTGTCATGGACTGCCTACTGTAATGATGTTCAGAGACTGAACGTCTGATATAGCACACACACATTCATTACCAAACATTCACTATCCCCCATGCTGAATGTGATGCACTGTACAGGGTTCAGTCAGTGCAGTGGCCTATCTGGGCAAAACCAAGGAAGGGACCATTTGAAGCACATTACAGGGGTAAACCAAGGAAGGGACCATTTGAAGCACATTACAGGGGTAAACCAAGGAAGGGACCATTTGAAGCACATTACAGGGGTAAACCAAGGAAGGGACCATTTGAAGCACATTACAGGGGTAAACCAAGGAAGGGTCCATTTGAAGCATCTTACAGGGGTAAACCAAGGAAGGGACCATTTGAAGCATCTTACAGGGGTAAACCAAGGAAGGGACCATTTGAAGCACATTACAGGGGTAAACCAAGGAAGGGACCATTTGAAGCACATTACAGGGGTAAACCAAGGAAAGGTCCATTTGAAGCATCTTACAGGGGTAAACCAAGGAAGGGACCATTTGAAGCATCTCACAGGGGTAAACCAAGGAAGGCTCCATTTGAAGCACATTACAGGGGTAAACCAAGGAAGGGACCATTTGAAGCACATTACAGGGGTAAACCAAGGAAGGGTCCATTTGAAGCACATTACAGGAGTAAACCAAGGAAGGCTCCATTTGAAGCACATTACAGGGGTAAACCAAGGAAGGGACCATTTGAAGCACATTACAGGAGTAAACCAAGGAAGGCTCCATTTGAAGCACATTACAGGGGTAAACCAAGGAAGGCACCATTTGAAGCACATTACAGGGGTAAACCAAGGAAGGCTCCATTTGAAGCACATTACAGGGGTAAACCAAGGAAGGCTCCATTTGAAGCACATTACAGGGGTAAACCAAGGAAGGCTCCATTTGAAGTACATTACAGGGGTAAACCAAGGAAGGGACCATTTGAAGCACATTACAGGGGTAAACCAAGGAAGGGACCATTTGAAGCAAATTACAGGGGTAAACCAAGGAAGGGACCATTTGAAGCACATTACAGGGGTAAACCAAGGAAGGGACCATTTGAAGCACATTACAGGGGTAAACCAAGGAAGGGACCATTTGAAGCACATTACAGGGGTAAACCAAGGAAGGGTCCATTTGAAGCACTGTACAGAGGGATGTCTGACTACAGCAAAGAAAATAAACACCAAACAACCAACCCCTCAACCTTCAAAGTTATCATGACTTAAAGGTGCTACACCCCCAGAATCCCATTTCCCCGTAACATGGAGACTCACAACTGAGCCTTTTACTTTCTGTTTTGGTCCAGCAGCTTCGAACAGCTGGAAAAACTATATATGTTTTATTACTGAACATATGTTTAGCTACACCCCTCAAACTCAACACTGGACCTCCAAGCCAGTTCCACTGCTTTTTGTTGGGACACCAGGTGGGTGATATTAATGATCAGGTAGAACAGACAACCAGAGGCTCCGGACCTCGTAGGGTCAGAGGTGAATACCCCTGCCCTACACTAGTCAGTGCTTGTTTTCTCACATAAACTGAAATTGAGCGAACAGTGTAGAATTTTTTTCATCAAGAAATTACAGAGCGATTTCTACATTGGCCACTTGACCAGATTTTAAATAGATAACACAGCCAAAGTCAAAACAGCTTTCCCATTTTGACAACAGATGCCTCTCCGTAGGGAGAAATCAATAGGCAAATATCACAGCCAGGTAAGTAATAATGTGAAACACTATCATTCCACTATTATAATGCCATTTAAAAAATCCTGTGTAGCACCTTTAATCCAAAGTCCCTCCCTACTCATCTACAACTCAGAGCTGACTCGCTTCCAACAGGAAATACGCATCCCAAATGGCACCCTATTCCATACATTGGGCCCTGGTCAAAAGTAGTGCACTTAGGGTCAAACGTGTCTTGGGTTAAAGTTAGGGTCAAAGTTGTGCATTATGTAGGGTCAACCAAAGAATGAGCGCTCCCTCCAACAACTAAGCCCAGTAAGAGACAATATAGAGGAGAGATCCAACAACTAAGCCCAGTAAGAGACAATATAGAGGAGAGATCCAACAACTAAGCCCAGTAAGAGACAATAGAGAGAAGGAGAGATCCCACAACTAAGCCCAGTAAGAGACAATATAGAGAAGGAGAGATCCCACAACTAAGCCCAGTAAGAGACAATATAGAGAAGGAGAGATCCCACAACTAAGCCCAGTAAGAGACAATAGAGAGAAGGAGAGATCCCACAACTAAGCCCAGTAAGAGACAATATAGAGAAGGAGAGATCCCACAACTAAGCCCAGTAAGAGACAATATAGAGAAGGAGAGATCCCACAACTAAGCCCAGTAAGAGACAATATAGAGGAGGAGAGATCCCACAACTAAGCCCAGTAAGAGACAATAGAGAGCTTTGATGGAGCACAATAGCTCCCCTAGGCACCATGTGATGTCCGTGTGCCCCATTCTTGCTCTCCTGGCTCAGTTTCGTGAGAGAGAGATCGAGAGAGAGAGAGAGAGAGGTCGAGAGAGAGAGAGAGAGAGAGGGGGTCGAGAGAGAGAGAGAGAGGGGTCGAGAGAGAGAGGGGTCGAGAGAGAGGGGTCGAGAGAGAGAGAGAGAGGGGTCGAGAGACAGAAAGATGCATTGGGCCATAGACATGGGGCAGTGTGTTGTTAGAGGCATATCAGTGATGTCGTGGTAAATAACAATAGGTAGGTAAACTCTGATCCCTGTTTGTGGTGAGTAAAGTAACGCTCTATATATTTTCAAAGCATTATTCTGCAATAGGTGGGTAAATGCTTACGCAGAATACAAAAGGTGTGTAAGCTGCGATCACATGAATTTACCCTCCACTAAACCACTGAGTCATATGACAGTTATTGGTGAACAGTAGTAGCTCTGTGTTGATGAAGTGGTGGGCACTGATCCAAAGTAGTGCACTAAATAGGTAATACACTCTTAGAAAAAAAGCCTTCCAAAAGGGCTCTTCTGCTGTCCCCATAGGAGAACATTCTGGTTCCAGGTAACACCCTTTTTGGTTCCAGGTAGATGGCACCTTTTTTCCTAGAAGTGTAAGGTGCCATTTCAGATGCAGAAATTGGTTGAATCAACGTTGTTTGCACGTCATTTCAACAACCAAAAAAGTATTTGTGATGACATTGAATCAATGTGGAAAACTGATTGGATTTGCAAAAATTCATCAACATAAGGATCTTTTTTTCACTCAACATTTAACCTAAATCCAATGACATGGTGAAATTCTTTGTTGATTTCACGTTGATTTCACATTAGGTGACAACTCAACCAAATTTAAATCAAAACTAGACGTTGAACTGACGTCTGTTCCCAGTGGGTATGCTACCATAGAAAAACATGGCTGCTGAACATTCATAACAACATCAGCCTCTAACTATTCTTCACAACAATCAACCGCTAATCGCTAGCTAACGGAACAGTCTGTAAACTTCAAGAAGTACCGATTACAGTTTCGGGTAAACTGTTTTTTATTTTGGGCAAAACATTTCACTTCGGTGTGCACTAATGAATACGACCCTGGTTTAAAAAATGCTCAAGTGTGGAAGAGAATCCACCATTTGCATATACAGTAATAATCTGGTCTGTGACAGCGAGGTTTGAGTGGAATGGTTGTTTAGGCTAAGTGCCGGCCATCGCTGCGTGTGTTTTCACTCTGGGGTTTTTCTTCATTTACAAGTCAGAGTCCAGTTAAGCAAACACCTTAAAGGGATAGTTCACTCCAAGATAAAATTTGCTCGGATGTTTTCAAGTCTAGAAAGACCATCTGAGTCCATATTCCACACCACGTGTTGTGTTGTCTAGACTGCTGTGAGCCTTCGGAGAAACCTACTGATCTCATCTAGAACCCAAATGAATAGGAAAGATTGGCACCTCTAATTCCAGTTTATTAGCTCCACACAGAACAGTTGAGGTATAAAACACATCTGATAAAAATGGGATTTTGTGGTGAACTACCCCTTTAAATTAACCAATCGTTCATCACTCTTAAATAAGCAATGTAAACGAAGCTCCAAATGAACTATACATTCTATTCACTACCATGTAGCTCTATGTCAGTGCAATATCTATATCTACAGGAGGAGAATGGTTGCAATGAACTGAAATTGTGAGTAAGAACCACCATTAATACACTGCATACAGTTACAAGACATTTCAATCAAAAAGCTGCTACGGTACATCTTGCCGAGACTCCACAATATATTCCTCATTTCCCTTTCCAAATGGCACCCTATTCCCTACGTAGTGCACTACTTTTGGCCAGAGCCCAATGGGCCCTGATCAAAGTAGCGCACTATATAGGGAATAAAATGCAATTTAGAATGCAACCTCTGTATGTAGGTCATTGAGTTAGGATGCCAATAACCATGACAACCAACCAACCAACCAATAAAACCCAATTCAAGAACAGGGAGGGAGTGCAAAAATGGAAGCTCCCATAATATTGAGTTTGTCAACCCCAAGAAATAACCCTCATTTAGGTGATAAATGGTGTTGATTCCTGAGAAACCTCCTGAGAATTGTAGGATTTCTCCACATGAAAGCAAATACTTCTTGGTGCTCTACGGTTGTGTCCCAAATAGCACTCTAGTGCCCAATAGTGCCCCAAAAGCAGTGCACTATTACATTTGGAATAGGGCCCCCTCTCTCAGCAAAATCCCCTTAGGATGCTTGGTAACCATGAGCAGGCGTTTATATTGTGAGATCCCTGACACACACAGAACTGAGGAAGAAAACAAAGGAATTCTTTCAGAACAAAGACACGCAGAGCTGCGTTGCATTGCAACCATTCAACCAACAATTAGGAAGGTCACAATAACGTCAGATCTTGGTAGAGACATGACAAGATAAAAGGGAAAGAAGAAGAGGAGGGATGGCAGAACCAAACCGGGATGGCGAGGCCTTTCCAAAGCGCTAGGCCCACTGTCGCTGCAGTGTTGCATTGTGGGTATTGTAGTAACAGGTGTGTGTGTTCACCTGTATTGAGTTCTTGTTGTGTCACACACAGGCATGGCAGCTGGGATGGTTAGCCTAGCTTGGTGATCTGTAGACCCCCTTCTATCCTCACTGTATCGATGGACGGCAAAGATTTCACTTTGTGAAAAAAGTCAAAGAGCGGGTTTCCGTCCACAAATATCCGGAAGCGCGTGTGCTCGCAGTGGATCTCGATCTGGATAGATAGAGAGAGAGATGGAGAAAGAGAAAAGGCAAGGAGAGAGAGAGAACAGAATAAAACACCCCATTTCTAAACCAAGTCACATTATGTGGCCATGTGGTTCTTTCTCCAAATGAAAGAGAGCTTGTTAGCTTTTACATAACTAATCACATCTCTAAACCTCATCCTCCGACATCTCCGACCCTCATCCTCCGACATCTCCGACCCTCATCCTCCGACATCTCCGACCCTCATCCTCTGACCCTCATCCTCTGACATCTCCGACCCTCATCCTCTGACCCTCATCCTCTGACATCTCCGACCCTCATCCTCTGACCCTCATCCTCTGATATCTCCGACCCTCATCCTCTGACCCTCATCCTCTGACATCTCCGACCCTCATCCTCTGACATCTCCGACCCTCATCCTCTGACCCTCATCCTCCAGTCCTCTTCCAAATGTGTGACTGGAGCAACCTGCTTTACAATAAAACCACAACAAGGAACAATGTGTGTTCCTTATCACTGGGCTATATCTTTACATAACGTCTGTACTGAATCATATTACAGCAACTAAAGACAAGTCAGAGAGGGGTAGAGCGAGGGAGTGTATGAGATAGAGATAGTGGTGGAAGGCCAATTATCGTGAAGTTAAGACCCTTGTTAACTGTGGCCCCATAGGGCTCTGGTCAAAAGAAGTCTACTAGAAAGGGGATGTGGTGCCATTTGGGACAAGTTGGATAAGAACGTGAGGTGTTCTCGGTACCCTGAAGGGATGGTCGGGTTAGAATTTAAAAAGAGAGTGGAGTGTTATGGTATCTTGAAGGCCTGGTCCAGTTAGGGTTATGGATTAAGGGGTAGGGGTTGGGATTAGAGGTTAGGATTAGGGGTTAGGATAAGGGGTTAGGATTAGAGGTTAGGGGTTAGGATTAGAGGTTAGGGGATAGGATTATATTTTAGGGGTTAGGATTAGAGGTTAGAGATTAGGATCAGTGTAACAGGTATCCTGAAGGGCTGGTCAGGTTAGAGGTTAGGATAAGGGTAACAGGTACCCTGAAGGGCTGGTCAGGTTAGAGGTTAGGATAAGGGTAACAGGTACCCTGAAGGGCTGGTCAGGTTAGAGGTTAGGATAAGGGTAACAGGTACCCTGAAGGGCTGGTCAGGTTAGAGGTTAGGATAAGGGTAACAGGTACCCTGAAGGGCTGGTCAGGTTAGAGGTTAGGATAAGGGTAACAGGTACCCTGAAGGGCTGGTCAGGGATGAAGGGGAAGTAGTCGATAGACTTCTCCTCCTCGCTCCATTTTCCCGAGACGCGGGAGTTACGCAGAAACTGGCGCTCGGCAAATCGAGCGCTGAGTTTCAGGGCCACATCCGGCTGTGGTTCCTCCTTCTCTGTGCCGCGGCCGCAAGTCAGGCTGACGTCAAAGCTGAGACAGAAAGAAACGTAGAGAAGAAAAAAGAAATAGGTGTCACTGTGCTGGTTTAACAATATCCCTTTTTAACCTAGGTAACCTGTCCCTTAGTGGGAGCCCTAGGTAACCTGTCCTTTAGTGGGAGCTCTAGGTAACCTGTCCTTTAGTGGGAGCCCTAGGTAACCTGTCCTTTAGTGGGAGCCCTAGGGTAACCTGTCCTTTAGTGGGAGCCCTAGGGTTAACCTGTCCCTTAGTGGGAGCCCTAGGGTAAACCTGTCCCTTAGTGGGAGCCCTAGGGTTAACCTGTCCCTTAGTGGGAGCCCTAGGGTTAACCTGTCCCTTAGTGGGAGCCCTAGGGTTAACCTGTCCCTTAGTGGGAGCCCTAGGGTTAACCTGTCCCTTAGTGGGAGCCCTAGGGTTAACCTGTCCCTTAGTGGGAGCCCTAGGGTTAACCTGTCCCTTAGTGGGAGCCCTAGGGTTAACCTGTCCCTTAGGTGAGCTAGAGCCCTAGGGTTAACCTGTCCCTTAGTGGGAGCCCTAGGGTTAACCTGTCCCTTAGTGGGAGCCCTAGGGTTAACCTGTCCCTTAGTGGGAGCCCTAGGGTTAACCTGTCCCTTAGTGGGAGCCCTAGGGTTAACCTGTCCCTTAGTGGGAGCCCTAGGGTTAACCTGTCCCTTAGTGGGAGCCCTAGGGTTAACCTGTCCCTTAGTGGGAGCCCTAGGGTTAACCTGTCCCTTAGTGGGAGCCCTAGGGTTAACCTGTCCCTTAGTGGGAGCCCTAGGGTTAACCTGTCCCTTAGTGGGAGCCCTAGGGTTAACCTGTCCTTAGTGGGAGCCCTAGGGTTAACCTGTCCCTTAGTGGGAGCCCTAGGGTTAACCTGTCCCTTAGTGGGAGCCCTAGGGTTAACCTGTCCCTTAGTGGGAGCCCTAGGGTTAACCTGTCCCTTAGTGGGAGCCCTAGGTAACCTGTCCCTTAGTGGGAGCCCTAGGGCAACCTGTCCCTTAGTGGGAGCCCTAGGGTTAACCTGTCCCTTAGTGGGAGCCCTAGGGTTAACCTGTCCCTTAGTGGGAGCCCTAGGGTTAACCTGTCCCTTAGTGGGAGCCCTAGGGTTAACCTGTCCCTTAGTGGGAGCCCTAGGGTAACCTGTCCCCTAGTGGGAGCCCTAGGATAACCTGTCCCTTAGTGGGAGCCCTAGGATAACCTGTCCCTATGGGGACAATGGTAATGGAGCTGTAAGGGACAGAGAGGGGGGCCTATAGGGACATGATGCTGTAGGGGACATAGAGGAGGACCTATAGGGACATGGTGCTGTAGGGACAGTGCAGGGCCTATAGGGACATGGTGCTGTAGGGGACATAGCAGGGCCCATAGGGACGTGGTGCTGTAGGGGACATAGAGGAGGGCCTATAGGGACATGGTGCTGTAGGGGACATAGAGGAGGATCTATAGGGACATGATGCTGTAGGGGACATAGGGACATGATGCTGTAGGGGACATAGAGGAGGGCCTATAGGGACATGATGCTGTAGGGGACTTAGAGGAAGACCTATAGGGACATGGTGCTGTAGGGACAGTGCAGGGCCCATAGGGACGTGGTGCTGTAGGGGACATAGTGGAGGGCCTATAGGGACATGGTGCTGTAGGGGACATAGTGGAGGGCCCATAGGGACATGGTGCTGTAGGGGACATAGCAGGGCCCATAGGGACGTGGTGCTGTAGGGGACATAGAGGAGGACCTATAGGGACATGGTGCTGTAGGGGACATAGTGGAGGGCCTATAGGGACATGGTGCTGTAGGGGACATAGGAGGGCCCATAGGGACATGGTGTCTGTGTAGGAGAAACACCACATAATACTGTTGTCATTATGTTTTGCATCTGGAGGAGCAGCATGTTGACATCTGCCATGAACTTCCACATAAATATTGTGCGCCAGGCATTTAAAACTGATGTCACTAAATGTGTTTTTAAACTGACCATTAGTTTCTACTGAGGCCTATAAAGGACACACCCTAAAATGTCTCAACAAGCACTGTGTCCCAACTGGCACACTATCCCCTTCGTAGCACACTACGTTTGATGAGGGCCAATGTAGCCCTAGTTGCCTACATAGGGAATAGGGTGCCATTCTTGAGACAGACCAGCTCTGCCTCAGCCTGGCCTGACTGTGAACACCCTGCCTTGCATTATGAAAAAGCCCTCCGTTCTCAACACACCCACCCACACAGTTCTCCATGTCTCCTCTTCACCTCCCCCAGGCTTTTTCTTCGCCTTCTGCCATGCTGCTAATAATAAACTATTCTTTTGAACTTTTTCCTTTCTGAGCCTGTGTTCGATTCTGTCTTTTACAATAAATGTTCTCTCTCCTTATTAGGCTAGATTCACATTCTTCAGCAGACATAACATAGAAAACACAGCATTTCACCAATTAAACATGTAATACACAGGTCCACAACAATTCATTCTGTAGACTACATTCTTACAGAATCAGATCTCCACCTAAAATGGAATGGGACTTACATTCTAATGAAAAAGCAGTATATGAAAGATAAGAAGTTGGTAATGACATTCATTCAGATAAGCCAGGGTGCAGTTGACAAATAGACCTAGTTAGCTCCAGTCCAGAGCGCATTCTCTTCCTCAAGAATAGGTTGAAGGCTCAGCATCAGCAAGCTGCACGTAACGACATGGACCAGAGCTAAGACCGAATGAGTGGAGGTTATATCGCCCTGGACCAGAGCTAACACCTAATGAGTGGAGGTTATATCGCCCTGGACCAGAGCTAAGACCTAATGAGTGGAGGTTATATCGCCCTGGACCAGAGCTAAGACCTAATGAGTGGAGGTTATATCGCCCTGGACCAGAGCTAAGACCTAATGAGTGGAGGTTATATCGCCCTGGACCAGAGCTAAGACCTAATGAGTGGAGGTTATATCGCCCTGGACCAGAGCTAAGACCTAATGAGTGGAGGTTATTGTTTTAGCCTACCTGTCCAACGACATGGACCAGAGCTAAGACCTAATGAGTGGAGGTTATATCGCCCCGGACCAGAGCTAAGACCTAATGAGTGGAGGTTATTGTTTTAGCCTACCTGTCCAACGACATGGACCAGAGCTAAGACCTAATGAGTGGGGGATATTGTTTTAGCCTACCTGTCCAACGACATGGACCAGAGCTAAGACCTAATGAGTGGGGGATATTGTTTTAGCCTACCTGTCCAACGACATGGACCAGAGCTAAGACCTAATGAGTGGAGGTTATTGTTTTAGCCTACCTGTCCGGCTCCAGATCAACAATGCCCATGACAATGACCTTCTTCCCCGGCCTCATACCACCTCTGATGCGGCCGCTGAATGGCACCTTCTACGATTGAGAGACAATATTTTATTTTAAATCATCACATTTAAACCATCATCACAACACATAATGTGGACAAAGAAAATAATACTGGCATTTATATTGAATAACGTGGATGTTTCAGGATGAATCGTCCCACCAGAAGCCGTGCAATGTCCTCCCTATCCGGCGAGATGAGCCCGGGGTTCCCGAACGAATCGTTGTGATGGTCATCTTCAGTATTCTTCAAAACCACCAGAGACAAAAGGGAAAGAAAAAAACACAACGTATTGATCAGGTACAGCCTAAATGATAGTAGCCTACTCAATGGGCGGAGTAGCCTAGCGTTTTAAAAGGCTGCATATTGCTCTAGATGTCTTCTCTGCGTGGTCCTCATGCCGCTATTCAACAATGAAAAGGTGGGGAAACCCATGGCTGTCAAAACATCTGTCATGTTCTAGACTAGAGCGGGTAAGACCTGTGAGAACGGTCGGTCATTACCACCAACCCGCACATAGACAGCCCACATTGTAAACTGATACCGAGAAGTAATGCACCGTATCGGACAAACGACCTAGGTGAGCACCACACAGAAACATGTTATCTTGCAGAATCATTGAATTTGTTCCGCGCCCACATCAGAGGTCGACTCGGGCTGTGCTTGGGAATGCACAGGCAGCCTATTGACATATTACTCCACACAATAATACAAACTTCATGATGGCGTTAATTATAGCTCTCCACAAATGACACGCTTCAACGTTTTACGTGCTGATACAGAAAACAACAAATTCCCGAGCAAACCGCTGTTTTCCTGAAAATTGTAGTACTCACTATTGCGTCCTTTTCCGTTGCCGACACCGCCATCTTGACTTGTACAGAAGACCATAGGATGCTTATCAGAAGAGAGGCAGCCCGGGCAGTCCTCCTCTCCTGGAATGTGGCAGCAGTGACTCAGTCAACATGTTTCTAGCTGTCCACACTCACACTCCACATGCAGCGAAGAGTGGCATTACCTAGGGTATTCACGTTTAGGACTAGGATACGTCTGGCTGGCTGAGGCTGCGTGTTGTAGTAGACTATGTCTAGGCTGTATTTATCCGCTCTGGAAATGGGTGGATAGTCTTTTTATTTAGCTGACGTGTGCTTTACAATAATAAGAGGGGCTTTGGTAATCCCCGTCTGTTCGGGAACGGTAACGAGCCAGGCTAATCAGATTTTTAATTTCCTACAAAGAACCTTCACCTAATTAAACTGTACCCCCATAAAGTGGGGGCACTTCTCTCATTCGATTCTAATCTTGAGTGAAAATATTTTGTATATCTTCGTTCCTAGACTAATTAAAGAGGCCTGGTATGTGGTAGGAGCCTAGGATAGAAAATGTAACCATTTGGGATGATAATGATAGAGTGACCAAAATGTGGCGCTAAAGAAACCACCGACTTGATATATAAATCTAGGCTATAAGAGTACAGCTACTTTTGTTCTTGAAAATGTAACCTTTATTTAACTAGGCAAGCCAGCTGAAGAACAAATTATTATTTACAATGACAGCCTAGACCGCTAAACCCGGACGACGCTGGGCCAATTGTGCTCCGCCCCATGGGACTCCCAATCACGGCCGGTTGTGATACAGCCTGGATTCAAACCAGGGTGTCTGTAGTGACACCTCAAGCGCTGAGATGCAGTGCCTTAGACCGCTGCGCCACTCGGGAGCCCAAAGGGCTTTTTGATTCTAAATACTAAGTTCATTGAGAAATATCCTACATTGTTGGACACCATTGAGCTATAATAGCATGTTTCCGCTCAATAATTATATAGAACATTATTTGCCTATGCAAATCAGGAGGGCATGTTCAAATTGTCAGAGGGCTCCTTCTGTGGCAGTTCACGGTACTACAAATACAAATCCTCTACTCTAGGCCTGCTCTGTTCTATTCTGCAGTTCCCTCATCCAGAAACAAGGGCTCATTGGGGTTCTATATAGAACCTATTGGTTCTGTATAGAACCATTTCTTATAAGAGTGTAGACAACATGTTGTAGACAGAGATTGACTGACAAGATGTTTTGTGGGTCTCAAGCCTTCTATCTTCTCACCCTGATAGTGACTTCCTCAGTCAGAGCAGCCTACATGATTGGATAACAGGGAACCATCAGTCAGTGTTGTATTGGTGCTGTGTGTAGCCCTGCATGAGGGTATAGAGGAGATGAAAAGGTTGGGACTGAATTGGCCACTGAAGAGCTGCTGGTGTCTACTACCGTTACGCCGCCCTTGAGCAAGGCACTTATTTTGTAACATAGGATGACTCTCAAAAGATAACAAGGCACATCTCTGACATTCTGTCCATTGCAGCACCTGTCCCTGAAGTTATGCTGGCTAGCCCAGGACATATCTCCTACCATCCTCCTCCTCTCTTCAAGTCATGGGGACTAGCCCAGGACATATCTCCTACCATCCTCCTCCTCTCTTCAAGTCATGGGGACTAGCCCAGGACATATCTCCTACCATCCTCCTCCTCTCTTCAAGTCATGGTGACTAGCCCAGGACATATCTCCTACCATCCTCCTCTCTTCAAGTCATGGGGACTAGCCCAGGACATATCTCCTACCATCCTCCTCCTCTCTTCAAGTCATGGTGACTAGCCCAGGACATATCTCCTACCATCCTCCTCCTCTCTTCAAGTCATGGGGACTAGCCCAGGACATATCTCCTACCATCCTCCTCCTCTCTTCAAGTCATGGGGACTAGCCCAGGACATATCTCCTACCATCCTCCTCCTCTCTTCAAGTCATGGGGACTAGCCCAGGACATATCTCCTACCATCATCCTCTCTTCAAGTCATGGTGACTAGCCCAGGACATATCTCCTACCATCCTCCTCCTCTCTTCAAGTCATGGTGACTAGCCCAGGACATATCTCCTACCATCCTCCTCCTCTCTTCAAGTCATGGGGACTAGCCCAGGACATATCTCCTACCATCCTCCTCCTCTCTTCAAGTCATGTGGACTAGCCCAGGACATATCTCCTACCATCCTCCTCCTCTCTTCAAGTCATGGGGACTAGCCCAGGACATATCTCCTACCATCCTCCTCCTCTCTTCAAGTCATGTGGACTAGCCCAGGACATATCTCCTACCATCCTCCTCTCTTCAAGTCATGGTGACTAGCCCAGGACATATCTCCTACCATCCTCCTCCTCCTCTCTTCAAGTGATGGTGACTAGCCCAGGACATGTGGGTGTCTTGAAAACCTGGGAACGTATCAGTGCAACACAAGCTCCAAAGAAAATGGCGTCCCTCGCCGTAACTGCAGCGGTATAGGGCCTATCCATTTTTTTGGGGGGGGAGGGCATTTTGTTTTAGATAGAAACAATGTAGGTTATATTGAAGGCGGCTGTTTATTATCCTAAGATGGCATCCTGCTGCCACACATAGACCTAAACTACAGAAACTAATGCAGCCACACATAGACCTAATCTAGGGAAACTAATGCAAAAAGCCAAGATGGTATCGCCTGGTACGGCACCGCCTGGTACAGCAACTGCTCCGCCCACAACCGCAAGACTCTCCAGAGGGTAGTGAGGTCTTCACAACGCATCACTGGGGGCAAACTACCTGCCCTCCAGGACACCTACACCACCCGATGTCACAGGAAGGCCAAAAAGATCATCAAGGACAACAACCACCCGAGCCACTGCCTGTTCACCCCGCTATCATCCAGAAGGCGAGGTCAGTACAGGTGCATCAAAGCTGGGACCGAGAGACTGAAAAACAGCTTCTATCTCAAGGCCATCAGACTGTTAAACAGCCATCAATCTCTAGCCACTTTAATAATTAATAATTGGATGTAATAAATGTATCACTAGTCAGTTTAAACTATGCCACTTTATATAATGTTTACATACCCTACATTACTCATCTCATGTATATACTGTACTCTATACCATCTACTGCATCTTGCCTATGCTGCACGGCCATCACTCATCCAAATATTTATATGTACATGTTCTTGTTCATTCCTTTACACTTGTGTGTATAAGGTAGTTGTTGTGAAATTGTTAGATTACTTGTTAGATATTACTGCATGGTCGGAACTAGAAGCACAGGCATTTCACTAAACTCGCATTAGCATCTGCTAACCGTGTGTATGTGACAAATAACATTTGATTTGATTTGATGTGTCTTTTGTTGTTTTTCTTAGTCTACAGATGAATGATCTTAATTTGAGCCTGTTTTCTATAGCAGGAAAATAATCCTGCAGCAACAGGAAATATGAATTATGTGGGTTATAATTAATGGACATTTTTGTAGGGGCTGCTACATTTTTTGTTAGGGCAAATCAAATGAGACATTTGAAACTTTAGAAGCCTTTTAGTACCTTGAAAACACTATAAGTTTCCATTTCCTGCTGTGCAGGAAAATTCTTTGTAACAAAAGAGTGATCAATTTAAGATCTTACATCTGTAGCTACTTCTGTTATGTAATTTAGTAGTAGGTTAACAGGTGTATTCATTCCGGAGCAAGACGCCTGCATGCATTCAGTCTGAATAATGCCACTTCTCCCTTCTCAAGAGCCAACCTGTTCTACCACTTGGAAATAGGCTAAGGCCCAACTACACCCTGATGACATGGAATTGTCAGCTGATCTTCACACAATGTTTAGTTCTGTTGGTTCATGTTTTCACGCAGTAGACTAGGCACACTCACACTCATTGCTACAGTGTTATAGGCTATGTTGTTGCTCTCCATCTTCTAGACTTCAGCTCCTTCTTGTGTAAGGGAACCTTTTCAGGTGAGTCCCTGTTGTAATTTAGGACCAGTGTTTTCCTAGTTGGCTAAATTACAGCTGGTGTTTCTGTATTTGCTTTTCTGTGGTTCTTTCAAAGATTGGCTAACGGTATGTTACCGTATCGGAGCATATCTGAAATGATAACGATTAATCGATTTGTCACTTGTCAGACTCATCAAGTGTAGCCCGGCTCCTCCAACTGTTTTCCATCGTGGTCCAAAGGGCTGCACCTGAAATCGGTTGTGTTTCCTCACTGTCAAAATGTACAAAAACATATTCCTCTATCCATTACTGTTGGAGTTTTCTCTGCTCCCTGACTGTTTCGATGACTGTTAGCTAGCTGTATTATAAATGTAGGTCTATTCTCATTTCTACACAGTTTAGATTTTGGTGTTAGACATTTTAAATCAAATCAAATTGTATCTGTTACATGCGCCGAATACAACAGGTGTAGACTTTACTGTGAAATGCTTACTACAAGCCCTTTAACCAACAATGCAGAGTTAAAAAGTAAGAACATTTGCAAATTTTCTTTGGAGCTTGAGTTTTTTTTTCATGTATTTTTTTATTTAACTATTATTAAACTTGGCAAGTCAGTTAAGAACAAATTCTTACTTACAATCAATAACAATAACAGGGCTATATACAGGGAGTACTGGTACCGAGTCAATGTGCAGGGGTACGAGGCAGGTAATATATACACTGCTCAAAAAAATAAAGGGAACACTTAAACAACACAATGTAACTCCAAGTCAATCACACTTCTGTGAAATCAAACTGTCCACTTAGGAAGCAACACTGATTGCCAATAAATTTCACATGCTGTTGTGCAAATGGAATAGACAACAGGTGGAAATTATAGGCAATTAGCAAGACACCCCCAATAAAGGAGTGGTTCTGCAGGTGGTGACCATAGACCACTTCTCAGTTCCTATGCTTCCTGGCTGATGTTTTGGTCACTTTTGAATGCTGGCGGTGCTTTCACTCTAGTGGTAGCATGAGACGGAGTCTACAACCCACACAAGTGGCTCAGGTAGTGCAGCTCATCCAGGATGGCACATCAATGCGAGCTGTGGGAAGAAGGTTTGCTGTGTCTGTCAGCGTAGTGTCCAGAGCATGGAGGCACTACCAGGAGACAGGCCAGTACATCAGGAGACGTGGAGGAGGCCGTAGGAGGGCAACAACCCAGCAGCAGGACCGCTACCTCCGCCTTTGTGCAAGGAGGAGCAGGAGAAGCACTGCCAGAGCCCTGCAAAATGACCTCTAGCAGGCCACAAATGTGCATGTGTCTGCTCAAACGGTCAGAAACAGACTCCATGAGGGTGGTATGAGGGCCCGACGTCCACAGGTGGGGGTTGTGCTTACAGCCCAACACCGTGCAGGACGTTTGGCATTTGCCAGAGAACACCAAGATTGGCATATTCGCCACTGGCGCCCTGTGCTCTTCACAGATGAAAGCAGGTTCACACTGAGCCCGTGACAGACGTGACAGAGTCTAGAGACGCCGTGGAGAACGTTCTGCTGCCTGCAACATCCTCCAGCATGACCGGTTTGGCGGTGGGTCAGTCATGGTGTGGGGTGGCATTTCTTTGGGGGGCTGCACAGCCCTCCATGTGCTCGCCAGAGGTAGCCTGACTGCCATTAGGTACCGAGATGAGATCCTCAGACCCCTTGTGAGACCATATGCTGGTGCGGTTGGCCCTGGGTTCCTCCTAATGCAAGACAATGCTAGACCTCATGTGGCTGGAGTGTGTCAGCAGTGCCTGCAAGAGAAAGGCATTGATGCTATGGACTGGCCCGCCCGTTCCCCAGACCTGAATCCAATTGAGCACATCTGGGACATCATGTCTCGCTCCATCCACCAATGCCACGTTGCACCACAGACTGTCCAGGAGTTGGCGGATGCTTTAGTCCAGGTCTGGTAGGAAATCCCTCAGGAGACCATCCGGCACCTCATCAGGAGCATGCCCAGGCGTTGCAGGGAGGTCATACAGGCACGTGGAGGCCACACACACTACTGAGCCTCATTTTGACTTGTTTTAAGGACATTACATCAAAGTTGGATCAGCCTGTAGTGTGGTTTTCCACTTTAATTTTGAGTGTGACTCCAAATCCAGACCTCCATGGGTTGATAAATTGGATTTCCATTGATTATTATTGTGTGATTTTGTTGTCAGCACATTCAACTATGTAAAGAAAAAAGTATTTAATAAGATTATTTCTTTCATTCAGATCTAGGATGTGTTGTTTAAGTGTTCCCTTTATTTTTTTGAGCAGTATATATATATATATATATATTCTTCTCAAACCACCAGCGGGCCGGATTGAATTGTCTCAAGGGCCAGATCTGGCCCGCTGGCCACATGTTTCACACCTCTGAACTGGATGCTTTACTAAATATTGTAACATCTGTTTGTTGTATGACTCCAATTTATTATTATTATCCTTTTTGACTATTACTTATTTTATGGAGCTTCTTTAACCGGAGATGGAGTCTGTTAATCTGTTAATATCAAGTATTTCAGAGAGTGTTTGTTGTCTGCAATTTCATTAATAAAAACGTTGAACTTGAATTTATTCTTCACACAAAAAGATAAGAACCCATGTCCGAAATTATTTTGCAGTGAATTAATGCTGTCTGTCTGTGTAGAAAGGCTATAGTCCTATAATGTCTCACGAAACTATATCCTTTATATTACAATGTTATTACAGTACAACAATGTCCTGGCCATTACTACAACAACAGTACCTTTCTGTACATATGCTTCCATGTGTCATAGCTTGGGTACCAGTTGGTTTAGCTAACATTCTACACTTTGCACTCATTGTGAAACATTCTTTGGCACCTAACACAGAGTGAAAGGAGTGGAATGTTATCTAAACAGACTGGTACCCAGACTACATGTGGCATTGTGTCAAAGAAGGTGATCTTGATCAATAGAGTCAGATTACGGAGTGGTTTCCCTCTAATCTCCCAACGGTGGAATGAAAGATGCTGGATTATGTGAGGGAGAACGGGGAAGCCAACACAGAGAAAGGGAGACTGAAACAAGGGAAGCCAAGGAAAGGAGGCAGGGATTAAAGATTATTTGACCCAGTGTGCATCCCAAATGGCTCCCTATATATACCACTATAGCCTCTATGGGCCTTAGTGAAAAGGAATGCACTACGTAGGGAATAGGGTGCCATTTGGGGGCGACACCTAGTTAGGGTTGCTCTACGACCTTGATTCGATGCAGGCTGCACACAGCACCACCAGACCTGGGTTTACATTCTATTTGAAATCTTTCAAATACTTTAAGTGTTTATTCTAGCCTGCCTAGAGTGCCAGATGTGCAGGTTGGCATTTATTGTCATGAATCTTGCCCTGGAGGCAGCTTTGAAGAATGGTCACTAGCTGTCACAGCCACAAAGTCATAAAATTGGATTTTAAACCTTAAACCCACTGTTATCCCTAATGCCTAACCCTAACCTTAAATTAAGAACAAAAAGCTTTTTTTAAATGGATTTTTATGACATAGACAATTTTGACTTGGCAGTTAGACTATCTAGTGGAAATCGCTCAGCTCTTCTACAAGGGCAACAATTTGTGACAATAAACGTCAACCTGCGGCAGAATCTCAAGGCTGGTGTAGAGGTTAACAGTGGCTGCTATATATACACCACCCCAGCATGGGTAACAGTGGCTGCTATATATACACCATCCCAGCATGGTTAACAGTGGCTGCTATATATACACCACCCCAGCATGGGTAACAGTGGCTGCTATATATACACCATCCCAGCATGGGTAACAGTGGCTGCTATATATACACCACCCCAGCATGGGTAACAGTGGCTGCTATATATACACCACCCCAGCATGGGTAACAGTGGCTGCTATATATACACCACCCCAGCATGGGTAACAGTGGCTGCTATATATACACCACCCCAGCATGGGTAACAGTGGCTGCTATATATACACCATCCCAGCATGGGTAACAGTGGCTGCTATATATACACCACCCCAGCATGGGTAACAGTGGCTGCTATATATACACCACCCCAGCATGGGTAACAGTGGCTGCTATATATACACCACCCCAGCATGGGTAACAGTGGCTGCTATATATACACCATCCCAGCATGGGTAACAGTGGCTGCTATATATACACCACCCCAGCATGGGTAACAGTGGCTGCTATATATACACCATCCCAGCATGGGTAACAGTGGCTGCTATATATACACCATCCCAGCATGGGTAACAGTGGCTGCTATATATACACCATCCCAGCATGGGTAACAGTGGCTGCTATATATACACCATCCCAGCATGGGTAACAGTGGCTGCTATATATACACCACCCCAGCATGGGTAACAGTGGCTGCTATATATACACCACCCCAGCATGGGTAACAGTGGCTGCTATATCTACACCACCCCAGCATGGGTAACAGTGGCTGCTATATATATATACCACCCCAGCATGGGTAACAGTGGCTGCTATATATACACCACCCCAGCATGGGTAACAGTGGCTGCTATATATACACCATCCCAGCATGGGTAACAGTGGCTGCTATATATACACCACCCCAGCATGGGTAACAGTGGCTGCTATATATACACCATCCCAGCATGGGTAACAGTGGCTGCTATATATACACCATCCCAGCATGGGTAACAGTGGCTGCTATATATACACCATCCCAGCATGGGTAACAGTGGCTGCTATATATACACCACCCCAGCATGGGTAACAGTGGCTGCTATATATACACCATCCCAGCATGGGTAACAGTGGCTGCTATATATACACCATCCCAGCATGGGTAACAGTGGCTGCTATATATACACCACCCCAGCATGGGTAACAGTGGCTGCTATATATACACCACCCCAGCATGGGTAACAGTGGCTGCTATATATACACCATCCCAGCATGGGTAACAGTGGCTGCTATATATACACTATCCCAGCACGGTACCAATCTGGACCCCACTGCTATTCTGCATCTTTATCCCCCTGTTGTTCACTACTATTCCTGTCTTAATAAAGTGACAATTATGGGGGGAAATATATATATATTATTATTGTTATTATAATATTATTATTATTTATTTTTTTACATTTGTTTGTTTTTCTTCTTCCAGTTGACGGAAGGAAGGATGAAGGCAGACCAGGAAGCTCCTCCCCCCTCCCCCGGATTGGAGGATTTGGCGATCCGGTGTCGGGAAGTGTGTCGGTCGTACGGGAAACTCAAAGTCCTGAGTAATCTCAACTTGACCGTGCCACAGGGACACATGTGAGTAATCCACACTGACATTACAGCAAAATCACACTTCATGTCCAAATTATGTATAAGTAAGTTAATTGAGTGGCACCATTAAGTTTTAGATACTGTATGATGATTTGGACATGAAGCGTGAAAATGCTAATATACTGTAGGTACCTTTGACTTGCATTGGATTTGTGCCACATTTGAAAAAATGGCCAAGTAAACAAAACCAAAGCATGGATTGCTATCATACCTTGTCCATAGACTGCTTACAGGGTAAGGAACAGGGCCTGATTACTGAACGGGCACGCAGGGCACGTGCACCAGGGCCCCCGTTTTTTTGCGGGGGTTCTGGGCCCTCTGGAGGTCACAAAATGTGTTGAAATGCAGGAAGTTAGCTATTTTCCAGGACCCCAAATGCAGTAGTCCGGCCTTGGTAAGGAAACCAATATGTCATTTTTTTATTTGGGTCAACTATCCCTTTAAAGCCTAATGATAATCCATACCTTTAACAAGTAAACAACATAATTGCATTCTTGCGTTGCGCTCTTGCGTATGGTAAAAATTAGGCTTCACTTGGATTTTCACATGAATCGTGCATTGATGTCATTGGAAGTTGTATGCGAGTTACGATTAAGAGGCAGACCATACTGAGTAATAAAGGTAGCAATGCTATCATACTATCATACTATAGTACAGGGGTACTCAACCCTGACCCTACGAGGTCTGGAGTCTGCTGGTTTTCTGTTATACCTGATCATTAATTACACCCACCTGGTATCCCAGGTCTAAATCAGTCCCTGACTAGAGGGGAACAATGAAAAAATGCAGTGGAACTGGCTTGGAGGTCCAGAGTTGAGTTTGAGGGCTATAGTAGATATCTATGATTTAGCTCTCATGTCAATTTTTTTAACCCAAAATTCTGTTCTCTCTTACCTTGCAGCTACGGCCTGCTGGGTCCGAGTGGATGTGGGAAGACCACACTGTTGAAATGCATTCTGGGAACCCTGAAGATCTCCCGAGGACACATCAGCGTGTTGGGGAAGCCGCCTGCATTTCCTGGACACCAGGTCCCTGGGAGGATGGTGGGGTACATGCCACAGGTAAACTGTTACCTTATAGGTACACAACATACCACAGGTAAACTGTTACCTTATAGGTAAACTACATACCACAGGTAAACTGTTACCTTATAGGTAAACTACATACCACAGGTAAACTGTTACCTTATAGCGACACTACATACCACAGGTTAACTTCCACTGGATATCATAAGGTGAATGCACCAAGTTGTAAGTCGCTCTGGATAAGAGCGTCTGCTAAATGACTTAAATGTAAATGTAAATGTAAACTGTTACCTTATAGGTACACTACATACCACAGGTAAACTATTACCTTATAGCTACACTACATACCACAGGTAAACTGTTACCTTATAGCGACACTACATACCACAGGTAAACTATTACCTTATAGCGACACTACATACCACAGGTAAACTACATACCACAGGTAAACTGTTATCTTATAGCTACACTACATACCACAGGTAAACAGTAGATCATACTCCACAGTATGTCCGTATTCACAAAGCGTCTTACTCGTGTTTAAGAGAGATGTATGTACAGATGAGCTTACCTCCTTACCTCCTCAGCAGCTGCAGGAAACACACAGCTACAGGCAGACTCAGCCTGTCGACAGGTGTGGCACAGATACAGTAGAAGAAGGAGACAGGTGTCTCAATGGATGTATAAATCTGAAGCATTCGTTTAGAACTTCTTTGGTGGTGAGAGGAAGTCCAGTGGCGGGAAGTGGGAGATAGAGCTAGATGAAATTTGTCAGACATTCTGCTAATTTCTCATTGATGAAACATTCGATCTCAATACAGTTTTCTGTTCTCAAAACTAGAAGCTGTTACGAACAGAGGACTGGTTTTATAGGTTTGAACTATTCTAAAAGTGTTTTTTTAATGTTGTTTAGGAGTGCAAGGGCGAATTGGGATATGCGGAACGCCATAGTAACTAGATAAGATGTGTATTTTCACCCGCTAGCCAATCAGTTACTTAGGAATAGAGTCATAGCCGGGGGGTGTCATCCTCCATGGTCCTTGGTTAAGGTAGGGTTAAGGTTAGGGTTTGGGTTAGGTAAGGGTTAAGGTTAGGGTTTGGGTTAGGTAAGGGTTAAGGTTAAGGTAAGGGTAGGGGTTAAGGTTAGGGTAAGGATAGGGGTTAAGGTAAGGGTAGGGTTAAGGTTAGGGTTTGGGTTAGGTAAGGGTTAAGGTTAGGGTTCGGGTTAGGTAAGGGTTAAGGTTAAGGTAAGGGTAGGGTAGGGGTTAAGGTTAGGGTAAGGATAGGGGTTAAGGTAAGGGTAGGGTTAAGGTTAGGGTTTGGGTTAGGTAAGGGTTAAGGTTAGGGTTCGGGTTAGGTAAGGGTTAAGGTTAGGGTAAGGGTAGGGGTTAAGGTTAGGGTAGGGGTTAATGTTAAAGGGACATTTAAAACAAATTCAACTTGGGCCTTCTGAGTGGCGCAGCGGTCTAAGGCGTCACTACAGACCCAGGTTCAATCCTAGGCTGAGCCGCAGCCGGCCGTGACCGGGAGACCCATGAGGCGGCGCACAATTGGCCCAGCATCGTCCGTGTTAGGGGAGGGTTTAGCCGGCCGGGATGTTCTTGTCCCATCACGATCTAGCGACTCCTTGTGGCGGGCCGGGCGCAGTGCACGCTGACTTCGGTCGCCAGCTGGACGGTGTTTCCTCCAACACATTGGTGCAGCTGGCTTCCGGGTTAAGCGAGCAGTGTGTCAAAAAGCAGTGCGGCTTGGCGGGGTCGTGTTTCGGAGGACGCATGACTCTCGACCTTCGCCTCTCCCGAGTCCATACGGGAGTTGCAGCGATGGGACAAGACTGTAACTACCAATTGGATATCATGAAATTGGGGAGAAAAAGTCCACCAATTTAATACTTTAAAAAAAATGTCCACTTCATGTTCATCATCTCCAGCACCACCACAACATCAACATATGTTAAAATGGAGTGTTTCTATGTTTTGTAGTAAAAAAAATAGAGGAAGATAAGTGTTTTCAATGACATCATCGGTGTGCATCATGTGATTTTAGCCAATTATGAGCAGGCATTGCCTAGTAATTGTCTACTAATTGTCTACTTATCTTCCTCTATCTTTTTTACTACAAATCATAGAAACGCATAGTTTTCATATATGTTGATGTTGGGGTGGTGCTGGTGGTGATAAATATGAATTTGAGACATTTAAGGGAAGGTTAGGGGTTAGGGTTGGGGTTAAGGTTAAGGTTAAGGTTAGGGTTATGGTTTAGGGTGGGGATGTCCCTAGGATCCTGGATAGCACTGACCCTTCCCGCATGGTACAGAAGAGGTATCTCGTGTTACTGGCCTGCTGTACTAGACTCCTAACTTTGGCTGGGCATCTCCTTTTCACTTAAATGAAACCTGGGCATAAGCAGCACAGCTCCGCGAGAGGTTCACGCTGCTCAGCGTAAAATTACGTTCTGGTTCTATTTCCAAGATTTCAACTAACAGCTCACAGCTGAACACAACACACCAAAACAGAGCACATACCATGACAAAACATTGTGTTTCCCCTTTAGGACCTGGCGTTGTACAATGAGTTTTCTATCAGTGACACCCTGACGTTCTTCGGACGGATCCACGGCCTGTCAGCTACGGACACCCAGACACGCATGGACTTCCTGGTGGACTTCCTGGACCTACCTCACAACAGCAGCCTGGTTGGAAAACTCAGGTAATTAGGGTTGCAAAATCCCAGTATCTTTCCCAAAGTTCCCAGGATTTCTGGAAACCTTTCCTTCAGCTTTCGGAGCATTGTTAACTCTGGTTAAATAAGTGCCTTTCGCGTCCCTTTGATATTTATATTTTAAGTACAAGTTGTGCACCAATATTGAATTTTAAAAGCCTGTGATATCAAACTAAGTGTGTTTTAATATAGACCACATTCATTTTTAATATGAATAAAGGCATACTAATGTGCCAAAGTTCTGCATTGTGACATGTCCCTCCGTCAACCCTAGGAAGATGTTAACACACCTAACCCCAACATTTCTCCAAGTTTCACCATCATTGTAAAGTCCTAGTTATGTTGTTGCTTTGACAGTCATTTCTGAAGATGGTTATTTATTTAATGTGTTTAGTGATTCATTTTAAGGTCAACCTTGTTACGTGAACTGACCTCTTAACATGGGGAAACTATTTCTCTTTAAATATTTTTTTTCTAAATAATCATTGAACATCTAATAGTCAAATCACAGAGTAAAAACAGGTGAGCTGTTTCTACTCTTTTTGTCCATGTTTTGGTGTTTTGTGGTGGGAAATGGCATGGCAGCAAGACTTTGGGGTGACCATCGCTAATTGTGAATGGGAAACTATTCCCACTAATGCCCCAAAAAATTATGATATTCCATTTAAAATTATAAATAAATTACAAACTACGCCTGTCCCAAATATAAGCAGCACTTGGTACTTATGCACATGTCTGCTTATTGACATGTCTGCTGTCCTGTAGTTAATGATTTCGGGAAAGAGGTGGAAAGGGACATTTCAAACATTTTGGGCTCTCCAGTTGGTCTATAGTGGGTTTTAATCTCCTCCCCCTGTGCCTAGACTATGGCTGAGTCCCAAATGGGACAATATACCCAGTATAGTGCACTACTTTTGACTAGTAGTGCACTATATAGGAAATAGGGTGCTGTTTGGGACTCAATATCTCTCATTTTGATCTGGGGGAAAAGTAGTCTACAACCAAGAGAGATAGAAAGAGAAGGAAACTGTTTCCCCCTGAGGAGGTTTATGTTTGTGTGTCACAGGCTTCTGTCATGTAAAAATGCTGTGGAGTCAGCCCGCCCTGTCTGAAACTAAGTAGGTGTTATGCAACAGACATTTGTCAAGACGTCAATGCCAAAAAGAAGCCTCCCTCACTTCCATCAAAACAACTCCTCAATGATTGCTTATTACTTTTAGATGTAAAAATAATAGTACATAGCAAACTGGCCAGTGTTACCTGGCGTTGATTATTCAGTGTAACACTTCTAGTGTTGATTCAGGAGTTAAATTAACACTCAGTGGTGTTAAATAACCCTAGTGTTGGTGTTAATAACCAGAGTTGCTGAAATGGTTGTTCCAGTGTATTGCTTTAGGTAGTGTGATATTTTAGTCTTCCTAACTCTGGCAGTCATTCACAATGCAGGTTGCAGGTGAATAAAAATTCAAAATTTTGGATATCCCCTGTTCTGGCTGGATTTCAATAGGAATGAGACATCACTTTGCAAGCCAGCATAATGTGACATGCAGAACTTGATGTGGCCTGTAAACTATGAGTTGTAGGCCACTGTATAAGAAATATGTATTGTATTGTCTTAAAGGGATACTTCAGGATTTTGGCAATGAGGCCCTTTACATTTTCATGTCTCTGTGTCCAGTATGAAGGAAGTTAGAGGTAGTTTCGCGAGCCACTAGCATTAGCACAATGACTGGAATTCTATGGGAATCTACTAGCGTTGCCAAAATCCCGAAGTATCCCTTTAAATAATTTGTATTTAATGACAGCATATTCACTTAGGACAGGGATGGGCAACTGGCAGCCCATGTGGATTAACAGTTTTTCACTTCAATCAATCAATCAAATGTATTTATAAAGCCCTTCTTACATCAGCTGATGTAACAAAGTGCTATACAGAAACCCAGCCTAAAACCCCAAACAGCAAGCAATGCAGGTGTAGAAGCACGTTGGCTAGGAAAAACTCCCATGAAAGGCCAGAACCTAGGAAGAAACCTAGAGAGGAACCAGGCTATGAGGTGTGGCCAGTCCTCTTCTGGCTGTGCCGGGTGGAGATTATAACAGAACATGGCCAAGATGTTCAAATGTTCATAGATGACCAGCAGGGTCAAATAATAATAATCACAGTGGTTATAGAGGGTGCAACAGGTCAGCACCTCAGGAGTAAATGTCAGTTGACTTTTCATAGCCGATCATTCAGAGTATCTCTACCGCTCCTGCTGTCTCTAGACAGTTGAAAACAGCAGGTCTGGGACAGGTAGCACGTTCGGTGAACAGGTCAGGGTTCCACTTGTTATGTCAGGCACTGATAGTCACTCAATTAGCCCATGTTAGCTAACCATTTTAGATTGGTAAGTTAGTCTAGCGGCCAGCTATCTAAACTTGTAGTAATCAATGGCAAAATGTGTAGAATTGCAGGAAATGAGCTCATGATTAGTTCAGAAATTGCCCATCCCTGGTTTAGGATCTCACTTGGTGAAGGC
Organism: Salmo trutta; assembly: GCF_901001165.1. Taxonomy (NCBI): domain Eukaryota; kingdom Metazoa; phylum Chordata; class Actinopteri; order Salmoniformes; family Salmonidae; genus Salmo; species Salmo trutta. Next base: position 4,220,640 of record NC_042974.1, on the reverse strand, counting down.
CACAGGACTAAATATGAATTAATTCAACAACCATGCCCTTTGTCACTAACAAATACAGTCATGGGTGGTAACTCTACAATTTAGTTGAAAGTCAACCTTGGAAAAATTCAAATAAGTCTTAACACTAAGTAGTGTGTTAATTTAACACTGAAGTGTGGAAGTGTGAACCCGTATAGACACTGGAACAGTGTTAAATTGCTGTGTAGCTATCGTCATGGCATCAGCTCATGGGAATCTGAAAAAAGATGGAAGATTACTCTTGGATAATAACTCTTAGATCTGGTATAGTAACTCTTAGATCTGGTATAGTAACTCTTAGATCTGGTATAATAACTCTTAGATCTGGTATAGTAACTCTTAGATCTGGAATAATAACTCTTAGATCTGGTATAATAACTCTTAGATCTGGTATAATAACTCTTAGATCTGGTATAGTAACTCTTAGATCTGGTATAGCAACTCTTAGATCTGGTATAATACCCCTTAGATCTGGTATAATAACTCTTAGATCTGGTATAATAACTCTTAGATCTGTTATAATAACTCTTAGATCTGTTATAATAACTCTTAGATCTGGTATAATAACTCTTAGATCTGGTATAATAACTCTTAGATCTGGTATAATAACTCTTAGATCTGGTATAGTAACTCTTAGATCTGGAATAATAACTCTTAGATCTGGTATAATAACTCTTAGATCTGGTATAATAACTCTTAGATCTGGTATAGTAACTCTTAGATCTGGTATAATAACTCTTAGATCTGGTATAGTAACTCTTAGATCTGGTATAATAACTCTTAGATCTGGTATAATAACTCTTAGATCTGGTATAGTAACTCTTAGATCTGGTATAGTAACTCTTAGATCTGGAATAATAACTCTTAGATCTGGTATAATAACTCTTAGATCTGGTATAATAACTCTTAGATCTGGTATAGTAACTCTTAGATCTGGTATAATAACTCTTAGATCTGGTATAGTAACTCTTAGATCTGGTATAATAACTCTTAGATCTGGTATAGTAACTCTTAGATCTGGTATAGTAACTCTTAGATCTGGTTTAGTAACTCTTAGACCTTGTATGTAACCATATTATTAAATCATTATTATATCATTAACACACCATATCATTAACACAATTCAACTGCAGAAGGTCATACATTATAGTAATGTATTTGATGTGATTCAAAATGTTGCATCTTATACAACTGTCAAACATAGAGCAGAACCAACAGCTCTCAGTCCTGTGGGTGTGTGTGTGTGTGTATGTGTGTGTGTGTGTGTGTGTGTGTGTGTGTGTGTGTGTGTGTGTGTGTGTGTGTGTGTGTATGTGTGTGTGTGTGTGTGTTTACAGCGGAGGGCAGAAACGGAGGGTGTCTCTGGGAGCAGCCTTACTTCAAAACCCCCAGTTATTGATTCTGGATGAACCCACAGTCGGGGTGGACCCTGTGCTGAGAGCCAAGTATGTACTGGACAACCACACACACATCCAACCAAAACCAAACTGTGAAAACCCAACTATTGTACCCAACCTCATGCCTTCAAAGACCAGTCTCACACCTTTGAGTGCTGATCTAGGATCAGATCCCCCCTCTTATTTATTATGATTTAAAAGGCTTAACAGATCCTAGACCAGCACTCTGAGATGCTTCATGGATAAAGAAAACCCAACCAGGTCAGTGTTTCCCAGGTAACCCAGGCAGGTCATCATGCTAAGACTGCGTCCCAGATGGCCCCCTATTCCCTATGTGGTGAACTACTTTAGACAGGGGCACATAGGGGGCCTTTTGGGACACAGATTAAGACATCTTTATGGTTGTAATCAAATCATATCTGCACAAAGTTAGTTTATTCGTTGTGTGACGCTGAAAGGTGGTTCTCTGAACTGCACTCATGTGATGAGTAACCTTGCCTGAGACCTCAAGACCTGCGTTAGCTCCCCAAGCTAATGCCTAGGCTTTAGCTCAACGGGACACGCAGTCGTGTGGTGCGCAGATGATCACATTTGCACACTCTCTCTCTGTTATCTCTACTGCTCGAGGTACAGTACAACATTGTCCCAAACAGCACCCCATGTCCTGTATAGTGCAATACTTTTGACCAGAGCCCTGGTTATAAAACTGCACTTTATAGAGAATAGGGTGCCATTTGGGACCATAGGATGTGCCCTTAAACTGAGTTGTGTCATGTGTCCCTGTAGGATCTGGCAGCATCTAGTAGAGATTGTGAAAACTGGAAAAGTATCAGTCGTCATCACCACTCACTACATCGAGGAGGCCAGGCAAGCCAATGTGGTAAGATACAGTCTATATACATGATAACTACCTACTGATAGACACTACATAGAGGAGGCCAGGCAAGCCAATGTGGTAAGATACAGTCTATATACATGGATAACTACCTACTGATAGACAACTCCCTACTGATAGACAACTCCCTACTCTATATACGTACATGCCATATGTTTTCATAGCTGCTTAGAGGTTCATTTGAGAAAACATTGGTTGTCTCTATACTGTCTCTATGCACTATAACAGTCTCTATACTGTCTCTATACTCTATAACAGTCTCTATACTCTATAACAGTCTCTTTACTGTCTCGATACTCTATAAGTCTCTATACTCTATAACCATCTCTATACTGTCTCTATACTCTATAACAGTCTCTATACTGTCTCTATACTCTATAACAGTCTCTATACTGTCTCTATACTCTATAACATACTCTATACTGTCTCTGTGCATTATACCAGTCTATACTGTCTCTATACACTATAACAGTCTCTATACTGGCTCTATACTCTATAACAGTCTCTATACTCTATAACAGTCTCTATACTCTATAACAGTCTCTATACTGTCTCTATACTCTATAACAGTCTCTATACTGTCTCTATTCTCTATAACAGTCTCTATACTCTATAACAGTCTCTATACTGTCTCTATACTCTTTAACAGTCTCTATACTGCCTCTATATTCCGTAGCAGTCTCTATACCCTATAACAGTCTCTATACTCTATAACATTCTCTATACTGTCTCTATACTCTATAACAGACTCTATACTGTCTCTATACTCTATAACAGTCTCTATACTGGCTCTATACTCTATAACAGTCTCTATACTCTATAACAGTCTCTATACTGTCTCTGTGCACTATACCAGTCTATACTGTCTCTATACACTAAAACAGTCTCTATACTGTCTCTATACTCTATAACAGTCTCTATACTGTCTCTATACTCTATAACAGTCTCTATACTGCCTCAATATTCCGTAGCAGTCTCTATACTCTATAACAGTCTCTATACTGTCTCTATACTCTATAACAGTCTCTATACTGCCTCTATATTCCGTAGCAGTCTCTATACTCTATAACAGTCTCTATACTGTCTCTATACTCTATAACATTCTCTATACTGTCTCTATACTCTATAACAGACTCTATACTGTCTCTATACTCTATAACAGTCTCTATACTGTCTCTATACTCTATAACCATCTCTATACTGTCTATACTCTATAACAGTCTCTATACTGTCTCTATACTCTATAACAGTCTCTATACTGTCTCTATACTCTATAACAGTCTCTATACTGTCTCTGTGCACTATACCAGTCTATACTGTCTCTATACTCTATAACAGTCTCTATACTGTCTCTATACACTATAACAGTCTCTATACTGGCTCTATACTCTATAACAGTCTCTATACTCTATAACAGTCTCTATACTGTCTCTATACTCTATAACAGTCTCTTTACTGTCTCTATACTCTATCAGTCTCTATACTCTATAACCATCTCTATACTGTCTCTATACTCTATAACCATCTATATACTGTCTCTATACTCTATAACAGTCTCTATACTGTCTCTATACTCTATAACAGTCTATATACTCTATACCAGTCTCTATACTGTCTATATACTCTAGAAAAGGCTCTATACTGTCTCTATACTCTATAACAGACTCTATACTGTCTCTATACTCTATAACATACTCTATACTGTCTCTATACTCTGTAACAGTCTCTATACTTTCTCTATACTCTATAACAGTCTCTATACTGTCTCTATACTCTATAACAGTCTCTATACTCTATAACAGTCTCTATACTGTCTCTATACTCTATAACAGTATCTATACTGTCTCTATACTCTATAACATACTCTATACTCTATAACAGTCTCTATACTGTCTCTATACTCTATAACAGTCTCTATACTGTCTCTATACTCTATAACAGTCTCTATACTGGATTTGGAATCAAGTGTTTAATGTGAGGTGACAGTATGAATGTCACCTTTATTTGAGGGTATTTTAATACGTATCTGTTTTACCGTTGAGGAATGAAAGCACTTTATGTATCTAGTCCCCCCATTTTAAAGATGTCATAAGTATTTGAACAAATTCCCTAATAGTGTATTAAAGTAGTCAAACGTTTAGTATTGGTCCCATATTCCTTGCACACATTGACTACATCCAGCTTGTGTCTCTAAATGTAATTTTTTTATTTCATCTTTATTTAACGAGGCAAGTCAGTTAAGAACAAATTAACTGCCTTGTTCAGGGGCAGAACGACAGATTTTTATCTTGTCAGCTCAAGGATTCGATCCAGCAACTGGGGCTACCTTTCGCCCCAAACTCCAAACTTGTTGGATGCATTTGTGGTTTGATTTGGTTTTATTTCGGATTATGTTTTGACCAATAGGAAAGGTGACATGATGACTGGCCATGAGCCAAGCCTTCATATTTATACCATGAGCCAGAGATGTCACCTGTCACAATAAACCTGTCCTCACCTGTCATACTAAACCTGTCCATACCTGTCACAATAAACCTGTCTTCGCCTGTCACAATAAACCTGTCCTCTCCTGTCATACTAAACCTGTCCTCACCTGTCACAATAAAGCTGTCCTCACCTGTCACAATAAACCTGTCCACACCTGTCACAATAAACCTGTCCTCACCTGTCACAATAAACCTGTCCTCACATGTCACAATAAACCTGTCCGCTCTTGTCATAATAAACCTGTCCTCACCTGTCATACTAAACCTGTCCCCACCTGTCACAATAACCCTGTCCACACCTGTCACAATAAACCTGTCCATACCTGTCACAATAAACCTGTCCTCACCTGTCACAATAAACCTGTCCTCTCCTGTCACAATAAAGCTGTCCTCACCTGTCACAATAAACCTGTCCTCACCTGTCATACTAAACCTGTCCTCACCTGTCACAATAAACCTGTCCTCACCTGTCACAATAAACCTGTCCTCACCTGTCACAATAACCCTGTCCTCACCTGTCATACTAAACCTGTCCTCACCTGTCACAATATCCCTGTCCTCACCTGTCACAATAAACCTGTCCCCACCTGTCACAATAAACCTGTCCCCACCTGTCACAATAAACCTGTCCCCACCTGTCACAATAAACCTGTCCTCACCTGTCACAATAAACCTGTCCATACCTGTCACCATAAACCTGTCCTCTCCTGTCATACTAAACCTGTCCTCACCTGTCACAATAAACCTGTCCTCACCTGTCACACTAAACCTGTCCTCACCTGTCACAGTAAACCTGTCCTCACCTGTCACACTAAACCTGTCCTCACCTGTCACAATAACCCTGTCTTCACCTGTCACATAAACCTGTCCTCACCTGTCATACTAAACCTGTCCTCACCTGTCATACTAAACCTGTCCTCACCTGTCACACTAAACCTGTCCTCACCTGTCACAATAAACCTGTCCTCACCTGTCACAATAAACCTGTCCTCACCTGACATAATAAACCTGTCCTCACCTGTCATACTAAACCTGTCCTTACCTGTCACAATAAACCTGTCCATACCTGTCACAATAAACCTGTCCTCACCTGACATAATAAACCTGTCCTCACCTATCATACTAAACCTGTCCCCACCTGTCACAATAAACCTGTCCTCACCTGTCACAATAAACCTGTCCTCACCTGTCACAATAACCCTGTCCACACCTGTCACAATAAACCTGTCCATACCTGTCACAATAAACCTGTCCTCACCTGTCACAATAAACCTGTCCCCACCTGTCACAATAAACCTGTCCTCACCTGTCACAATAAACCTGTCCATACCTGTCACCATAAACCTGTCCTCACCTGTCACAATAAACCTGTCCTCACCTGTCACACTAAACCTGTCCTCACCTGTCACAGTAAACCTGTCCTCACCTGTCACACTAAACCTGTCCTCACCTGTCACAATAACCCTGTCCTCACCTGTCACATAAACCTGTCCTCACCTGTCATACTAAACCTGTCCTCACCTGTCATACTAAACCTGTCCTCACCTGTCACACTAAACCTGTCCTCACCTGTCACAATAAACCTGTCCTCACCTGTCACAATAACCTGTCCTCACCTGACATAATAAACCTGTCCTCACCTGTCATACTAAACCTGTCCTTACCTGTCACAATAAACCTGTCCATACCTGTCACAATAAACCTGTCCTCACCTGACATAATAAACCTGTCCTCACCTATCATACTAAACCTGTCCCCACCTGTCACAATAAACCTGTCCTCACCTGTCACAATAAACCTGTCCTCACCTGACATAATAAACCTGTCCTCACCTGTCATACTAAACCTGTCCTCACCTGTCACAATAAACCTGTCCTCACCTGTCACAATAAACCTGTCCATACCTGTCACAATAAACCTGTCCTCTCCTGTCATACTAAACCTGTCCTCACCTGTCACAATAAACCTGTCCATACCTGTCACAATAAACCTGTCCTCTCCTGTCATACTAAACCTGTCCTCACCTGTCACAATAAACCTGTCCATACCTGTCACAATAAACCTGTCCTCTCCTGTCATACTAAACCTGTCCTCACCTGTCACAATAAACCTGTCCTCACCTGTCATACTAAAACAAGTCCTACCCGTACAAATATTTGATGACTAAGGCTCTTTCTTAATACATCTTTCCTTGATTCCTCGCATCCTCTATCCTTGCCTCGTTCCTCAAAACTCCATTTGGAATGACCCTGCTGTTTTCTATCTATCCAGGTGGGTCTGATGAGGAATGGCCGAATGTTGGCCGAGGGGGAACCAGAAACCTTGATGAAACAGAACAGTGCTGCGGTGAGTAGCTAATAACAGTGTATACAATTAACTTATATTTTGTAGATTTCGCACTTTATTCAGACAGTTGGAAACAGAGGGGGGGAGACAGGGGGACAGGCAAGCGGGAGTACAGTAGAAGCGGGGATTGAACGGCGGTATATATTAGAGTATATTTTATGGGACTGATGCCAGGAGTGTTACCACTAGACAACCAGCCATGCAGGCAGTAGCCCTACATTGACCCTATTGCTTCCTACCATCCACCCACCAAGTCACTGCAGATTCTGGAGAAAGCTTTCCTTCAGCTGTGTGAGACGTCTGACTGTTGATGTCTGACTGCCTTCCCAGTAGGCAAAATTATATTCAAAAGACGTCTAAAAAAACATATTTTCCAGATGTTCATTTTAGGTTCTGAATGAAAGATGAAAAAACATACAGTACCAATCAGAAGTCTGGACACACCTACTCATTCAAGGGTGAAGACATCACAACTATGAAATAACAAATATGGAATCATGTAATAAGCAAAAAAGTGTTAAACAAATCAAAATATATTTTATTTGAGATTCTTCAAAGTAGACCTCATGAAGCTGGTTGAGAGAATGCCAAGAGTGTGCAAAGCTGTCATCAAGGCAAAGGGTGGCTACTTTGAAGAACACTTTTTTTGGTTACTACATGATTCCATATGTGTTATTTCATAGTTTTGATGTCTTCAATATTATTCTACAATATAAAAAATTGTACTAAAATAAAGAAAAACGCTTGAATGAGTAGGTGTGTCCAAACTTTAGACTGGTACGGTATTTTCCGGACATTTAAAATACGTATTTTCCGGATGTTGAAAAGTTCTATTTTCTGGAGGTGGAATTCGGGTTCATTTTTGGTTCTAAATGAAAGTTGAAAATATGTATTTCCGGATGTTGAAAATACGTATTATCCAGACTTTGAAAATATGTATTTTCTGGACAGTTCTGAATGAGTTGAAGAGACGTAATTTTGGTCATTGATTTAAACTGCACATACTGTACATTCTCAATTAAGTTTGCATTATATCAGAATAATACTTTTTTTATCCATTTAATATAAGAAAGAGGAGCCAAGTGAAGATTGCAACATATCATATATCTTATTGCTCCAATCTGTCAGTCACTTATGTAAGCTTTTTCAAAAGCTTTAAAACTAGCAGCAATGACCTTCAAAGTGGTCCAACAAATGGAATGAACCAACAAACCACTTCAACTACAATAACATTCTCAGTAACGGTTACAGAAATGTTTTTTTCTTGCTATGACCTTGAGATGTTGTTGTTTATCAACCTTAGTTGAATGTACTGACTGGAAGTTACTCTGGACAAGAGCGTCTGCTGAATGACCAAAATGTAAAGGTTCATGTAAATTATTCTAATGCGCTCCGCCCCCAAGGAAGTACACATTGGATCAGTCCGGACCAGAACAAACCTGAACAAATCATAGACATCTAGGCAATGTTTCACAAGTTTGAACAGCACAGTACGGCACAGTTCAGTAGAGCACAGTACAGTACGGCGCAGTTCAGTAGAGCACAGTACAGTACGGCGCAGTTCAGTAGAGCACAGTACAGTACGGCGCAGTTCAGTAGAGCACAGTACAGTACGGCGCAGTTCAGTAGAGCACAGTACAGTACGGCGCAGTTCAGTAGAGCACAGTACAGTACGGCACAGTTCAGTAGAGCATAGTACAGTACGGCACAGTTCAGTAGAGCACAGTACATTATGGTACGGAGGACAGTACAGTTTAATTCAGTACAGAAGAGTACAATACAATACAGTTTAATTCAGTAGAGTAGAATACAGTACAATACAGTTTAATTCAGTACAGTAGAGTACAGTACAATACAGTTGAATTCAGTAGAGCACAGTACATTATGGTACGGAGGACAGTAGAGTTTAATTCAGTACAGAAGAGTACAATACAATACAGTTTAATTCAGTACAGTACAATACAGTACAATACAGTTGAATTCAGTAGAGTAGAGTACAATACAATACAGTTTAATTCAGTAGAGCACAGTACATTATGGTACGGAGGACAGTAGAGTTTAATTCAGTACAGAAGAGTACAATACAATACAGTTTAATTCAGTACAGTACAATACAGTACAATACAGTTGAATTCAGTAGAGTAGAGTACAATACAATACAGTTTAATTCAGTAGAGTACAATACAGTACAGTTTAATTCAGTCGAGTACAATACAGTACAGTTTAATTCAGTAGAGTACACTAGAATACAGTAGAGTGCAGTACAGTTTAAATCAGCAGAGTACACTAGAGTACAGTAGAGTGCAGTACAGTACAGTTTAATTCAGTAGAGTATATGAGGGTAAAATACAGTACATTATAATGTATTATACTCTACTGTACTCTACTGTACTAAACTACTTTTCTTTCATGTACTGTACTCTGCTGTGCTCTACTGTACTGTACTGTAATGTAGTATACTCTGCTGTGCTCTACTGTACTGTAATGTACTCTGCTGTGCTCTACTGTACTGTAATGTACTCTGCTGTGCTCTACTGTACTGTAATGTACTCTGCTGTGCTCTACTGTACTGTAATCTAGGGTACTCTGCTGTGCTCTACTGTACTGTAATCTAGTGTACTCTACTGTACTGTCATGTACTCTGCTGTATTCTACTGTACTGTAATCTAGTGTACTCTACTGTACTGTAATGTACTCTGCTGTGCTCTACTGTACTGTAATCTAGTGTACTCTACTGTACTGTAATGTACTCTGCTGTGCTCTACTGTACTGTAATCTAGTGTACTCTGCTGTGCTCTACTGTACTGTAATGTACTCTGCTGTGCTCTACTGTACTGTAATCTAGTGTACTCTGCTGTAATGTAATGTACTCTGCTGTGCTCTACTGTACTGTGCTGTGCTATCCAAACTTGTGAAAAATAGATGGCTATGATTGGCTCAGATTTGGTCCGGTCTGAACCTGACCAAAAATGAACGTCCGTGGACGTTGAAATCAAGGCCAGTCTGGACAGTACAAAAAAAGAAGTCCAAAAGACGTCTGCGTCAGTCCGTGCTTAGTTGGTTCTGTGTTGACCACTGATCATATAAACCCTTGACTATGTTATCTGTGTGTTCAATTGACTGTTGTCTATCTCCTCTACTGCCCCATCCACCCACTGCAGACCCTGGAGAAAGCCTTCCTGCAGCTGTGTGAGACCTCAGACCAGGTGGGCTCCAAACACAGTACCTACCCTCAGGGTGGGGTACTAGAGAGCGGCCAATCACTCGAGAGCGGCCGGGAAGAGAGTCAACCAATCCTGGGAGTCGGGCCGGGACCAGTTGAAGAGCTGCCCAAATACTCAGGTAAATGTAGGGTTGTATGGACACTATTCTGTATATACTCAGGTAAATGTAGGGTTGTATGGACACTATACTGTATATACTCAGGTAAATGTAGGATTGTATGGACACTATACTGTATATACACTCAGGTAAATGTAGGGTTGTATGGACACTACACTGTATATACTCAGGTAAATGTAGGGTTGTATGGACACTATACTGTATATACTCAGGTAAATGTAGGATTTTATGGACACTATACTGTATATACTCAGGTAAATGTAGGGTTGTATGGACACTATACTGTATATACTCAGGTAAATTTAGGGTTGTATGGACACTACACTGTATATACTCAGGTAAATGTAGGGTTGCAAAATTCCGGAAACTTTCTTGAAATTCCTAGGTTTTCCAGAAATTCCAGATGGAGGATTTCAAGATTCCTGGTAGGAGGATTCCCTCCTAGCTTATTCTCTTCTGATTACTGAAATCATGATGACATTGGATAACTTAACTTCTCTCTGGAACCCGATACCAGTACTACAGTGTTTCAGCTATTGTCTTGAATTTCCTCAGATATTTGATACTGTGTGTGTTGGATTTTACTATGTTTGTCAGGACCAGAAGTCCTCACAAGGATAGTAAAACAAGAACAATTCAGACAAGTGGGGACATTTTGTGGGTCCCCACAGGGAAAAGGGCTATTTTAGGCTTAAGGGTTAGGTTTAGGGTTACAATTAGGGTTAGAACTAGGGTTAGCAGTTAGGGTTAGGTTAGGGGTTAAGGTAAGGGTTAGGTTAAGTGTTAGGGTTAGGAAAAATAGGATTTTGAATGGGAATAAATTGTTTGGTCCCCACAAGGATAGTAAAACAAACGTGTGTGTGTGTGTGTGTGTGTGTGTGTGTGTGTGTGTGTGTGTGTGTGTGTGTGTGTGTGTGTGTGTGTGCGTGTGCGTGTGTGTGTGTGTGTAGCGGACTGGAAGGTACGAGTCAAGCATGTGATGCCAAAGTGGAGGAACATCGCAGCTCTGATTATCAAGACCACGGTGCGGATGAAGAGAATGCCTGGGTGAGGAGGAGGATGAGGAGGATGAGGATGAATTAAAGGAGTAGAATGAGCTGGAGGAAGGCAGACAGGATAATGATGAAGATGATGATCCCGAAACCTTCCAACCACAATTTCTGGAATACCTGTGAATTCTGGGAAAGTTGACAGAATTCTGCAACCCCAGTCTGATTGCATTGTATCTGTCCAGGTCCCTGTTTTTTCAGTTCCTGCTGCCAGTCATGCAGATCTCTCTGATGTGTCTGTGTATCGGAGGAGACCCCAAAGGAATACAGGTGGCTGTGGTCAACAATGAGACCTCCTCCAGCTCCTTCAGCCAATCCCTGCTCTCCTTCCTGGACAACTCCAGCGTGCAACAGGTACTGGACCAATCGGTTGTTAGTTAGTCAGAGAGACTTTGCTCCGGGGTGAAGTTTCTCCAAGGTAAAAATCTAGGATCAGCTTCCCCCTCCCCCAATACTAATTAAAACCTAGAAACAACAGTCTATGTTGTGTGTTTAGTTATTACAGTACGGTGAAACAGCACAGTGTCTTCTATCTACCACACTGTCCTGCTGGTCAGAAGTAGTCCACTAGATGGAGGAATAGGGTGTAACACTGTCCTCCTGGTCAGAAGTAGTCCACTAGATGGAGGAATAGGGTGTAACACTGTCCTGCTGGTCAGAAGTAGTCCACTAGATGGAGGAATAGGGTGTAACACTGTCCTCCTGGTCAGAAGTAGTCCACTAGATGGAGGAATAGGGTGTAACACTGTCCTCCTGGTCAGAAGTAGTCCACTAGATGGAGGAATAGGGTGTAACACTGTCCTGCTGGTCAGAAGTAGTCCACTAGATAGAGGAATAGGGTGTAACACTGTCCTGCTGGTCAGATGAGTCCACTAGATGGAGGAATAGGGTGTAACACTGTCCTGCTGGTCAGAAGTAGTCCACTAGATGGAGGAATAGGGTGTAACACTGTCCTCCTGGTCAGAAGTAGTCCACTAGATGGAGGAATAGGGTGTAACACTGTCCTGCTGGTCAGATGAGTCCACTAGATGGAGGAATAGGGTGTAACACTGTCCTCCTGGTCAGAAGTAGTCCACTAGATGGAGGAATAGGGTGTAACACTGTCCTCCTGGTCAGAAGTAGTCCACGAGATGGAGGAATAGGGTGTAACACTGTCCTCCTGGTCAGAAGTAGTCCACTAGATGGAGGAATAGGGTGTAACACTGTCCTGCTGGTCAGAAGTAGTCCACTAGATGGAGGAATAGGGTGTAATTTAAGACCTAGCTATAGTCACTGAGGGTGTCCCCTGTCCCTCCCTGCCCTAGGTGAACCTGTCCCATGCTGAGGCTTTTGCAGGGGCCTATAACGGAGAGTACTGGGCCGTCATCGGGTTTGGAAAGAATTTTACCAGCTACCTGACCAAGAGGTGAGTCCTTCCTCTGGACCTGTCTCTTGTCTAGTCTCATCTTCTCACCTTGTTCTTCTGTTCTCCTCTCTCTCTTCTGTTCTCCTCTCTTCTCTTCTGTTCTCCTCTCTTCTCTTCTGTTCTCCTCTCTTCTGTTCTCCTCTCTTCTGTTCTCCTCTCTTCTCTTCTGTTCTCCTCTCTTCTCTTCTGTTCTCCTCTCTTCTGTTCTCCTCTCTTCTGTTCTCCTCTCTTCTCTTCTGTTCTCCTCTCTTCTGTTCTCCTCTCTTCTGTTCTCCTCTCTTCTGTTCTCCTCTCTTCTCTTCTGTTCTCCTCTCTTCTCTTCTGTTCTCCTCTCTTCTGTTCTCCTCTCTCTCTTCTGTTCTCCTCTCTCTCTCTTCTGTTCTCTTCTTCTGTTCTCTTCTGTTCTCCTCTCTTCTCTTCTGTTCTCTTCTGTTCTCTTCTCTTCTCTCTTCTGTTCTTCTCTCTTCTCTTTTGTTCTTCTCTCTTCTGTTCTCTTCTGTTGTCTTCTCTTCTCTTCTGTCCTCTCCTCTCCTCTCCTCTCCTCTCCTCTCCTCTCCTCTCCTCTCCTGTCCTTTCCTCCCCTCCCCTCCCCTCCCCTCTCTTCTTGCGTCTTCTATCTTTTCTCTTAAATCACTGTCCATGACTTGCAATGCTGTTGAACTTTAAGGCCACCAGTGTCTAGATTCTTCCCTCCAGCTGCCAATGTGACAAAGCATTCCACTGTCTTACACACACATGGACACACCCACAGACAGACAGACAGACAGACAGACAGACAGACAGACAGACAGACAGACAGACAGACAGACAGACAGACAGACAGACAGACAGACAGACAGACAGACAGACAGACAGACAGACAGACAGACAGACACAGACAGAGTGATGTCAACAAGGCATCTAACATGTAATGATGACTCTGTGGTGAGGAAGTGAACAGTAATATCTTCAGAAACCAATCACAGCACTACAGTCACCAGTATGTCTGTCTGTGACAGTGTGTATCTGCATGGATGCCTCTTCGTGTGTGTGTGTGTGTGTGTGTGTGTGTGTGTGTGTGTGTGTGTGTGTGTGTGTGTGTGTGTGTGTGTGTGTGTGTGTGTGTGTGTGTGTGTGTGTACATGTGTGTGTACATGTGTGTGTGTACATGTGTGTGTGTACATGTGTGTCTTACATCAGCCGTGAAGTGGAAAGTCTGGTCTTGCATGTCGATCAGGGTCACACACACCTAGGCCGACCAGGTAGCTTACTGCATGCACACACACAGTGTTCTGTATCATGTCTGTTCTGTGGTGTGTGTTGTATTATACAGGATCCTTACTGTATCATGTCTGTTCTGTGGTGTGTGTTGTATTATACAGGATGATCCAGCGTCAGGTCTCTAAGGAGGTAGTGGATGGAGGGTCGGTGCACGTCTGGTTGGACCTGACCAGTAAGCTCTCACTCCGCAGTCTGGTGGCCTGTGACAGTGTTCCAGAATGTACCTTCAAATAGAGTAGAATACAATACCGCTAGAATAGAATAGAACACTGTTAGAATAGAATAGATCTGAATAGAATAGAACACTGTTAGAATAGAGCTGAATAGAATAGAACACTGTTAGAATAGAATAGATCTGAATAGAATAGAACACTGTTAGAATAGAATAGATCTGAATAGAATAGAACACTGTTAGAATAGAGCTGAATAGAATAGAACACTGTTAGAATAGAATAGATCTGAATAGAATAGAACACTGTTAGAATAGAATAGATCTGAATAGAATAGAACACTGTTAGAATAGAATAGATCTGAATAGAATAGAACACTGTTAGAATAGAATAGATCTGAATAGAATAGAACACTGTTAGAATAGAATAGATCTGAATAGAATAGAACACTGTTAGAATAGAGCTGAATAGAAAAGAACACTGTTAGAATAGAATAGATCTGAATAGAATAGAACACTGTTAGAATAGAATAGAGCTGAATAGAATAGAACACTGTTAGAATAGAATAGATCTGAATAGAATAGAACACTGTTAGAATAGAGCTGAATAGAAAAGAACACTGTTAGAATAGAATAGATCTGAATAGAATAGAACACTGTTAGAATAGAGCTGAATAGAAAAGAACACTGTTAGAATAGAATAGATCTGAATAGAATAGAACACTGTTAGAATAGAATACTGATAGAATAGACCTGAATAGAATGGAACACTGTTAGAATAGATTATAATACCGATAGAATACAGTAGATCTGAATAGAATAGAATGCCAATAGAATAGATCTGAATAGAATAGAACACTGTTAGAATAGAATGCCGATAGAATAGATCTGCATAGAATAGAACACTGTTGGAATAGAATAGAATACTGATAGAATATAGTTGATCTGAATAGAATAGAACACTTTTAGAATATAATATAATAGATCTGAATCGAATAGAACACTGTTAGAATAGAATAGATCTGAATAGAATAGAACACTGTTAGAATAGAATGCCAATAGAATAGAATAGATCTGAATACTGTTAGAATAGAATGTCAATAAAATAGCATAGATAGTTTGGCTGTGAAATTGACCTTTAGGTGTTAGTGTAACTGTTTTACAATACTGTGGGGGTATTCTGAATGATGGCGCATCTCCCAGGTAATGGAAATGGATTTTGAATGCTTTTCAAAGTAAATGATTGATTCGTTTTATTCCAAATACTGTAAACGTTCAAATCATTGAAATAGATCAAACATTTTTCAAGTGATGATAGTCAAACTTATGGTGACATTGTTTTAACTTTTTAATGTATTTTCTCCAGATCGACAAATCGCCTTAATGCTTCAGAAAAAAATTAAAGATGCCTTTGAGGTACACCAGAGTTCCCTTTTCTTGTTTTGTCGTTAGGTGACGAATGATACTGTTTTGGATGAGTTATTTGACTTTTGAGAGTGTTTGTGTTATTATTTATATGGCTTCTGCCTCTCTGTTCCCTCCTCAGGGTTTTGTCCAGTATAAGATGAGTAGCAGGTCTTACTTGCTCTCTCTTCCTGTCAAGGTATGACAATCCCCTTAAAACCCTGGTTACGTCCCAAATGGTCACCAGGGCCGTGGTCAAAAGTAGTGTCCTATGTAGGGAATAGGGTGTCATTTGGTAAGCAGGCCCTGTGTTGATAGTATTCTGCCATCCACATCCACTAGCCTTGCTAGTGTCTGATATGGACAAGCTGTTGTCTTCCCAAGACAACAATGTAACCAGTATTGTTGAATGTATACAAATGTTTGATCCATTCCTGATGAATACACAGATGCATAGGGGGAAAATATTTCACTTACTATTTCTCTTTGTCCCATTTCTCTTTCCAGTTTGAGGAGCCCATCTATGGCAGCATGAACTCAGACTTCACCACGTTTGTGACACCAGGAGCCGTTCTGAGGTACAGATTCAGTCCACGTCTGAACCTAGTCAGCTTTACTGAGACAAAGATGATCATCTGTTAAGATACTGTATGTCTTATGGTTTCCCCCCTCTTACTCTCTCCTGTCGCTCTCTCTTCTGTCTCTCTCTCCTGTCTCTCTCTCTCCCTCTCTCTCTCCTCCTGCTCTCTCTCTCTCTGTCTCTCTCTCCTTCGTCCTGTCTCTCTCTCTCCCTCTCTCTCCTGTCTCTCTCTCTCTCTGTGGTCCTCTCTCTCTCTCTCCTCCTGTCTCAACTCTCTCTCTCTCTCTGTCCTCTCTC